>NC_142282.1:64238796-64899867 GCF_052056855.1 Sturnus vulgaris
TTCTCAGCTGCAAGTAGCAGCGCTCGCAGTACATAGAGCTTCGCAAGGACCGAAGACCCGGAGGGACATATCGCACACCGCAATGTGCCAGGACAGAGACGTGTTCTACATTGTCCCTTCTCGTCATCCAGTTTGTGCTTCTGCTGCTTCTGCTGTTAGGAATCGCTCCTTGAAAGACGAGCGAGAGCGTCTTTCTGGGTGCATTGCACGGAGTGAGTGCTCGCTAGGGACTTTGCACTCGGAGCCAAGGCAACAGGGCGTGCTTGTCCGCAGAACTGAGGACACGCTGTTGGGCAGAGCTGAAACTGACCGCTGGAGTTCAGCTCTCTCCGGACGGCAGAAGGCGAAGAACGAAGCCCCTTGCGAGCGGCGCAGTGCAGCGAAGAGCACAGGAGCAGCCCAAGAGCTCCTTCACAATCGTTTTCACTCCCCAGTGCTCTTGCTGCTTGGAAAAGCAGCACACAGCCGTTGCACGCCAGGGCAAAAGCTGGGGCAGTGCCCGTCCTCACTCCTTCGCTGGGCTGTACTCCATGCAGCTAGAGCGAAGCGAGAAGGACGCGAGGAAGAAGAAGGCGTTCTTAAAGTAGCCCCCTGGCAGCAGCCCGAAAAGGGCGCATAACACACGGCGTCTCGCTGCCCTCCGTTCTACATACTCGCGGCTCCCTTTGCCGACTTGCAAAAGTTGCTACCAGAGCAGAGGCGGCCAGATTGAAGAGGCAGTGCCTAGGTTCACCTTCTACTTACTGCACCTAAGCCACGTCCAGCTCCTCGCTGCACTCTGCATTTCCTTTCTCCGCGGCACTTACCGTGGTGCTGTGTGCAACTCGGAGCCTAGAAGTGACCGCCAATGCTTTCCCAGCGGGCTGCAAGGGAACCAAGTAGCAGCACAAGCAGCAGTGATTCAGCTTGCTCCTTCCGACTGCTAAGGGCACTTGGGAAGGCAAGCGAGAGTCAACCACCTTCCTCTCCTAGTAGCCTGTAACGTGGTGCACACAAGCACGGGACTTGTGCCGCTTCGTTCACCGCCCTCGCCCTCGCCCGCGCCTGGCGCCGCTTTCACTTGCCGGGGGCCAGAAGCCGCTGCAAGGGCGCCCCACAGCCGGCAGTGTGCCGGCAGCCAAGAGCTCGAGAACGCTGCTTCTGCCCAAGCCCGCCGAGGGCGTGCACCTTTGTTCTCAGAGCTCCGTGCAACAGTCTGCCTCTCTCGCAGTTCGAATGGAAAACGAAAGCTTTTCGCCTACGCCCTTCACAGAGATCCGTTGCCAGGACGAGAATGTCTTGTGGCCGGAGCTCGCCCCCGCCGCGAGGAAGCTGCTCTTAGGACCGCATTGCAGGGACACGTCTCGCTTCTTGACTTCGTGCTTGGCGCTCTCCGAATTCGCTGCTAGCTCCACGGTCCTTCTCACCTGCAAGTAGCAGCGCTCGCAGTACATAGAGCTTCGCAAGGACCGAAGACCCGGAGGGACATATCGCACATGAAAATGTGCCAGGACAGAGACGTGTTCTACATTGTCCCTTCTCGTCATCCAGTTTGTGCTTCTGCTGCTTCTGCTGTTAGGAATCGCTCCTTGAAAGACGAGCGAGAGCGTCTTTCTGGGTGCATTGCACGGAGTGAGTGCTCGCTAGGGACTTTGCACTCGGAGCAAAGGCAACAGGGCGTGCTTGTCCGCAGAACTGAGGACACGCTGTTGGGCAGAGCTGAAACTGACCGCTGGAGTTCAGCTCTCTCCGGACGGCAGAAGGCGAAGAACGAAGCCGCTTGCGAGCGGCGCAGTGCAGCGAAGAGCACACGAGCAGCCAAAGAGCTCCTTCACAATCGTTTTCACTTCTCAGTGCTCTTGCTGCTTGGAAAAGCAGCACACAGCCGTTGCACGCCAGGGCAAAAGCTGGGGCAGTGACCGACCTCACTCCTTCGCTGTGCTGTACTCCATGCAGCGAGAGCGAAGCGAGAAGGACGCGAGGAAGAAGAAGGCGTTCTTAAAGTAGCCCCCTGGCAGCAGCCCGAAAAGGGCGCATAACACACGGCGTCTCGCTGCCCTCCGTTCTACATACTCGCGGCTCCCTTTGCCGACTTGCAAAAGTTGCTACCAGAGCAGAGGCGGCCAGATTGAAGAGGCAGTGCCTAGGTTCACTTTCTACTTACTGCACCTAAGCCACGTCCAGCTCCTCGCTGCACTCTGCATTTCCCTTCTCCGCGGCACTTACCGTGGTGCTGTGTGCAACTCGGCGCCTAGAAGTGACCGCCAATGCTTTCCAAGCGGGCTGCAAGGGAACCAAGGAGCAGCACAAGCAGCAGTGCTTCAGCTTGCTCCTTCCGACTGCTAAGGGCACTTGGGAAGGCAAGCGAGAGTCAACCACCTTCCTCTCCTAGTAGCCTGTAACGTGGTGCACACAAGCACGGGACTTGTGCCGCTTCGTTCACCGCCCTCGCCCGCGCCTGGCGCCGCTTTCACTTGCCGGGGGCCAGAAGCCGCTGCAAGGGCGCCCCACAGCCGGCAGTGTGCCGGCAGCCAAGAGCTCGAGAACGCTGCTTCTGCCCAAGCCCGCCGAGGGCGTGCACCTTTGTTCTCAGAGCTCCGTGCAACAGTCTGCCTCTCTCGCAGTTCGAATGGAAAACGAAAGCTTTTCGCCTACGCCCTTCACAGAGATCCGTTGCCAGGACGAGAATGTCTTGTGGCCGGAGCTCGCCCCCGCCGCGAGGAAGCTGCTCTTAGCACCGCATTGCAGGGACACGTCTCGCTTCTTGACTTCGTGCTTGGCGCTCTCCGAATTCGCTGCTAGCTCCACGGTCCTTCTCAGCTGCAAGTAGCAGCGCTCGCAGTACATAGAGCTTCGCAAGGACCGAAGACCCGGAGGGACATATCGCACACGAAAATGTGCCAGGACAGAGACGTGTTCTACATTGTCCCTTCTCGTCATCCAGTTTGTGCTTCTGCTGCTTCTGCTGTTAGGAATCGCTCCTTGAAAGACGAGCGAGAGCGTCTTTCTGGGTGCATTGCACGGAGTGAGTGCTCGCTAGGGACTTTGCACTCGGAGCAAAGGCAACAGGGCGTGCTTGTCCGCAGAACTGAGGACACGCTGTTGGGCAGAGCTGAAACTGACCGCTGGAGTTCAGCTCTCTCCGGACGGCAGAAGGCGAAGAACGAAGCCGCTTGCGAGCGGCGCAGTGCAGCGAAGAGCACACGAGCAGCCAAAGAGCTCCTTCACAATCGTTTTCACTCCTCAGTGCTCTTGCTGCTTGGAAAAGCAGCACACAGCCGTTGCACGCCAGGGCAAAAGCTGGGGCAGTGCCCGACCTCACTCCTTCGCTGTGCTGTACTCCATGCAGCGAGAGCGAAGCGAGAAGGACGCGAGGAAGAAGAAGGCGTTCTTAAAGTAGCCCCCTGGCAGCAGCCCGAAAAGGGCGCATAACACACGGCGTCTCGCTGCCCTCCGTTCTACATACTCGCGGCTCCCTTTGCCGACTTGCAAAAGTTGCTACCAGAGCAGAGGCGGCCAGATTGAAGAGGCAGTGCCTAGGTTCACTTTCTACTTACTGCACCTAAGCCACGTCCAGCTCCTCGCTGCACTCTGCATTTCCCTTCTCCGCGGCACTTACCGTGGTGCTGTGTGCAACTCGGCGCCTAGAAGTAACCGCCAATGCTTTCCAAGCGGGCTGCAAGGGAACCAAGGAGCAGCACAAGCAGCAGTGCTTCAGCTTGCTCCTTCCGACTGCTAAGGGCACTTGGGAAGGCAAGCGAGAGTCAACCACCTTCCTCTCCTAGTAGCCTGTAACGTGGTGCACACAAGCACGGGACTTGTGCCGCTTCGTTCACCGCCCTCGCCCGCGCCTGGCGCCGCTTTCACTTGCCGGGGGCCAGAAGCCGCTGCAAGGGCGCCCCACAGCCGGCAGTGTGCCGGCAGCCAAGAGCTCGAGAACGCTGCTTCTGCCCAAGCCCGCCGAGGGCGTGCACCTTTGTTCTCAGAGCTCCGTGCAACAGTCTGCCTCTCTCGCAGTTCGAATGGAAAACGAAAGCTTTTCGCCTACGCCCTTCACAGAGATCCGTTGCCAGGACGAGAATGTCTTGTGGCCGGAGCTCGCCCCCGCCGCGAGGAAGCTGCTCTTAGCACCGCATTGCAGGGACACGTCTCGCTTCTTGACTTCGTGCTTGGCGCTCTCCGAATTCGCTGCTAGCTCCACGGTCCTTCTCAGCTGCAAGTAGCAGCGCTCGCAGTACATAGAGCTTCGCAAGGACCGAAGACCCGGAGGGACATATCGCACACGAAAATGTGCCAGGACAGAGACGTGTTCTACATTGTCCCTTCTCGTCATCCAGTTTGTGCTTCTGCTGCTTCTGCTGTTAGGAATCGCTCCTTGAAAGACGAGCGAGAGCGTCTTTCTGGGTGCATTGCACTGAGTGAGTGCTCGCTAGGGACTTTGCACTCGGAGCAAAGGCAACAGGGCGTGCTTGTCCGCAGAACTGAGGACACGCTGTTGGGCAGAGCTGAAACTGACCGCTGGAGTTCAGCTCTCTCCGGACGGCAGAAGGCGAAGAACGAAGCCGCTTGCGAGCGGCGCAGTGCAGCGAAGAGCACAGGAGCAGCCCAAGAGCTCCTTCACAATCGTTTTCACTTCTCAGTGCTCTTGCTGCTTGGAAAAGCAGCACACAGCCGTTGCACGCCAGGGCAAAAGCTGGGGCAGTGCCCGTCCTCACTCCTTCGCTGTGTTGTAGTCCATGCAGCTAGAGCGAAGCGAGAAGGACGCGAGAAAGAAGAAGGCGTTCTTAAAGCAGCCCCCCAGCAGCAGCCCTGAAAGGGCGCATAACACACGGCGTCTCGCTGCCCTCCGTTCTACACACTCGCGGCTCCCTCTGCCGACTTGCAAAAGTTGCTACCAGAGCAGAGGCGGCCAGATTGAAGAGGCAGTGCCTACGTTCACCTTCTACTTACTGCACCTAAGCCACGTCCAGCTCCTCGCTGCACTCTGCATTTCCTTTCTCCGCGGCACTTACCGTGGTGCTGTGTGCAACTCGGAGCCTAGAAGTGACCGCCAATGCTTTCCCAGCGGGCTGCAAGGGAACCAAGGAGCAGCACAAGCAGCAGTGCTTCAGCTTGCTCCTTCCGACTGCTAAGGGCACTTGGGAAGGCAAGCGAGAGTCAACCACCTTCCTCTCCTAGTAGCCTGTAACGTGGTGCACACAAGCACGGGACTTGTGCCGCTTCGTTCACCGCCCTCGCCCGCGCCTGGCGCCGCTTTCACTTGCCGGGGGCCAGAAGCCGCTGCAAGGGCGCCCCACAGCCGGCAGTGTGCCGGCAGCCAAGAGCTCGAGAACGCTGCTTCTGCCCAAGCCCGCCGAGGGCGTGCACCTTTGTTCTCAGAGCTCCGTGCAACAGTCTGCCTCTCTCGCAGTTCGAATGGAAAACGAAAGCTTTTCGCCTACGCCCTTCACAGAGATCCGTTGCCAGGACGAGAATGTCTTGTGGCCGGAGCTCGCCCCCGCCGCGAGGAAGCTGCTCTTAGCACCGCATTGCAGGGACACGTCTCGCTTCTTGACTTCGTGCTTGGCGCTCTCCGAATTCGCTGCTAGCTCCACGGTCCTTCGCACCTGCAAGTAGCAGCGCTCGCAGTACATAGAGCTTCGCAAGGACCGAAGACCCGGAGGGACATATCGCACACGAAAATGTGCCAGGACAGAGACGTGTTCTACATTGTCCCTTCTCGTCATCCAGTTTGTGCTTCTGCTGCTTCTGCTGTTAGGAATCGCTCCTTGAAAGACGAGCGAGAGCGTCTTTCTGGGTGCATTGCACGGAGTGAGTGCTCGCTAGGGACTTTGCACTCGGAGCAAAGGCAACAGGGCGTGCTTGTCCGCAGAACTGAGGACACGCTGTTGGGCAGAGCTGAAACTGACCGCTGGAGTTCAGCTCTCTCCGGACGGCAGAAGGCGAAGAACGAAGCCGCTTGCGAGCGGCGCAGTGCAGCGAAGAGCACACGAGCAGCCAAAGAGCTCCTTCACAATCGTTTTCACTCCTCAGTGCTCTTGCTGCTTGGAAAAGCAGCACACAGCCGTTGCACGCCAGGGCAAAAGCTGGGGCAGTGCCCGACCTCACTCCTTCGCTGTGCTGTACTCCATGCAGCGAGAGCGAAGCGAGAAGGACGCGAGGAAGAAGAAGGCGTTCTTAAAGTAGCCCCCCGGCAGCAGCCCTGAAAGGGCGCATAACACACGGCGTCTCGCTGCCCTCCATTCTACACACTCGCGGCTCCCTCTGCCGACTTGCAAAAGTTGCTACCAGAGCAGAGGCGGCCAGATTGAAGAGGCAGTGACTAGGTTCACTTTCTACTTACTGCACCTAAGCCACGTCCAGCTCCTCGCTGCACTCTGCATTTCCTTTCTCCGCGGCACTTACCGTGGTGCTGTGTGCAACTCGGAGCCTAGAAGTGACCGCCAATGCTTTCCCAGCGGGCTGCAAGGGAACCAAGTAGCAGCACAAGCAGCAGTGATTCAGCTTGCTCCTTCCGACTGCTAAGGGCACTTGGGAAGGCAAGCGAGAGTCAACCACCTTCCTCTCCTAGTAGCCTGTAACGTGGTGCACACAAGCACGGGACTTGTGCCGCTTCGTTCACCGCCCTCGCCCTCGCCCGCGCCTGGCGCCGCTTTCACTTGCCGGGGGCCAGAAGCCGCTGCAAGGGCGCCCCACAGCCGGCAGTGTGCCGGCAGCCAAGAGCTCGAGAACGCTGCTTCTGCCCAAGCCCGCCGAGGGCGTGCACCTTTGTTCTCAGAGCTCCGTGCAACAGTCTGCCTCTCTCGCAGTTCGAATGGAAAACGAAAGCTTTTCGCCTACGCCCTTCACAGAGATCCGTTGCCAGGACGAGAATGTCTTGTGGCCGGAGCTCGCCCCCGCCGCGAGGAAGCTGCTCTTAGCACCGCATTGCAGGGACACGTCTCGCTTCTTGACTTCGTGCTTGGCGCTCTCCGAATTCGCTGCTAGCTCCACGGTCCTTCTCAGCTGCAAGTAGCAGCGCTCGCAGTACATAGAGCTTCGCAAGGACCGAAGACCCGGAGGGACATATCGCACACGAAAATGTGCCAGGACAGAGACGTGTTCTACATTGTCCCTTCTCGTCATCCAGTTTGTGCTTCTGCTGCTTCTGCTGTTAGGAATCGCTCCTTGAAAGACGAGCGAGAGCGTCTTTCTGGGTGCATTGCACGGAGTGAGTGCTCGCTAGGGACTTTGCACTCGGAGCAAAGGCAACAGGGCGTGCTTGTCCGCAGAACTGAGGACACGCTGTTGGGCAGAGCTGAAACTGACCGCTGGAGTTCAGCTCTCTCCGGACGGCAGAAGGCGAAGAACGAAGCCGCTTGCGAGCGGCGCAGTGCAGCGAAGAGCACACGAGCAGCCAAAGAGCTCCTTCACAATCGTTTTCACTCCTCAGTGCTCTTGCTGCTTGGAAAAGCAGCACACAGCCGTTGCACGCCAGGGCAAAAGCTGGGGCAGTGCCCGACCTCACTCCTTCGCTGTGCTGTACTCCATGCAGCGAGAGCGAAGCGAGAAGGACGCGAGGAAGAAGAAGGCGTTCTTAAAGTAGCCCCCTGGCAGCAGCCCGAAAAGGGCGCATAACACACGGCGTCTCGCTGCCCTCCGTTCTACATACTCGCGGCTCCCTTTGCCGACTTGCAAAAGTTGCTACCAGAGCAGAGGCGGCCAGATTGAAGAGGCAGTGCCTAGGTTCACTTTCTACTTACTGCACCTAAGCCACGTCCAGCTCCTCGCTGCACTCTGCATTTCCCTTCTCCGCGGCACTTACCGTGGTGCTGTGTGCAACTCGGCGCCTAGAAGTAACCGCCAATGCTTTCCAAGCGGGCTGCAAGGGAACCAAGGAGCAGCACAAGCAGCAGTGCTTCAGCTTGCTCCTTCCGACTGCTAAGGGCACTTGGGAAGGCAAGCGAGAGTCAACCACCTTCCTCTCCTAGTAGCCTGTAACGTGGTGCACACAAGCACGGGACTTGTGCCGCTTCGTTCACCGCCCTCGCCCTCGCCCGCGCCTGGCGCCGCTTTCACTTGCCGGGGGCCAGAAGCCGCTGCAAGGGCGCCCCACAGCCGGCAGTGTGCCGGCAGCCAAGAGCTCGAGAACGCTGCTTCTGCCCAAGCCCGCCGAGGGCGTGCACCTTTGTTCTCAGAGCTCCGTGCAACAGTCTGCCTCTCTCGCAGTTCGAATGGAAAACGAAAGCTTTTCGCCTACGCCCTTCACAGAGATCCGTTGCCAGGACGAGAATGTCTTGTGGCCGGAGCTCGCCCCCGCCGCGAGGAAGCTGCTCTTAGCACCGCATTGCAGGGACACGTCTCGCTTCTTGACTTCGTGCTTGGCGCTCTCCGAATTCGCTGCTAGCTCCACGGTCCTTCTCAGCTGCAAGTAGCAGCGCTCGCAGTACATAGAGCTTCGCAAGGACCGAAGACCCGGAGGGACATATCGCACACGAAAATGTGCCAGGACAGAGACGTGTTCTACATTGTCCCTTCTCGTCATCCAGTTTGTGCTTCTGCTGCTTCTGCTGTTAGGAATCGCTCCTTGAAAGACGAGCGAGAGCGTCTTTCTGGGTGCATTGCACGGAGTGAGTGCTCGCTAGGGACTTTGCACTCGGAGCAAAGGCAACAGGGCGTGCTTGTCCGCAGAACTGAGGACACGCTGTTGGGCAGAGCTGAAACTGACCGCTGGAGTTCAGCTCTCTCCGGACGGCAGAAGGCGAAGAACGAAGCCGCTTGCGAGCGGCGCAGTGCAGCGAAGAGCACACGAGCAGCCAAAGAGCTCCTTCACAATCGTTTTCACTCCTCAGTGCTCTTGCTGCTTGGAAAAGCAGCACACAGCCGTTGCACGCCAGGGCAAAAGCTGGGGCAGTGCCCGACCTCACTCCTTCGCTGTGCTGTACTCCATGCAGCGAGAGCGAAGCGAGAAGGACGCGAGGAAGAAGAAGGCGTTCTTAAAGTAGCCCCCTGGCAGCAGCCCGAAAAGGGCGCATAACACACGGCGTCTCGCTGCCCTCCGTTCTACATACTCGCGGCTCCCTTTGCCGACTTGCAAAAGTTGCTACCAGAGCAGAGGCGGCCAGATTGAAGAGGCAGTGCCTAGGTTCACTTTCTACTTACTGCACCTAAGCCACGTCCAGCTCCTCGCTGCACTCTGCATTTCCCTTCTCCGCGGCACTTACCGTGGTGCTGTGTGCAACTCGGCGCCTAGAAGTAACCGCCAATGCTTTCCAAGCGGGCTGCAAGGGAACCAAGGAGCAGCACAAGCAGCAGTGCTTCAGCTTGCTCCTTCCGACTGCTAAGGGCACTTGGGAAGGCAAGCGAGAGTCAACCACCTTCCTCTCCTAGTAGCCTGTAACGTGGTGCACACAAGCACGGGACTTGTGCCGCTTCGTTCACCGCCCTCGCCCGCGCCTGGCGCCGCTTTCACTTGCCGGGGGCCAGAAGCCGCTGCAAGGGCGCCCCACAGCCGGCAGTGTGCCGGCAGCCAAGAGCTCGAGAACGCTGCTTCTGCCCAAGCCCGCCGAGGGCGTGCACCTTTGTTCTCAGAGCTCCGTGCAACAGTCTGCCTCTCTCGCAGTTCGAATGGAAAACGAAAGCTTTTCGCCTACGCCCTTCACAGAGATCCGTTGCCAGGACGAGAATGTCTTGTGGCCGGAGCTCGCCCCCGCCGCGAGGAAGCTGCTCTTAGCACCGCATTGCAGGGACACGTCTCGCTTCTTGACTTCGTGCTTGGCGCTCTCCGAATTCGCTGCTAGCTCCACGGTCCTTCTCAGCTGCAAGTAGCAGCGCTCGCAGTACATAGAGCTTCGCAAGGACCGAAGACCCGGAGGGACATATCGCACACGAAAATGTGCCAGGACAGAGACGTGTTCTACATTGTCCCTTCTCGTCATCCAGTTTGTGCTTCTGCTGCTTCTGCTGTTAGGAATCGCTCCTTGAAAGACGAGCGAGAGCGTCTTTCTGGGTGCATTGCACTGAGTGAGTGCTCGCTAGGGACTTTGCACTCGGAGCCAAGGCAACAGGGCGTGCTTGTCCGCAGAACTGAGGACACGCTGTTGGGCAGAGCTGAAACTGACCGCTGGAGTTCAGCTCTCTCCGGACGGCAGAAGGCGAAGAACGAAGCCGCTTGCGAGCGGCGCAGTGCAGCGAAGAGCACACGAGCAGCCAAAGAGCTCCTTCACAATCGCTTTCACTCCCCAGTGCACTTGCTGCTTGGAAAAGCAGCACACAGCCGTTGCACGCCAGGGCAAAAGCTGGGGCAGTGCCCGTCCTCACTCCTTCGCTGTGCTATACTCCATGCAGCGAGAGCGAAGCGAGAAGGACGCGAGGAAGAAGAAGGCGTTCTTAAAGCAGCCCCCCGGCAGAAGCCCGGAAAGGGCGCATAACACACGGCGTCTCGCTGCCCTCCGTTCTACATACTCGCGGCTCCCTCTGCCGACTTGCAAAAGTTGCTACCAGAGCAGAGGCGGCCAGATTGAAGAGGCAGTGCCTAGGTTCACCTTCTACTTACTGCACCTAAGCCACGTCCAGCTCCTCGCTGCACTCTGCATTTCCTTTCTCCGCGGCACTTACCGTGGTGCTGTGTGCAACTCGGAGCCTAGAAGTGACCGCCAATGCTTTCCCAGCGGGCTGCAAGGGAACCAAGTAGCAGCACAAGCAGCAGTGATTCAGCTTGCTCCTTCCGACTGCTAAGGGCACTTGGGAAGGCAAGCGAGAGTCAACCACCTTCCTCTCCTAGTAGCCTGTAACGTGGTGCACACAAGCACGGGACTTGTGCCGCTTCGTTCACCGCCCTCGCCCTCGCCCGCGCCTGGCGCCGCTTTCACTTGCCGGGGGCCAGAAGCCGCTGCAAGGGCGCCCCACAGCCGGCAGTGTGCCGGCAGCCAGGAGCTCGAGAACGCTGCTTCTGCCCAAGCCCGCCGAGGGCGTGCACCTTTGTTCTCAGAGCTCCGTGCAACAGTCTGCCTCTCTCGCAGTTCGAATGGAAAACGAAAGCTTTTCGCCTACGCCCTTCACAGAGATCCGTTGCCAGGACGAGAATGTCTTGTGGCCGGAGCTCGCCCCCGCCGCGAGGAAGCTGCTCTTAGCACCGCATAGCAGGGACACGTCTCGCTTCTTGACTTCGTGCTTGGCGCTCTCCGAATTCGCTGCTAGCTCCACGGTCCTTCTCAGCTGCAAGTAGCAGCGCTCGCAGTACATAGAGCTTCGCAAGGACCGAAGACCCGGAGGGACATATCGCACACGAAAATGTGCCAGGACAGAGACGTGTTCTACATTGTCCCTTCTCGTCATCCAGTTTGTGCTTCTGCTGCTTCTGCTGTTAGGAATCGCTCCTTGAAAGACGAGCGAGAGCGTCTTTCTGGGTGCATTGCACTGAGTGAGTGCTCGCTAGGGACTTTGCACTCGGAGCCAAGGCAACAGGGCGTGCTTGTCCGCAGAACTGAGGACACGCTGTTGGGCAGAGCTGAAACTGACCGCTGGAGTTCAGCTCTCTCCGGACGGCAGAAGGCGAAGAACGAAGCCGCTTGCGAGCGGCGCAGTGCAGCGAAGAGCACACGAGCAGCCAAAGACCTCCTTCACAATCGCTTTCACTCCCCAGTGCACTTGCTTCTTGGAAAAGCAGCACACAGCCGTTGCACGCCAGGGCAAAATCTGGGGCAGTGCCCGTCCTCACTCCTTCGCTTTGTTGTAGTCCATGCAGCGAGAGCGAAGCGAGAAGGACGCGAGAAAGAAGAAGGCGTTCTTAAAGCAGCCCCCCGGCAGCAGCCCTGAAAGGGCGCATAACACACGGCGTCTCGCTGCCCTCCATTCTACATACTCGCGGCTCCCTCTGCCGACTTGCAAAAGTTGCTACCAGAGCAGAGGCGGCCAGATTGAAGAGGCAGTGCCTAGGTTCACCTTCTACTTACTGCACCTAAGCCACGTCCAGCTCCTCGCTGCACTCTGCATTTCCTTTCTCCGCGGCACTTACCGTGGTGCTGTGTGCAACTCGGAGCCTAGAAGTGACCGCCAATGCTTTCCCAGCGGGCTGCAAGGGAACCAAGTAGCAGCACAAGCAGCAGTGCTTCAGCTTGCTCCTTCCGACTGCTAAGGGCACTTGGGAAGGCAAGCGAGAGTCAACCACCTTCCTCTCCTAGTAGCCTGTAACGTGGTGCACACAAGCACGGGACTTGTGCCGCTTCGTTCACCGCCCTCGCCCTCGCCTGCGCCTGGCGCCGCTTTCACTTGCCGGGGGCCAGAAGCCGCTGCAAGGGCGCCCCACAGCCGGCAGTGTGCCGGCAGCCAAGAGCTCGAGAACGCTGCTTCTGCCCAAGCCCGCCGAGGGCGTGCACCTTTGTTCTCAGAGCTCCGTGCAACAGTCTGCCTCTCTCGCAGTTCGAATGGAAAACGAAAGCTTTTCGCCTACGCCCTTCACAGAGATCCGTTGCCAGGACGAGAATGTCTTGTGGCCGGAGCTCGCCCCCGCCGCGAGGAAGCTGCTCTTAGCACCGCATTGCAGGGACACGTCTCGCTTCTTGACTTCGTGCTTGGCGCTCTCCGAATTCGCTGCTAGCTCCACGGTCCTTCTCAGCTGCAAGTAGCAGCGCTCGCAGTACATAGAGCTTCGCAAGGACCGAAGACCCGGAGGGACATATCGCACACGAAAATGTGCCAGGACAGAGACGTGTTCTACATTGTCCCTTCTCGTCATCCAGTTTGTGCTTCTGCTGCTTCTGCTGTTAGGAATCGCTCCTTGAAAGACGAGCGAGAGCGTCTTTCTGGGTGCATTGCACTGAGTGAGTGCTCGCTAGGGACTTTGCACTCGGAGCCAAGGCAACAGGGCGTGCTTGTCCGCAGAACTGAGGACACGCTGTTGGGCAGAGCTGAAACTGACCGCTGGAGTTCAGCTCTCTCCGGACGGCAGAAGGCGAAGAACGAAGCCGCTTGCGAGCGGCGCAGTGCAGCGAAGAGCACAGGAGCAGCCCAAGAGCTCCTTCACAATCGTTTTCACTTCTCAGTGCTCTTGCTGCTTGGAAAAGCAGCACACAGCCGTTGCACGCCAGGGCAAAAGCTGGGGCAGTGCCCGTCCTCACTCCTTCGCTGTGTTGTAGTCCATGCAGCTAGAGCGAAGCGAGAAGGACGCGAGAAAGAAGAAGGCGTTCTTAAAGCAGCCCCCCAGCAGCAGCCCTGAAAGGGCGCATAACACACGGCGTCTCGCTGCCCTCCGTTCTACACACTCGCGGCTCCCTCTGCCGACTTGCAAAAGTTGCTACCAGAGCAGAGGCGGCCAGATTGAAGAGGCAGTGCCTACGTTCACCTTCTACTTACTGCACCTAAGCCACGTCCAGCTCCTCGCTGCACTCTGCATTTCCTTTCTCCGCGGCACTTACCGTGGTGCTGTGTGCAACTCGGAGCCTAGAAGTGACCGCCAATGCTTTCCCAGCGGGCTGCAAGGGAACCAAGTAGCAGCACAAGCAGCAGTGATTCAGCTTGCTCCTTCCGACTGCTAAGGGCACTTGGGAAGGCAAGCGAGAGTCAACCACCTTCCTCTCCTAGTAGCCTGTAACGTGGTGCACACAAGCACGGGACTTGTGCCGCTTCGTTCACCGCCCTCGCCCGCGCCTGGCGCCGCTTTCACTTGCCGGGGGCCAGAAGCCGCTGCAAGGGCGCCCCACAGCCGGCAGTGTGCCGGCAGCCAAGAGCTCGAGAACGCTGCTTCTGCCCAAGCCCGCCGAGGGCGTGCACCTTTGTTCTCAGAGCTCCGTGCAACAGTCTGCCTCTCTCGCAGTTCGAATGGAAAACGAAAGCTTTTCGCCTACGCCCTTCACAGAGATCCGTTGCCAGGACGAGAATGTCTTGTGGCCGGAGCTCGCCCCCGCCGCGAGGAAGCTGCTCTTAGCACCGCATTGCAGGGACACGTCTCGCTTCTTGACTTCGTGCTTGGCGCTCTCCGAATTCGCTGCTAGCTCCACGGTCCTTCTCAGCTGCAAGTAGCAGCGCTCGCAGTACATAGAGCTTCGCAAGGACCGAAGACCCGGAGGGACATATCGCACACGAAAATGTGCCAGGACAGAGACGTGTTCTACATTGTCCCTTCTCGTCATCCAGTTTGTGCTTCTGCTGCTTCTGCTGTTAGGAATCGCTCCTTGAAAGACGAGCGAGAGCGTCTTTCTGGGTGCATTGCACTGAGTGAGTGCTCGCTAGGGACTTTGCACTCGGAGCCAAGGCAACAGGGCGTGCTTGTCCGCAGAACTGAGGACACGCTGTTGGGCAGAGCTGAAACTGACCGCTGGAGTTCAGCTCTCTCCGGACGGCAGAAGGCGAAGAACGAAGCCGCTTGCGAGCGGCGCAGTGCAGCGAAGAGCACACGAGCAGCCAAAGAGCTCCTTCACAATCGCTTTCACTCCCCAGTGCACTTGCTGCTTGGAAAAGCAGCACACAGCCGTTGCACGCCAGGGCAAAAGCTGGGGCAGTGCCCGTCCTCACTCCTTCGCTGTGCTATACTCCATGCAGCGAGAGCGAAGCGAGAAGGACGCGAGGAAGAAGAAGGCGTTCTTAAAGCAGCCCCCCGGCAGAAGCCCGGAAAGGGCGCATAACACACGGCGTCTCGCTGCCCTCCGTTCTACATACTCGCGGCTCCCTCTGCCGACTTGCAAAAGTTGCTACCAGAGCAGAGGCGGCCAGATTGAAGAGGCAGTGCCTAGGTTCACCTTCTACTTACTGCACCTAAGCCACGTCCAGCTCCTCGCTGCACTCTGCATTTCCTTTCTCCGCGGCACTTACCGTGGTGCTGTGTGCAACTCGGAGCCTAGAAGTGACCGCCAATGCTTTCCCAGCGGGCTGCAAGGGAACCAAGTAGCAGCACAAGCAGCAGTGATTCAGCTTGCTCCTTCCGACTGCTAAGGGCACTTGGGAAGGCAAGCGAGAGTCAACCACCTTCCTCTCCTAGTAGCCTGTAACGTGGTGCACACAAGCACGGGACTTGTGCCGCTTCGTTCACCGCCCTCGCCCTCGCCCGCGCCTGGCGCCGCTTTCACTTGCCGGGGGCCAGAAGCCGCTGCAAGGGCGCCCCACAGCCGGCAGTGTGCCGGCAGCCAGGAGCTCGAGAACGCTGCTTCTGCCCAAGCCCGCCGAGGGCGTGCACCTTTGTTCTCAGAGCTCCGTGCAACAGTCTGCCTCTCTCGCAGTTCGAATGGAAAACGAAAGCTTTTCGCCTACGCCCTTCACAGAGATCCGTTGCCAGGACGAGAATGTCTTGTGGCCGGAGCTCGCCCCCGCCGCGAGGAAGCTGCTCTTAGCACCGCATAGCAGGGACACGTCTCGCTTCTTGACTTCGTGCTTGGCGCTCTCCGAATTCGCTGCTAGCTCCACGGTCCTTCTCAGCTGCAAGTAGCAGCGCTCGCAGTACATAGAGCTTCGCAAGGACCGAAGACCCGGAGGGACATATCGCACACGAAAATGTGCCAGGACAGAGACGTGTTCTACATTGTCCCTTCTCGTCATCCAGTTTGTGCTTCTGCTGCTTCTGCTGTTAGGAATCGCTCCTTGAAAGACGAGCGAGAGCGTCTTTCTGGGTGCATTGCACTGAGTGAGTGCTCGCTAGGGACTTTGCACTCGGAGCCAAGGCAACAGGGCGTGCTTGTCCGCAGAACTGAGGACACGCTGTTGGGCAGAGCTGAAACTGACCGCTGGAGTTCAGCTCTCTCCGGACGGCAGAAGGCGAAGAACGAAGCCGCTTGCGAGCGGCGCAGTGCAGCGAAGAGCACAGGAGCAGCCCAAGAGCTCCTTCACAATCGTTTTCACTTCTCAGTGCTCTTGCTGCTTGGAAAAGCAGCACACAGCCGTTGCACGCCAGGGCAAAAGCTGGGGCAGTGCCCGTCCTCACTCCTTCGCTGTGCTATACTCCATGCAGCGAGAGCGAAGCGAGAAGGACGCGAGGAAGAAGAAGGCGTTCTTAAAGCAGCCCCCCGGCAGCAGCCCGGAAAGGGCGCATAACACACGGCGTCTCGTTGCCCTCCCTTCTACATACTCGCGGCTCCCTCTGCCGACTTGCAAAAGTTGCTACCAGAGCAGAGGCGGCCAGATTGAAGAGGCAGTGCCTACGTTCACCTTCTACTTACTGCACCTAAGCCACGTCCAGCTCCTCACTGCACTCTGCATTTCCTTTCTCCGCGGCACTTACCGTGGTGCTGTGTGCAACTCGGCGCCTAGAAGTGACCGCCAATGCTTTCCCAGCGGGCTGCAAGGGAACCAAGGAGCAGCACAAGCAGCAGTGCTTCAGCTTGCTCCTTCCGACTGCTAAGGGCACTTGGGAAGGCAAGCGAGAGTCAACCACCTTCCTCTCCTAGTAGCCTGTAACGTGGTGCACACAAGCACGGGACTTGTGCCGCTTCGTTCACCGCCCTCGCCCGCGCCTGGCGCCGCTTTCACTTGCCGGGGGCCAGAAGCCGCTGCAAGGGCGCCCCACAGCCGGCAGTGTGCCGGCAGCCAGGAGCTCGAGAACGCTGCTTCTGCCCAAGCCCGCCGAGGGCGTGCACCTTTGTTCTCAGAGCTCCGTGCAACAGTCTGCCTCTCTCGCAGTTCGAATGGAAAACGAAAGCTTTTCGCCTACGCCCTTCCAGAGATCCGTTGCCAGGACGAGAATGTCTTGTGGCCGGAGCTCGCCCCCGCCGCGAGGAAGCTGCTCTTAGCACCGCATTGCAGGGACACGTCTCGCTTCTTGACTTCGTGCTTGGCGCTCTCCGAATTCGCTGCTAGCTCCACGGTCCTTCTCAGCTGCAAGTAGCAGCGCTCGCAGTACATAGAGCTTCGCAAGGACCGAAGACCCGGAGGGACATATCGCACACGAAAATGTGCCAGGACAGAGACGTGTTCTACATTGTCCCTTCTCGTCATCCAGTTTGTGCTTCTGCTGCTTCTGCTGTTAGGAATCGCTCCTTGAAAGACGAGCGAGAGCGTCTTTCTGGGTGCATTGCACTGAGTGAGTGCTCGCTAGGGACTTTGCACTCGGAGCCAAGGCAACAGGGCGTGCTTGTCCGCAGAACTGAGGACACGCTGTTGGGCAGAGCTGAAACTGACCGCTGGAGTTCAGCTCTCTCCGGACGGCAGAAGGCGAAGAACGAAGCCGCTTGCGAGCGGCGCAGTGCAGCGAAGAGCACACGAGCAGCCAAAGACCTCCTTCACAATCGCTTTCACTCCCCAGTGCACTTGCTTCTTGGAAAAGCAGCACACAGCCGTTGCACGCCAGGGCAAAATCTGGGGCAGTGCCCGTCCTCACTCCTTCGCTGTGTTGTAGTCCATGCAGCGAGAGCGAAGCGAGAAGGACGCGAGAAAGAAGAAGGCGTTCTTAAAGCAGCCCCCCGGCAGCAGCCCTGAAAGGGCGCATAACACACGGCGTCTCGCTGCCCTCCATTCTACATACTCGCGGCTCCCTCTGCCGACTTGCAAAAGTTGCTACCAGAGCAGAGGCGGCCAGATTGAAGAGGCAGTGCCTAGGTTCACCTTCTACTTACTGCACCTAAGCCACGTCCAGCTCCTCGCTGCACTCTGCATTTCCCTTCTCCGCGGCACTTACCGTGGTGCTGTGTGCAACTCGGCGCCTAGAAGTGACCGCCAATGCTTTCCAAGCGGGCTGCAAGGGAACCAAGGAGCAGCACAAGCAGCAGTGCTTCAGCTTGCTCCTTCCGACTGCTAAGGGCACTTGGGAAGGCAAGCGAGAGTCAACCACCTTCCTCTCCTAGTAGCCTGTAACGTGGTGCACACAAGCACGGGACTTGTGCCGCTTCGTTCACCGCCCTCGCCCTCGCCCGCGCCTGGCGCCGCTTTCACTTGCCGGGGGCCAGAAGCCGCTGCAAGGGCGCCCCACAGCCGGCAGTGTGCCGGCAGCCAAGAGCTCGAGAACGCTGCTTCTGCCCAAGCCCGCCGAGGGCGTGCACCTTTGTTCTCAGAGCTCCGTGCAACAGTCTGCCTCTCTCGCAGTTCGAATGGAAAACGAAAGCTTTTCGCCTACGCCCTTCACAGAGATCCGTTGCCAGGACGAGAATGTCTTGTGGCCGGAGCTCGCCCCCGCCGCGAGGAAGCTGCTCTTAGGACCGCATTGCAGGGACACGTCTCGCTTCTTGACTTCGTGCTTGGCGCTCTCCGAATTCGCTGCTAACTCCACGGTCCTTCTCAGCTGCAAGTAGCAGCGCTCGCAGTACATAGAGCTTCGCAAGGACCGAAGACCCGGAGGGACATATCGCACACCGCAATGTGCCAGGACAGAGACGTGTTCTACATTGTCCCTTCTCGTCATCCAGTTTGTGCTTCTGCTGCTTCTGCTGTTAGGAATCGCTCCTTGAAAGACGAGCGAGAGCGTCTTTCTGGGTGCATTGCACTGAGTGAGTGCTCGCTAGGGACTTTGCACTCGGAGCAAAGGCAACAGGGCGTGCTTGTCCGCAGAACTGAGGACACGCTGTTGGGCAGAGCTGAAACTGACCGCTGGAGTTCAGCTCTCTCCGGACGGCAGAAGGCGAAGAACGAAGCCGCTTGCGAGCGGCGCAGTGCAGCGAAGAGCACAGGAGCAGCCCAAGAGCTCCTTCACAATCGTTTTCACTTCTCAGTGCTCTTGCTGCTTGGAAAAGCAGCACACAGCCGTTGCACGCCAGGGCAAAAGCTGGGGCAGTGCCCGTCCTCACTCCTTCGCTGTGCTATACTCCATGCAGCTAGAGCGAAGCGAGAAGGACGCGAGAAAGAAGAAGGCGTTCTTAAAGCAGCCCCCCGGCAGCAGCCCTGAAAGGGCGCATAACACACGGCGTCTCGCTGCCCTCCGTTCTACACACTCGCGGCTCCCTCTGCCGACTTGCAAAAGTTGCTACCAGAGCAGAGGCGGCCAGATTGAAGAGGCAGTGACTAGGTTCACTTTCTACTTACTGCACCTAAGCCACGTCCAGCTCCTCGCTGCACTCTGCATTTCCCTTCTCCGCGGCACTTACCGTGGTGCTGTGTGCAACTCGGCGCCTAGAAGTGACCGCCAATGCTTTCCCAGCGGGCTGCAAGGGAACCAAGGAGCAGCACAAGCAGCAGTGCTTCAGCTTGCTCCTTCCGACTGCTAAGGGCACTTGGGAAGGCAAGCGAGAGTCAACCACCTTCCTCTCCTAGTAGCCTGTAACGTGGTGCACACAAGCACGGGACTTGTGCCGCTTCGTTCACCGCCCTCGCCCTCGCCCGCGCCTGGCGCCGCTTTCACTTGCCGGGGGCCAGAAGCCGCTGCAAGGGCGCCCCACAGCCGGCAGTGTGCCGGCAGCCAAGAGCTCGAGAACGCTGCTTCTGCCCAAGCCCGCCGAGGGCGTGCACCTTTGTTCTCAGAGCTCCGTGCAACAGTCTGCCTCTCTCGCAGTTCGAATGGAAAACGAAAGCTTTTCGCCTACGCCCTTCACAGAGATCCGTTGCCAGGACGAGAATGTCTTGTGGCCGGAGCTCGCCCCCGCCGCGAGGAAGCTGCTCTTAGCACCGCATTGCAGGGACACGTCTCGCTTCTTGACTTCGTGCTTGGCGCTCTCCGAATTCGCTGCTAGCTCCACGGTCCTTCTCACCTGCAAGTAGCAGCGCTCGCAGTACATAGAGCTTCGCAAGGACCGAAGACCCGGAGGGACATATCGCACACCGCAATGTGCCAGGACAGAGACGTGTTCTACATTGTCCCTTCTCGTCATCCAGTTTGTGCTTCTGCTGCTTCTGCTGTTAGGAATCGCTCCTTGAAAGACGAGCGAGAGCGTCTTTCTGGGTGCATTGCACGGAGTGAGTGCTCGCTAGGGACTTTGCACTCGGAGCCAAGGCAACAGGGCGTGCTTGTCCGCAGAACTGAGGACACGCTGTTGGGCAGAGCTGAAACTGACCGCTGGAGTTCAGCTCTCTCCGGACGGCAGAAGGCGAAGAACGAAGCCCCTTGCGAGCGGCGCAGTGCAGCGAAGAGCACAGGAGCAGCCCAAGAGCTCCTTCACAATCGTTTTCACTCCCCAGTGCTCTTGCTGCTTGGAAAAGCAGCACACAGCCGTTGCACGCCAGGGCAAAAGCTGGGGCAGTGCCCGTCCTCACTCCTTCGCTGGGCTGTACTCCATGCAGCTAGAGCGAAGCGAGAAGGACGCGAGGAAGAAGAAGGCGTTCTTAAAGTAGCCCCCTGGCAGCAGCCCGAAAAGGGCGCATAACACACGGCGTCTCGCTGCCCTCCGTTCTACATACTCGCGGCTCCCTTTGCCGACTTGCAAAAGTTGCTACCAGAGCAGAGGCGGCCAGATTGAAGAGGCAGTGCCTAGGTTCACTTTCTACTTACTGCACCTAAGCCACGTCCAGCTCCTCGCTGCACTCTGCATTTCCTTTCTCCGCGGCACTTACCGTGGTGCTGTGTGCAACTCGGAGCCTAGAAGTGACCGCCAATGCTTTCCCAGCGGGCTGCAAGGGAACCAAGTAGCAGCACAAGCAGCAGTGATTCAGCTTGCTCCTTCCGACTGCTAAGGGCACTTGGGAAGGCAAGCGAGAGTCAACCACCTTCCTCTCCTAGTAGCCTGTAACGTGGTGCACACAAGCACGGGACTTGTGCCGCTTCGTTCACCGCCCTCGCCCTCGCCCGCGCCTGGCGCCGCTTTCACTTGCCGGGGGCCAGAAGCCGCTGCAAGGGCGCCCCACAGCCGGCAGTGTGCCGGCAGCCAAGAGCTCGAGAACGCTGCTTCTGCCCAAGCCCGCCGAGGGCGTGCACCTTTGTTCTCAGAGCTCCGTGCAACAGTCTGCCTCTCTCGCAGTTCGAATGGAAAACGAAAGCTTTTCGCCTACGCCCTTCCAGAGATCCGTTGCCAGGACGAGAATGTCATGTGGCCGGAGCTCGCCCCCGCCGCGAGGAAGCTGCTCTTAGCACCGCATTGCAGGGACACGTCTCGCTTCTTGACTTCGTGCTTGGCGCTCTCCGAATTCGCTGCTAGCTCCACGGTCCTTCTCAGCTGCAAGTAGCAGCGCTCGCAGTACATAGAGCTTCGCAAGGACCGAAGACCCGGAGGGACATATCGCACACCGCAATGTGCCAGGACAGAGACGTGTTCTACATTGTCCCTTCTCGTCATCCAGTTTGTGCTTCTGCTGCTTCTGCTGTTAGGAATCGCTCCTTGAAAGACGAGCGAGAGCGTCTTTCTGGGTGCATTGCACGGAGTGAGTGCTCGCTAGGGACTTTGCACTCGGAGCAAAGGCAACAGGGCGTGCTTGTCCGCAGATCTGAGGACACGCTGTTGGGCAGAGCTGAAACTGACCGCTGGAGTTCAGCTCACTCCGGACGGCAGAAGGCGAAGAACGAAGCCCCTTGCGAGCGGCGCAGTGCAGCGAAGAGCACACGAGCAGCCAAAGAGCTCCTTCACAATCGCTTTCACTCCCCAGTGCTCTTGCTGCTTGGAAAAGCAGCACACAGCCGTTGCACGCCAGGGCAAAAGCTGGGGCAGTGACCGACCTCACTCCTTCGCTGTGCTGTACTCCATGCAGCGAGAGCGAAGCGAGAAGGACGCGAGGAAGAAGAAGGCGTTCTTAAAGTAGCCCCCTGGCAGCAGCCCGAAAAGGGCGCATAACACACGGCGTCTCGCTGCCCTCCGTTCTACATACTCGCGGCTCCCTTTGCCGACTTGCAAAAGTTGCTACCAGAGCAGAGGCGGCCAGATTGAAGAGGCAGTGCCTAGGTTCACCTTCTACTTACTGCACCTAAGCCACGTCCAGCTCCTCGCTGCACTCTGCATTTCCCTTCTCCGCGGCACTTACCGTGGTGCTGTGTGCAACTCGGAGCCTAGAAGTGACCGCCAATGCTTTCCCAGCGGGCTGCAAGGGAACCAAGTAGCAGCACAAGCAGCAGTGCTTCAGCTTGCTCCTTCCGACTGCTAAGGGCACTTGGGAAGGCAAGCGAGAGTCAACCACCTTCCTCTCCTAGTAGCCTGTAACGTGGTGCACACAAGCACGGGACTTGTGCCGCTTCGTTCACCGCCCTCGCCCGCGCCTGGCGCCGCTTTCACTTGCCGGGGGCCAGAAGCCGCTGCAAGGGCGCCCC
Organism: Sturnus vulgaris; assembly: GCF_052056855.1. Taxonomy (NCBI): domain Eukaryota; kingdom Metazoa; phylum Chordata; class Aves; order Passeriformes; family Sturnidae; genus Sturnus; species Sturnus vulgaris. The sequence goes on from NC_142282.1 coordinate 64,260,833, forward strand.
ACAGCCGGCAGTGTGCCGGCAGCCAAGAGCTCGAGAACGCTGCTTCTGCCCAAGCCCGCCGAGGGCGTGCACCTTTGTTCTCAGAGCTCCGTGCAACAGTCTGCCTCTCTCGCAGTTCGAATGGAAAACGAAAGCTTTTCGCCTACGCCCTTCACAGAGATCCGTTGCCAGGACGAGAATGTCTTGTGGCCGGAGCTCGCCCCCGCCGCGAGGAAGCTGCTCTTAGGACCGCATTGCAGGGACACGTCTCGCTTCTTGACTTCGTGCTTGGCGCTCTCCGAATTCGCTGCTAACTCCACGGTCCTTCTCAGCTGCAAGTAGCAGCGCTCGCAGTACATAGAGCTTCGCAAGGACCGAAGACCCGGAGGGACATATCGCACACCGCAATGTGCCAGGACAGAGACGTGTTCTACATTGTCCCTTCTCGTCATCCAGTTTGTGCTTCTGCTGCTTCTGCTGTTAGGAATCGCTCCTTGAAAGACGAGCGAGAGCGTCTTTCTGGGTGCATTGCACTGAGTGAGTGCTCGCTAGGGACTTTGCACTCGGAGCAAAGGCAACAGGGCGTGCTTGTCCGCAGAACTGAGGACACGCTGTTGGGCAGAGCTGAAACTGACCGCTGGAGTTCAGCTCTCTCCGGACGGCAGAAGGCGAAGAACGAAGCCGCTTGCGAGCGGCGCAGTGCAGCGAAGAGCACAGGAGCAGCCCAAGAGCTCCTTCACAATCGTTTTCACTTCTCAGTGCTCTTGCTGCTTGGAAAAGCAGCACACAGCCGTTGCACGCCAGGGCAAAAGCTGGGGCAGTGCCCGTCCTCACTCCTTCGCTGTGTTGTAGTCCATGCAGCTAGAGCGAAGCGAGAAGGACGCGAGAAAGAAGAAGGCGTTCTTAAAGCAGCCCCCCGGCAGCAGCCCTGAAAGGGCGCATAACACACGGCGTCTCGCTGCCCTCCGTTCTACACACTCGCGGCTCCCTCTGCCGACTTGCAAAAGTTGCTACCAGAGCAGAGGCGGCCAGATTGAAGAGGCAGTGACTAGGTTCACTTTCTACTTACTGCACCTAAGCCACGTCCAGCTCCTCGCTGCACTCTGCATTTCCCTTCTCCGCGGCACTTACCGTGGTGCTGTGTGCAACTCGGCGCCTAGAAGTGACCGCCAATGCTTTCCCAGCGGGCTGCAAGGGAACCAAGGAGCAGCACAAGCAGCAGTGCTTCAGCTTGCTCCTTCCGACTGCTAAGGGCACTTGGGAAGGCAAGCGAGAGTCAACCACCTTCCTCTCCTAGTAGCCTGTAACGTGGTGCACACAAGCACGGGACTTGTGCCGCTTCGTTCACCGCCCTCGCCCTCGCCCGCGCCTGGCGCCGCTTTCACTTGCCGGGGGCCAGAAGCCGCTGCAAGGGCGCCCCACAGCCGGCAGTGTGCCGGCAGCCAAGAGCTCGAGAACGCTGCTTCTGCCCAAGCCCGCCGAGGGCGTGCACCTTTGTTCTCAGAGCTCCGTGCAACAGTCTGCCTCTCTCGCAGTTCGAATGGAAAACGAAAGCTTTTCGCCTACGCCCTTCACAGAGATCCGTTGCCAGGACGAGAATGTCTTGTGGCCGGAGCTCGCCCCCGCCGCGAGGAAGCTGCTCTTAGCACCGCATTGCAGGGACACGTCTCGCTTCTTGACTTCGTGCTTGGCGCTCTCCGAATTCGCTGCTAGCTCCACGGTCCTTCTCACCTGCAAGTAGCAGCGCTCGCAGTACATAGAGCTTCGCAAGGACCGAAGACCCGGAGGGACATATCGCACACCGCAATGTGCCAGGACAGAGACGTGTTCTACATTGTCCCTTCTCGTCATCCAGTTTGTGCTTCTGCTGCTTCTGCTGTTAGGAATCGCTCCTTGAAAGACGAGCGAGAGCGTCTTTCTGGGTGCATTGCACGGAGTGAGTGCTCGCTAGGGACTTTGCACTCGGAGCCAAGGCAACAGGGCGTGCTTGTCCGCAGAACTGAGGACACGCTGTTGGGCAGAGCTGAAACTGACCGCTGGAGTTCAGCTCTCTCCGGACGGCAGAAGGCGAAGAACGAAGCCCCTTGCGAGCGGCGCAGTGCAGCGAAGAGCACAGGAGCAGCCCAAGAGCTCCTTCACAATCGTTTTCACTCCCCAGTGCTCTTGCTGCTTGGAAAAGCAGCACACAGCCGTTGCACGCCAGGGCAAAAGCTGGGGCAGTGCCCGTCCTCACTCCTTCGCTGGGCTGTACTCCATGCAGCTAGAGCGAAGCGAGAAGGACGCGAGGAAGAAGAAGGCGTTCTTAAAGTAGCCCCCTGGCAGCAGCCCGAAAAGGGCGCATAACACACGGCGTCTCGCTGCCCTCCGTTCTACATACTCGCGGCTCCCTTTGCCGACTTGCAAAAGTTGCTACCAGAGCAGAGGCGGCCAGATTGAAGAGGCAGTGCCTAGGTTCACCTTCTACTTACTGCACCTAAGCCACGTCCAGCTCCTCGCTGCACTCTGCATTTCCTTTCTCCGCGGCACTTACCGTGGTGCTGTGTGCAACTCGGAGCCTAGAAGTGACCGCCAATGCTTTCCCAGCGGGCTGCAAGGGAACCAAGTAGCAGCACAAGCAGCAGTGATTCAGCTTGCTCCTTCCGACTGCTAAGGGCACTTGGGAAGGCAAGCGAGAGTCAACCACCTTCCTCTCCTAGTAGCCTGTAACGTGGTGCACACAAGCACGGGACTTGTGCCGCTTCGTTCACCGCCCTCGCCCTCGCCCGCGCCTGGCGCCGCTTTCACTTGCCGGGGGCCAGAAGCCGCTGCAAGGGCGCCCCACAGCCGGCAGTGTGCCGGCAGCCAAGAGCTCGAGAACGCTGCTTCTGCCCAAGCCCGCCGAGGGCGTGCACCTTTGTTCTCAGAGCTCCGTGCAACAGTCTGCCTCTCTCGCAGTTCGAATGGAAAACGAAAGCTTTTCGCCTACGCCCTTCCAGAGATCCGTTGCCAGGACGAGAATGTCATGTGGCCGGAGCTCGCCCCCGCCGCGAGGAAGCTGCTCTTAGCACCGCATTGCAGGGACACGTCTCGCTTCTTGACTTCGTGCTTGGCGCTCTCCGAATTCGCTGCTAGCTCCACGGTCCTTCTCAGCTGCAAGTAGCAGCGCTCGCAGTACATAGAGCTTCGCAAGGACCGAAGACCCGGAGGGACATATCGCACACCGCAATGTGCCAGGACAGAGACGTGTTCTACATTGTCCCTTCTCGTCATCCAGTTTGTGCTTCTGCTGCTTCTGCTGTTAGGAATCGCTCCTTGAAAGACGAGCGAGAGCGTCTTTCTGGGTGCATTGCACGGAGTGAGTGCTCGCTAGGGACTTTGCACTCGGAGCAAAGGCAACAGGGCGTGCTTGTCCGCAGATCTGAGGACACGCTGTTGGGCAGAGCTGAAACTGACCGCTGGAGTTCAGCTCACTCCGGACGGCAGAAGGCGAAGAACGAAGCCCCTTGCGAGCGGCGCAGTGCAGCGAAGAGCACACGAGCAGCCAAAGAGCTCCTTCACAATCGCTTTCACTCCCCAGTGCTCTTGCTGCTTGGAAAAGCAGCACACAGCCGTTGCACGCCAGGGCAAAAGCTGGGGCAGTGACCGACCTCACTCCTTCGCTGTGCTGTACTCCATGCAGCGAGAGCGAAGCGAGAAGGACGCGAGGAAGAAGAAGGCGTTCTTAAAGTAGCCCCCTGGCAGCAGCCCGAAAAGGGCGCATAACACACGGCGTCTCGCTGCCCTCCGTTCTACATACTCGCGGCTCCCTTTGCCGACTTGCAAAAGTTGCTACCAGAGCAGAGGCGGCCAGATTGAAGAGGCAGTGCCTAGGTTCACCTTCTACTTACTGCACCTAAGCCACGTCCAGCTCCTCGCTGCACTCTGCATTTCCCTTCTCCGCGGCACTTACCGTGGTGCTGTGTGCAACTCGGAGCCTAGAAGTGACCGCCAATGCTTTCCCAGCGGGCTGCAAGGGAACCAAGTAGCAGCACAAGCAGCAGTGCTTCAGCTTGCTCCTTCCGACTGCTAAGGGCACTTGGGAAGGCAAGCGAGAGTCAACCACCTTCCTCTCCTAGTAGCCTGTAACGTGGTGCACACAAGCACGGGACTTGTGCCGCTTCGTTCACCGCCCTCGCCCGCGCCTGGCGCCGCTTTCACTTGCCGGGGGCCAGAAGCCGCTGCAAGGGCGCCCCACAGCCGGCAGTGTGCCGGCAGCCAAGAGCTCGAGAACGCTGCTTCTGCCCAAGCCCGCCGAGGGCGTGCACCTTTGTTCTCAGAGCTCCGTGCAACAGTCTGCCTCTCTCGCAGTTCGAATGGAAAACGAAAGCTTTTCGCCTACGCCCTTCACAGAGATCCGTTGCCAGGACGAGAATGTCTTGTGGCCGGAGCTCGCCCCCGCCGCGAGGAAGCTGCTCTTAGCACCGCATTGCAGGGACACGTCTCGCTTCTTGACTTCGTGCTTGGCGCTCTCCGAATTCGCTGCTAGCTCCACGGTCCTTCTCACCTGCAAGTAGCAGCGCTCGCAGTACATAGAGCTTCGCAAGGACCGAAGACCCGGAGGGACATATCGCACACGAAAATGTGCCAGGACAGAGACGTGTTCTACATTGTCCCTTCTCGTCATCCAGTTTGTGCTTCTGCTGCTTCTGCTGTTAGGAATCGCTCCTTGAAAGACGAGCGAGAGCGTCTTTCTGGGTGCATTGCACGGAGTGAGTGCTCGCTAGGGACTTTGCACTCGGAGCAAAGGCAACAGGGCGTGCTTGTCCGCAGAACTGAGGACACGCTGTTGGGCAGAGCTGAAACTGACCGCTGGAGTTCAGCTCACTCCGGACGGCAGAAGGCGAAGAACGAAGCCCCTTGCGAGCGGCGCAGTGCAGCGAAGAGCACACGAGCAGCCAAAGAGCTCCTTCACAATCGCTTTCACTCCCCAGTGCTCTTGCTGCTTGGAAAAGCAGCACACAGCCGTTGCACGCCAGGGCAAAAGCTGGGGCAGTGCCCGTCCTCACTCCTTCGCTGTGTTGTAGTCCATGCAGCGAGAGCGAAGCGAGAAGGACGCGAGGAAGAAGAAGGCGTTCTTAAAGTAGCCCCCCAGCAGGAGCCCGAAAAGGGCGCATAACACACGGCGTCTCGCTGCCCTCCATTCTACACACTCGCGGCTCCCTCTGCCGACTTGCAAAAGTTGCTACCAGAGCAGAGGCGGCCAGATTGAAGAGGCAGTGACTAGGTTCACTTTCTACTTACTGCACCTAAGCCACGTCCAGCTCCTCGCTGCACTCTGCATTTCCCTTCTCCGCGGCACTTACCGTGGTGCTGTGTGCAACTCGGCGCCTAGAAGTGACCGCCAATGCTTTCCAAGCGGGCTGCAAGGGAACCAAGGAGCAGCACAAGCAGCAGTGCTTCAGCTTGCTCCTTCCAACTGCTAAGGGCACTTGGGAAGGCAAGCGAGAGTCAACCACCTTCCTCTCCTAGTAGCCTGTAACGTGGTGCACACAAGCACGGGACTTGTGCCGCTTCGTTCACCGCCCTCGCCCGCGCCTGGCGCCGCTTTCACTTGCCGGGGGCCAGAAGCCGCTGCAAGGGCGCCCCACAGCCGGCAGTGTGCCGGCAGCCAAGAGCTCGAGAACGCTGCTTCTGCCCAAGCCCGCCGAGGGCGTGCACCTTTGTTCTCAGAGCTCCGTGCAACAGTCTGCCTCTCTCGCAGTTCGAATGGAAAACGAAAGCTTTTCGCCTACGCCCTTCACAGAGATCCGTTGCCAGGACGAGAATGTCTTGTGGCCGGAGCTCGCCCCCGCCGCGAGGAAGCTGCTCTTAGGACCGCATTGCAGGGACACGTCTCGCTTCTTGACTTCGTGCTTGGCGCTCTCCGAATTCGCTGCTAACTCCACGGTCCTTCTCAGCTGCAAGTAGCAGCGCTCGCAGTACATAGAGCTTCGCAAGGACCGAAGACCCGGAGGGACATATCGCACACCGCAATGTGCCAGGACAGAGACGTGTTCTACATTGTCCCTTCTCGTCATCCAGTTTGTGCTTCTGCTGCTTCTGCTGTTAGGAATCGCTCCTTGAAAGACGAGCGAGAGCGTCTTTCTGGGTGCATTGCACTGAGTGAGTGCTCGCTAGGGACTTTGCACTCGGAGCAAAGGCAACAGGGCGTGCTTGTCCGCAGAACTGAGGACACGCTGTTGGGCAGAGCTGAAACTGACCGCTGGAGTTCAGCTCTCTCCGGACGGCAGAAGGCGAAGAACGAAGCCGCTTGCGAGCGGCGCAGTGCAGCGAAGAGCACAGGAGCAGCCCAAGAGCTCCTTCACAATCGTTTTCACTTCTCAGTGCTCTTGCTGCTTGGAAAAGCAGCACACAGCCGTTGCACGCCAGGGCAAAAGCTGGGGCAGTGCCCGTCCTCACTCCTTCGCTGTGTTGTAGTCCATGCAGCTAGAGCGAAGCGAGAAGGACGCGAGAAAGAAGAAGGCGTTCTTAAAGCAGCCCCCCGGCAGCAGCCCTGAAAGGGCGCATAACACACGGCGTCTCGCTGCCCTCCGTTCTACACACTCGCGGCTCCCTCTGCCGACTTGCAAAAGTTGCTACCAGAGCAGAGGCGGCCAGATTGAAGAGGCAGTGACTAGGTTCACTTTCTACTTACTGCACCTAAGCCACGTCCAGCTCCTCGCTGCACTCTGCATTTCCCTTCTCCGCGGCACTTACCGTGGTGCTGTGTGCAACTCGGCGCCTAGAAGTGACCGCCAATGCTTTCCCAGCGGGCTGCAAGGGAACCAAGGAGCAGCACAAGCAGCAGTGCTTCAGCTTGCTCCTTCCGACTGCTAAGGGCACTTGGGAAGGCAAGCGAGAGTCAACCACCTTCCTCTCCTAGTAGCCTGTAACGTGGTGCACACAAGCACGGGACTTGTGCCGCTTCGTTCACCGCCCTCGCCCTCGCCCGCGCCTGGCGCCGCTTTCACTTGCCGGGGGCCAGAAGCCGCTGCAAGGGCGCCCCACAGCCGGCAGTGTGCCGGCAGCCAAGAGCTCGAGAACGCTGCTTCTGCCCAAGCCCGCCGAGGGCGTGCACCTTTGTTCTCAGAGCTCCGTGCAACAGTCTGCCTCTCTCGCAGTTCGAATGGAAAACGAAAGCTTTTCGCCTACGCCCTTCACAGAGATCCGTTGCCAGGACGAGAATGTCTTGTGGCCGGAGCTCGCCCCCGCCGCGAGGAAGCTGCTCTTAGCACCGCATTGCAGGGACACGTCTCGCTTCTTGACTTCGTGCTTGGCGCTCTCCGAATTCGCTGCTAGCTCCACGGTCCTTCTCACCTGCAAGTAGCAGCGCTCGCAGTACATAGAGCTTCGCAAGGACCGAAGACCCGGAGGGACATATCGCACACGAAAATGTGCCAGGACAGAGACGTGTTCTACATTGTCCCTTCTCGTCATCCAGTTTGTGCTTCTGCTGCTTCTGCTGTTAGGAATCGCTCCTTGAAAGACGAGCGAGAGCGTCTTTCTGGGTGCATTGCACGGAGTGAGTGCTCGCTAGGGACTTTGCACTCGGAGCAAAGGCAACAGGGCGTGCTTGTCCGCAGAACTGAGGACACGCTGTTGGGCAGAGCTGAAACTGACCGCTGGAGTTCAGCTCACTCCGGACGGCAGAAGGCGAAGAACGAAGCCCCTTGCGAGCGGCGCAGTGCAGCGAAGAGCACACGAGCAGCCAAAGAGCTCCTTCACAATCGCTTTCACTCCCCAGTGCACTTGCTGCTTGGAAAAGCAGCACACAGCCGTTGCACGCCAGGGCAAAAGCTGGGGCAGTGCCCGTCCTCACTCCTTCGCTGTGTTGTAGTCCATGCAGCTAGAGCGAAGCGAGAAGGACGCGAGAAAGAAGAAGGCGTTCTTAAAGCAGCCCCCCGGCAGCAGCCCGGAAAGGGCGCATAACACACGGCGTCTCGCTGCCCTCCGTTCTACACACTCGCGGCTCCCTCTGCCGACTTGCAAAAGTTGCTACCAGAGCAGAGGCGGCCAGATTGAAGAGGCAGTGCCTACGTTCACCTTCTACTTACTGCACCTAAGCCACGTCCAGCTCCTCGCTGCACTCTGCATTTCCTTTCTCCGCGGCACTTACCGTGGTGCTGTGTGCAACTCGGAGCCTAGAAGTGACCGCCAATGCTTTCCCAGCGGGCTGCAAGGGAACCAAGTAGCAGCACAAGCAGCAGTGCTTCAGCTTGCTCCTTCCGACTGCTAAGGGCACTTGGGAAGGCAAGCGAGAGTCAACCACCTTCCTCTCCTAGTAGCCTGTAACGTGGTGCACACAAGCACGGGACTTGTGCCGCTTCGTTCACCGCCCTCGCCCTCGCCTGCGCCTGGCGCCGCTTTCACTTGCCGGGGGCCAGAAGCCGCTGCAAGGGCGCCCCACAGCCGGCAGTGTGCCGGCAGCCAAGAGCTCGAGAACGCTGCTTCTGCCCAAGCCCGCCGAGGGCGTGCACCTTTGTTCTCAGAGCTCCGTGCAACAGTCTGCCTCTCTCGCAGTTCGAATGGAAAACGAAAGCTTTTCGCCTACGCCCTTCACAGAGATCCGTTGCCAGGACGAGAATGTCTTGTGGCCGGAGCTCGCCCCCGCCGCGAGGAAGCTGCTCTTAGCACCGCATTGCAGGGACACGTCTCGCTTCTTGACTTCGTGCTTGGCGCTCTCCGAATTCGCTGCTAGCTCCACGGTCCTTCTCAGCTGCAAGTAGCAGCGCTCGCAGTACATAGAGCTTCGCAAGGACCGAAGACCCGGAGGGACATATCGCACACGAAAATGTGCCAGGACAGAGACGTGTTCTACATTGTCCCTTCTCGTCATCCAGTTTGTGCTTCTGCTGCTTCTGCTGTTAGGAATCGCTCCTTGAAAGACGAGCGAGAGCGTCTTTCTGGGTGCATTGCACTGAGTGAGTGCTCGCTAGGGACTTTGCACTCGGAGCCAAGGCAACAGGGCGTGCTTGTCCGCAGAACTGAGGACACGCTGTTGGGCAGAGCTGAAACTGACCGCTGGAGTTCAGCTCTCTCCGGACGGCAGAAGGCGAAGAACGAAGCCGCTTGCGAGCGGCGCAGTGCAGCGAAGAGCACAGGAGCAGCCCAAGAGCTCCTTCACAATCGTTTTCACTTCTCAGTGCTCTTGCTGCTTGGAAAAGCAGCACACAGCCGTTGCACGCCAGGGCAAAAGCTGGGGCAGTGCCCGTCCTCACTCCTTCGCTGTGCTGTACTCCATGAAGCGAGAGCGAAGCGAGAAGGACGCGAGGAAGAAGAAGGCGTTCTTAAAGTAGCCCCCCAGCAGCAGCCCTGAAAGGGCGCATAACACACGGCGTCTCGCTGCCCTCCATTCTACACACTCGCGGCTCCCTCTGCCGACTTGCAAAAGTTGCTACCAGAGCAGAGGCGGCCAGATTGAAGAGGCAGTGACTAGGTTCACTTTCTACTTACTGCACCTAAGCCACGTCCAGCTCCTCGCTGCACTCTGCATTTCCCTTCTCCGCGGCACTTACCGTGGTGCTGTGTGCAACTCGGCGCCTAGAAGTGACCGCCAATGCTTTCCAAGCGGGCTGCAAGGGAACCAAGGAGCAGCACAAGCAGCAGTGCTTCAGCTTGCTCCTTCCGACTGCTAAGGGCACTTGGGAAGGCAAGCGAGAGTCAACCACCTTCCTCTCCTAGTAGCCTGTAACGTGGTGCACACAAGCACGGGACTTGTGCCGCTTCGTTCACCGCCCTCGCCCTCGCCCGCGCCTGGCGCCGCTTTCACTTGCCGGGGGCCAGAAGCCGCTGCAAGGGCGCCCCACAGCCGGCAGTGTGCCGGCAGCCAAGAGCTCGAGAACGCTGCTTCTGCCCAAGCCCGCCGAGGGCGTGCACCTTTGTTCTCAGAGCTCGGTGCAACAGTCTGCCTCTCTCGCAGTTCGAATGGAAAACGAAAGCTTTTCGCCTACGCCCTTCACAGAGATCCGTTGCCAGGACGAGAATGTCTTGTGGCCGGAGCTCGCCCCCGCCGCGAGGAAGCTGCTCTTAGCACCGCATTGCAGGGACACGTCTCGCTTCTTGACTTCGTGCTTGGCGCTCTCCGAATTCGCTGCTAGCTCCACGGTCCTTCTCAGCTGCAAGTAGCAGCGCTCGCAGTACATAGAGCTTCGCAAGGACCGAAGACCCGGAGGGACATATCGCACACCGCAATGTGCCAGGACAGAGACGTGTTCTACATTGTCCCTTCTCGTCATCCAGTTTGTGCTTCTGCTGCTTCTGCTGTTAGGAATCGCTCCTTGAAAGACGAGCGAGAGCGTCTTTCTGGGTGCATTGCACGGAGTGAGTGCTCGCTAGGGACTTTGCACTCGGAGCCAAGGCAACAGGGCGTGCTTGTCCGCAGAACTGAGGACACGCTGTTGGGCAGAGCTGAAACTGACCGCTGGAGTTCAGCTCTCTCCGGACGGCAGAAGGCGAAGAACGAAGCCCCTTGCGAGCGGCGCAGTGCAGCGAAGAGCACAGGAGCAGCCCAAGAGCTCCTTCACAATCGTTTTCACTCCCCAGTGCTCTTGCTGCTTGGAAAAGCAGCACACAGCCGTTGCACGCCAGGGCAAAAGCTGGGGCAGTGCCCGTCCTCACTCCTTCGCTGGGCTGTACTCCATGCAGCTAGAGCGAAGCGAGAAGGACGCGAGGAAGAAGAAGGCGTTCTTAAAGTAGCCCCCTGGCAGCAGCCCGAAAAGGGCGCATAACACACGGCGTCTCGCTGCCCTCCGTTCTACATACTCGCGGCTCCCTTTGCCGACTTGCAAAAGTTGCTACCAGAGCAGAGGCGGCCAGATTGAAGAGGCAGTGCCTAGGTTCACCTTCTACTTACTGCACCTAAGCCACGTCCAGCTCCTCGCTGCACTCTGCATTTCCTTTCTCCGCGGCACTTACCGTGGTGCTGTGTGCAACTCGGAGCCTAGAAGTGACCGCCAATGCTTTCCCAGCGGGCTGCAAGGGAACCAAGTAGCAGCACAAGCAGCAGTGATTCAGCTTGCTCCTTCCGACTGCTAAGGGCACTTGGGAAGGCAAGCGAGAGTCAACCACCTTCCTCTCCTAGTAGCCTGTAACGTGGTGCACACAAGCACGGGACTTGTGCCGCTTCGTTCACCGCCCTCGCCCTCGCCCGCGCCTGGCGCCGCTTTCACTTGCCGGGGGCCAGAAGCCGCTGCAAGGGCGCCCCACAGCCGGCAGTGTGCCGGCAGCCAAGAGCTCGAGAACGCTGCTTCTGCCCAAGCCCGCCGAGGGCGTGCACCTTTGTTCTCAGAGCTCCGTGCAACAGTCTGCCTCTCTCGCAGTTCGAATGGAAAACGAAAGCTTTTCGCCTACGCCCTTCCAGAGATCCGTTGCCAGGACGAGAATGTCATGTGGCCGGAGCTCGCCCCCGCCGCGAGGAAGCTGCTCTTAGCACCGCATTGCAGGGACACGTCTCGCTTCTTGACTTCGTGCTTGGCGCTCTCCGAATTCGCTGCTAGCTCCACGGTCCTTCTCAGCTGCAAGTAGCAGCGCTCGCAGTACATAGAGCTTCGCAAGGACCGAAGACCCGGAGGGACATATCGCACACCGCAATGTGCCAGGACAGAGACGTGTTCTACATTGTCCCTTCTCGTCATCCAGTTTGTGCTTCTGCTGCTTCTGCTGTTAGGAATCGCTCCTTGAAAGACGAGCGAGAGCGTCTTTCTGGGTGCATTGCACGGAGTGAGTGCTCGCTAGGGACTTTGCACTCGGAGCAAAGGCAACAGGGCGTGCTTGTCCGCAGATCTGAGGACACGCTGTTGGGCAGAGCTGAAACTGACCGCTGGAGTTCAGCTCACTCCGGACGGCAGAAGGCGAAGAACGAAGCCCCTTGCGAGCGGCGCAGTGCAGCGAAGAGCACACGAGCAGCCAAAGAGCTCCTTCACAATCGCTTTCACTCCCCAGTGCTCTTGCTGCTTGGAAAAGCAGCACACAGCCGTTGCACGCCAGGGCAAAAGCTGGGGCAGTGACCGACCTCACTCCTTCGCTGTGCTGTACTCCATGCAGCGAGAGCGAAGCGAGAAGGACGCGAGGAAGAAGAAGGCGTTCTTAAAGTAGCCCCCTGGCAGCAGCCCGAAAAGGGCGCATAACACACGGCGTCTCGCTGCCCTCCGTTCTACATACTCGCGGCTCCCTTTGCCGACTTGCAAAAGTTGCTACCAGAGCAGAGGCGGCCAGATTGAAGAGGCAGTGCCTAGGTTCACCTTCTACTTACTGCACCTAAGCCACGTCCAGCTCCTCGCTGCACTCTGCATTTCCCTTCTCCGCGGCACTTACCGTGGTGCTGTGTGCAACTCGGAGCCTAGAAGTGACCGCCAATGCTTTCCCAGCGGGCTGCAAGGGAACCAAGTAGCAGCACAAGCAGCAGTGCTTCAGCTTGCTCCTTCCGACTGCTAAGGGCACTTGGGAAGGCAAGCGAGAGTCAACCACCTTCCTCTCCTAGTAGCCTGTAACGTGGTGCACACAAGCACGGGACTTGTGCCGCTTCGTTCACCGCCCTCGCCCGCGCCTGGCGCCGCTTTCACTTGCCGGGGGCCAGAAGCCGCTGCAAGGGCGCCCCACAGCCGGCAGTGTGCCGGCAGCCAAGAGCTCGAGAACGCTGCTTCTGCCCAAGCCCGCCGAGGGCGTGCACCTTTGTTCTCAGAGCTCCGTGCAACAGTCTGCCTCTCTCGCAGTTCGAATGGAAAACGAAAGCTTTTCGCCTACGCCCTTCACAGAGATCCGTTGCCAGGACGAGAATGTCTTGTGGCCGGAGCTCGCCCCCGCCGCGAGGAAGCTGCTCTTAGCACCGCATTGCAGGGACACGTCTCGCTTCTTGACTTCGTGCTTGGCGCTCTCCGAATTCGCTGCTAGCTCCACGGTCCTTCTCAGCTGCAAGTAGCAGCGCTCGCAGTACATAGAGCTTCGCAAGGACCGAAGACCCGGAGGGACATATCGCACACGAAAATGTGCCAGGACAGAGACGTGTTCTACATTGTCCCTTCTCGTCATCCAGTTTGTGCTTCTGCTGCTTCTGCTGTTAGGAATCGCTCCTTGAAAGACGAGCGAGAGCGTCTTTCTGGGTGCATTGCACGGAGTGAGTGCTCGCTAGGGACTTTGCACTCGGAGCCAAGGCAACAGGGCGTGCTTGTCCGCAGAACTGAGGACACGCTGTTGGGCAGAGCTGAAACTGACCGCTGGAGTTCAGCTCTCTCCGGACGGCAGAAGGCGAAGAACGAAGCCCCTTGCGAGCGGCGCAGTGCAGCGAAGAGCACACGAGCAGCCAAAGAGCTCCTTCACAATCGCTTTCACTCCCCAGTGCTCTTGCTGCTTGGAAAAGCAGCACACAGCCGTTGCACGCCAGGGCAAAAGCTGGGGCAGTGCCCGTCCTCACTCCTTCGCTGTGTTGTAGTCCATGCAGCTAGAGCGAAGCGAGAAGGACGCGAGGAAGAAGAAGGCGTTCTTAAAGCAGCCCCCCAGCAGCAGCCCTGAAAGGGCGCATAACACACGGCGTCTCGCTGCCCTCCATTCTACACACTCGCGGCTCCCTCTGCCGACTTGCAAAAGTTGCTACCAGAGCAGAGGCGGCCAGATTGAAGAGGCAGTGACTAGGTTCACTTTCTACTTACTGCACCTAAGCCACGTCCAGCTCCTCGCTGCACTCTGCATTTCCCTTCTCCGCGGCACTTACCGTGGTGCTGTGTGCAACTCGGCGCCTAGAAGTGACCGCCAATGCTTTCCAAGCGGGCTGCAAGGGAACCAAGGAGCAGCACAAGCAGCAGTGCTTCAGCTTGCTCCTTCCGACTGCTAAGGGCACTTGGGAAGGCAAGCGAGAGTCAACCACCTTCCTCTCCTAGTAGCCTGTAACGTGGTGCACACAAGCACGGGACTTGTGCCGCTTCGTTCACCGCCCTCGCCCTCGCCCGCGCCTGGCGCCGCTTTCACTTGCCGGGGGCCAGAAGCCGCTGCAAGGGCGCCCCACAGCCGGCAGTGTGCCGGCAGCCAAGAGCTCGAGAACGCTGCTTCTGCCCAAGCCCGCCGAGGGCGTGCACCTTTGTTCTCAGAGCTCGGTGCAACAGTCTGCCTCTCTCGCAGTTCGAATGGAAAACGAAAGCTTTTCGCCTACGCCCTTCACAGAGATCCGTTGCCAGGACGAGAATGTCTTGTGGCCGGAGCTCGCCCCCGCCGCGAGGAAGCTGCTCTTAGCACCGCATTGCAGGGACACGTCTCGCTTCTTGACTTCGTGCTTGGCGCTCTCCGAATTCGCTGCTAGCTCCACGGTCCTTCTCAGCTGCAAGTAGCAGCGCTCGCAGTACATAGAGCTTCGCAAGGACCGAAGACCCGGAGGGACATATCGCACACCGCAATGTGCCAGGACAGAGACGTGTTCTACATTGTCCCTTCTCGTCATCCAGTTTGTGCTTCTGCTGCTTCTGCTGTTAGGAATCGCTCCTTGAAAGACGAGCGAGAGCGTCTTTCTGGGTGCATTGCACGGAGTGAGTGCTCGCTAGGGACTTTGCACTCGGAGCCAAGGCAACAGGGCGTGCTTGTCCGCAGAACTGAGGACACGCTGTTGGGCAGAGCTGAAACTGACCGCTGGAGTTCAGCTCTCTCCGGACGGCAGAAGGCGAAGAACGAAGCCCCTTGCGAGCGGCGCAGTGCAGCGAAGAGCACAGGAGCAGCCCAAGAGCTCCTTCACAATCGTTTTCACTCCCCAGTGCTCTTGCTGCTTGGAAAAGCAGCACACAGCCGTTGCACGCCAGGGCAAAAGCTGGGGCAGTGACCGACCTCACTCCTTCGCTGTGCTGTACTCCATGCAGCGAGAGCGAAGCGAGAAGGACGCGAGGAAGAAGAAGGCGTTCTTAAAGTAGCCCCCTGGCAGCAGCCCGAAAAGGGCGCATAACACACGGCGTCTCGCTGCCCTCCGTTCTACATACTCGCGGCTCCCTTTGCCGACTTGCAAAAGTTGCTACCAGAGCAGAGGCGGCCAGATTGAAGAGGCAGTGCCTAGGTTCACCTTCTACTTACTGCACCTAAGCCACGTCCAGCTCCTCGCTGCACTCTGCATTTCCCTTCTCCGCGGCACTTACCGTGGTGCTGTGTGCAACTCGGAGCCTAGAAGTGACCGCCAATGCTTTCCCAGCGGGCTGCAAGGGAACCAAGTAGCAGCACAAGCAGCAGTGCTTCAGCTTGCTCCTTCCGACTGCTAAGGGCACTTGGGAAGGCAAGCGAGAGTCAACCACCTTCCTCTCCTAGTAGCCTGTAACGTGGTGCACACAAGCACGGGACTTGTGCCGCTTCGTTCACCGCCCTCGCCCGCGCCTGGCGCCGCTTTCACTTGCCGGGGGCCAGAAGCCGCTGCAAGGGCGCCCCACAGCCGGCAGTGTGCCGGCAGCCAAGAGCTCGAGAACGCTGCTTCTGCCCAAGCCCGCCGAGGGCGTGCACCTTTGTTCTCAGAGCTCCGTGCAACAGTCTGCCTCTCTCGCAGTTCGAATGGAAAACGAAAGCTTTTCGCCTACGCCCTTCACAGAGATCCGTTGCCAGGACGAGAATGTCTTGTGGCCGGAGCTCGCCCCCGCCGCGAGGAAGCTGCTCTTAGCACCGCATTGCAGGGACACGTCTCGCTTCTTGACTTCGTGCTTGGCGCTCTCCGAATTCGCTGCTAGCTCCACGGTCCTTCTCAGCTGCAAGTAGCAGCGCTCGCAGTACATAGAGCTTCGCAAGGACCGAAGACCCGGAGGGACATATCGCACACGAAAATGTGCCAGGACAGAGACGTGTTCTACATTGTCCCTTCTCGTCATCCAGTTTGTGCTTCTGCTGCTTCTGCTGTTAGGAATCGCTCCTTGAAAGACGAGCGAGAGCGTCTTTCTGGGTGCATTGCACGGAGTGAGTGCTCGCTAGGGACTTTGCACTCGGAGCCAAGGCAACAGGGCGTGCTTGTCCGCAGAACTGAGGACACGCTGTTGGGCAGAGCTGAAACTGACCGCTGGAGTTCAGCTCTCTCCGGACGGCAGAAGGCGAAGAACGAAGCCCCTTGCGAGCGGCGCAGTGCAGCGAAGAGCACACGAGCAGCCAAAGAGCTCCTTCACAATCGCTTTCACTCCCCAGTGCTCTTGCTGCTTGGAAAAGCAGCACACAGCCGTTGCACGCCAGGGCAAAAGCTGGGGCAGTGCCCGTCCTCACTCCTTCGCTGTGTTGTAGTCCATGCAGCTAGAGCGAAGCGAGAAGGACGCGAGGAAGAAGAAGGCGTTCTTAAAGCAGCCCCCCAGCAGCAGCCCGAAAAGGGCGCATAACACACGGCGTCTCGCTGCCCTCCGTTCTACATACTCGCGGCTCCCTTTGCCGACTTGCAAAAGTTGCTACCAGAGCAGAGGCGGCCAGATTGAAGAGGCAGTGCCTAGGTTCCCCTTCTACTTACTGCACCTAAGCCACGTCCAGCTCCTCGCTGCACTCTGCATTTCCCTTCTCCGCGGCACTTACCGTGGTGCTGTGTGCAACTCGGAGCCTAGAAGTGACCGCCAATGCTTTCCCAGCGGGCTGCAAGGGAACCAAGGAGCAGCACAAGCAGCAGTGCTTCAGCTTGCTCCTTCCGACTGCTAAGGGCACTTGGGAAGGCAAGCGAGAGTCAACCACCTTCCTCTCCTAGTAGCCTGTAACGTGGTGCACACAAGCACGGGACTTGTGCCGCTTCGTTCACCGCCCTCGCCCTCGCCCGCGCCTGGCGCCGCTTTCACTTGCCGGGGGCCAGAAGCCGCTGCAAGGGCGCCCCACAGCCGGCAGTGTGCCGGCAGCCAAGAGCTCGAGAACGCTTCTTCTGCCCAAGCCCGCCGAGGGCGTGCACCTTTGTTCTCAGAGCTCCGTGCAACAGTCTGCCTCTCTCGCAGTTCGAATGGAAAACGAAAGCTTTTCGCCTACGCCCTTCCAGAGATCCGTTGCCAGGACGAGAATGTCTTGTGGCCGGAGCTCGCCCCCGCCGCGAGGAAGCTGCTCTTAGCACCGCATTGCAGGGACACGTCTCGCTTCTTGACTTCGTGCTTGGCGCTCTCCGAATTCGCTGCTAGCTCCACGGTCCTTCTCACCTGCAAGTAGCAGCGCTCGCAGTACATAGAGCTTCGCAAGGACCGAAGACCCGGAGGGACATATCGCACACGAAAATGTGCCAGGACAGAGACGTGTTCTACATTGTCCCTTCTCGTCATCCAGTTTGTGCTTCTGCTGCTTCTGCTGTTAGGAATCGCTCCTTGAAAGACGAGCGAGAGCGTCTTTCTGGGTGCATTGCACGGAGTGAGTGCTCGCTAGGGACTTTGCACTCGGAGCAAAGGCAACAGGGCGTGCTTGTCCGCAGAACTGAGGACACGCTGTTGGGCAGAGCTGAAACTGACCGCTGGAGTTCAGCTCACTCCGGACGGCAGAAGGCGAAGAACGAAGCCCCTTGCGAGCGGCGCAGTGCAGCGAAGAGCACACGAGCAGCCAAAGAGCTCCTTCACAATCGCTTTCACTCCCCAGTGCTCTTGCTGCTTGGAAAAGCAGCACACAGCCGTTGCACGCCAGGGCAAAAGCTGGGGCAGTGCCCGTCCTCACTCCTTCGCTGTGTTGTAGTCCATGCAGCGAGAGCGAAGCGAGAAGGACGCGAGGAAGAAGAAGGCGTTCTTAAAGTAGCCCCCCAGCAGGAGCCCGAAAAGGGCGCATAACACACGGCGTCTCGCTGCCCTCCATTCTACACACTCGCGGCTCCCTCTGCCGACTTGCAAAAGTTGCTACCAGAGCAGAGGCGGCCAGATTGAAGAGGCAGTGACTAGGTTCACTTTCTACTTACTGCACCTAAGCCACGTCCAGCTCCTCGCTGCACTCTGCATTTCCCTTCTCCGCGGCACTTACCGTGGTGCTGTGTGCAACTCGGCGCCTAGAAGTGACCGCCAATGCTTTCCAAGCGGGCTGCAAGGGAACCAAGGAGCAGCACAAGCAGCAGTGCTTCAGCTTGCTCCTTCCGACTGCTAAGGGCACTTGGGAAGGCAAGCGAGAGTCAACCACCTTCCTCTCCTAGTAGCCTGTAACGTGGTGCACACAAGCACGGGACTTGTGCCGCTTCGTTCACCGCCCTCGCCCTCGCCCGCGCCTGGCGCCGCTTTCACTTGCCGGGGGCCAGAAGCCGCTGCAAGGGCGCCCCACAGCCGGCAGTGTGCCGGCAGCCAAGAGCTCGAGAACGCTTCTTCTGCCCAAGCCCGCCGAGGGCGTGCACCTTTGTTCTCAGAGCTCCGTGCAACAGTCTGCCTCTCTCGCAGTTCGAATGGAAAACGAAAGCTTTTCGCCTACGCCCTTCACAGAGATCCGTTGCCAGGACGAGAATGTCTTGTGGCCGGAGCTCGCCCCCGCCGCGAGGAAGCTGCTCTTAGCACCGCATTGCAGGGACACGTCTCGCTTCTTGACTTCGTGCTTGGCGCTCTCCGAATTCGCTGCTAGCTCCACGGTCCTTCTCAGCTGCAAGTAGCAGCGCTCGCAGTACATAGAGCTTCGCAAGGACCGAAGACCCGGAGGGACATATCGCACACCGCAATGTGCCAGGACAGAGACGTGTTCTACATTGTCCCTTCTCGTCATCCAGTTTGTGCTTCTGCTGCTTCTGCTGTTAGGAATCGCTCCTTGAAAGACGAGCGAGAGCGTCTTTCTGGGTGCATTGCACGGAGTGAGTGCTCGCTAGGGACTTTGCACTCGGAGCCAAGGCAACAGGGCGTGCTTGTCCGCAGAACTGAGGACACGCTGTTGGGCAGAGCTGAAACTGACCGCTGGAGTTCAGCTCTCTCCGGACGGCAGAAGGCGAAGAACGAAGCCCCTTGCGAGCGGCGCAGTGCAGCGAAGAGCACACGAGCAGCCAAAGAGCTCCTTCACAATCGCTTTCACTCCCCAGTGCTCTTGCTGCTTGGAAAAGCAGCACACAGCCGTTGCACGCCAGGGCAAAAGCTGGGGCAGTGCCCGACCTCACTCCTTCGCTGTGCTGTACTCCATGCAGCGAGAGCGAAGCGAGAAGGACGCGAGGAAGAAGAAGGCGTTCTTAAAGTAGCCCCCTGGCAGCAGCCCGAAAAGGGCGCATAACACACGGCGTCTCGCTGCCCTCCATTCTACACACTCGCGGCTCCCTCTGCCGACTTGCAAAAGTTGCTACCAGAGCAGAGGCGGCCAGATTGAAGAGGCAGTGCCTAGGTTCCCCTTCTACTTACTGCACCTAAGCCACGTCCAGCTCCTCGCTGCACTCTGCATTTCCTTTCTCCGCGGCACTTACCGTGGTGCTGTGTGCAACTCGGAGCCTAGAAGTGACCGCCAATGCTTTCCCAGCGGGCTGCAAGGGAACCAAGGAGCAGCACAAGCAGCAGTGATTCAGCTTGCTCCTTCCGACTGCTAAGGGCACTTGGGAAGGCAAGCGAGAGTCAACCACCTTCCTCTCCTAGTAGCCTGTAACGTGGTGCACACAAGCACGGGACTTGTGCCGCTTCGTTCACCGCCCTCGCCCGCGCCTGGCGCCGCTTTCACTTGCCGGGGGCCAGAAGCCGCTGCAAGGGCGCCCCACAGCCGGCAGTGTGCCGGCAGCCAAGAGCTCGAGAACGCTTCTTCTGCCCAAGCCCGCCGAGGGCGTGCACCTTTGTTCTCAGAGCTCCGTGCAACAGTCTGCCTCTCTCGCAGTTCGAATGGAAAACGAAAGCTTTTCGCCTACGCCCTTCCAGAGATCCGTTGCCAGGACGAGAATGTCTTGTGGCCGGAGCTCGCCCCCGCCGCGAGGAAGCTGCTCTTAGCACCGCATTGCAGGGACACGTCTCGCTTCTTGACTTCGTGCTTGGCGCTCTCCGAATTCGCTGCTAGCTCCACGGTCCTTCTCAGCTGCAAGTAGCAGCGCTCGCAGTACATAGAGCTTCGCAAGGACCGAAGACCCGGAGGGACATATCGCACACGAAAATGTGCCAGGACAGAGACGTGTTCTACATTGTCCCTTCTCGTCATCCAGTTTGTGCTTCTGCTGCTTCTGCTGTTAGGAATCGCTCCTTGAAAGACGAGCGAGAGCGTCTTTCTGGGTGCATTGCACTGAGTGAGTGCTCGCTAGGGACTTTGCACTCGGAGCAAAGGCAACAGGGCGTGCTTGTCCGCAGAACTGAGGACACGCTGTTGGGCAGAGCTGAAACTGACCGCTGGAGTTCAGCTCTCTCCGGACGGCAGAAGGCGAAGAACGAAGCCGCTTGCGAGCGGCGCAGTGCAGCGAAGAGCACACGAGCAGCCAAAGAGCTCCTTCACAATCGCTTTCACTCCCCAGTGCTCTTGCTGCTTGGAAAAGCAGCACACGGCCGTTGCACGACAGGGCAAAAGCTGGGGCAGTGCCCGTCCTCACTCCTTCGCTGTGTTGTAGTCCATGCAGCTAGAGCGAAGCGAGAAGGACGCGAGAAAGAAGAAGGCGTTCTTAAAGCAGCCCCCCAGCAGCAGCCCTGAAAGGGCGCATAACACACGGCGTCTCGCTGCCCTCCGTTCTACACACTCGCGGCTCCCTCTGCCGACTTGCAAAAGTTGCTACCAGAGCAGAGGCGGCCAGATTGAAGAGGCAGTGCCTACGTTCACCTTCTACTTACTGCACCTAAGCCACGTCCAGCTCCTCGCTGCACTCTGCATTTCCTTTCTCCGCGGCACTTACCGTGGTGCTGTGTGCAACTCGGAGCCTAGAAGTGACCGCCAATGCTTTCCCAGCGGGCTGCAAGGGAACCAAGGAGCAGCACAAGCAGCAGTGCTTCAGCTTGCTCCTTCCGACTGCTAAGGGCACTTGGGAAGGCAAGCGAGAGTCAACCACCTTCCTCTCCTAGTAGCCTGTAACGTGGTGCACACAAGCACGGGACTTGTGCCGCTTCGTTCACCGCCCTCGCCCTCGCCCGCGCCTGGCGCCGCTTTCACTTGCCGGGGGCCAGAAGCCGCTGCAAGGGCGCCCCACAGCCGGCAGTGTGCCGGCAGCCAAGAGCTCGAGAACGCTTCTTCTGCCCAAGCCCGCCGAGGGCGTGCACCTTTGTTCTCAGAGCTCCGTGCAACAGTCTGCCTCTCTCGCAGTTCGAATGGAAAACGAAAGCTTTTCGCCTACGCCCTTCCAGAGATCCGTTGCCAGGACGAGAATGTCTTGTGGCCGGAGCTCGCCCCCGCCGCGAGGAAGCTGCTCTTAGCACCGCATTGCAGGGACACGTCTCGCTTCTTGACTTCGTGCTTGGCGCTCTCCGAATTCGCTGCTAGCTCCACGGTCCTTCTCAGCTGCAAGTAGCAGCGCTCGCAGTACATAGAGCTTCGCAAGGACCGAAGACCCGGAGGGACATATCGCACACGAAAATGTGCCAGGACAGAGACGTGTTCTACATTGTCCCTTCTCGTCATCCAGTTTGTGCTTCTGCTGCTTCTGCTGTTAGGAATCGCTCCTTGAAAGACGAGCGAGAGCGTCTTTCTGGGTGCATTGCACTGAGTGAGTGCTCGCTAGGGACTTTGCACTCGGAGCAAAGGCAACAGGGCGTGCTTGTCCGCAGAACTGAGGACACGCTGTTGGGCAGAGCTGAAACTGACCGCTGGAGTTCAGCTCTCTCCGGACGGCAGAAGGCGAAGAACGAAGCCGCTTGCGAGCGGCGCAGTGCAGCGAAGAGCACACGAGCAGCCAAAGAGCTCCTTCACAATCGCTTTCACTCCCCAGTGCTCTTGCTGCTTGGAAAAGCAGCACACAGCCGTTGCACGACAGGGCAAAAGCTGGGGCAGTGCCCGTCCTCACTCCTTCGCTGTGTTGTAGTCCATGCAGCTAGAGCGAAGCGAGAAGGACGCGAGAAAGAAGAAGGCGTTCTTAAAGCAGCCCCCCAGCAGCAGCCCTGAAAGGGCGCATAACACACGGCGTCTCGCTGCCCTCCGTTCTACACACTCGCGGCTCCCTCTGCCGACTTGCAAAAGTTGCTACCAGAGCAGAGGCGGCCAGATTGAAGAGGCAGTGCCTACGTTCACCTTCTACTTACTGCACCTAAGCCACGTCCAGCTCCTCGCTGCACTCTGCATTTCCTTTCTCCGCGGCACTTACCGTGGTGCTGTGTGCAACTCGGAGCCTAGAAGTGACCGCCAATGCTTTCCCAGCGGGCTGCAAGGGAACCAAGGAGCAGCACAAGCAGCAGTGCTTCAGCTTGCTCCTTCCGACTGCTAAGGGCACTTGGGAAGGCAAGCGAGAGTCAACCACCTTCCTCTCCTAGTAGCCTGTAACGTGGTGCACACAAGCACGGGACTTGTGCCGCTTCGTTCACCGCCCTCGCCCTCGCCCGCGCCTGGCGCCGCTTTCACTTGCCGGGGGCCAGAAGCCGCTGCAAGGGCGCCCCACAGCCGGCAGTGTGCCGGCAGCCAAGAGCTCGAGAACGCTGCTTCTGCCCAAGCCCGCCGAGGGCGTGCACCTTTGTTCTCAGAGCTCCGTGCAACAGTCTGCCTCTCTCGCAGTTCGAATGGAAAACGAAAGCTTTTCGCCTACGCCCTTCACAGAGATCCGTTGCCAGGACGAGAATGTCTTGTGGCCGGAGCTCGCCCCCGCCGCGAGGAAGCTGCTCTTAGCACCGCATTGCAGGGACACGTCTCGCTTCTTGACTTCGTGCTTGGCGCTCTCCGAATTCGCTGCTAGCTCCACGGTCCTTCTCAGCTGCAAGTAGCAGCGCTCGCAGTACATAGAGCTTCGCAAGGACCGAAGACCCGGAGGGACATATCGCACACGAAAATGTGCCAGGACAGAGACGTGTTCTACATTGTCCCTTCTCGTCATCCAGTTTGTGCTTCTGCTGCTTCTGCTGTTAGGAATCGCTCCTTGAAAGACGAGCGAGAGCGTCTTTCTGGGTGCATTGCACTGAGTGAGTGCTCGCTAGGGACTTTGCACTCGGAGCAAAGGCAACAGGGCGTGCTTGTCCGCAGAACTGAGGACACGCTGTTGGGCAGAGCTGAAACTGACCGCTGGAGTTCAGCTCACTCCGGACGGCAGAAGGCGAAGAACGAAGCCCCTTGCGAGCGGCGCAGTGCAGCGAAGAGCACACGAGCAGCCAAAGAGCTCCTTCACAATCGCTTTCACTCCCCAGTGCTCTTGCTGCTTGGAAAAGCAGCACACAGCCGTTGCACGCCAGGGCAAAAGCTGGGGCAGTGCCCGTCCTCACTCCTTCGCTGTGTTGTAGTCCATGCAGCTAGAGCGAAGCGAGAAGGACGCGAGAAAGAAGAAGGCGTTCTTAAAGCAGCCCCGCAGCAGCAGCCCTGAAAGGGCGCATAACACACGGCGTCTCGCTGCCCTCCGTTCTACACACTCGCGGCTCCCTCTGCCGACTTGCAAAAGTTGCTACCAGAGCAGAGGCGGCCGGATTGAAGAGGCAGTGCCTAGGTTCCCCTTCTACTTACTGCACCTAAGCCACGTCCAGCTCCTCGCTGCACTCTGCATTTCCCTTCTCCGCGGCACTTACCGTGGTGCTGTGTGCAACTCGGAGCCTAGAAGTGACCGCCAATGCTTTCCCAGCGGGCTGCAAGGGAACCAAGGAGCAGCACAAGCAGCAGTGCTTCAGCTTGCTCCTTCCGACTGCTAAGGGCACTTGGGAAGGCAAGCGAGAGTCAACCACCTTCCTCTCCTAGTAGCCTGTAACGTGGTGCACACAAGCACGGGACTTGTGCCGCTTCGTTCACCGCCCTCGCCCGCGCCTGGCGCCGCTTTCACTTGCCGGGGGCCAGAAGCCGCTGCAAGGGCGCCCCACAGCCGGCAGTGTGCCGGCAGCCAAGAGCTCGAGAACGCTTCTTCTGCCCAAGCCCGCCGAGGGCGTGCACCTTTGTTCTCAGAGCTCCGTGCAACAGTCTGCCTCTCTCGCAGTTCGAATGGAAAACGAAAGCTTTTCGCCTACGCCCTTCCAGAGATCCGTTGCCAGGACGAGAATGTCTTGTGGCCGGAGCTCGCCCCCGCCGCGAGGAAGCTGCTCTTAGCACCGCATTGCAGGGACACGTCTCGCTTCTTGACTTCGTGCTTGGCGCTCTCCGAATTCGCTGCTAGCTCCACGGTCCTTCTCAGCTGCAAGTAGCAGCGCTCGCAGTACATAGAGCTTCGCAAGGACCGAAGACCCGGAGGGACATATCGCACACCGCAATGTGCCAGGACAGAGACGTGTTCTACATTGTCCCTTCTCGTCATCCAGTTTGTGCTTCTGCTGCTTCTGCTGTTAGGAATCGCTCCTTGAAAGACGAGCGAGAGCGTCTTTCTGGGTGCATTGCACTGAGTGAGTGCTCGCTAGGGACTTTGCACTCGGAGCAAAGGCAACAGGGCGTGCTTGTCCGCAGAACTGAGGACACGCTGTTGGGCAGAGCTGAAACTGACCGCTGGAGTTCAGCTCACTCCGGACGGCAGAAGGCGAAGAACGAAGCCCCTTGCGAGCGGCGCAGTGCAGCGAAGAGCACACGAGCAGCCAAAGAGCTCCTTCACAATCGCTTTCACAGCCCAGTGCTCTTGCTGCTTGGAAAAGCAGCACACAGCCGTTGCACGCCAGGGCAAAAGCTGGGGCAGTGCCCGTCCTCACTCCTTCGCTGTGCTGTACTCCATGCAGCTAGAGCGAAGCGAGAAGGACGCGAGAAAGAAGAAGGCGTTCTTAAAGCAGCCCCCCGGCAGCAGCCCGGAAAGGGCGCATAACACACGGCGTCTCGTTGCCCTCCCTTCTACATACTCGCGGCTCCCTCTGCCGACTTGCAAAAGTTGCTACCAGAGCAGAGGCGGCCAGATTGAAGAGGCAGTGCCTACGTTCACCTTCTACTTACTGCACCTAAGCCACGTCCAGCTCCTCACTGCACTCTGCATTTCCTTTCTCCGCGGCACTTACCGTGGTGCTGTGTGCAACTCGGCGCCTAGAAGTGACCGCCAATGCTTTCCAAGCGGGCTGCAAGGGAACCAAGGAGCAGCACAAGCAGCAGTGCTTCAGCTTGCTCCTTCCGACTGCTAAGGGCACTTGGGAAGGCAAGCGAGAGTCAACCACCTTCCTCTCCTAGTAGCCTGTAACGTGGTGCACACAAGCACGGGACTTGTGCCGCTTCGTTCACCGCCCTCGCCCGCGCCTGGCGCCGCTTTCACTTGCCGGGGGCCAGAAGCCGCTGCAAGGGCGCCCCACAGCCGGCAGTGTGCCGGCAGCCAGGAGCTCGAGAACGCTGCTTCTGCCCAAGCCCGCCGAGGGCGTGCACCTTTGTTCTCAGAGCTCCGTGCAACAGTCTGCCTCTCTCGCAGTTCGAATGGAAAACGAAAGCTTTTCGCCTACGCCCTTCACAGAGATCCGTTGCCAGGACGAGAATGTCTTGTGGCCGGAGCTCGCCCCCGCCGCGAGGAAGCTGCTCTTAGCACCGCATAGCAGGGACACGTCTCGCTTCTTGACTTCGTGCTTGGCGCTCTCCGAATTCGCTGCTAGCTCCACGGTCCTTCTCAGCTGCAAGTAGCAGCGCTCGCAGTACATAGAGCTTCGCAAGGACCGAAGACCCGGAGGGACATATCGCACACGAAAATGTGCCAGGACAGAGACGTGTTCTACATTGTCCCTTCTCGTCATCCAGTTTGTGCTTCTGCTGCTTCTGCTGTTAGGAATCGCTCCTTGAAAGACGAGCGAGAGCGTCTTTCTGGGTGCATTGCACTGAGTGAGTGCTCGCTAGGGACTTTGCACTCGGAGCCAAGGCAACAGGGCGTGCTTGTCCGCAGAACTGAGGACACGCTGTTGGGCAGAGCTGAAACTGACCGCTGGAGTTCAGCTCTCTCCGGACGGCAGAAGGCGAAGAACGAAGCCGCTTGCGAGCGGCGCAGTGCAGCGAAGAGCACAGGAGCAGCCCAAGAGCTCCTTCACAATCGTTTTCACTTCTCAGTGCTCTTGCTGCTTGGAAAAGCAGCACACAGCCGTTGCACGCCAGGGCAAAAGCTGGGGCAGTGCCCGTCCTCACTCCTTCGCTGTGCTGTACTCCATGAAGCGAGAGCGAAGCGAGAAGGACGCGAGGAAGAAGAAGGCGTTCTTAAAGTAGCCCCCCAGCAGCAGCCCTGAAAGGGCGCATAACACACGGCGTCTCGCTGCCCTCCATTCTACACACTCGCGGCTCCCTCTGCCGACTTGCAAAAGTTGCTACCAGAGCAGAGGCGGCCAGATTGAAGAGGCAGTGACTAGGTTCACTTTCTACTTACTGCACCTAAGCCACGTCCAGCTCCTCGCTGCACTCTGCATTTCCTTTCTCCGCGGCACTTACCGTGGTGCTGTGTGCAACTCGGAGCCTAGAAGTGACCGCCAATGCTTTCCCAGCGGGCTGCAAGGGAACCAAGGAGCAGCACAAGCAGCAGTGCTTCAGCTTGCTCCTTCCGACTGCTAAGGGCACTTGGGAAGGCAAGCGAGAGTCAACCACCTTCCTCTCCTAGTAGCCTGTAACGTGGTGCACACAAGCACGGGACTTGTGCCGCTTCGTTCACCGCCCTCGCCCTCGCCCGCGCCTGGCGCCGCTTTCACTTGCCGGGGGCCAGAAGCCGCTGCAAGGGCGCCCCACAGCCGGCAGTGTGCCGGCAGCCAAGAGCTCGAGAACGCTGCTTCTGCCCAAGCCCGCCGAGGGCGTGCACCTTTGTTCTCAGAGCTCGGTGCAACAGTCTGCCTCTCTCGCAGTTCGAATGGAAAACGAAAGCTTTTCGCCTACGCCCTTCACAGAGATCCGTTGCCAGGACGAGAATGTCTTGTGGCCGGAGCTCGCCCCCGCCGCGAGGAAGCTGCTCTTAGCACCGCATTGCAGGGACACGTCTCGCTTCTTGACTTCGTGCTTGGCGCTCTCCGAATTCGCTGCTAGCTCCACGGTCCTTCTCAGCTGCAAGTAGCAGCGCTCGCAGTACATAGAGCTTCGCAAGGACCGAAGACCCGGAGGGACATATCGCACACGAAAATGTGCCAGGACAGAGACGTGTTCTACATTGTCCCTTCTCGTCATCCAGTTTGTGCTTCTGCTGCTTCTGCTGTTAGGAATCGCTCCTTGAAAGACGAGCGAGAGCGTCTTTCTGGGTGCATTGCACTGAGTGAGTGCTCGCTAGGGACTTTGCACTCGGAGCAAAGGCAACAGGGCGTGCTTGTCCGCAGAACTGAGGACACGCT
This sequence comes from Sturnus vulgaris, assembly GCF_052056855.1. Classification (NCBI taxonomy): domain Eukaryota; kingdom Metazoa; phylum Chordata; class Aves; order Passeriformes; family Sturnidae; genus Sturnus; species Sturnus vulgaris. The sequence goes on from NC_142282.1 coordinate 64,287,958, forward strand.
GTTGGGCAGAGCTGAAACTGACCGCTGGAGTTCAGCTCTCTCCGGACGGCAGAAGGCGAAGAACGAAGCCGCTTGTGAGCGGCGCAGTGCAGCGAAGAGCACAGGAGCAGCCCAAGAGCTCCTTCACAATCGTTTTCACTTCTCAGTGCTCTTGCTGCTTGGAAAAGCAGCACACAGCCGTTGCACGCCAGGGCAAAAGCTGGGGCAGTGCCCGTCCTCACTCCTTCGCTGTGCTGTACTCCATGCAGCGAGAGCGAAGCGAGAAGGACGCGAGGAAGAAGAAGGCGTTCTTAAAGTAGCCCCCCAGCAGCAGCCCTGAAAGGGCGCATAACACACGGCGTCTCGCTGCCCTCCATTCTACACACTCGCGGCTCCCTCTGCCGACTTGCAAAAGTTGCTACCAGAGCAGAGGCGGCCAGATTGAAGAGGCAGTGCCTAGGTTCACTTTCTACTTACTGCACCTAAGCCACGTCCAGCTCCTCGCTGCACTCTGCATTTCCCTTCTCCGCGGCACTTACCGTGGTGCTGTGTGCAACTCGGCGCCTAGAAGTGACCGCCAATGCTTTCCAAGCGGGCTGCAAGGGAACCAAGGAGCAGCACAAGCAGCAGTGCTTCAGCTTGCTCCTTCCGACTGCTAAGGGCACTTGGGAAGGCAAGCGAGAGTCAACCACCTTCCTCTCCTAGTAGCCTGTAACGTGGTGCACACAAGCACGGGACTTGTGCCGCTTCGTTCACCGCCCTCGCCCTCGCCCGCGCCTGGCGCCGCTTTCACTTGCCGGGGGCCAGAAGCCGCTGCAAGGGCGCCCCACAGCCGGCAGTGTGCCGGCAGCCAAGAGCTCGAGAACGCTTCTTCTGCCCAAGCCCGCCGAGGGCGTGCACCTTTGTTCTCAGAGCTCCGTGCAACAGTCTGCCTCTCTCGCAGTTCGAATGGAAAACGAAAGCTTTTCGCCTACGCCCTTCCAGAGATCCGTTGCCAGGACGAGAATGTCTTGTGGCCGGAGCTCGCCCCCGCCGCGAGGAAGCTGCTCTTAGCACCGCATTGCAGGGACACGTCTCGCTTCTTGACTTCGTGCTTGGCGCTCTCCGAATTCGCTGCTAGCTCCACGGTCCTTCTCAGCTGCAAGTAGCAGCGCTCGCAGTACATAGAGCTTCGCAAGGACCGAAGACCCGGAGGGACATATCGCACACCGCAATGTGCCAGGACAGAGACGTGTTCTACATTGTCCCTTCTCGTCATCCAGTTTGTGCTTCTGCTGCTTCTGCTGTTAGGAATCGCTCCTTGAAAGACGAGCGAGAGCGTCTTTCTGGGTGCATTGCACTGAGTGAGTGCTCGCTAGGGACTTTGCACTCGGAGCAAAGGCAACAGGGCGTGCTTGTCCGCAGAACTGAGGACACGCTGTTGGGCAGAGCTGAAACTGACCGCTGGAGTTCAGCTCTCTCCGGACGGCAGAAGGCGAAGAACGAAGCCGCTTGCGAGCGGCGCAGTGCAGCGAAGAGCACAGGAGCAGCCCAAGAGCTCCTTCACAATCGTTTTCACTTCTCAGTGCTCTTGCTGCTTGGAAAAGCAGCACACAGCCGTTGCACGCCAGGGCAAAAGCTGGGGCAGTGCCCGTCCTCACTCCTTCGCTGTGTTGTAGTCCATGCAGCTAGAGCGAAGCGAGAAGGACGCGAGAAAGAAGAAGGCGTTCTTAAAGCAGCCCCCCGGCAGCAGCCCTGAAAGGGCGCATAACACACGGCGTCTCGCTGCCCTCCGTTCTACACACTCGCGGCTCCCTCTGCCGACTTGCAAAAGTTGCTACCAGAGCAGAGGCGGCCAGATTGAAGAGGCAGTGACTAGGTTCACTTTCTACTTACTGCACCTAAGCCACGTCCAGCTCCTCGCTGCACTCTGCATTTCCCTTCTCCGCGGCACTTACCGTGGTGCTGTGTGCAACTCGGCGCCTAGAAGTGACCGCCAATGCTTTCCCAGCGGGCTGCAAGGGAACCAAGGAGCAGCACAAGCAGCAGTGCTTCAGCTTGCTCCTTCCGACTGCTAAGGGCACTTGGGAAGGCAAGCGAGAGTCAACCACCTTCCTCTCCTAGTAGCCTGTAACGTGGTGCACACAAGCACGGGACTTGTGCCGCTTCGTTCACCGCCCTCGCCCTCGCCCGCGCCTGGCGCCGCTTTCACTTGCCGGGGGCCAGAAGCCGCTGCAAGGGCGCCCCACAGCCGGCAGTGTGCCGGCAGCCAAGAGCTCGAGAACGCTGCTTCTGCCCAAGCCCGCCGAGGGCGTGCACCTTTGTTCTCAGAGCTCCGTGCAACAGTCTGCCTCTCTCGCAGTTCGAATGGAAAACGAAAGCTTTTCGCCTACGCCCTTCCAGAGATCCGTTGCCAGGACGAGAATGTCTTGTGGCCGGAGCTCGCCCCCGCCGCGAGGAAGCTGCTCTTAGCACCGCATTGCAGGGACACGTCTCGCTTCTTGACTTCGTGCTTGGCGCTCTCCGAATTCGCTGCTAGCTCCACGGTCCTTCTCAGCTGCAAGTAGCAGCGCTCGCAGTACATAGAGCTTCGCAAGGACCGAAGACCCGGAGGGACATATCGCACACCGCAATGTGCCAGGACAGAGACGTGTTCTACATTGTCCCTTCTCGTCATCCAGTTTGTGCTTCTGCTGCTTCTGCTGTTAGGAATCGCTCCTTGAAAGACGAGCGAGAGCGTCTTTCTGGGTGCATTGCACTGAGTGAGTGCTCGCTAGGGACTTTGCACTCGGAGCAAAGGCAACAGGGCGTGCTTGTCCGCAGAACTGAGGACACGCTGTTGGGCAGAGCTGAAACTGACCGCTGGAGTTCAGCTCACTCCGGACGGCAGAAGGCGAAGAACGAAGCCCCTTGCGAGCGGCGCAGTGCAGCGAAGAGCACACGAGCAGCCAAAGAGCTCCTTCACAATCGCTTTCACAGCCCAGTGCTCTTGCTGCTTGGAAAAGCAGCACACAGCCGTTGCACGCCAGGGCAAAAGCTGGGGCAGTGCCCGTCCTCACTCCTTCGCTGTGCTGTACTCCATGCAGCTAGAGCGAAGCGAGAAGGACGCGAGAAAGAAGAAGGCGTTCTTAAAGCAGCCCCCCGGCAGCAGCCCGGAAAGGGCGCATAACACACGGCGTCTCGTTGCCCTCCCTTCTACATACTCGCGGCTCCCTCTGCCGACTTGCAAAAGTTGCTACCAGAGCAGAGGCGGCCAGATTGAAGAGGCAGTGCCTACGTTCACCTTCTACTTACTGCACCTAAGCCACGTCCAGCTCCTCACTGCACTCTGCATTTCCTTTCTCCGCGGCACTTACCGTGGTGCTGTGTGCAACTCGGCGCCTAGAAGTGACCGCCAATGCTTTCCAAGCGGGCTGCAAGGGAACCAAGGAGCAGCACAAGCAGCAGTGCTTCAGCTTGCTCCTTCCGACTGCTAAGGGCACTTGGGAAGGCAAGCGAGAGTCAACCACCTTCCTCTCCTAGTAGCCTGTAACGTGGTGCACACAAGCACGGGACTTGTGCCGCTTCGTTCACCGCCCTCGCCCGCGCCTGGCGCCGCTTTCACTTGCCGGGGGCCAGAAGCCGCTGCAAGGGCGCCCCACAGCCGGCAGTGTGCCGGCAGCCAAGAGCTCGAGAACGCTGCTTCTGCCCAAGCCCGCCGAGGGCGTGCACCTTTGTTCTCAGAGCTCGGTGCAACAGTCTGCCTCTCTCGCAGTTCGAATGGAAAACGAAAGCTTTTCGCCTACGCCCTTCACAGAGATCCGTTGCCAGGACGAGAATGTCTTGTGGCCGGAGCTCGCCCCCGCCGCGAGGAAGCTGCTCTTAGCACCGCATTGCAGGGACACGTCTCGCTTCTTGACTTCGTGCTTGGCGCTCTCCGAATTCGCTGCTAGCTCCACGGTCCTTCTCAGCTGCAAGTAGCAGCGCTCGCAGTACATAGAGCTTCGCAAGGACCGAAGACCCGGAGGGACATATCGCACACGAAAATGTGCCAGGACAGAGACGTGTTCTACATTGTCCCTTCTCGTCATCCAGTTTGTGCTTCTGCTGCTTCTGCTGTTAGGAATCGCTCCTTGAAAGACGAGCGAGAGCGTCTTTCTGGGTGCATTGCACTGAGTGAGTGCTCGCTAGGGACTTTGCACTCGGAGCAAAGGCAACAGGGCGTGCTTGTCCGCAGAACTGAGGACACGCTGTTGGGCAGAGCTGAAACTGACCGCTGGAGTTCAGCTCTCTCCGGACGGCAGAAGGCGAAGAACGAAGCCGCTTGTGAGCGGCGCAGTGCAGCGAAGAGCACAGGAGCAGCCCAAGAGCTCCTTCACAATCGTTTTCACTTCTCAGTGCTCTTGCTGCTTGGAAAAGCAGCACACAGCCGTTGCACGCCAGGGCAAAAGCTGGGGCAGTGCCCGTCCTCACTCCTTCGCTGTGCTGTACTCCATGCAGCGAGAGCGAAGCGAGAAGGACGCGAGGAAGAAGAAGGCGTTCTTAAAGCAGCCCCCCAGCAGCAGCCCTGAAAGGGCGCATAACACACGGCGTCTCGCTGCCCTCCATTCTACACACTCGCGGCTCCCTCTGCCGACTTGCAAAAGTTGCTACCAGAGCAGAGGCGGCCAGATTGAAGAGGCAGTGCCTAGGTTCACTTTCTACTTACTGCACCTAAGCCACGTCCAGCTCCTCGCTGCACTCTGCATTTCCCTTCTCCGCGGCACTTACCGTGGTGCTGTGTGCAACTCGGCGCCTAGAAGTGACCGCCAATGCTTTCCAAGCGGGCTGCAAGGGAACCAAGGAGCAGCACAAGCAGCAGTGCTTCAGCTTGCTCCTTCCGACTGCTAAGGGCACTTGGGAAGGCAAGCGAGAGTCAACCACCTTCCTCTCCTAGTAGCCTGTAACGTGGTGCACACAAGCACGGGACTTGTGCCGCTTCGTTCACCGCCCTCGCCCTCGCCCGCGCCTGGCGCCGCTTTCACTTGCCGGGGGCCAGAAGCCGCTGCAAGGGCGCCCCACAGCCGGCAGTGTGCCGGCAGCCAAGAGCTCGAGAACGCTTCTTCTGCCCAAGCCCGCCGAGGGCGTGCACCTTTGTTCTCAGAGCTCCGTGCAACAGTCTGCCTCTCTCGCAGTTCGAATGGAAAACGAAAGCTTTTCGCCTACGCCCTTCCAGAGATCCGTTGCCAGGACGAGAATGTCTTGTGGCCGGAGCTCGCCCCCGCCGCGAGGAAGCTGCTCTTAGCACCGCATTGCAGGGACACGTCTCGCTTCTTGACTTCGTGCTTGGCGCTCTCCGAATTCGCTGCTAGCTCCACGGTCCTTCTCAGCTGCAAGTAGCAGCGCTCGCAGTACATAGAGCTTCGCAAGGACCGAAGACCCGGAGGGACATATCGCACACCGCAATGTGCCAGGACAGAGACGTGTTCTACATTGTCCCTTCTCGTCATCCAGTTTGTGCTTCTGCTGCTTCTGCTGTTAGGAATCGCTCCTTGAAAGACGAGCGAGAGCGTCTTTCTGGGTGCATTGCACTGAGTGAGTGCTCGCTAGGGACTTTGCACTCGGAGCAAAGGCAACAGGGCGTGCTTGTCCGCAGAACTGAGGACACGCTGTTGGGCAGAGCTGAAACTGACCGCTGGAGTTCAGCTCTCTCCGGACGGCAGAAGGCGAAGAACGAAGCCGCTTGCGAGCGGCGCAGTGCAGCGAAGAGCACAGGAGCAGCCCAAGAGCTCCTTCACAATCGTTTTCACTTCTCAGTGCTCTTGCTGCTTGGAAAAGCAGCACACAGCCGTTGCACGCCAGGGCAAAAGCTGGGGCAGTGCCCGTCCTCACTCCTTCGCTGTGTTGTAGTCCATGCAGCTAGAGCGAAGCGAGAAGGACGCGAGAAAGAAGAAGGCGTTCTTAAAGCAGCCCCCCGGCAGCAGCCCTGAAAGGGCGCATAACACACGGCGTCTCGCTGCCCTCCGTTCTACACACTCGCGGCTCCCTCTGCCGACTTGCAAAAGTTGCTACCAGAGCAGAGGCGGCCAGATTGAAGAGGCAGTGACTAGGTTCACTTTCTACTTACTGCACCTAAGCCACGTCCAGCTCCTCGCTGCACTCTGCATTTCCCTTCTCCGCGGCACTTACCGTGGTGCTGTGTGCAACTCGGCGCCTAGAAGTGACCGCCAATGCTTTCCCAGCGGGCTGCAAGGGAACCAAGGAGCAGCACAAGCAGCAGTGCTTCAGCTTGCTCCTTCCGACTGCTAAGGGCACTTGGGAAGGCAAGCGAGAGTCAACCACCTTCCTCTCCTAGTAGCCTGTAACGTGGTGCACACAAGCACGGGACTTGTGCCGCTTCGTTCACCGCCCTCGCCCGCGCCTGGCGCCGCTTTCACTTGCCGGGGGCCAGAAGCCGCTGCAAGGGCGCCCCACAGCCGGCAGTGTGCCGGCAGCCAAGAGCTCGAGAACGCTGCTTCTGCCCAAGCCCGCCGAGGGCGTGCACCTTTGTTCTCAGAGCTCCGTGCAACAGTCTGCCTCTCTCGCAGTTCGAATGGAAAACGAAAGCTTTTCGCCTACGCCCTTCACAGAGATCCGTTGCCAGGACGAGAATGTCTTGTGGCCGGAGCTCGCCCCCGCCGCGAGGAAGCTGCTCTTAGCACCGCATTGCAGGGACACGTCTCGCTTCTTGACTTCGTGCTTGGCGCTCTCCGAATTCGCTGCTAGCTCCACGGTCCTTCTCACCTGCAAGTAGCAGCGCTCGCAGTACATAGAGCTTCGCAAGGACCGAAGACCCGGAGGGACATATCGCACACGAAAATGTGCCAGGACAGAGACGTGTTCTACATTGTCCCTTCTCGTCATCCAGTTTGTGCTTCTGCTGCTTCTGCTGTTAGGAATCGCTCCTTGAAAGACGAGCGAGAGCGTCTTTCTGGGTGCATTGCACGGAGTGAGTGCTCGCTAGGGACTTTGCACTCGGAGCAAAGGCAACAGGGCGTGCTTGTCCGCAGAACTGAGGACACGCTGTTGGGCAGAGCTGAAACTGACCGCTGGAGTTCAGCTCACTCCGGACGGCAGAAGGCGAAGAACGAAGCCCCTTGCGAGCGGCGCAGTGCAGCGAAGAGCACACGAGCAGCCAAAGAGCTCCTTCACAATCGCTTTCACTCCCCAGTGCTCTTGCTGCTTGGAAAAGCAGCACACAGCCGTTGCACGCCAGGGCAAAAGCTGGGGCAGTGCCCGTCCTCACTCCTTCGCTGTGTTGTAGTCCATGCAGCTAGAGCGAAGCGAGAAGGACGCGAGAAAGAAGAAGGCGTTCTTAAAGCAGCCCCCCAGCAGCAGCCCTGAAAGGGCGCATAACACACGGCGTCTCGCTGCCCTCCGTTCTACACACTCGCGGCTCCCTCTGCCGACTTGCAAAAGTTGCTACCAGAGCAGAGGCGGCCAGATTGAAGAGGCAGTGCCTACGTTCACCTTCTACTTACTGCACCTAAGCCACGTCCAGCTCCTCGCTGCACTCTGCATTTCCTTTCTCCGCGGCACTTACCGTGGTGCTGTGTGCAACTCGGAGCCTAGAAGTGACCGCCAATGCTTTCCCAGCGGGCTGCAAGGGAACCAAGGAGCAGCACAAGCAGCAGTGATTCAGCTTGCTCCTTCCGACTGCTAAGGGCACTTGGGAAGGCAAGCGAGAGTCAACCACCTTCCTCTCCTAGTAGCCTGTAACGTGGTGCACACAAGCACGGGACTTGTGCCGCTTCGTTCACCGCCCTCGCCCTCGCCTGCGCCTGGCGCCGCTTTCACTTGCCGGGGGCCAGAAGCCGCTGCAAGGGCGCCCCACAGCCGGCAGTGTGCCGGCAGCCAAGAGCTCGAGAACGCTGCTTCTGCCCAAGCCCGCCGAGGGCGTGCACCTTTGTTCTCAGAGCTCCGTGCAACAGTCTGCCTCTCTCGCAGTTCGAATGGAAAACGAAAGCTTTTCGCCTACGCCCTTCACAGAGATCCGTTGCCAGGACGAGAATGTCTTGTGGCCGGAGCTCGCCCCCGCCGCGAGGAAGCTGCTCTTAGCACCGCATTGCAGGGACACGTCTCGCTTCTTGACTTCGTGCTTGGCGCTCTCCGAATTCGCTGCTAGCTCCACGGTCCTTCTCAGCTGCAAGTAGCAGCGCTCGCAGTACATAGAGCTTCGCAAGGACCGAAGACCCGGAGGGACATATCGCACACCGCAATGTGCCAGGACAGAGACGTGTTCTACATTGTCCCTTCTCGTCATCCAGTTTGTGCTTCTGCTGCTTCTGCTGTTAGGAATCGCTCCTTGAAAGACGAGCGAGAGCGTCTTTCTGGGTGCATTGCACTGAGTGAGTGCTCGCTAGGGACTTTGCACTCGGAGCAAAGGCAACAGGCCGTGCTTGTCCGCAGAACTGAGGACACGCTGTTGGGCAGAGCTGAAACTGACCGCTGGAGTTCAGCTCTCTCCGGACGGCAGAAGGCGAAGAACGAAGCCGCTTGCGAGCGGCGCAGTGCAGCGAAGAGCACAGGAGCAGCCCAAGAGCTCCTTCACAATCGTTTTCACTTCTCAGTGCTCTTGCTGCTTGGAAAAGCAGCACACAGCCGTTGCACGCCAGGGCAAAAGCTGGGGCAGTGCCCGTCCTCACTCCTTCGCTGTGCTGTACTCCATGCAGCGAGAGCGAAGCGAGAAGGACGCGAGGAAGAAGAAGGCGTTCTTAAAGTAGCCCCCTGGCAGCAGCCCGAAAAGGGCGCATAACACACGGCGTCTCGCTGCCCTCCATTCTACACACTCGCGGCTCCCTTTGCCGACTTGCAAAAGTTGCTACCAGAGCAGAGGCGGCCAGATTGAAGAGGCAGTGACTAGGTTCACTTTCTACTTACTGCACCTAAGCCACGTCCAGCTCCTCGCTGCACTCTGCATTTCCCTTCTCCGCGGCACTTACCGTGGTGCTGTGTGCAACTCGGCGCCTAGAAGTGACCGCCAATGCTTTCCAAGCGGGCTGCAAGGGAACCAAGGAGCAGCACAAGCAGCAGTGCTTCAGCTTGCTCCTTCCGACTGCTAAGGGCACTTGGGAAGGCAAGCGAGAGTCAACCACCTTCCTCTCCTAGTAGCCTGTAACGTGGTGCACACAAGCACGGGACTTGTGCCGCTTCGTTCACCGCCCTCGCCCTCGCCCGCGCCTGGCGCCGCTTTCACTTGCCGGGGGCCAGAAGCCGCTGCAAGGGCGCCCCACAGCCGGCAGTGTGCCGGCAGCCAAGAGCTCGAGAACGCTGCTTCTGCCCAAGCCCGCCGAGGGCGTGCACCTTTGTTCTCAGAGCTCCGTGCAACAGTCTGCCTCTCTCGCAGTTCGAATGGAAAACGAAAGCTTTTCGCCTACGCCCTTCCAGAGATCCGTTGCCAGGACGAGAATGTCTTGTGGCCGGAGCTCGCCCCCGCCGCGAGGAAGCTGCTCTTAGCACCGCATTGCAGGGACACGTCTCGCTTCTTGACTTCGTGCTTGGCGCTCTCCGAATTCGCTGCTAGCTCCACGGTCCTTCTCAGCTGCAAGTAGCAGCGCTCGCAGTACATAGAGCTTCGCAAGGACCGAAGACCCGGAGGGACATATCGCACACCGCAATGTGCCAGGACAGAGACGTGTTCTACATTGTCCCTTCTCGTCATCCAGTTTGTGCTTCTGCTGCTTCTGCTGTTAGGAATCGCTCCTTGAAAGACGAGCGAGAGCGTCTTTCTGGGTGCATTGCACGGAGTGAGTGCTCGCTAGGGACTTTGCACTCGGAGCCAAGGCAACAGGGCGTGCTTGTCCGCAGAACTGAGGACACGCTGTTGGGCAGAGCTGAAACTGACCGCTGGAGTTCAGCTCTCTCCGGACGGCAGAAGGCGAAGAACGAAGCCCCTTGCGAGCGGCGCAGTGCAGCGAAGAGCACAGGAGCAGCCCAAGAGCTCCTTCACAATCGTTTTCACTTCTCAGTGCTCTTGCTGCTTGGAAAAGCAGCACACAGCCGTTGCACGCCAGGGCAAAAGCTGGGGCAGTGCCCGTCCTCACTCCTTCGCTGTGCTGTACTCCATGCAGCGTGAGCGAAGCGAGAAGGACGCGAGGAAGAAGAAGGCGTTCTTAAAGTAGCCCCCTGGCAGCAGCCCGAAAAGGGCGCATAACACACGGCGTCTCGCTGCCCTCCGTTCTACATACTCGCGGCTCCCTTTGCCGACTTGCAAAAGTTGCTACCAGAGCAGAGGCGGCCAGATTGAAGAGGCAGTGCCTAGGTTCACCTTCTACTTACTGCACCTAAGCCACGTCCAGCTCCTCGCTGCACTCTGCATTTCCTTTCTCCGCGGCACTTACCGTGGTGCTGTGTGCAACTCGGAGCCTAGAAGTGACCGCCAATGCTTTCCCAGCGGGCTGCAAGGGAACCAAGTAGCAGCACAAGCAGCAGTGATTCAGCTTGCTCCTTCCGACTGCTAAGGGCACTTGGGAAGGCAAGCGAGAGTCAACCACCTTCCTCTCCTAGTAGCCTGTAACGTGGTGCACACAAGCACGGGACTTGTGCCGCTTCGTTCACCGCCCTCGCCCTCGCCCGCGCCTGGCGCCGCTTTCACTTGCCGGGGGCCAGAAGCCGCTGCAAGGGCGCCCCACAGCCGGCAGTGTGCCGGCAGCCAAGAGCTCGAGAACGCTGCTTCTGCCCAAGCCCGCCGAGGGCGTGCACCTTTGTTCTCAGAGCTCCGTGCAACAGTCTGCCTCTCTCGCAGTTCGAATGGAAAACGAAAGCTTTTCGCCTACGCCCTTCCAGAGATCCGTTGCCAGGACGAGAATGTCATGTGGCCGGAGCTCGCCCCCGCCGCGAGGAAGCTGCTCTTAGCACCGCATTGCAGGGACACGTCTCGCTTCTTGACTTCGTGCTTGGCGCTCTCCGAATTCGCTGCTAGCTCCACGGTCCTTCTCAGCTGCAAGTAGCAGCGCTCGCAGTACATAGAGCTTCGCAAGGACCGAAGACCCGGAGGGACATATCGCACACCGCAATGTGCCAGGACAGAGACGTGTTCTACATTGTCCCTTCTCGTCATCCAGTTTGTGCTTCTGCTGCTTCTGCTGTTAGGAATCGCTCCTTGAAAGACGAGCGAGAGCGTCTTTCTGGGTGCATTGCACGGAGTGAGTGCTCGCTAGGGACTTTGCACTCGGAGCAAAGGCAACAGGGCGTGCTTGTCCGCAGATCTGAGGACACGCTGTTGGGCAGAGCTGAAACTGACCGCTGGAGTTCAGCTCACTCCGGACGGCAGAAGGCGAAGAACGAAGCCGCTTGCGAGCGGCGCAGTGCAGCGAAGAGCACACGAGCAGCCAAAGAGCTCCTTCACAATCGTTTTCACTTCTCAGTGCTCTTGCTGCTTGGAAAAGCAGCACACAGCCGTTGCACGCCAGGGCAAAAGCTGGGGCAGTGACCGACCTCACTCCTTCGCTGTGCTGTACTCCATGCAGCGAGAGCGAAGCGAGAAGGACGCGAGGAAGAAGAAGGCGTTCTTAAAGTAGCCCCCTGGCAGCAGCCCGAAAAGGGCGCATAACACACGGCGTCTCGCTGCCCTCCGTTCTACATACTCGCGGCTCCCTTTGCCGACTTGCAAAAGTTGCTACCAGAGCAGAGGCGGCCAGATTGAAGAGGCAGTGCCTAGGTTCACCTTCTACTTACTGCACCTAAGCCACGTCCAGCTCCTCGCTGCACTCTGCATTTCCCTTCTCCGCGGCACTTACCGTGGTGCTGTGTGCAACTCGGAGCCTAGAAGTGACCGCCAATGCTTTCCCAGCGGGCTGCAAGGGAACCAAGTAGCAGCACAAGCAGCAGTGCTTCAGCTTGCTCCTTCCGACTGCTAAGGGCACTTGGGAAGGCAAGCGAGAGTCAACCACCTTCCTCTCCTAGTAGCCTGTAACGTGGTGCACACAAGCACGGGACTTGTGCCGCTTCGTTCACCGCCCTCGCCCGCGCCTGGCGCCGCTTTCACTTGCCGGGGGCCAGAAGCCGCTGCAAGGGCGCCCCACAGCCGGCAGTGTGCCGGCAGCCAAGAGCTCGAGAACGCTGCTTCTGCCCAAGCCCGCCGAGGGCGTGCACCTTTGTTCTCAGAGCTCCGTGCAACAGTCTGCCTCTCTCGCAGTTCGAATGGAAAACGAAAGCTTTTCGCCTACGCCCTTCACAGAGATCCGTTGCCAGGACGAGAATGTCTTGTGGCCGGAGCTCGCCCCCGCCGCGAGGAAGCTGCTCTTAGCACCGCATTGCAGGGACACGTCTCGCTTCTTGACTTCGTGCTTGGCGCTCTCCGAATTCGCTGCTAGCTCCACGGTCCTTCTCACCTGCAAGTAGCAGCGCTCGCAGTACATAGAGCTTCGCAAGGACCGAAGACCCGGAGGGACATATCGCACATGAAAATGTGCCAGGACAGAGACGTGTTCTACATTGTCCCTTCTCGTCATCCAGTTTGTGCTTCTGCTGCTTCTGCTGTTAGGAATCGCTCCTTGAAAGACGAGCGAGAGCGTCTTTCTGGGTGCATTGCACGGAGTGAGTGCTCGCTAGGGACTTTGCACTCGGAGCAAAGGCAACAGGGCGTGCTTGTCCGCAGAACTGAGGACACGCTGTTGGGCAGAGCTGAAACTGACCGCTGGAGTTCAGCTCTCTCCGGACGGCAGAAGGCGAAGAACGAAGCCGCTTGCGAGCGGCGCAGTGCAGCGAAGAGCACACGAGCAGCCAAAGAGCTCCTTCACAATCGTTTTCACTTCTCAGTGCTCTTGCTGCTTGGAAAAGCAGCACACAGCCGTTGCACGCCAGGGCAAAAGCTGGGGCAGTGACCGACCTCACTCCTTCGCTGTGCTGTACTCCATGCAGCGAGAGCGAAGCGAGAAGGACGCGAGGAAGAAGAAGGCGTTCTTAAAGTAGCCCCCTGGCAGCAGCCCGAAAAGGGCGCATAACACACGGCGTCTCGCTGCCCTCCGTTCTACATACTCGCGGCTCCCTTTGCCGACTTGCAAAAGTTGCTACCAGAGCAGAGGCGGCCAGATTGAAGAGGCAGTGCCTAGGTTCACCTTCTACTTACTGCACCTAAGCCACGTCCAGCTCCTCGCTGCACTCTGCATTTCCTTTCTCCGCGGCACTTACCGTGGTGCTGTGTGCAACTCGGAGCCTAGAAGTGACCGCCAATGCTTTCCCAGCGGGCTGCAAGGGAACCAAGTAGCAGCACAAGCAGCAGTGATTCAGCTTGCTCCTTCCGACTGCTAAGGGCACTTGGGAAGGCAAGCGAGAGTCAACCACCTTCCTCTCCTAGTAGCCTGTAACGTGGTGCACACAAGCACGGGACTTGTGCCGCTTCGTTCACCGCCCTCGCCCTCGCCCGCGCCTGGCGCCGCTTTCACTTGCCGGGGGCCAGAAGCCGCTGCAAGGGCGCCCCACAGCCGGCAGTGTGCCGGCAGCCAAGAGCTCGAGAACGCTGCTTCTGCCCAAGCCCGCCGAGGGCGTGCACCTTTGTTCTCAGAGCTCCGTGCAACAGTCTGCCTCTCTCGCAGTTCGAATGGAAAACGAAAGCTTTTCGCCTACGCCCTTCCAGAGATCCGTTGCCAGGACGAGAATGTCATGTGGCCGGAGCTCGCCCCCGCCGCGAGGAAGCTGCTCTTAGCACCGCATTGCAGGGACACGTCTCGCTTCTTGACTTCGTGCTTGGCGCTCTCCGAATTCGCTGCTAGCTCCACGGTCCTTCTCAGCTGCAAGTAGCAGCGCTCGCAGTACATAGAGCTTCGCAAGGACCGAAGACCCGGAGGGACATATCGCACACCGCAATGTGCCAGGACAGAGACGTGTTCTACATTGTCCCTTCTCGTCATCCAGTTTGTGCTTCTGCTGCTTCTGCTGTTAGGAATCGCTCCTTGAAAGACGAGCGAGAGCGTCTTTCTGGGTGCATTGCACGGAGTGAGTGCTCGCTAGGGACTTTGCACTCGGAGCAAAGGCAACAGGGCGTGCTTGTCCGCAGATCTGAGGACACGCTGTTGGGCAGAGCTGAAACTGACCGCTGGAGTTCAGCTCACTCCGGACGGCAGAAGGCGAAGAACGAAGCCGCTTGCGAGCGGCGCAGTGCAGCGAAGAGCACACGAGCAGCCAAAGAGCTCCTTCACAATCGTTTTCACTTCTCAGTGCTCTTGCTGCTTGGAAAAGCAGCACACAGCCGTTGCACGCCAGGGCAAAAGCTGGGGCAGTGACCGACCTCACTCCTTCGCTGTGCTGTACTCCATGCAGCGAGAGCGAAGCGAGAAGGACGCGAGGAAGAAGAAGGCGTTCTTAAAGTAGCCCCCTGGCAGCAGCCCGAAAAGGGCGCATAACACACGGCGTCTCGCTGCCCTCCGTTCTACATACTCGCGGCTCCCTTTGCCGACTTGCAAAAGTTGCTACCAGAGCAGAGGCGGCCAGATTGAAGAGGCAGTGCCTAGGTTCACCTTCTACTTACTGCACCTAAGCCACGTCCAGCTCCTCGCTGCACTCTGCATTTCCCTTCTCCGCGGCACTTACCGTGGTGCTGTGTGCAACTCGGAGCCTAGAAGTGACCGCCAATGCTTTCCCAGCGGGCTGCAAGGGAACCAAGTAGCAGCACAAGCAGCAGTGCTTCAGCTTGCTCCTTCCGACTGCTAAGGGCACTTGGGAAGGCAAGCGAGAGTCAACCACCTTCCTCTCCTAGTAGCCTGTAACGTGGTGCACACAAGCACGGGACTTGTGCCGCTTCGTTCACCGCCCTCGCCCGCGCCTGGCGCCGCTTTCACTTGCCGGGGGCCAGAAGCCGCTGCAAGGGCGCCCCACAGCCGGCAGTGTGCCGGCAGCCAAGAGCTCGAGAACGCTGCTTCTGCCCAAGCCCGCCGAGGGCGTGCACCTTTGTTCTCAGAGCTCCGTGCAACAGTCTGCCTCTCTCGCAGTTCGAATGGAAAACGAAAGCTTTTCGCCTACGCCCTTCACAGAGATCCGTTGCCAGGACGAGAATGTCTTGTGGCCGGAGCTCGCCCCCGCCGCGAGGAAGCTGCTCTTAGCACCGCATTGCAGGGACACGTCTCGCTTCTTGACTTCGTGCTTGGCGCTCTCCGAATTCGCTGCTAGCTCCACGGTCCTTCTCACCTGCAAGTAGCAGCGCTCGCAGTACATAGAGCTTCGCAAGGACCGAAGACCCGGAGGGACATATCGCACATGAAAATGTGCCAGGACAGAGACGTGTTCTACATTGTCCCTTCTCGTCATCCAGTTTGTGCTTCTGCTGCTTCTGCTGTTAGGAATCGCTCCTTGAAAGACGAGCGAGAGCGTCTTTCTGGGTGCATTGCACGGAGTGAGTGCTCGCTAGGGACTTTGCACTCGGAGCAAAGGCAACAGGGCGTGCTTGTCCGCAGAACTGAGGACACGCTGTTGGGCAGAGCTGAAACTGACCGCTGGAGTTCAGCTCTCTCCGGACGGCAGAAGGCGAAGAACGAAGCCGCTTGCGAGCGGCGCAGTGCAGCGAAGAGCACACGAGCAGCCAAAGAGCTCCTTCACAATCGTTTTCACTTCTCAGTGCTCTTGCTGCTTGGAAAAGCAGCACACAGCCGTTGCACGCCAGGGCAAAAGCTGGGGCAGTGACCGACCTCACTCCTTCGCTGTGCTGTACTCCATGCAGCGAGAGCGAAGCGAGAAGGACGCGAGGAAGAAGAAGGCGTTCTTAAAGTAGCCCCCTGGCAGCAGCCCGAAAAGGGCGCATAACACACGGCGTCTCGCTGCCCTCCGTTCTACATACTCGCGGCTCCCTTTGCCGACTTGCAAAAGTTGCTACCAGAGCAGAGGCGGCCAGATTGAAGAGGCAGTGCCTAGGTTCACTTTCTACTTACTGCACCTAAGCCACGTCCAGCTCCTCGCTGCACTCTGCATTTCCCTTCTCCGCGGCACTTACCGTGGTGCTGTGTGCAACTCGGCGCCTAGAAGTGACCGCCAATGCTTTCCAAGCGGGCTGCAAGGGAACCAAGGAGCAGCACAAGCAGCAGTGCTTCAGCTTGCTCCTTCCGACTGCTAAGGGCACTTGGGAAGGCAAGCGAGAGTCAACCACCTTCCTCTCCTAGTAGCCTGTAACGTGGTGCACACAAGCACGGGACTTGTGCCGCTTCGTTCACCGCCCTCGCCCGCGCCTGGCGCCGCTTTCACTTGCCGGGGGCCAGAAGCCGCTGCAAGGGCGCCCCACAGCCGGCAGTGTGCCGGCAGCCAAGAGCTCGAGAACGCTGCTTCTGCCCAAGCCCGCCGAGGGCGTGCACCTTTGTTCTCAGAGCTCCGTGCAACAGTCTGCCTCTCTCGCAGTTCGAATGGAAAACGAAAGCTTTTCGCCTACGCCCTTCCAGAGATCCGTTGCCAGGACGAGAATGTCTTGTGGCCGGAGCTCGCCCCCGCCGCGAGGAAGCTGCTCTTAGCACCGCATTGCAGGGACACGTCTCGCTTCTTGACTTCGTGCTTGGCGCTCTCCGAATTCGCTGCTAGCTCCACGGTCCTTCTCAGCTGCAAGTAGCAGCGCTCGCAGTACATAGAGCTTCGCAAGGACCGAAGACCCGGAGGGACATATCGCACACCGCAATGTGCCAGGACAGAGACGTGTTCTACATTGTCCCTTCTCGTCATCCAGTTTGTGCTTCTGCTGCTTCTGCTGTTAGGAATCGCTCCTTGAAAGACGAGCGAGAGCGTCTTTCTGGGTGCATTGCACGGAGTGAGTGCTCGCTAGGGACTTTGCACTCGGAGCAAAGGCAACAGGGCGTGCTTGTCCGCAGATCTGAGGACACGCTGTTGGGCAGAGCTGAAACTGACCGCTGGAGTTCAGCTCACTCCGGACGGCAGAAGGCGAAGAACGAAGCCCCTTGCGAGCGGCGCAGTGCAGCGAAGAGCACACGAGCAGCCAAAGAGCTCCTTCACAATCGCTTTCACTCCCCAGTGCTCTTGCTGCTTGGAAAAGCAGCACACAGCCGTTGCACGCCAGGGCAAAAGCTGGGGCAGTGCCCGTCCTCACTCCTTCGCTGTGTTGTAGTCCATGCAGCTAGAGCGAAGCGAGAAGGACGCGAGAAAGAAGAAGGCGTTCTTAAAGCAGCCCCCCAGCAGCAGCCCTGAAAGGGCGCATAACACACGGCGTCTCGCTGCCCTCCATTCTACACACTCGCGGCTCCCTCTGCCGACTTGCAAAAGTTGCTACCAGAGCAGAGGCGGCCAGATTGAAGAGGCAGTGCCTAGGTTCACTTTCTACTTACTGCACCTAAGCCACGTCCAGCTCCTCGCTGCACTCTGCATTTCCCTTCTCCGCGGCACTTACCGTGGTGCTGTGTGCAACTCGGCGCCTAGAAGTGACCGCCAATGCTTTCCAAGCGGGCTGCAAGGGAACCAAGGAGCAGCACAAGCAGCAGTGCTTCAGCTTGCTCCTTCCGACTGCTAAGGGCACTTGGGAAGGCAAGCGAGAGTCAACCACCTTCCTCTCCTAGTAGCCTGTAACGTGGTGCACACAAGCACGGGACTTGTGCCGCTTCGTTCACCGCCCTCGCCCGCGCCTGGCGCCGCTTTCACTTGCCGGGGGCCAGAAGCCGCTGCAAGGGCGCCCCACAGCCGGCAGTGTGCCGGCAGCCAAGAGCTCGAGAACGCTGCTTCTGCCCAAGCCCGCCGAGGGCGTGCACCTTTGTTCTCAGAGCTCCGTGCAACAGTCTGCCTCTCTCGCAGTTCGAATGGAAAACGAAAGCTTTTCGCCTACGCCCTTCACAGAGATCCGTTGCCAGGACGAGAATGTCTTGTGGCCGGAGCTCGCCCCCGCCGCGAGGAAGCTGCTCTTAGCACCGCATTGCAGGGACACGTCTCGCTTCTTGACTTCGTGCTTGGCGCTCTCCGAATTCGCTGCTAGCTCCACGGTCCTTCTCACCTGCAAGTAGCAGCGCTCGCAGTACATAGAGCTTCGCAAGGACCGAAGACCCGGAGGGACATATCGCACACGAAAATGTGCCAGGACAGAGACGTGTTCTACATTGTCCCTTCTCGTCATCCAGTTTGTGCTTCTGCTGCTTCTGCTGTTAGGAATCGCTCCTTGAAAGACGAGCGAGAGCGTCTTTCTGGGTGCATTGCACGGAGTGAGTGCTCGCTAGGGACTTTGCACTCGGAGCAAAGGCAACAGGGCGTGCTTGTCCGCAGAACTGAGGACACGCTGTTGGGCAGAGCTGAAACTGACCGCTGGAGTTCAGCTCTCTCCGGACGGCAGAAGGCGAAGAACGAAGCCGCTTGCGAGCGGCGCAGTGCAGCGAAGAGCACACGAGCAGCCAAAGAGCTCCTTCACAATCGTTTTCACTTCTCAGTGCTCTTGCTGCTTGGAAAAGCAGCACACAGCCGTTGCACGCCAGGGCAAAAGCTGGGGCAGTGACCGACCTCACTCCTTCGCTGTGCTGTACTCCATGCAGCGAGAGCGAAGCGAGAAGGACGCGAGGAAGAAGAAGGCGTTCTTAAAGTAGCCCCCTGGCAGCAGCCCGAAAAGGGCGCATAACACACGGCGTCTCGCTGCCCTCCGTTCTACATACTCGCGGCTCCCTTTGCCGACTTGCAAAAGTTGCTACCAGAGCAGAGGCGGCCAGATTGAAGAGGCAGTGCCTAGGTTCACCTTCTACTTACTGCACCTAAGCCACGTCCAGCTCCTCGCTGCACTCTGCATTTCCCTTCTCCGCGGCACTTACCGTGGTGCTGTGTGCAACTCGGAGCCTAGAAGTGACCGCCAATGCTTTCCCAGCGGGCTGCAAGGGAACCAAGTAGCAGCACAAGCAGCAGTGCTTCAGCTTGCTCCTTCCGACTGCTAAGGGCACTTGGGAAGGCAAGCGAGAGTCAACCACCTTCCTCTCCTAGTAGCCTGTAACGTGGTGCACACAAGCACGGGACTTGTGCCGCTTCGTTCACCGCCCTCGCCCGCGCCTGGCGCCGCTTTCACTTGCCGGGGGCCAGAAGCCGCTGCAAGGGCGCCCCACAGCCGGCAGTGTGCCGGCAGCCAAGAGCTCGAGAACGCTGCTTCTGCCCAAGCCCGCCGAGGGCGTGCACCTTTGTTCTCAGAGCTCCGTGCAACAGTCTGCCTCTCTCGCAGTTCGAATGGAAAACGAAAGCTTTTCGCCTACGCCCTTCACAGAGATCCGTTGCCAGGACGAGAATGTCTTGTGGCCGGAGCTCGCCCCCGCCGCGAGGAAGCTGCTCTTAGCACCGCATTGCAGGGACACGTCTCGCTTCTTGACTTCGTGCTTGGCGCTCTCCGAATTCGCTGCTAGCTCCACGGTCCTTCTCAGCTGCAAGTAGCAGCGCTCGCAGTACATAGAGCTTCGCAAGGACCGAAGACCCGGAGGGACATATCGCACACGAAAATGTGCCAGGACAGAGACGTGTTCTACATTGTCCCTTCTCGTCATCCAGTTTGTGCTTCTGCTGCTTCTGCTGTTAGGAATCGCTCCTTGAAAGACGAGCGAGAGCGTCTTTCTGGGTGCATTGCACGGAGTGAGTGCTCGCTAGGGACTTTGCACTCGGAGCAAAGGCAACAGGGCGTGCTTGTCCGCAGATCTGAGGACACGCTGTTGGGCAGAGCTGAAACTGACCGCTGGAGTTCAGCTCACTCCGGACGGCAGAAGGCGAAGAACGAAGCCCCTTGCGAGCGGCGCAGTGCAGCGAAGAGCACACGAGCAGCCAAAGAGCTCCTTCACAATCGCTTTCACTCCCCAGTGCTCTTGCTGCTTGGAAAAGCAGCACACAGCCGTTGCACGCCAGGGCAAAAGCTGGGGCAGTGCCCGTCCTCACTCCTTCGCTGTGTTGTAGTCCATGCAGCTAGAGCGAAGCGAGAAGGACGCGAGAAAGAAGAAGGCGTTCTTAAAGCAGCCCCCCAGCAGCAGCCCTGAAAGGGCGCATAACACACGGCGTCTCGCTGCCCTCCATTCTACACACTCGCGGCTCCCTCTGCCGACTTGCAAAAGTTGCTACCAGAGCAGAGGCGGCCAGATTGAAGAGGCAGTGCCTAGGTTCACTTTCTACTTACTGCACCTAAGCCACGTCCAGCTCCTCGCTGCACTCTGCATTTCCCTTCTCCGCGGCACTTACCGTGGTGCTGTGTGCAACTCGGCGCCTAGAAGTGACCGCCAATGCTTTCCAAGCGGGCTGCAAGGGAACCAAGGAGCAGCACAAGCAGCAGTGCTTCAGCTTGCTCCTTCCGACTGCTAAGGGCACTTGGGAAGGCAAGCGAGAGTCAACCACCTTCCTCTCCTAGTAGCCTGTAACGTGGTGCACACAAGCACGGGACTTGTGCCGCTTCGTTCACCGCCCTCGCCCGCGCCTGGCGCCGCTTTCACTTGCCGGGGGCCAGAAGCCGCTGCAAGGGCGCCCCACAGCCGGCAGTGTGCCGGCAGCCAAGAGCTCGAGAACGCTGCTTCTGCCCAAGCCCGCCGAGGGCGTGCACCTTTGTTCTCAGAGCTCCGTGCAACAGTCTGCCTCTCTCGCAGTTCGAATGGAAAACGAAAGCTTTTCGCCTACGCCCTTCACAGAGATCCGTTGCCAGGACGAGAATGTCTTGTGGCCGGAGCTCGCCCCCGCCGCGAGGAAGCTGCTCTTAGGACCGCATTGCAGGGACACGTCTCGCTTCTTGACTTCGTGCTTGGCGCTCTCCGAATTCGCTGCTAGCTCCACGGTCCTTCTCAGCTGCAAGTAGCAGCGCTCGCAGTACATAGAGCTTCGCAAGGACCGAAGACCCGGAGGGACATATCGCACATGAAAATGTGCCAGGACAGAGACGTGTTCTACATTGTCCCTTCTCGTCATCCAGTTTGTGCTTCTGCTGCTTCTGCTGTTAGGAATCGCTCCTTGAAAGACGAGCGAGAGCGTCTTTCTGGGTGCATTGCACGGAGTGAGTGCTCGCTAGGGACTTTGCACTCGGAGCAAAGGCAACAGGGCGTGCTTGTCCGCAGAACTGAGGACACGCTGTTGGGCAGAGCTGAAACTGACCGCTGGAGTTCAGCTCTCTCCGGACGGCAGAAGGCGAAGAACGAAGCCGCTTGCGAGCGGCGCAGTGCAGCGAAGAGCACACGAGCAGCCAAAGAGCTCCTTCACAATCGTTTTCACTTCTCAGTGCTCTTGCTGCTTGGAAAAGCAGCACACAGCCGTTGCACGCCAGGGCAAAAGCTGGGGCAGTGACCGACCTCACTCCTTCGCTGTGCTGTACTCCATGCAGCGAGAGCGAAGCGAGAAGGACGCGAGGAAGAAGAAGGCGTTCTTAAAGTAGCCCCCTGGCAGCAGCCCGAAAAGGGCGCATAACACACGGCGTCTCGCTGCCCTCCGTTCTACATACTCGCGGCTCCCTTTGCCGACTTGCAAAAGTTGCTACCAGAGCAGAGGCGGCCAGATTGAAGAGGCAGTGCCTAGGTTCACTTTCTACTTACTGCACCTAAGCCACGTCCAGCTCCTCGCTGCACTCTGCATTTCCCTTCTCCGCGGCACTTACCGTGGTGCTGTGTGCAACTCGGCGCCTAGAAGTGACCGCCAATGCTTTCCAAGCGGGCTGCAAGGGAACCAAGGAGCAGCACAAGCAGCAGTGCTTCAGCTTGCTCCTTCCGACTGCTAAGGGCACTTGGGAAGGCAAGCGAGAGTCAACCACCTTCCTCTCCTAGTAGCCTGTAACGTGGTGCACACAAGCACGGGACTTGTGCCGCTTCGTTCACCGCCCTCGCCCGCGCCTGGCGCCGCTTTCACTTGCCGGGGGCCAGAAGCCGCTGCAAGGGCGCCCCACAGCCGGCAGTGTGCCGGCAGCCAAGAGCTCGAGAACGCTGCTTCTGCCCAAGCCCGCCGAGGGCGTGCACCTTTGTTCTCAGAGCTCCGTGCAACAGTCTGCCTCTCTCGCAGTTCGAATGGAAAACGAAAGCTTTTCGCCTACGCCCTTCACAGAGATCCGTTGCCAGGACGAGAATGTCTTGTGGCCGGAGCTCGCCCCCGCCGCGAGGAAGCTGCTCTTAGGACCGCATTGCAGGGACACGTCTCGCTTCTTGACTTCGTGCTTGGCGCTCTCCGAATTCGCTGCTAGCTCCACGGTCCTTCTCAGCTGCAAGTAGCAGCGCTCGCAGTACATAGAGCTTCGCAAGGACCGAAGACCCGGAGGGACATATCGCACACGAAAATGTGCCAGGACAGAGACGTGTTCTACATTGTCCCTTCTCGTCATCCAGTTTGTGCTTCTGCTGCTTCTTCTGTTAGGAATCGCTCCTTGAAAGACGAGCGAGAGCGTCTTTCTGGGTGCATTGCACGGAGTGAGTGCTCGCTAGGGACTTTGCACTCGGAGCAAAGGCAACAGGGCGTGCTTGTCCGCAGAACTGAGGACACGCTGTTGGGCAGAGCTGAAACTGACCGCTGGAGTTCAGCTCACTCCGGACGGCAGAAGGCGAAGAACGAAGCCCCTTGCGAGCGGCGCAGTGCAGCGAAGAGCACACGAGCAGCCAAAGAGCTCCTTCACAATCGCTTTCACTCCCCAGTGCTCTTGCTGCTTGGAAAAGCAGCACACAGCCGTTGCACGCCAGGGCAAAAGCTGGGGCAGTGCCCGTCCTCACTCCTTCGCTGTGTTGTAGTCCATGCAGCTAGAGCGAAGCGAGAAGGACGCGAGAAAGAAGGCGTTCTTAAAGCAGCCCCCCAGCAGCAGCCCTGAAAGGGCGCATAACACACGGCGTCTCGCTGCCCTCCATTCTACACACTCGCGGCTCCCTCTGCCGACTTGCAAAAGTTGCTACCAGAGCAGAGGCGGCCAGATTGAAGAGGCAGTGCCTAGGTTCACTTTCTACTTACTGCACCTAAGCCACGTCCAGCTCCTCGCTGCACTCTGCATTTCCCTTCTCCGCGGCACTTACCGTGCTGCTGTGTGCAACTCGGCGCCTAGAAGTGACCGCCAATGCTTTCCAAGCGGGCTGCAAGGGAACCAAGGAGCAGCACAAGCAGCAGTGCTTCAGCTTGCTCCTTCCGACTGCTAAGGGCACTTGGGAAGGCAAGCGAGAGTCAACCACCTTCCTCTCCTAGTAGCCTGTAACGTGGTGCACACAAGCACGGGACTTGTGCCGCTTCGTTCACCGCCCTCGCCCCTGCGCCTGGCGCCGCTTTCACTTGCCGGGGGCCAGAAGCCGCTGCAAGGGCGCCCCACAGCCGGCAGTGTGCCGGCAGCCAAGAGCTCGAGAACGCTGCTTCTGCCCAAGCCCGCCGAGGGCGTGCACCTTTGTTCTCAGAGCTCCGTGCAACAGTCTGCCTCTCTCGCAGTTCGAATGGAAAACGAAAGCTTTTCGCCTACGCCCTTCACAGAGATCCGTTGCCAGGACGAGAATGTCTTGTGGCCGGAGCTCGCCCCCGCCGCGAGGAAGCTGCTCTTAGCACCGCATTGCAGGGACACGTCTCGCTTCTTGACTTCGTGCTTGGCGCTCTCCGAATTCGCTGCTAGCTCCACGGTCCTTCTCAGCTGCAAGTAGCAGCGCTCGCAGTACATAGAGCTTCGCAAGGACCGAAGACCCGGAGGGACATATCGCACACGAAAATGTGCCAGGACAGAGACGTGTTCTACATTGTCCCTTCTCGTCATCCAGTTTGTGCTTCTGCTGCTTCTGCTGTTAGGAATCGCTCCTTGAAAGACGAGCGAGAGCGTCTTTCTGGGTGCATTGCACGGAGTGAGTGCTCGCTAGGGACTTTGCACTCGGAGCAAAGGCAACAGGGCGTGCTTGTCCGCAGAACTGAGGACACGCTGTTGGGCAGAGCTGAAACTGACCGCTGGAGTTCAGCTCTCTCCGGACGGCAGAAGGCGAAGAACGAAGCCCCTTGCGAGCGGCGCAGTGCAGCGAAGAGCACACGAGCAGCCAAAGAGCTCCTTCACAATCGCTTTCACTCCCCAGTGCTCTTGCTGCTTGGAAAAGCAGCACACAGCCGTTGCACGCCAGGGCAAAAGCTGGGGCAGTGCCCGTCCTCACTCCTTCGCTGTGCTGTACTCCATGCAGCGAGAGCGAAGCGAGAAGGACGCGAGGAAGAAGAAGGCGTTCTTAAAGTAGCCCCCTGGCAGCAGCCCGAAAAGGGCGCATAACACACGGCGTCTCGCTGCCCTCCGTTCTACATACTCGCGGCTCCCTTTGCCGACTTGCAAAAGTTGCTACCAGAGCAGAGGCGGCCAGATTGAAGAGGCAGTGCCTAGGTTCCCCTTCTACTTACTGCACCCAAGCCACGTCCAGCTCCTCGCTGCACTCTGCATTTCCCTTCTCCGCGGCACTTACCGTGGTGCTGTGTGCAACTCGGAGCCTAGAAGTGACCGCCAATGCTTTCCCAGCGGGCTGCAAGGGAACCAAGGAGCAGCACAAGCAGCAGTGCTTCAGCTTGCTCCTTCCGACTGCTAAGGGCACTTGGGAAGGCAAGCGAGAGTCAACCACCTTCCTCTCCTAGTAGCCTGTAACGTGGTGCACACAAGCACGGGACTTGTGCCGCTTCGTTCACCGCCCTCGCCCTCGCCCGCGCCTGGCGCCGCTTTCACTTGCCGGGGGCCAGAAGCCGCTGCAAGGGCGCCCCACAGCCGGCAGTGTGCCGGCAGCCAAGAGCTCGAGAACGCTTCTTCTGCCCAAGCCCGCCGAGGGCGTGCACCTTTGTTCTCAGAGCTCCGTGCAACAGTCTGCCTCTCTCGCAGTTCGAATGGAAAACGAAAGCTTTTCGCCTACGCCCTTCCAGAGATCCGTTGCCAGGACGAGAATGTCTTGTGGCCGGAGCTCGCCCCCGCCGCGAGGAAGCTGCTCTTAGCACCGCATTGCAGGGACACGTCTCGCTTCTTGACTTCGTGCTTGGCGCTCTCCGAATTCGCTGCTAGCTCCACGGTCCTTCTCACCTGCAAGTAGCAGCGCTCGCAGTACATAGAGCTTCGCAAGGACCGAAGACCCGGAGGGACATATCGCACACGAAAATGTGCCAGGACAGAGACGTGTTCTACATTGTCCCTTCTCGTCATCCAGTTTGTGCTTCTGCTGCTTCTGCTGTTAGGAATCGCTCCTTGAAAGACGAGCGAGAGCGTCTTTCTGGGTGCATTGCACGGAGTGAGTGCTCGCTAGGGACTTTGCACTCGGAGCAAAGGCAACAGGGCGTGCTTGTCCGCAGAACTGAGGACACGCTGTTGGGCAGAGCTGAAACTGACCGCTGGAGTTCAGCTCACTCCGGACGGCAGAAGGCGAAGAACGAAGCCCCTTGCGAGCGGCGCAGTGCAGCGAAGAGCACACGAGCAGCCAAAGAGCTCCTTCACAATCGCTTTCACTCCCCAGTGCTCTTGCTGCTTGGAAAAGCAGCACACAGCCGTTGCACGCCAGGGCAAAAGCTGGGGCAGTGCCCGTCCTCACTCCTTCGCTGTGTTGTAGTCCATGCAGCGAGAGCGAAGCGAGAAGGACGCGAGGAAGAAGAAGGCGTTCTTAAAGTAGCCCCCCAGCAGGAGCCCGAAAAGGGCGCATAACACACGGCGTCTCGCTGCCCTCCATTCTACACACTCGCGGCTCCCTCTGCCGACTTGCAAAAGTTGCTACCAGAGCAGAGGCGGCCAGATTGAAGAGGCAGTGACTAGGTTCACTTTCTACTTACTGCACCTAAGCCACGTCCAGCTCCTCGCTGCACTCTGCATTTCCCTTCTCCGCGGCACTTACCGTGGTGCTGTGTGCAACTCGGCGCCTAGAAGTGACCGCCAATGCTTTCCAAGCGGGCTGCAAGGGAACCAAGGAGCAGCACAAGCAGCAGTGCTTCAGCTTGCTCCTTCCGACTGCTAAGGGCACTTGGGAAGGCAAGCGAGAGTCAACCACCTTCCTCTCCTAGTAGCCTGTAACGTGGTGCACACAAGCACGGGACTTGTGCCGCTTCGTTCACCGCCCTCGCCCTCGCCCGCGCCTGGCGCCGCTTTCACTTGCCGGGGGCCAGAAGCCGCTGCAAGGGCGCCCCACAGCCGGCAGTGTGCCGGCAGCCAAGAGCTCGAGAACGCTTCTTCTGCCCAAGCCCGCCGAGGGCGTGCACCTTTGTTCTCAGAGCTCCGTGCAACAGTCTGCCTCTCTCGCAGTTCGAATGGAAAACGAAAGCTTTTCGCCTACGCCCTTCACAGAGATCCGTTGCCAGGACGAGAATGTCTTGTGGCCGGAGCTCGCCCCCGCCGCGAGGAAGCTGCTCTTAGCACCGCATTGCAGGGACACGTCTCGCTTCTTGACTTCGTGCTTGGCGCTCTCCGAATTCGCTGCTAGCTCCACGGTCCTTCTCAGCTGCAAGTAGCAGCGCTCGCAGTACATAGAGCTTCGCAAGGACCGAAGACCCGGAGGGACATATCGCACACCGCAATGTGCCAGGACAGAGACGTGTTCTACATTGTCCCTTCTCGTCATCCAGTTTGTGCTTCTGCTGCTTCTGCTGTTAGGAATCGCTCCTTGAAAGACGAGCGAGAGCGTCTTTCTGGGTGCATTGCACGGAGTGAGTGCTCGCTAGGGACTTTGCACTCGGAGCAAAGGCAACAGGGCGTGCTTGTCCGCAGAAATGAGGACACGCTGTTGGGCAGAGCTGAAACTGACCGCTGGAGTTCAGCTCTCTCCGGACGGCAGAAGGCGAAGAACGAAGCCCCTTGCGAGCGGCGCAGTGCAGCGAAGAGCACACGAGCAGCCAAAGAGCTCCTTCACAATCGCTTTCACTCCCCAGTGCTCTTGCTGCTTGGAAAAGCAGCACACAGCCGTTGCACGCCAGGGCAAAAGCTGGGGCAGTGCCCGTCCTCACTCCTTCGCTGTGCTGTACTCCATGCAGCGAGAGCGAAGCGAGAAGGACGCGAGGAAGAAGAAGGCGTTCTTAAAGTAGCCCCCTGGCAGCAGCCCGAAAAGGGCGCATAACACACGGCGTCTCGCTGCCCTCCGTTCTACATACTCGCGGCTCCCTTTGCCGACTTGCAAAAGTTGCTACCAGAGCAGAGGCGGCCAGATTGAAGAGGCAGTGCCTAGGTTCCCCTTCTACTTACTGCACCTAAGCCACGTCCAGCTCCTCGCTGCACTCTGCATTTCCCTTCTCCGCGGCACTTACCGTGGTGCTGTGTGCAACTCGGAGCCTAGAAGTGACCGCCAATGCTTTCCCAGCGGGCTGCAAGGGAACCAAGTAGCAGCACAAGCAGCAGTGATTCAGCTTGCTCCTTCCGACTGCTAAGGGCACTTGGGAAGGCAAGCGAGAGTCAACCACCTTCCTCTCCTAGTAGCCTGTAACGTGGTGCACACAAGCACGGGACTTGTGCCGCTTCGTTCACCGCCCTCGCCCTCGCCCGCGCCTGGCGCCGCTTTCACTTGCCGGGGGCCAGAAGCCGCTGCAAGGGCGCCCCACAGCCGGCAGTGTGCCGGCAGCCAAGAGCTCGAGAACGCTGCTTCTGCCCAAGCCCGCCGAGGGCGTGCACCTTTGTTCTCAGAGCTCCGTGCAACAGTCTGCCTCTCTCGCAGTTCGAATGGAAAACGAAAGCTTTTCGCCTACGCCCTTCACAGAGATCCGTTGCCAGGACGAGAATGTCTTGTGGCCGGAGCTCGCCCCCGCCGCGAGGAAGCTGCTCTTAGCACCGCATTGCAGGGACACGTCTCGCTTCTTGACTTCGTGCTTGGCGCTCTCCGAATTCGCTGCTAGCTCCACGGTCCTTCTCAGCTGCAAGTAGCAGCGCTCGCAGTACATAGAGCTTCGCAAGGACCGAAGACCCGGAGGGACATATCGCACACGAAAATGTGCCAGGACAGAGACGTGTTCTACATTGTCCCTTCTCGTCATCCAGTTTGTGCTTCTGCTGCTTCTGCTGTTAGGAATCGCTCCTTGAAAGACGAGCGAGAGCGTCTTTCTGGGTGCATTGCACGGAGTGAGTGCTCGCTAGGGACTTTGCACTCGGAGCAAAGGCAACAGGGCGTGCTTGTCCGCAGAACTGAGGACACGCTGTTGGGCAGAGCTGAAACTGACCGCTGGAGTTCAGCTCTCTCCGGACGGCAGAAGGCGAAGAACGAAGCCGCTTGCGAGCGGCGCAGTGCAGCGAAGAGCACAGGAGCAGCCCAAGAGCTCCTTCACAATCGTTTTCACTTCTCAGTGCTCTTGCTGCTTGGAAAAGCAGCACACAGCCGTTGCACGCCAGGGCAAAAGCTGGGGCAGTGCCCGTCCTCACTCCTTCGCTGTGTTGTAGTCCATGCAGCTAGAGCGAAGCGAGAAGGACGCGAGAAAGAAGAAGGCGTTCTTAAAGCAGCCCCCCGGCAGCAGCCCTGAAAGGGCGCATAACACACGGCGTCTCGCTGCCCTCCGTTCTACACACTCGCGGCTCCCTCTGCCGACTTGCAAAAGTTGCTACCAGAGCAGAGGCGGCCAGATTGAAGAGGCAGTGACTAGGTTCACTTTCTACTTACTGCACCTAAGCCACGTCCAGCTCCTCGCTGCACTCTGCATTTCCCTTCTCCGAGGCACTTACCGTGGTGCTGTGTGCAACTCGGCGCCTAGAAGTGACCGCCAATGCTTTCACAGCGGGCTGCAAGGGAACCAAGGAGCAGCACAAGCAGCAGTGCTTCAGCTTGCTCCTTCCGACTGCTAAGGGCACGTGGGAAGGCAAGCGAGAGTCAACCACCTTCCTCTCCTAGTAGCCTGTAACGTGGTGCACACAAGCACGGGACTTGTGCCGCTTCGTTCACCGCCCTCGCCCTCGCCCGCGCCTGGCGCCGCTTTCACTTGCCGGGGGCCAGAAGCCGCTGCAAGGGCGCCCCACAGCCGGCAGTGTGCCGGCAGCCAAGAGCTCGAGAACGCTGCTTCTGCCCAAGCCCGCCGAGGGCGTGCACCTTTGTTCTCAGAGCTCCGTGCAACAGTCTGCCTCTCTCGCAGTTCGAATGGAAAACGAAAGCTTTTCGCCTACGCCCTTCACAGAGATCCGTTGCCAGGACGAGAATGTCTTGTGGCCGGAGCTCGCCCCCGCCGCGAGGAAGCTGCTCTTAGCACCGCATTGCAGGGACACGTCTCGCTTCTTGACTTCGTGCTTGGCGCTCTCCGAATTCGCTGCTAGCTCCACGGTCCTTCTCAGCTGCAAGTAGCAGCGCTCGCAGTACATAGAGCTTCGCAAGGACCGAAGACCCGGAGGGACATATCGCACACGAAAATGTGCCAGGACAGAGACGTGTTCTACATTGTCCCTTCTCGTCATCCAGTTTGTGCTTCTGCTGCTTCTGCTGTTAGGAATCGCTCCTTGAAAGACGAGCGAGAGCGTCTTTCTGGGTGCATTGCACTGAGTGAGTGCTCGCTAGGGACTTTGCACTCGGAGCAAAGGCAACAGGGCGTGCTTGTCCGCAGAACTGAGGACACGCTGTTGGGCAGAGCTGAAACTGACCGCTGGAGTTCAGCTCTCTCCGGACGGCAGAAGGCGAAGAACGAAGCCGCTTGCGAGCGGCGCAGTGCAGCGAAGAGCACAGGAGCAGCCCAAGAGCTCCTTCACAATCGTTTTCACTTCTCAGTGCTCTTGCTGCTTGGAAAAGCAGCACACAGCCGTTGCACGCCAGGGCAAAAGCTGGGGCAGTGCCCGTCCTCACTCCTTCGCTGTGCTGTACTCCATGCAGCGAGAGCGAAGCGAGAAGGACGCGAGGAAGAAGAAGGCGTTCTTAAAGTAGCCCCCTGGCAGCAGCCCGAAAAGGGCGCATAACACACGGCGTCTCGCTGCCCTCCATTCTACACACTCGCGGCTCCCTCTGCCGACTTGCAAAAGTTGCTACCAGAGCAGAGGCGGCCAGATTGAAGAGGCAGTGCCTAGGTTCACTTTCTACTTACTGCACCTAAGCCACGTCCAGCTCCTCGCTGCACTCTGCATTTCCCTTCTCCGCGGCACTTACCGTGGTGCTGTGTGCAACTCGGCGCCTAGAAGTGACCGCCAATGCTTTCCAAGCGGGCTGCAAGGGAACCAAGGAGCAGCACAAGCAGCAGTGCTTCAGCTTGCTCCTTCCGACTGCTAAGGGCACTTGGGAAGGCAAGCGAGAGTCAACCACCTTCCTCTCCTAGTAGCCTGTAACGTGGTGCACACAAGCACGGGACTTGTGCCGCTTCGTTCACCGCCCTCGCCCTCGCCCGCGCCTGGCGCCGCTTTCACTTGCCGGGGGCCAGAAGCCGCTGCAAGGGCGCCCCACAGCCGGCAGTGTGCCGGCAGCCAAGAGCTCGAGAACGCTGCTTCTGCCCAAGCCCGCCGAGGGCGTGCACCTTTGTTCTCAGAGCTCCGTGCAACAGTCTGCCTCTCTCGCAGTTCGAATGGAAAACGAAAGCTTTTCGCCTACGCCCTTCCAGAGATCCGTTGCCAGGACGAGAATGTCTTGTGGCCGGAGCTCGCCCCCGCCGCGAGGAAGCTGCTCTTAGCACCGCATTGCAGGGACACGTCTCGCTTCTTGACTTCGTGCTTGGCGCTCTCCGAATTCGCTGCTAGCTCCACGGTCCTTCTCAGCTGCAAGTAGCAGCGCTCGCAGTACATAGAGCTTCGCAAGGACCGAAGACCCGGAGGGACATATCGCACACCGCAATGTGCCAGGACAGAGACGTGTTCTACATTGTCCCTTCTCGTCATCCAGTTTGTGCTTCTGCTGCTTCTGCTGTTAGGAATCGCTCCTTGAAAGACGAGCGAGAGCGTCTTTCTGGGTGCATTGCACTGAGTGAGTGCTCGCTAGGGACTTTGCACTCGGAGCAAAGGCAACAGGGCGTGCTTGTCCGCAGAACTGAGGACACGCTGTTGGGCAGAGCTGAAACTGACCGCTGGAGTTCAGCTCACTCCGGACGGCAGAAGGCGAAGAACGAAGCCCCTTGCGAGCGGCGCAGTGCAGCGAAGAGCACACGAGCAGCCAAAGAGCTCCTTCACAATCGCTTTCACAGCCCAGTGCTCTTGCTGCTTGGAAAAGCAGCACACAGCCGTTGCACGCCAGGGCAAAAGCTGGGGCAGTGCCCGTCCTCACTCCTTCGCTGTGCTGTACTCCATGCAGCTAGAGCGAAGCGAGAAGGACGCGAGAAAGAAGAAGGCGTTCTTAAAGCAGCCCCCCGGCAGCAGCCCGGAAAGGGCGCATAACACACGGCGTCTCGTTGCCCTCCCTTCTACATACTCGCGGCTCCCTCTGCCGACTTGCAAAAGTTGCTACCAGAGCAGAGGCGGCCAGATTGAAGAGGCAGTGCCTACGTTCACCTTCTACTTACTGCACCTAAGCCACGTCCAGCTCCTCACTGCACTCTGCATTTCCTTTCTCCGCGGCACTTACCGTGGTGCTGTGTGCAACTCGGCGCCTAGAAGTGACCGCCAATGCTTTCCAAGCGGGCTGCAAGGGAACCAAGGAGCAGCACAAGCAGCAGTGCTTCAGCTTGCTCCTTCCGACTGCTAAGGGCACTTGGGAAGGCAAGCGAGAGTCAACCACCTTCCTCTCCTAGTAGCCTGTAACGTGGTGCACACAAGCACGGGACTTGTGCCGCTTCGTTCACCGCCCTCGCCCGCGCCTGGCGCCGCTTTCACTTGCCGGGGGCCAGAAGCCGCTGCAAGGGCGCCCCACAGCCGGCAGTGTGCCGGCAGCCAGGAGCTCGAGAACGCTGCTTCTGCCCAAGCCCGCCGAGGGCGTGCACCTTTGTTCTCAGAGCTCCGTGCAACAGTCTGCCTCTCTCGCAGTTCGAATGGAAAACGAAAGCTTTTCGCCTACGCCCTTCCAGAGATCCGTTGCCAGGACGAGAATGTCTTGTGGCCGGAGCTCGCCCCCGCCGCGAGGAAGCTGCTCTTAGCACCGCATTGCAGGGACACGTCTCGCTTCTTGACTTCGTGCTTGGCGCTCTCCGAATTCGCTGCTAGCTCCACGGTCCTTCTCAGCTGCAAGTAGCAGCGCTCGCAGTACATAGAGCTTCGCAAGGACCGAAGACCCGGAGGGACATATCGCACACGAAAATGTGCCAGGACAGAGACGTGTTCTACATTGTCCCTTCTCGTCATCCAGTTTGTGCTTCTGCTGCTTCTGCTGTTAGGAATCGCTCCTTGAAAGACGAGCGAGAGCGTCTTTCTGGGTGCATTGCACTGAGTGAGTGCTCGCTAGGGACTTTGCACTCGGAGCCAAGGCAACAGGGCGTGCTTGTCCGCAGAACTGAGGACACGCTGTTGGGCAGAGCTGAAACTGACCGCTGGAGTTCAGCTCTCTCCGGACGGCAGAAGGCGAAGAACGAAGCCGCTTGCGAGCGGCGCAGTGCAGCGAAGAGCACACGAGCAGCCAAAGAGCTCCTTCACAATCGCTTTCACTCCCCAGTGCACTTGCTGCTTGGAAAAGCAGCACACAGCCGTTGCACGCCAGGGCAAAAGCTGGGGCAGTGCCCGTCCTCACTCCTTCGCTGTGCTATACTCCATGCAGCGAGAGCGAAGCGAGAAGGACGCGAGGAAGAAGAAGGCGTTCTTAAAGCAGCCCCCCGGCAGAAGCCCGGAAAGGGCGCATAACACACGGCGTCTCGCTGCCCTCCGTTCTACATACTCGCGGCTCCCTCTGCCGACTTGCAAAAGTTGCTACCAGAGCAGAGGCGGCCAGATTGAAGAGGCAGTGCCTAGGTTCACCTTCTACTTACTGCACCTAAGCCACGTCCAGCTCCTCGCTGCACTCTGCATTTCCTTTCTCCGCGGCACTTACCGTGGTGCTGTGTGCAACTCGGAGCCTAGAAGTGACCGCCAATGCTTTCCCAGCGGGCTGCAAGGGAACCAAGTAGCAGCACAAGCAGCAGTGATTCAGCTTGCTCCTTCCGACTGCTAAGGGCACTTGGGAAGGCAAGCGAGAGTCAACCACCTTCCTCTCCTAGTAGCCTGTAACGTGGTGCACACAAGCACGGGACTTGTGCCGCTTCGTTCACCGCCCTCGCCCTCGCCCGCGCCTGGCGCCGCTTTCACTTGCCGGGGGCCAGAAGCCGCTGCAAGGGCGCCCCACAGCCGGCAGTGTGCCGGCAGCCAGGAGCTCGAGAACGCTGCTTCTGCCCAAGCCCGCCGAGGGCGTGCACCTTTGTTCTCAGAGCTCCGTGCAACAGTCTGCCTCTCTCGCAGTTCGAATGGAAAACGAAAGCTTTTCGCCTACGCCCTTCACAGAGATCCGTTGCCAGGACGAGAATGTCTTGTGGCCGGAGCTCGCCCCCGCCGCGAGGAAGCTGCTCTTAGCACCGCATAGCAGGGACACGTCTCGCTTCTTGACTTCGTGCTTGGCGCTCTCCGAATTCGCTGCTAGCTCCACGGTCCTTCTCAGCTGCAAGTAGCAGCGCTCGCAGTACATAGAGCTTCGCAAGGACCGAAGACCCGGAGGGACATATCGCACACGAAAATGTGCCAGGACAGAGACGTGTTCTACATTGTCCCTTCTCGTCATCCAGTTTGTGCTTCTGCTGCTTCTGCTGTTAGGAATCGCTCCTTGAAAGACGAGCGAGAGCGTCTTTCTGGGTGCATTGCACGGAGTGAGTGCTCGCTAGGGACTTTGCACTCGGAGCCAAGGCAACAGGGCGTGCTTGTCCGCAGAACTGAGGACACGCTGTTGGGCAGAGCTGAAACTGACCGCTGGAGTTCAGCTCTCTCCGGACGGCAGACGCCGAAGAACGAAGCCGCTTGCGAGCGGCGCAGTGCAGCGAAGAGCACACGAGCAGCCAAAGAGCTCCTTCACAATCGCTTTCACTTCTCAGTGCTCTTGCTGCTTGGAAAAGCAGCACACAGCCGTTGCACGCCAGGGCAAAAGCTGGGGCAGTGCCCGTCCTCACTCCTTCGCTGTGCTGTACTCCATGCAGCTAGAGCGAAGCGAGAAGGACGCGAGGAAGAAGAAGGCGTTCTTAAAGCAGCCCCCCGGCAGCAGCCCGGAAAGGGCGCATAACACACGGCGTCTCGTTGCCCTCCCTTCTACATACTCGCGGCTCCCTTTGCTGACTTGCAAAAGTTGCTACCAGAGCAGAGGCGGCCAGATTGAAGAGGCAGTGCCTAGGTTCACCTTCTACTTACTGCACCTAAGCCACGTCCAGCTCCTCGCTGCACTCTGCATTTCCCTTCTCCGAGGCACTTACCGTGGTGCTGTGTGCAACTCGGAGCATAGAAGTGACCGCCAATGCTTTCAGAGCGGGCTGCAAGGGAACCAAGGAGCAGCACAAGCAGCAGTGCTTCAGCTTGCTCCTTCCGACTGCTAAGGGCACTTGGGAAGGCAAGCGAGAGTCAACCACCTTCGTCTCCTAGTAGCCTGTAACGTGGTGCACACAAGCACGGGACTTGTGCCGCTTCGTTCACCGCCCTCGCCCTCGCCCGCGCCTGGCGCCGCTTTCACTTGCCGGGGGCCAGAAGCCGCTGCAAGGGCGCCCCACAGCCGGCAGTGTGTCGGCAGCCAAGAGCTCGAGAACGCTGCTTCTGCCCAAGCCCGCCGAGGGCGTGCACCTTTGTTCTCAGAGCTCCGTGTAACAGTCTGCCTCTCTCGCAGTTCGAATGGAAAACGAAAGCTTTTCGCCTACGCCCTTCACAGAGATCCGTTGCCAGGACGAGAATGTCTTGTGGCCGGGGCTCGCCCCCGCCGCGAGGAAGCTGCTCTTAGCACCGCGTTGCAGGGACACGTCTCGCTTCTTGACTTCGTGCTTAGCGCTCTCCGAATTCGCTGCTAGCTCCGCGGTCCTTCTCAGCTGCAAGTAGCTGCGCTCGCAGTACATAGAGCTTCGCAAGGACCGAAGACCCGGAGGGACATATCGCACACGATAATGTGCCAGGACAGAGACGTGTTCTACATTGTCCCTTCTCGTCATCCAGTTTGTGCCTCTGCTGCTTCTTCTGTTAGGAATCGCTCCTTGAAAGACGAGCGAGAGCGTCTTTCTGGGTGCATTGCACTGAGTGAGTGCTCGCTAGGGACTTTGCACTCGGAGCCAAGGCAACAGGGCGTGCTTGTCCGCAGAACTGAGGACACGCTGTTGGGCAGAGCTGAAACTGACCGCTGGAGTTCAGCTCTCTCCGGACGGCAGACGCCGAAGAACGAAGCCGCTTGCGAGCGGCGCAGTGCAGCGAAGAGCACACGAGCAGCCAAAGAGCTCCTTCACAATCGCTTTCACTTCTCAGTGCTCTTGCTGCTTGGAAAAGCAGCACACAGCCGTTGCACGCCAGGGCAAAAGCTGGGGCAGTGCCCGTCCTCACTCCTTCGCTGTGCTGTACTCCATGCAGCTAGAGCGAAGCGAGAAGGACGCGAGGAAGAAGAAGGCGTTCTTAAAGTAGCCCCCCGGCAGCAGCCCTGAAAGGGCGCATAACACACGGCGTCTCGCTGCCCTCCGTTCTACATACTCGCGGCTCCCTTTGCTGACTTGCAAAAGTTGCTACCAGAGCAGAGGCGGCCTGATTGAAGAGGCAGTGCCTAGGTTCACCTTCTACTTACTGCACCTAAGCCACGTCCAGCTCCTCGCTGCACTCTGCATTTCCCTTCTCCGAGGCACTTACCGTGGTGCTGTGTGCAACTCGGAGCATAGAAGTGACCGCCAATGCTTTCAGAGCGGGCTGCAAGGGAACCAAGGAGCAGCACAAGCAGCAGTGCTTCAGCTTGCTCCTTCCGACTGCTAAGGGCACTTGGGAAGGCAAGCGAGAGTCAACCACCTTCGTCTCCTAGTAGCCTGTAACGTGGTGCACACAAGCACGGGACTTGTGCCGCTTCGTTCACCGCCCTCGCCCTCGCCCTCGCCTGGCGCCGCTTTCACTTGCCGGGGGCCAGAAGCCGCTGCAAGGGCGCCCCACAGCCGGCAGTGTGCCGGCAGCCAAGAGCTCGAGAACGCTGCTTCTGCCCAAGCCCGCCGAGGGCGTGCACCTTTGTTCTCAGAGCTCCGTGCAACAGTCTGCCTCTCTCGCAGTTCGAATGGAAAACGAAAGCTTTTCGCCTACGCCCTTCACAGAGATCCGTTGCCAGGACGAGAATGTCTTGTGGCCGGGGCTCGCCGCCGACGCGAGGAAGCTGCTCTTAGCACCGCGTTGCAGGGACACGTCTCGCTTCTTGACTTCGTGCTTAGCGCTCTCCGAATTCGCTGCTAGCTCCGCGGTCCTTCTCAGCTGCAAGTAGCTGCGCTCGCAGTACATAGAGCTTCGCAAGGACCGAAGACCCGGAGGGACATATCGCACACGAAAATGTGCCAGGACAGAGACGTGTTCTACATTGTCCCTTCTCGTCATCCAGTTTGTGCTTCTGCTGCTTCTGCTGTTAGGAATCGCTCCTTGAAAGACGAGCGAGAGCGTCTTTCTGGGTGCATTGCACTGAGTGAGTGCTCGCTAGGGACTTTGCACTCGGAGCCAAGGCAACAGGGCGTGCTTGTCCGCAGAACTGAGGACACGCTGTTGGGCAGAGCTGAAACTGACCGCTGGAGTTCAGCTCACTCCGGACGGCAGAAGGCGAAGAACGAAGCCCCTTGCGAGCGGCGCAGTGCAGCGAAGAGCACACGAGCAGCCAAAGAGCTCCTTCACAATCGCTTTCACTCCCCAGTGCTCTTGCTGCTTGGAAAAGCAGCACACAGCCGTTGCACGCCAGGGCAAAAGCTGGGGCAGTGCCCGTCCTCACTCCTTCGCTGTGTTGTAGTCCATGCAGCTAGAGCGAAGCGAGAAGGACGCGAGAAAGAAGAAGGCGTTCTTAAAGCAGCCCCCTGGCAGCAGCCCTGAAAGGGCGCATAACACACGGCGTCTCGCTGCCCTCCATTCTACACACTCGCGGCTCCCTCTGCCGACTTGCAGAAGTTGCTACCAGAGCAGAGGCGGCCAGATTGAAGAGGCAGTGACTAGGTTCACTTTCTACTTACTGCACCTAAGCCACGTCCAGCTCCTCGCTGCACTCTGCATTTCCCTTCTCCGCGGCACTTACCGTGGTGCTGTGTGCAACTCGGCGCCTAGAAGCGACCGCCAATGCTTTCAGAGCGGGCTGCAAGGGAACCAAGGAGCAGCACAAGCAGCAGTGCTTCAGCTTGCTCCTTCCGACTGCTAAGGGCACTTGGGAAGGCAAGCGAGAGTCAACCACCTTCGTCTCCTAGTAGCCTGTAACGTGGTGCACACAAGCACGGGACTTGTGCCGCTTCGTTCACCGCCCTCGCCCTCGCCCGCGCCTGGCGCCGCTTTCACTTGCCGGGGGCCAGAAGCCGCTGCAAGGGCGCCCCACAGCCGGCAGTGTGTCGGCAGCCAAGAGCTCGAGAACGCTGCTTCTGCCCAAGCCCGCCGAGGGCGTGCACCTTTGTTCTCAGAGCTCCGTGTAACAGTCTGCCTCTCTCGCAGTTCGAATGGAAAACGAAAGCTTTTCGCCTACGCCCTTCACAGAGATCCGTTGCCAGGACGAGAATGTCTTGTGGCCGGGGCTCGCCCCCGCCGCGAGGAAGCTGCTCTTAGCACCGCGTTGCAGGGACACGTCTCGCTTCTTGACTTCGTGCTTAGCGCTCTCCGAATTCGCTGCTAGCTCCGCGGTCCTTCTCAGCTGCAAGTAGCTGCGCTCGCAGTACATAAAGCTTCGCAAGGACCGAAGACCCGGAGGGACATATCGCACACGATAATGTGCCAGGACAGAGACGTGTTCTACATTGTCCCTTCTCGTCATCCAGTTTGTGCCTCTGCTGCTTCTTCTGTTAGGAATCGCTCCTTGAAAGACGAGCGAGAGCGTCTTTCTGGGTGCATTGCACTGAGTGAGTGCTCGCTAGGGACTTTGCACTCGGAGCCAAGGCAACAGGGCGTGCTTGTCCGCAGAACTGAGGACACGCTGTTGGGCAGAGCTGAAACTGACCGCTGGAGTTCAGCTCTCTCCGGACGGCAGACGCCGAAGAACGAAGCCGCTTGCGAGCGGCGCAGTGCAGCGAAGAGCACACGAGCAGCCAAAGAGCTCCTTCACAATCGCTTTCACTTCTCTGTGCTCTTGCTGCTTGGAAAAGCAGCACACAGCCGTTGCACGCCAGGGCAAAAGCTGGGGCAGTGCCCGTCCTCACTCCTTCGCTGGGCTGTACTCCATGCAGCTAGCGCGAAGCGAGAAGGACGCGAGGAAGAAGAAGGCGTTCTTAAAGTAGCCCCCAGGCAGCAGCCCGGAAAGGGCGCATAACACACGGCGTCTCGCTGCCCTCCGTTCTACATACTCGCGGCTCCCACTGCCGACTTGCAAAAATTGCTACCAGAGCAGAGGCGGCCAGATTGAAGAGGCAGTGACTAGGTTCACTTTCTACTTACTGCACCTAAGCCACGTCCAGCTCCTCGCTGCACTCTGCATTTCCCTTCTCCGCGGCACTTACCGTGGTGCTGTGTGCAACTCGGAGCCTAGAAGCGACCGCCAATGCTTTCAGAGCGGGCTGCAAGGGAACCAAGGAGCAGCACAAGCAGCAGTGCTTCAGCTTGCTCCTTCCGACTGCTAAGGGCACTTGGGAAGGCAAGCGAGAGTCAACCACCTTCCTCTCCTAGTAGCCTGTAACGTGGTGCACACAAGCACGGGACTTGTGCCGCTTCGTTCACCGCCCTCGCCCGCGCCTGGCGCCGCTTTCACTTGCCGGGGGCCAGAAGCCGCTGCAAGGGCGCCCCACAGCCGGCAGTGTGTCGGCAGCCAAGAGCTCGAGAACGCTGCTTCTGCCCAAGCCCGCCGAGGGCGTGCACCTTTGTTCTCAGAGCTCCGTGCAACAGTCTGCCTCTCTCGCAGTTCGAATGGAAAACGAAAGCTTTTCGCCTACGCCCTTCACAGAGATCCGTTGCCAGGACGAGAATGTCTTGTGGCCGGAGCTCGCCCCCGCCGCGAGGAAGCTGCTCTTAGCACCGCATTGCAGGGACACGTCTCGCTTCTTGACTTCGTGCTTGGCGCTCTCCGAATTCGCTGCTAGCTCCACGGTCCTTCTCACCTGCAAGTAGCAGCGCTCGCAGTACATAGAGCTTCGCAAGGACCGAAGACCCGGAGGGACATATCGCACACCGCAATGTGCCAGGACAAAGACGTGTTCTACATTGTCCCTTCTCGTCATCCAGTTTGTGCTTCTGCTGCTTCTGCTGTTAGGAATCGCTCCTTGAAAGACGAGCGAGAGCGTCTTTCTGGGTGCATTGCACGGAGTGAGTGCTCGCTAGGGACTTTGCACTCGGAGCAAAGGCAACAGGGCGTGCTTGTCCGCAGAACTGAGGACACGCTGTTGGGCAGAGCTGAAACTGACCGCTGGAGTTCAGCTCACTCCGGACGGCAGAAGGCGAAGAACGAAGCCCCTTGCGAGCGGCGCAGTGCAGCGAAGAGCACACGAGCAGCCAAAGAGCTCCTTCACAATCGCTTTCACTCCCCAGTGCTCTTGCTGCTTGGAAAAGCAGCACACAGCCGTTGCACGCCAGGGCAAAAGCTGGGGCAGTGCCCGTCCTCACTCCTTCGCTGTGTTGTAGTCCATGCAGCTAGAGCGAAGCGAGAAGGACGCGAGAAAGAAGAAGGCGTTCTTAAAGCAGCCCCCTGGCAGCAGCCCTGAAAGGGCGCATAACACACGGCGTCTCGCTGCCCTCCATTCTACACACTCGCGGCTCCCTCTGCCGACTTGCAGAAGTTGCTACCAGAGCAGAGGCGGCCAGATTGAAGAGGCAGTGACTAGGTTCACTTTCTACTTACTGCACCTAAGCCACGTCCAGCTCCTCGCTGCACTCTGCATTTCCCTTCTCCGCGGCACTTACCGTGGTGCTGTGTGCAACTCGGCGCCTAGAAGCGACCGCCAATGCTTTCAGAGCGGGCTGCAAGGGAACCAAGTAGCAGCACAAGCAGCAGTGCTTCAGCTTGCTCCTTCCGACTGCTAAGGGCACTTGGGAAGGCAAGCGAGAGTCAACCACCTTCGTCTCCTAGTAGCCTGTAACGTGGTGCACACAAGCACGGGACTTGTGCCGATTCGTTCACCGCCCTCGCCCTCGCCCGCGCCTGGCGCCGCTTTCACTTGCCGGCGGCCAGAAGCCGCTGCAAGGGCGCCCCACAGCCGGCAGTGTGTCGGCAGCCAAGAGCTCGAGAACGCTGCTTCTGCCCAAGCCCGCCGAGGGCGTGCACCTTTGTTCTCAGAGCTCCGTGTAACAGTCTGCCTCTCTCGCAGTTCGAATGGAAAACGAAAGCTTTTCGCCTACGCCCTTCACAGAGATCCGTTGCCAGGACGAGAATGTCTAGTGGCCGGGGCTCGCCCCCGCCGCGAGGAAGCTGCTCTTAGCACCGCGTTGCAGGGACACGTCTCGCTTCTTGACTTCGTGCTTAGCGCTCTCCGAATTCGCTGCTAGCTCCACGGTCCTTCTCAGCTTCAAGTAGCTGCGCTCGCAGTACATAGAGCTTCGCAAGGACCGAAGACCCGGAGGGACATATCGCACACGATAATGTGCCAGGACAGAGACGTGTTCTACATTGTCCCTTCTCGACATCCAGTTTGTGCCTCTGCTGCTTCTTCTGTTAGGAATCGCTCCTTGAAAGACGAGCGAGAGCGTCTTTCTGGGTGCATTGCACTGAGTGAGTGCTCGCTAGGGACTTTGCACTCGGAGCCAAGGCAACAGGGCGTGCTTGTCCGCAGAACTGAGGACACGCTGTTGGGCAGAGCTGAAACTGACCGCTGGAGTTCAGCTCTCTCCGGACGGCAGACGCCGAAGAACGAAGCCGCTTGCGAGCGGCGCAGTGCAGCGAAGAGCACACGAGCAGCCAAAGAGCTCCTTCACAATCGCTTTCACTTCTCAGTGCTCTTGCTGCTTGGAAAAGCAGCACACAGCCGTTGCACGCCAGGGCAAAAGCTGGGGCAGTGCCCGTCCTCACTCCTTCGCTGTGCTGTACTCCATGCAGCTAGAGCGAAGCGAGAAGGACGCGAGGAAGAAGAAGGCGTTCTTAAAGTAGCCCCCCGGCAGCAGCCCTGAAAGGGCGCATAACACACGGCGTCTCGCTGCCCTCCGTTCTACATACTCGCGGCTCCCTTTGCTGACTTGCAAAAGTTGCTACCAGAGCAGAGGCGGCCAGATTGAAGAGGCAGTGCCTAGGTTCACCTTCTACTTACTGCACCTAAGCCACGTCCAGCTCCTCGCTGCACTCTGCATTTCCCTTCTCCGAGGCACTTACCGTGGTGCTGTGTGCAACTCGGAGCATAGAAGTGACCGCCAATGCTTTCAGAGCGGGCTGCAAGGGAACCAAGGAGCAGCACAAGCAGCAGTGCTTCAGCTTGCTCCTTCCGACTGCTAAGGGCACTTGGGAAGGCAAGCGAGAGTCAACCACCTTCGTCTCCTAGTAGCCTGTAACGTGGTGCACACAAGCACGGGACTTGTGCCGCTTCGTTCACCGCCCTCGCCCTCGCCCGCGCCTGGCGCCGCTTTCACTTGCCGGGGGCCAGAAGCCGCTGCAAGGGCGCCCCACAGCCGGCAGTGTGTCGGCAGCCAAGAGCTCGAGAACGCTGCTTCTGCCCAAGCCCGCCGAGGGCGTGCACCTTTGTTCTCAGAGCTCCGTGTAACAGTCTGCCTCTCTCGCAGTTCGAATGGAAAACGAAAGCTTTTCGCCTACGCCCTTCACAGAGATCCGTTG
Organism: Sturnus vulgaris; assembly: GCF_052056855.1. Classification (NCBI taxonomy): domain Eukaryota; kingdom Metazoa; phylum Chordata; class Aves; order Passeriformes; family Sturnidae; genus Sturnus; species Sturnus vulgaris. Next base: position 64,329,420 of record NC_142282.1, read on the forward strand.
CCAGGACGAGAATGTCTTGTGGCCGGGGCTCGCCGCCGCCGCGAGGAAGCTGCTCTTAGCACCGCGTTGCAGGGACACGTCTCGCTTCTTGACTTCGTGCTTAGCGCTCTCCGAATTCGCTGCTAGCTCCACGGTCCTTCTCAGCTGCAAGTAGCTGCGCTCGCAGTACATAGAGCTTCGCAAGGACCGAAGACCCGGAGGGACATATCGCACACGATAATGTGCCAGGACAGAGACGTGTTCTACATTGTCCCTTCTCGTCATCCAGTTTGTGCCTCTGCTGCTTCTTCTGTTAGGAATCGCTCCTTGAAAGACGAGCGAGAGCGTCTTTCTGGGTGCATTGCACTGAGTGAGTGCTCGCTAGGGACTTTGCACTCGGAGCCAAGGCAACAGGGCGTGCTTGTCCGCAGAACTGAGGACACGCTGTTGGGCAGAGCTGAAACTGACCGCTGGAGTTCAGCTCTCTCCGGACGGCAGACGCCGAAGAACGAAGCCGCTTGCGAGCGGCGCAGTGCAGCGAAGAGCACACGAGCAGCCAAAGAGCTCCTTCACAATCGCTTTCACTCCCCAGTGCTCTTGCTGCTTGGAAAAGCAGCACACAGCCGTTGCACGCCAGGGCAAAAGCTGGGGCAGTGCCCGTCCTCACTCCTTCGCTGTGTTGTAGTCCATGCAGCTAGAGCGAAGCGAGAAGGACGCGAGAAAGAAGAAGGCGTTCTTAAAGCAGCCCCCTGGCAGCAGCCCTGAAAGGGCGCATAACACACGGCGTCTCGCTGCCCTCCATTCTACACACTCGCGGCTCCCTCTGCCGACTTGCAGAAGTTGCTACCAGAGCAGAGGCGGCCAGATTGAAGAGGCAGTGACTAGGTTCACTTTCTACTTACTGCACCTAAGCCACGTCCAGCTCCTCGCTGCACTCTGCATTTCCCTTCTCCGCGGCACTTACCGTGGTGCTGTGTGCAACTCGGCGCCTAGAAGCGACCGCCAATGCTTTCAGAGCGGGCTGCAAGGGAACCAAGTAGCAGCACAAGCAGCAGTGCTTCAGCTTGCTCCTTCCGACTGCTAAGGGCACTTGGGAAGGCAAGCGAGAGTCAACCACCTTCGTCTCCTAGTAGCCTGTAACGTGGTGCACACAAGCACGGGACTTGTGCCGATTCGTTCACCGCCCTCGCCCTCGCCCGCGCCTGGCGCCGCTTTCACTTGCCGGCGGCCAGAAGCCGCTGCAAGGGCGCCCCACAGCCGGCAGTGTGTCGGCAGCCAAGAGCTCGAGAACGCTGCTTCTGCCCAAGCCCGCCGAGGGCGTGCACCTTTGTTCTCAGAGCTCCGTGTAACAGTCTGCCTCTCTCGCAGTTCGAATGGAAAACGAAAGCTTTTCGCCTACGCCCTTCACAGAGATCCGTTGCCAGGACGAGAATGTCTAGTGGCCGGGGCTCGCCCCCGCCGCGAGGAAGCTGCTCTTAGCACCGCGTTGCAGGGACACGTCTCGCTTCTTGACTTCGTGCTTAGCGCTCTCCGAATTCGCTGCTAGCTCCACGGTCCTTCTCAGCTTCAAGTAGCTGCGCTCGCAGTACATAGAGCTTCGCAAGGACCGAAGACCCGGAGGGACATATCGCACACGATAATGTGCCAGGACAGAGACGTGTTCTACATTGTCCCTTCTCGACATCCAGTTTGTGCCTCTGCTGCTTCTTCTGTTAGGAATCGCTCCTTGAAAGACGAGCGAGAGCGTCTTTCTGGGTGCATTGCACTGAGTGAGTGCTCGCTAGGGACTTTGCACTCGGAGCCAAGGCAACAGGGCGTGCTTGTCCGCAGAACTGAGGACACGCTGTTGGGCAGAGCTGAAACTGACCGCTGGAGTTCAGCTCTCTCCGGACGGCAGACGCCGAAGAACGAAGCCGCTTGCGAGCGGCGCAGTGCAGCGAAGAGCACACGAGCAGCCAAAGAGCTCCTTCACAATCGCTTTCACTTCTCAGTGCTCTTGCTGCTTGGAAAAGCAGCACACAGCCGTTGCACGCCAGGGCAAAAGCTGGGGCAGTGCCCGTCCTCACTCCTTCGCTGTGCTGTACTCCATGCAGCTAGAGCGAAGCGAGAAGGACGCGAGGAAGAAGAAGGCGTTCTTAAAGTAGCCCCCCGGCAGCAGCCCTGAAAGGGCGCATAACACACGGCGTCTCGCTGCCCTCCGTTCTACATACTCGCGGCTCCCTTTGCTGACTTGCAAAAGTTGCTACCAGAGCAGAGGCGGCCAGATTGAAGAGGCAGTGCCTAGGTTCACCTTCTACTTACTGCACCTAAGCCACGTCCAGCTCCTCGCTGCACTCTGCATTTCCCTTCTCCGAGGCACTTACCGTGGTGCTGTGTGCAACTCGGAGCATAGAAGTGACCGCCAATGCTTTCAGAGCGGGCTGCAAGGGAACCAAGGAGCAGCACAAGCAGCAGTGCTTCAGCTTGCTCCTTCCGACTGCTAAGGGCACTTGGGAAGGCAAGCGAGAGTCAACCACCTTCGTCTCCTAGTAGCCTGTAACGTGGTGCACACAAGCACGGGACTTGTGCCGCTTCGTTCACCGCCCTCGCCCTCGCCCGCGCCTGGCGCCGCTTTCACTTGCCGGGGGCCAGAAGCCGCTGCAAGGGCGCCCCACAGCCGGCAGTGTGTCGGCAGCCAAGAGCTCGAGAACGCTGCTTCTGCCCAAGCCCGCCGAGGGCGTGCACCTTTGTTCTCAGAGCTCCGTGTAACAGTCTGCCTCTCTCGCAGTTCGAATGGAAAACGAAAGCTTTTCGCCTACGCCCTTCACAGAGATCCGTTGCCAGGACGAGAATGTCTTGTGGCCGGGGCTCGCCGCCGCCGCGAGGAAGCTGCTCTTAGCACCGCGTTGCAGGGACACGTCTCGCTTCTTGACTTCGTGCTTAGCGCTCTCCGAATTCGCTGCTAGCTCCACGGTCCTTCTCAGCTGCAAGTAGCTGCGCTCGCAGTACATAGAGCTTCGCAAGGACCGAAGACCCGGAGGGACATATCGCACACGATAATGTGCCAGGACAGAGACGTGTTCTACATTGTCCCTTCTCGTCATCCAGTTTGTGCCTCTGCTGCTTCTTCTGTTAGGAATCGCTCCTTGAAAGACGAGCGAGAGCGTCTTTCTGGGTGCATTGCACTGAGTGAGTGCTCGCTAGGGACTTTGCACTCGGAGCCAAGGCAACAGGGCGTGCTTGTCCGCAGAACTGAGGACACGCTGTTGGGCAGAGCTGAAACTGACCGCTGGAGTTCAGCTCTCTCCGGACGGCAGACGCCGAAGAACGAAGCCGCTTGCGAGCGGCGCAGTGCAGCGAAGAGCACACGAGCAGCCAAAGAGCTCCTTCACAATCGCTTTCACTTCTCAGTGCTCTTGCTGCTTGGAAAAGCAGCACACAGCCGTTGCACGCCAGGGCAAAAGCTGGGGCAGTGCCCGTCCTCACTCCTTCGCTGTGTTGTAGTCCATGCAGCTAGAGCGAAGCGAGAAGGACGCGAGAAAGAAGAAGGCGTTCTTAAAGCAGCCCCCTGGCAGCAGCCCTGAAAGGGCGCATAACACACGGCGTCTCGCTGCCCTCCATTCTACATACTCGCGGCTCCCTCTGCCGACTTGCAGAAGTTGCTACCAGAGCAGAGGCGGCCAGATTGAAGAGGCAGTGACTAGGTTCACTTTCTACTTACTGCACCTAAGCCACGTCCAGCTCCTCGCTGCACTCTGCATTTCCCTTCTCCGCGGCACTTACCGTGGTGCTGTGTGCAACTCGGCGCCTAGAAGCGACCGCCAATGCTTTCAGAGCGGGCTGCAAGGGAACCAAGGAGCAGCACAAGCAGCAGTGCTTCAGCTTGCTCCTTCCGACTGCTAAGGGCACTTGGGAAGGCAAGCGAGAGTCAACCACCTTCCTCTCCTAGTAGCCTGTAACGTGGTGCACACAAGCACGGGACTTGTGCCGCTTCGTTCACCGCCCTCGCCCTCGCCCTCGCCTGGCGCCGCTTTCACTTGCCGGGGGCCAGAAGCCGCTGCAAGGGCGCCCCACAGCCGGCAGTGTGCCGGCAGCCAAGAGCTCGAGAACGCTGCTTCTGCCCAAGCCCGCCGAGGGCGTGCACCTTTGTTCTCAGAGCTCCGTGCAACAGTCTGCCTCTCTCGCAGTTCGAATGGAAAACGAAAGCTTTTCGCCTACGCCCTTCACAGAGATCCGTTGCCAGGACGAGAATGTCTTGTGGCCGGGGCTCGCCCCCGCCGCGAGGAAGCTGCTCTTAGCACCGCGTTGCAGGGACACGTCTCGCTTCTTGACTTCGTGCTTAGCGCTCTCCGAATTCGCTGCTAGCTCCGCGGTCTTTCTCAGCTGCAAGTAGCTGCGCTCGCAGTACATAGAGCTTCGCAAGGACCGAAGACCCGGAGGGACATATCGCACACGACAATGTGCCAGGACAGAGACGTGTTCTACATTGTCCCTTCTCGTCATCCAGTTTGTGCCTCTGCTGCTTCTTCTGTTAGGAATCGCTCCTTGAAAGACGAGCGAGAGCGTCTTTCTGGGTGCATTGCACTGAGTGAGTGCTCGCTAGGGACTTTGCACTCGGAGCCAAGGCAACAGGGCGTGCTTGTTCGCAGAACTGAGGACACGCTGTTGGGCAGAGCTGAAACTGACCGCTGCAGTTCAGCTCTCTCCGGACGGCAGAAGGCGAAGAACGAAGCCGCTTGCGAGCGGCGCAGTGCAGCGAAGAGCACACGAGCAGCCAAAGAGCTCCTTCACAATCGTTTTCACTTCTCAGTGCTCTTGCTGCTTGGAAAAGCAGCACGCAGCCGTTCCACGCCAGGGCAAAAGCTGGGGCAGTGCCCGTCCTCACTCCTTCGCTGTGCTGTACTCCATGCAGCGAGAGCGAAGCGAGAAGGACGCGAGGAAGAAGAAGGCGTTCTTAAAGTAGCCCCCCGGCAGCAGCCCGGAAAGGGCGCATAACACACGGCGTCTCGCTGCCCTCCGTTCTACATACTCGCGGCTCCCTCTGCCGACTTGCAAAAGTTGCTACCAGAGCAGAGGCGGCCAGATTGAAGAGGCAGTGCCTAGGTCCACCTTCTACTTACTGCACCTAAGCCACGTCCAGCTCCTCGCTGCACTCTGCATTTCCCTTCTCCGAGGCACTTACCGTGGTGCTGTGTGCAACTCGGAGCATAGAAGTGACCGCCAATGCTTTCAGAGCGGGCTGCAAGGGAACCAAGTAGCAGCACAAGCAGCAGCGCTTCAGCTTGCTCCTTCCGACTGCTAAGGGCACTTGGGAAGGCAAGCGAGAGTCAACCACCTTCCTCTCCTAGTAGCCTGTAACGTGGTGCACCCAAGCACGGGACTTGTGCCGCTTCGTTCACCGCCCTCGCCCAAGCGTGGATCCGCTTTCACTTGCCGGGGGCCAGAAGCCGCTGCAAGGGCGCCCCACAGCCGGCAGTGTGCCGGCAGCCAAGAGCTCGAGAACGCTGCTTCTGCCCAAGCCCGCCGAGGGCGTGCACCTTTGTTCTCAGAGCTCCGTGCAACAGTCTGCCTCTCTCGCAGTTCGAATGGAAAACGAAAGCTTTTCGCCTACGCCCTTCACAGAGATCCGTTGCCAGGACGAGAATGTCTTGTGGCCGGAGCTCGCCCCCGCCGCGAGGAAGCTGCTCTTAGCACCGCATTGCAGGGACACGTCTCGCTTCTTGACTTCGTGATTGGCGCTCTCCGAATTCGCTGCTAGCTCCACGGTCCTTCTCACCTGCAAGTAGCAGCGCTCGCAGTACATAGAGCTTCGCAAGGACCGAAGACCCGGAGGGACATATCGCACACGAAAATGTGCCAGGACAGAGACGTGTTCTACATTGTCCCTTCTCGTCATCCAGTTTGTGCTTCTGCTGCTTCTGCTGTTAGGAATCGCTCCTTGAAAGACGAGCGAGAGCGTCTTTCTGGGTGCATTGCACGGAGTGAGTGCTCGCTAGGGACTTTGCACTCGGAGCAAAGGCAACAGGGCGTGCTTGTCCGCAGATCTGAGGACACGCTGTTGGGCAGAGCTGAAACTGACCGCTGGAGTTCAGCTCACTCCGGACGGCAGAAGGCGAAGAACGAAGCCCCTTGCGAGCGGCGCAGTGCAGCGAAGAGCACACGAGCAGCCAAAGAGCTCCTTCACAATCGCTTTCACTCCCCAGTGCTCTTGCTGCTTGGAAAAACAGCACACAGCCGTTGCACGCCAGGGCAAAAGCTGGGGCAGTGCCCGTCCTCACTCCTTCGCTGTGTTGTAGTCCATGCAGCTAGAGCGAAGCGAGAAGGACGCGAGAAAGAAGAAGGCGTTCTTAAAGCAGCCCCCCAGCAGCAGCCCTGAAAGGGCGCATAACACACGGCGTCTCGCTGCCCTCCATTCTACACACTCGCGGCTCCCTCTGCCGACTTGCAAAAGTTGCTACCAGAGCAGAGGCGGCCAGATTGAAGAGGCAGTGCCTAGGTTCACCTTCTACTTACTGCACCTAAGCCACGTCCAGCTCCTCGCTGCACTCTGCATTTCCCTTCTCCGCGGCACTTACCGTGGTGCTGTGTGCAACTCGGCGCCTAGAAGTGACCGCCAATGCTTTCCAAGCGGGCTGCAAGGGAACCAAGGAGCAGCACAAGCAGCAGTGCTTCAGCTTGCTCCTTCCGACTGCTAAGGGCACTTGGGAAGGCAAGCGAGAGTCAACCACCTTCCTCTCCTAGTAGCCTGTAACGTGGTGCACACAAGCACGGGACTTGTGCCGCTTCGTTCACCGCCCTCGCCCGCGCCTGGCGCCGCTTTCACTTGCCGGCGGCCAGAAGCCGCTGCAAGGGCGCCCCACAGCCGGCAGTGTGCCGGCAGCCAAGAGCTCGAGAACGCTGCTTCTGCCCAAGCCCGCCGAGGGCGTGCACCTTTGTTCTCAGAGCTCCGTGCAACAGTCTGCCTCTCTCGCAGTTCGAATGGAAAACGAAAGCTTTTCGCCTACGCCCTTCACAGAGATCCGTTGCCAGGACGAGAATGTCTTGTGGCCGGGGCTCGCCCCCGCCGCGAGGAAGCTGCTCTTAGCACCGCGTTGCAGGGACACGTCTCGCTTCTTGACTTCGCGCTTAGCGCTCTCCGAATTCGCTGCTAGCTCCGCGGTCTTTCTCAGCTGCAAGTAGCTGCGCTCGCAGTACATAGAGCTTCGCAAGGACCGAAGACCCGGAGGGACATATCGCACACGATAATGTGCCAGGACAGAGACGTGTTCTACATTGTCCCTTCTCGTCATCCAGTTTGTGCCTCTGCTGCTTCTTCTGTTAGGAATCGCTCCTTGAAAGACGAGCGAGAGCGTCTTTCTGGGTGCATTGCACTGAGTGAGTGCTCGCTAGGGACTTTGCACTCGGAGCCAAGGCAACAGGGCGTGCTTGTCCGCAGAACTGAGGACACGCTGTTGGGCAGAGCTGAAACTGACCGCTGCAGTTCAGCTCACTCCGGACGGCAGAAGGCGAAGAACGAAGCCGCTTGCGAGCGGCGCAGAGCAGCGAAGAGCACACGAGCAGACCAAGAGCTCCTTCACAATCGCTTTCACTTCTCTGTGCTCTTGCTGCTTGGAAAAGCAGCACACAGACGTTCCACGCCAGGGCAAAAGCTGGGGCAGTGCCCGTCCTCACTCCTTCGCTGTGCTGTACTCCATGCAGCGAGAGCCAAGCGAGAAGGACGCGAGGAAGAAGAAGGCGTTCTTAAAGTAGCCCCCTGGCAGCAGCCCTGAAAGGGCGCATAACACACGGCGTCTCGCTGCCCTCCGTTCTACATACTCGCGGCTCCCTTTGCCGACTTGCAAAAGTTGCTGCCAGAGCAGAGGCGGCCAGATTGAAGAGGCAGTGCCTAGGTTCACCTTCTCCTTACTGCCACTAAGCCACGTCCAGCTCCTCGCTGCACTCTGCATTTCCCTTCTCCGAGGCACTTACCGTGGTGCTGTGTGCAACTCGGCGCCTAGAAGTGACCGCCAATGCTTTCACAGCGGGCTGCAAGGGAACCAAGGAGCAGCACAAGCAGCAGTGCTTCAGCTTGCTCCTTCCGACTGCTAAGGGCACGTGGGAAGGCAAGCGAGAGTCAACCACCTTCCTCTCCTAGTAGCCTGTAACGTGGTGCACCCAAGCACGGGACTTGTGCCGCTTCGTTCACCGCCCTCGCCCTCGCCCGCGCCTGGCGCCGCTTTCACTTGCCGGGGGCCAGAAGCCGCTGCAAGGGCGCCCCACAGCCGGCAGTGTGCCGGCAGCCAAGAGCTCGAGAACGCTGCTTCTGCCCAAGCCCGCCGAGGGCGTGCACCTTTGTTCTCAGAGCTCCGTGCAACAGTCTGCCTCTCTCGCAGTTCGAATGGAAAACGAAAGCTTTTCGCCTACGCCCTTCACAGAGATCCGTTGCCAGGACGAGAATGTCTTGTGGCCGGGGCTCGCCCCCGCCGCGAGGAAGCTGCTCTTAGCACCGCGTTGCAGGGACACGTCTCGCTTCTTGACTTCGTGCTTAGCGCTCTCCGAATTCGCTGCTAGCTCCGCGGTCCTTCTCAGCTGCAAGTAGCTGCGCTCGCAGTACATAGAGCTTCGCAAGGACCGAAGACCCGGAGGGACATATCGCACACGATAATGTGCCAGGACAGAGACGTGTTCTACATTGTCCCTTCTCGTCATCCAGTTTGTGCTTCTGCTGCTTCTGCTGTTAGGAATCGCTCCTTGAAAGACGAGCGAGAGCGTCTTTCTGGGTGCATTGCACTGAGTGAGTGCTCGCTAGGGACTTTGCACTCGGAGCCAAGGCAACAGGGCGTGCTTGTCCGCAGAACTGAGGACACGCTGTTGGGCAGAGCTGAAACTGACCGCTGCAGTTCAGCTCTCTCCGGACGGCAGAAGGCGAAGAACGAAGCCGCTTGCGAGCGGCGCAGTGCAGCGAAGAGCACACGAGCAGCCAAAGAGCGCCTTCACAATCGCTTTCACTTCTCAGTGCTCTTGCTGCTTGGAAAAGCAGCACACAGCCGTTGCACGCCAGGGCAAAAGCTGGGGCAGTGCCCGTCCTCACTCCTTCGCTGGGCTGTACTCCATGCAGCTAGAGCGAAGCGAGAAGGACGCGAGGAAGAAGAAGGCGTTCTTAAAGTAGCCCCCCGGCAGCAGCCCTGAAAGGGCGCATAACACACGGCGTCTCGCTGCCCTCCGTTCTACATACTCGCGGCTCCCTTTGCTGACTTGCAAAAGTTGCTACCAGAGCAGAGGCGGCCAGATTGAAGAGGCAGTGCCTAGGTTCACCTTCTACTTACTGCACCTAAGCCACGTCCAGCTCCTCGCTGCACTCTGCATTTCCCTTCTCCGAGGCACTTACCGTGGTGCTGTGTGCAACTCGGAGCCTAGAAGCGACCGCCAATGCTTTCAGAGCGGGCTGCAAGGGAACCAAGGAGCAGCACAAGCAGCAGTGCTTCAGCTTGCTCCTTCCGACTGCTAAGGGCACTTGGGAAGGCAAGCGAGAGTCAACCACCTTCCTTTCCTAGTAGCCTGTAACGTGGTGCACCCAAGCACGGGACTTGTGCCGCTTCGTTCACCGCCCTCGCCCTCGCCCGCGCCTGGCGCCGCTTTCACTTGCCGGGGGCCAGAAGCCGCTGCAAGGGCGCCCCACAGCCGGCAGTGTGCCGGCAGCCAAGAGCTCGAGAACGCTGCTTCTGCCCAAGCCCGCCGAGGGCGTGCACCTTTGTTCTCAGAGCTCCGTGTAACAGTCTGCCTCTCTCGCAGTTCGAATGGAAAACGAAAGCTTTTCGCCTACGCCCTTCACAGAGATCCGTTGCCAGGACGAGAATGTCTTGTGGCCGGGGCTCGCCCCCGCCGCGAGGAAGCTGCTCTTAGCACCGCGTTGCAGGGACACGTCTCGCTTCTTGACTTCGTGCTTAGCGCTCTCCGAATTCGCTGCTAGCTCCGCGGTCCTTCTCAGCTGCAAGTAGCTGCGCTCGCAGTACATAGAGCTTCGCAAGGACCGAAGACCCGGAGGGACATATCGCACACGAAAATGTGCCAGGACAGAGACGTGTTCTACGTTGTCCCTTCTCGTCATGCAGTTTGTGCCTCTGCTGCTTCTGCTGTTAGGAATCGCTCCTTGAAAGACGAGCGAGAGCGTCTTTCTGGGTGCATTGCACTGAGTGAGTGCTCGCTAGGGACTTTGCACTCGGAGCCAAGGCAACAGGGCGTGCTTGTCCGCAGAACTGAGGACACGCTGTTGGGCAGAGCTGAAACTGACCGCTGCAGTTCAGCTCTCTCCGGACGGCAGAAGGCGAAGAACGAAGCCGCTTGCGAGCGGCGCAGTGCAGCGAAGAGCACACGAGCAGCCAAAGAGCGCCTTCACAATCGCTTTCACTTCTCAGTGCTCTTGCTGCTTGGAAAAGCAGCACACAGCCGTTGCACGCCAGGGCAAAAGCTGGGGCAGTGCCCGTCCTCACTCCTTCGCTGGGCTGTACTCCATGCAGCTAGAGCGAAGCGAGAAGGACGCGAGGAAGAAGAAGGCGTTCTTAAAGTAGCCCCCCGGCAGCAGCCCTGAAAGGGCGCATAACACACGGCGTCTCGCTGCCCTCCGTTCTACATACTCGCGGCTCCCTTTGCTGACTTGCAAAAGTTGCTACCAGAGCAGAGGCGGCCAGATTGAAGAGGCAGTGCCTAGGTTCACCTTCTACTTACTGCACCTAAGCCACGTCCAGCTCCTCGCTGCACTCTGCATTTCCCTTCTCCGAGGCACTTACCGTGGTGCTGTGTGCAACTCGGAGCATAGAAGTGACCGCCAATGCTTTCAGAGCGGGCTGCAAGGGAACCAAGGAGCAGCACAAGCAGCAGTGCTTCAGCTTGCTCCTTCCGACTGCTAAGGGCACTTGGGAAGGCAAGCGAGAGTCAACCACCTTCCTCTCCTAGTAGCCTGTAACGTGGTGCACACAAGCACGGGACTTGTGCCGCTTCGTTCACCGCCCTCGCCCTCGCCCGCGCCTGGCGCCGCTTTCACTTGCCGGGGGCCAGAAGCCGCTGCAAGGGCGCCCCACAGCCGGCAGTGTGTCGGCAGCCAAGAGCTCGAGAACGCTGCTTCTGCCCAAGCCCGCCGAGGGCGTGCACCTTTGTTCTCAGAGCTCCGTGCAACAGTCTGCCTCTCTCGCAGTTCGAATGGAAAACGAAAGCTTTTCGCCTACGCCCTTCACAGAGATCCGTTGCCAGGACGAGAATGTCTTGTGGCCGGAGCTCGCCCCCGCCGCGAGGAAGCTGCTCTTAGCACCGCGTTGCAGGGACACGTCTCGCTTCTTGACTTCGTGCTTGGCGCTCTCCGAATTCGCTGCTAGCTCCGCGGTCCTTCTCACCTGCAAGTAGCAGCGCTCGCAGTACATAGAGCTTCGCAAGGACCGAAGACCCGGAGGGACATATCGCACACCGCAATGTGCCAGGACAAAGACGTGTTCTACATTGTCCCTTCTCGTCATCCAGTTTGTGCTTCTGCTGCTTCTGCTGTTAGGAATCGCTCCTTGAAAGACGAGCGAGAGCGTCTTTCTGGGTGCATTGCACGGAGTGAGTGCTCGCTAGGGACTTTGCACTCGGAGCAAAGGCAACAGGGCGTGCTTGTCCGCAGAACTGAGGACACGCTGTTGGGCAGAGCTGAAACTGACCGCTGGAGTTCAGCTCACTCCGGACGGCAGAAGGCGAAGAACGAAGCCCCTTGCGAGCGGCGCAGTGCAGCGAAGAGCACACGAGCAGCCAAAGAGCTCCTTCACAATCGCTTTCACTCCCCAGTGCTCTTGCTGCTTGGAAAAGCAGCACACAGCCGTTGCACGCCAGGGCAAAAGCTGGGGCAGTGCCCGTCCTCACTCCTTCGCTGTGTTGTAGTCCATGCAGCTAGAGCGAAGCGAGAAGGACGCGAGAAAGAAGAAGGCGTTCTTAAAGCAGCCCCCTGGCAGCAGCCCTGAAAGGGCGCATAACACACGGCGTCTCGCTGCCCTCCGTTCTACATACTCGCGGCTCCCTTTGCCGACTTGCAAAAGTTGCTGCCAGAGCAGAGGCGGCCAGATTGAAGAGGCAGTGCCTAGGTTCACCTTCTCCTTACTGCCACTAAGCCACGTCCAGCTCCTCGCTGCACTCTGCATTTCCCTTCTCCGAGGCACTTACCGTGGTGCTGTGTGCAACTCGGCGCCTAGAAGTGACCGCCAATGCTTTCACAGCGGGCTGCAAGGGAACCAAGGAGCAGCACAAGCAGCAGTGCTTCAGCTTGCTCCTTCCGACTGCTAAGGGCACGTGGGAAGGCAAGCGAGAGTCAACCACCTTCCTCTCCTAGTAGCCTGTAACGTGGTGCACCCAAGCACGGGACTTGTGCCGCTTCGTTCACCGCCCTCGCCCTCGCCCGCGCCTGGCGCCGCTTTCACTTGCCGGGGGCCAGAAGCCGCTGCAAGGGCGCCCCACAGCCGGCAGTGTGCCGGCAGCCAAGAGCTCGAGAACGCTGCTTCTGCCCAAGCCCGCCGAGGGCGTGCACCTTTGTTCTCAGAGCTCCGTGCAACAGTCTGCCTCTCTCGCAGTTCGAATGGAAAACGAAAGCTTTTCGCCTACGCCCTTCACAGAGATCCGTTGCCAGGACGAGAATGTCTTGTGGCCGGGGCTCGCCCCCGCCGCGAGGAAGCTGCTCTTAGCACCGCGTTGCAGGGACACGTCTCGCTTCTTGACTTCGTGCTTAGCGCTCTCCGAATTCGCTGCTAGCTCCGCGGTCCTTCTCAGCTGCAAGTAGCTGCGCTCGCAGTACATAGAGCTTCGCAAGGACCGAAGACCCGGAGGGACATATCGCACACGATAATGTGCCAGGACAGAGACGTGTTCTACATTGTCCCTTCTCGTCATCCAGTTTGTGCTTCTGCTGCTTCTGCTGTTAGGAATCGCTCCTTGAAAGACGAGCGAGAGCGTCTTTCTGGGTGCATTGCACGGAGTGAGTGCTCGCTAGGGACTTTGCACTCGGAGCCAAGGCAACAGGGCGTGCTTGTCCGCAGAACTGAGGACACGCTGTTGGGCAGAGCTGAAACTGACCGCTGCAGTTCAGCTCTCTCCGGACGGCAGAAGGCGAAGAACGAAGCCGCTTGCGAGCGGCGCAGTGCAGCGAAGAGCACACGAGCAGCCAAAGAGCGCCTTCACAATCGCTTTCACTTCTCAGTGCTCTTGCTGCTTGGAAAAGCAGCACACAGCCGTTGCACGCCAGGGCAAAAGCTGGGGCAGTGCCCGTCCTCACTCCTTCGCTGGGCTGTACTCCATGCAGCTAGAGCGAAGCGAGAAGGACGCGAGGAAGAAGAAGGCGTTCTTAAAGTAGCCCCCCGGCAGCAGCCCTGAAAGGGCGCATAACACACGGCGTCTCGCTGCCCTCCGTTCTACATACTCGCGGCTACCAGAGCAGAGGCGGCCAGATTGAATAGGCAGTGCCTAGGTTCACCTTCTCCTTACTGCACGTAAGCCGCGTCCAGCTCCTCGCTGCACTCTGGATTTCCCTCCTCCGAGGCACTTACCGTGGTGCTGTGTGCAACTCGGCGCCTAGAAGCGACCGCCTATGCTTTCCCAGCGGGCTGCAAGGGAACCAAGTAGCAGCACAAGCAGCAGTGCTTCAGCTTGCTCCTTCCGACTGCTAAGGGCACTTGGGAAGGCAAGCGAGAGTCAACCACCTTCCTCTCCTAGTAGCCTGTAACGTGGTGCACACAAGCACGGGACTTGTGCCGCTTCGTTCACCGCCCTCGCCCAAGCGTGGAGCCGATTTCACTTGCCGGCGGCCAGAAGCCGCTGCAAGGGCGCCCCACAGCCGGCAGTGTGCCGGCAGCCAAGAGCTCGAGAACGCTGCTTCTGCCCAAGCCCGCCTAGGGCGTGCACCTTTGTTCTCAGAGCTCCGTGCAACAGTCTGCCTCTCTCGCAGTTCGAATGGAAAACGAAAGCTTTTCGCCTACGCCCTTCACAGAGATCCGTTGCCAGGACGAGAATGTCTTGTGGCCGGAGCTCGCCCCCGCCGCGAGGAAGCTGCTCTTAGCACCGCATTGCAGGGACACGTCTCGCTTCTTGACTTCGTGCTTAGCGCTCTCCGAATTCGCCGCTAGCTCCACGGTCCTTCTCAGCTGCAAGTAGCAGCGCTCACAGTACATAGAGCTTCGCAAGGACCGAAGACCCGGAGGGAAGTATCGCACACTAAAATGTGCCAGGACAGAGACGTTCTACACTGAGGAGAGACACAGACAGACAGAGACTTCTACACTGCCCCTTCTCGTCGGCCATCTTGTGCTCTGCTGCCTCTGCTGTGACGAATAGGTCCTTGAAAGGCGAGCGACAGCGGCTCTCCAGGCACTGAAGAGAGTTCCCTAGGGACTTTTCGATGTAAAACTTTGTCCACCTCCAAAAATACATGGGTAAGTCCTAAAAGTTTTGGTTTTCTTAAGAATAGTTTCGTCCAAGTTTTGCTGTTCTAAACAGCCATGGTTTCAGTCTTCACTTAACTGCTTGTTTCTGTCTTTTTGGCTAGTGGCAATCTAATTCTAAGGTAACTAGATGTGTTGGAAATCCATAAATTACATCTCAAGTTAGGTGGGATAATTGGCTCGGAAGAAAATGGAATTGAGAATTTGGAAAGAATCCAGAGTGAGCTGATGTCACAATCCGAGATTCCCTTGGGTTCCAAATCCTTTCATTTGTGTTTTTGTGGGCTTTTTTGAAGGCGGTGTACAGTTGAAGCCATGATTTAGCTGCGGTGAGACCTGCTCTGCTGTAAAAGCATTATTTTCTCAGTGAGCATGGACAACAGTTAGAGTGTCGTCTTTTAAGATTCCCTGCACTCCACTTATGGTGGCAAAAGCAGTGCCTTGACTGTAATCATAAAAGTGATTACAGCTTCATTGCTTTGACATCATGTAGGATGCTTCCTCCATCTGCTGTGGTCAGCATTAAGTAACAGATTTCTCAGTTTCTAGGAAGAGTCTAGCAAACAATCACCTTGCTCCTTCTCTTGCATTTATTCATCACTGCTATGCTGCTATACAGACAGGTAGTCTGTTTATGATTCAACAATTCAATGGGACATCAAGTAAATAACAAAGCAAAACTAACTACCGAAAGCACTATAAGGGCCAGAGATTAGCTTGGATCAAAACAGGTATTCTCCTAGCATTGTTTACAAACGAGTCAGCATGTGAAACAGAAGGCACAATGTAGTTTGTGCCTTGTTTTGGGCATGCCCGGAAGAAGGAAATTCTGATTTCACATACGGGAAAAGAAATGTTGACATTTGAATGAGATTGTTCATACCCCAGTAAAGGTTGCTTTGAAAGGTTGTGGAAGTCCTGTTAGGAAACATGGCTTTACAAGTCCTTTCCACCAGGAGACAACAGCTGCAGAACATCTGGGTGTGCCAGTGTTGAGAGCACCAGCAAAGATCAAAGTGGAGAAGTTGGTGAACAATGGCAGTGGCCTGGCGGAGGGCAAGTGGGGTGCTGGCTGTGGGACCAGGGGAGTCCTGACTGATTTAGGAGGCGTGTGATGGTCTGTGCCAGCAAGCGGAGTAGTGCTGTGGCCTTGGCACACTGCGAATACTGGAATTCAGTGGGGTCACTGGGCAGGCTGAGTGTGTGAGCTGCTGGAGGGACCCAGGTTGCCCACATGTAAACATCCAGTCTCACTCTTGCCAGCCACAGAAAGGAGCAGGATGTGGCTGCTGGCGATGCCTGTCACGTATATGTAGTGTATATGTGTGCCATCCCAGCCTGCTGGGAACACTTCTTCTTTGGGACTGCTTGGGCTGAGGGAGAGAAAGCAGTGGTAGTTTCTGAGGTTTCGAGTTTGCTCGAGTTTCTCAGGCTGTTTCTGGAGCCACCCAGAGTTCTCTTCCTTGAAGCATTTCAAGTCCTGCTAATTTTCAAAATTCAAACAGACACAGCCCTAAGTTAGTTGATCTGACTTCAGAGCTATTCTTACGCTGAGCTGTTGGATGATCTGATCTCCTGAGATGTCTTCCATCTCAGTTTATGACCTGGTTCTTGTGAAAAGTAGGATCTTTTAGCCTGGAGAAGAGAGGTTTCTGGAGAGACAGTATTGTGGCCTTTGAATATGTAAAGAGGGTATAAGACAAATGGAGAAAGACTTTTTAGGAAAGTTTGCAAAGACAGGACAAGGGGCCATGCTTTCAAACTGAGACTAGGTTTAGATTGGCTAAAAGGAAAAACCTTTCTACAATGAAGCTGGTGAGACACTCAAACGGGTGTTCCAGAGAAGTTGTGGATGCCCCATCATTGAGAGTGCTCCTTATCAGTTTGGCTAGTCTTGAGCAATTTGATCTACTGTAAGATCTACCTGGCAAGGAAGTTGGACTAGATGATCTTTAATCACAGACTGTTGTATGATTCCGTGAAAGACAGAATGCAATAAAGTTCATATTTCAGATTTTGGAGCAGAAATATTTATTATTTCTCACTTTATGCATCATTGCAATGACAACTTGTTAGCTTCTGAAATGATTAGCTGAGATTGATTTCCTTCCTTAGTTTCATTTTCTCTGTTATTCCTTCACTCTTGGACTTTTTTTTTCACTAGATTTCCTCATTCAGTAAACTGCCCTTAAGTATCACTTTGCTCCCCACCTGGCTTTTTTTTTTTTCAATGACACCTTTTCACTGGTTCGTTTTGGGCCTTTGCTGCTTGAAGTCCAGCAGCCTCCTTGTCTGAGCATTACGGAGCTTTCTTTACAGCTTCATCACTATGCAAAAAGCCATAAATTACTGTGTTCCATCTCACATACCATCAAGTATCACACTAATATTCCCTCTGCTGAATAGCTGGTTGGCTTACATAGACCAGCCAAATACCAGGAAATCCAGATGGCAGCAAGAATCTTGTAGACTACTCCCGCTGTTCATTTAAATTCTGGAGAAGTCACGTGAGGTATCACATTCTCTTGAAAGAAGTGTCTATCATCTCGGACATTCTAGAATGGGCTATTAATATTGTCATGAGTTTCTGGCTAGACTTTTTAGTATGCAAATTCAAATTCAAATGATCTGAAATGATAGAACTTCAAGAAATTTTTTTTCCCAGAATCGAAGTATGATGGAGTTCCATAGGGAGAGTCTTAATCTTAGTTATTCTATTCCATCTCACATCATGGCTGGGGGCAGGGAGAAGGGAGTATCTTTGGGGGACAATGGGTTCCGGTGTAGTCAGTAAGCTGGGCAGAGGAGCCATCAGGTATTTTCTGTTGTTGGGGGGGGTGGGATTCGTGTGAACTCTTCCTTTCTTGTACCCTGCCACTGGTATTGTTGCTAAAATTGTTTGTTTTCTCTTCCAAGTGACAAAATCAGCACACTTAATGAGGGATGAAGAGGGAGCAGCGACCTCAGAACAGGAGGAAGAAGAAGCAGAGCCTGCTGTCCTCCAGAAGAAAAAAACGCTACCAGCCAACTTTGCATCATCTGTGAACTTCCTGGGCGTGTACTCTATCCCCTCGTCCAGAACACTGAGCAAGATATTAAACAGGACTGGGCCCAAGACTGAGCCTTGGGGACCAGCTGGATGAACTCTATTTCCCACCACTCTGTGGGCCTGGCCATCACCCAGTTTGTCACCCAGCAAACAGCCCACCCATGCAAACCATAAGCAGACAGTTTCTTCAGGAGAATGATGTGAGACTCATTGCAAAAAGGATCAGGGAGATGCCTAGGAAGAGTCTCAGGTGAATCCAGGAGACTATAGTGGAGGACTATTCAGTTTTCCAATCAATTTGCTTAAAAAACTCTACAAAACCGTAATAAAAAAAACAAACAAACAAACAAACAAAAAAAGCAGACCAAACAAACACGCAAAACCCACCAACCAATAATCCCCAAAGAGACAAAAAAGCCCCCAAAAAAGCCCACCAAAAAACCCACCCAAAACTGAAAAAAAACCCCAAACCCAACACAAAAAATCAGGTGAAGGTTTTTAGTAACTTTAAAAATAACAAAACAAAACAAAACAAAAGAGAAATAGGGGATTTATTAACTTTAAAAGTGGAAAATGGAGATAAAACAGCTTCTGTATTCCTCCCAATATTCTTACAAATTCGGAAACTTTTAATTCAAACACAAAGCAGGCAGCAGCAGCAAAACAGTTCAGACTCACCTTCCCTTTCCCCAAAACCCTATAACCCGGACCGGGAAGGGACCTACGGGTCTCCCCAGTAAACTCAGGGCACGCAGCATGACTGTAACTGTTCTAAATCCCTGTGTCCTCCCCAGTATCCCGGTTCTGATAATTTTTCGAAAATTGTCAGCCCTCCTTCCTTGTACCCATGCCCTCTAGGCAACGGCCACGTGGCTCCGTGTGGAGGGGTCGGGGTCCAAGATAGCTCTGGCCATGCGGTAGACCGCGTGGGGGGGGGGTCCCATATGGTGGCAGCCACGTGTCTCCTCCTTCATCCCGCAACCCCCTTCACCCTCCAGTCCCTGACCCTAAGCCTGTCCCCTCCCATAACCCATCCCTGCCCTCGGCTCCACTGCCCCCTTCCCCCTCCAAGACCCTACCCTGCTCGGCACCCGGCGACCCCGCCCACAGGTGTTGCAACCCTGGATCCCACCACCCCTCCCCCGCTCCGGTTTCACATTCCTTCCCTCCAAGCTGCTGCGGGGTGGGGGAGGGCAATGGAGCCCCTGCTAGTTTCAGGGCCGGTGGGGGTGGGGGGGGATCAGCTCACAGCCCCTGCGGAACGGATGGTGTCCCCGTGGTGGGGGGGGTGGGCAGCCTACCGGGGGGGGGTGCCCAGCCCTGAAAGTCAACACCAGGGAAAAGAGTATATACCATCAGTTGCTCCTATAGCTTATCTTGGTAAAAGAAATGGTAGAAGAAGTTATCAACCTTTGTCCTATCAAGATAAAAAGGAAATTTGTAAAGTACAGAGAGAATTTGGCAGAAATAGTGAAATCTTTAAAGGCATGATGAGAGCCACCTTTAGTTCAAACGAACTGGTTCCATATGATATCAAAGAGCTTTTCCGATGTCTGTTAACTCCTTCAGAATATGATCTATGGGAAAGCCTGTGGAAAAGATCTTTGAAAGTGCTTTTACTAGAGCTTTTAAAAAGCTCAGATGATGCAAAAGATGCTGATAATAATGACATAACATATGAACACCTATGTGGGGAAAAGGTTTGGCATTGCCCCGAAAGCCAAACCAGAGTACTATCCAAGTCTGTCCTGGATAAAATATGCAATGTTGCAGAAAAGGCTTTTAATCAATTACCAGCAGTAGATACTAAAGGCAGTTATGTTAACATTAAACAGTTTGCTTCTGAGAATTTCTTACAGTTTGTGGACCGCCTTCGCGTGCAAGTGGAAAGACAGGTGTCTGATCCAGTGGTACAAGCTGAATTAATTAAAGAGATGGCTCAGAAGAATGCTAATGAAACCTGCCGTAGGGTTATTCTTGGCCTTCCCCTAGAGCCAGCACCTAGCTTAGCACAGATGATAGAAGCCTGCGCCAGGAAAGCAGAACTGCTCAGTGGACACGAAAGAAATCCAGGACTGGCACACCCAAAGACCACGGCAGCTGTAACACCAGAAGCCAAGAAGCAACCAATGTCACCAGAGCAGCTGAAGCACATTATCTGCTTCCAGTGCAAGCAGCCAGGACACTTCGCCAGAGACTGTCCACACAACCAGAAACAGAAGAAGACTAACAAACAAAAAAACTAGCTTTACAGCACGTACCTGCCATTAACACCATAGCGCGCCTGGCTATAAATACGGCGGGCTCCACACTCACAAAAGACTCTCTCTTAATAAATAAAAAGGGGGAGGATGGAATAAAGGGTGTGGGGATGCATGGCAATGAAAATATTAAATGTTCAATTAACAAGGTTTGGAAGCCACTAGGCAGTTTTAGGCTAGTGACTACCAAAGGTTTTCATTTCAGGTCACCTGATTGGACGGTCATTACACTGGACTTACCTAACAGTACACAGGACGTGACGTTAAACCTCATGAAACTGGACAGTGAGTACTTTGTTGTCGGGGACACAGCACACACACCCCTAGAGATTGAGGTAGCTCCCATGACCATCAAGGGAAGCATAACCTGCCTCATTCTCCTGGCACGATGTCCTCTACCACCATATTACCTGGTTGAGGGACAAATCCTCCCCCAGGCCATTCCCATTCCAGCGTAGGTCCCGGTAGATGGAAAATCATCTGAAGTCTACTGGGCAGAAGTGGTGGGTGAGGACAAACCTTCTCTGGCATGCAACCTAACCCGTGGATCAGATCACGTCCATGTGGAGGGGGTACTGGACACAGGTGCTGATGTGAAGGGATGTGGCCGTCACATTGGGAACTTCAGCCTGTGGCAGGCAGAATCCAAGGTGTAGGAGGAGTAAAATTGGCAAAAATATCAAAAAGCATCGTGCAAATTGAGGGCCGGATGGAAAATTGGCTAGCATCCGTCCATTTGTTACAGACTATAAATGCCCTCTATGGGGGAGAGACACCATGTCCCAGTGGGGGGTAAAATTGATTATTCCTAAGACTCCTCGGGATTTTTAGAGGCGGCCACAGTAGAGCGCCCTACCCAAAAATTGAAATGGCTAGATGACACCCCAAAGTGGGTAGCACAGTGGCCGATGAGTAAGGAGAAGCTCAAGGCACTTGAGGAGCTTGTGGAGGAGCAAGTGGCTAAAGGCCACATAGAGGAGACCACAAGTGCGTGGAATTTTCCGGTTTTTGTGATAAAGAAGCCAGGGAAGGACAAGTGGAGCCTGCTCCATGACCTCCGGGGAATAAACAAAGTAATTGAGGACATGGGGTCTCTCCAACCTGGAATGCCTTCTCCAACAATGCTTCCCAGAGATTGGCAATTGGCTGTTCTAGACATCAAGGACTGTTTCTTCCACATTCCCCTAAACCCAGAGGATGCCCCACGGTTCGCCTTCTCGGTTCCTACCATTGACCGAGAAGCCCCAATGAGGCGCTACAACTGGAAGGTTTTGCCCCAGGGATTAAAATGTAGTCCCTCCATTTGCCAGTGGCAGGTGGCCTCATTGCTCTCCCAGGTGCGTGCCCAGAGAGGGGAGGCCATCATCCTGCATTACATGGATGATGTGCTTGTGTGTGGCCCCAATAACTCTCTACTCCAATACACACTTGACCTAGTAGTTAAAGTTTTAACCTCTGCTGGATTTGAATTGCAGGAGGACAAAGTCCAAAGGATGCCACCTTGGAAGTACCTGGGCTTGGAAATTACTGCACGGACCATTGTTCCACAGAAATTGGAAATTAATTGTAATCCAAAAACCTTAGCAGATCTTCATTCCCTGTGTGGGTCATTGAATTGGGTCAGGCCCTGGCTAGGCCTCACTAATGAGGACCTAGAACCTCTCTTCAATTTATTGAAGGGGGAGAGAGAGCTGCTTTCTCCCAGGGAACTGAGCCCAGAGGCAAAGACGGCAATCGGAAAGGTACAAAAGACTTTAGGAGAGAGGCAAGCTCACTGTTACCAGCCCGAGCTGCCTTTCAAATTCATTGTCCTAGGAAAACTGCCACACTTACACGGGTTGATATTCCAATGGATCAAGGAGCAGAGAGAGTCACTCTTAATCATAGAGTGGGTCTTCCTCTCCCACCAAAGATCCAAAACTATCACTAAGCTACAAGAAATGATAGCTCAGCTGATTCAGAAAGCAAGGATGAGACTGTATGAACTAGCTGGTTGTGACTTCACATGTATTCACCTCCCTGTTAAACTGTCTGAGGAGGGAAGGAACTCTCCTGAAAGATTGACTAAAGAGATGTTTGAGCACTTGCTCCAGAGCAATGCCAGTCTCCAATTATCCCTGGACAGCTATAGAGGACAAATATCAGTCCATGCCCCGTCTCACAAGCTGTTTAATGAGGAATTCCACCTCATTCCTCGTGAGAAGAGGAGTTGGAGACCACTCAAAGCTCTCACAGTGTTCATGGATGTATCCGGGGCATCCCACAAGTCTGTGATGACTTGGAGAAATCCTCAGACTCAGCATTGGGAAGCTGATGTTGAGTTTGTGGAAGGATCACCCCAGGTAGCTGAACTGGCAGCAGTCGTGAGAGCCTTTGAGAAGTTCTCAGAGCCAATCAACTTGGTAACAGACTTAGCCTATGTAGCTGGGGTAGTGTCCAGGGCGGAGCAGGCAGTGCTCAGAGACATCGAGAATGAGCAGCTTTTCAGGTTGCTCTCAAAACTAATTTATTTGATTTCTCACAGAGAACACCTGTTCTATGTGATGCATGTGAGGTCACACACAGATTTGCCAGGTGAAATTGCAGAAGGGAACTGTCAGGCAGACTCCCTTGCAACCCCAGCAGAACAAGCAACCCCAGCAGAACAAGCACGCCTTCCTGACATCTTCCAACAGGCAAAGCTGAGCCACCAGCAGTATCACCAAAATGCACCAGGTCTAATGCATCAGTTCCAGCTAACACGGAATCAGGCTCGAGCCATTGTGGCCACCTGTCCCAACTGTCAGCTGAACACCATGCCCTCAATGGGCATGGGGGTTAACCCCCGAGGTCTTGGCAGTTGTGAGGTATGGCTGACAGACATCACACACATTCCTAGTTTCGGTCGCCTCAAAGATGTGCATGTTAGCATTGACACATATTCAGGCGCAGTCTATGCCTCTGCCCACGCAGGAGAAAGGGCTGTGCATGCCAAACAACACCTAGTGCAAGCCTTTTCAGTGTTGGGGATCCCTAGGGAAATCAAAACTGATAAGGGCCCAGCGTATAAGTCCAAGGAGTTCCTGGAATTCATCCAGCAGTGGGGAGTGGAACATAAAACTGGCACCTCCCACTCCCCCACAGGCCAAGGTGTAGTTGAGCGAGCCAATCAGATGCTCAAGCAGGATTTGGCTAAACAGAGCAGTTCAACTGCATGGATGTCTCCACAGCAGAAGCTCTGCAAAGCCATTTTTACTATCAATTTCCTGAATTGTTCATTTGAGAACATGAGTCCACCTGTGGTACATCACTTTAACAGTGGGAAACAGTTCAAGTTATCCCAAGATCCTCCAGTTTTGATTAGGGACCCAGAAACCTGGGAAACCAAAGGTCCCTATGAGCTCGTTACCTGGGAACGTGGCTATGCGTGCGTATCCACTCCCTCAGGCCCTCGGTGGATTCCCCAAAAGTGGGTGAAACCGTATGTCCCCAAACATCCTGCTCCAACTGAGGGGAACAAGCAGCAGGTGGCTGTGGCTTCAAAAAGAAGACGCCGCCGGAAAAAAGGAAAAGAAATCCTCATAGAGTATGACATTCCAGCAGATAGAGACTTTTAACAGGTTTTATAATGTTTGTCTTTCCTTTTAGAGAAAAGCTTCTCTTGTCTAGGTCCTGTGATGAACCCCATTCAAGTTGTCTTCCTGTTAACACTGAACAGTTTAGCAGCTGCATGAATCATCCTTCAACCACATCAGAACATCTGGATGACCCTGGCGCACACACTCCAAAATTGTGCTGCTATAGATTTTCTCCTACTGCTGCATGGACATGAGTGCCAGGAATTTGAAGGACTTTGCTTTATGGACCTGACCTGGAAAGCTCCTAACATCCATGCTACCCTAATCTGAAGATTGGTTCAATGGACTGTTCAAAGGCTGGGGACTCACAGGGTGGTGGACATCTATAGTCAAAACAATTATGTTAATTTTTGTTATTCTTTTCCTTGCAATAATGGCGTTCGGGATCCTACGTCACTTAGTTTTCAAGGCTATTAATGGTCTCATTCCCTCTACCTCAGTAGTCAACCACATAGAAATGAAAAACTTAGAACAATCTAACCCTCCCACCAACTGCAAGTGGTGGGCAAAATCATAATTTAAATGAAACTAATATCCTTCTTTCAACTTTGTTAAACAAAAAATGGGGAGATGTTGCATTTCCGAGATGCATTGTAAATGGTACATTCTGTGACCCCTGCTATGCCCTGTAGCTTGGTCCCTCTCCCCTCCTGGCCATACAGGGCTGGCTGGGATCCAATTTCTCCCTGCCCCCCTTTTCAGACCCTAGAAAAAATCTGTGCCCCCTGACCTCTTTCTCCCTCTTTTCCTCGCTACCCACGAGAAATAAACCCTGTAACTTCATCAGGGAAAAGAGCCTCTTTTGTTATCTTATTTACGTCCATGAGGCAAGGGCCCAGGAGGCTTCACCCTAACAGCTGAGCTAGACTGGAGGAAGGGTGAAGAACCCCATTTGAGGGCCGAGAAAAAGCCTCAGGCATGCCCAGAAGACATCTTTTAGATCTATTACACTATACCAAGTGTAGTCAGGGGACAACTCATTTAATAGAGTGTAAGGGTTTGCTACTACAGGAAATTTGGTAACAGTTCACTGATTTATAGCCCTCAAATCCCGTACTGATCTGTAATTCCCGTCTGTCTTTTTGACAGGCAGAATAGGAGTATTATGTGGGGACATACATGGTTCCAAAGCCCCTTGTTGCTAAAGGTTTTCTATGAGAGGCTTAAGGCCCACTCTCCCTTCCAGTGATATTGGATATTGATGAACTCAGATAGGCAAATCGGGATCAGTGATTTTCACTTTGATAGGTTTCATTTTTAACTTCCCTATTTCTTCAGGGGTATACTACACCTCAGGACATATTTCCTTTTCGTTTTTTTGGGTTAAAGCAAAAATTTTAAGCTGCCCTTGGGATACTTCAATTTTCAAATCCATTGCTATTATTAAATCTCTCCCCAATAAATTATTTTCTGCCTCTGGCAGTAACAACAGATCTTTTAATTCAATTTTGGTTTGGGTCTCAATTTGCACATTTTTAATAATAGGGACCTGAAATGTTTCACCTTTTGCTCCAACCACGAGTGCTGTTTCTCTACTAGGTTTACACCCTTTTGGTAGGTGTTTAATTGTGGATTTTTCGATTTCTGTATCTACTAAAAATTCCACCTCCTCTCCCTGGGGACCAATCCTTAATTATATTAAGGGCTCTTTAGATGGTATGGTCCCCAATATATACAGACCCTGACACCCCTATTCGTCTTCTTGGAACATTTTTTCATCCTGTATCCGTTCTTTGCAATTTTTTTTATATGACCTTTTTTGTTACGGTAAAAGCAGGTTCGCCTTGGTGAATTATTTCCTGCTTCATTTCTGTGTTTTGGTGGGGGTTTTCGTGGTTTCCCTCCTCTCTGGTGATACTATCTCTCCTGGTATTCCTTTGACTGGAGCGAGTTCTTAGAGCTATGGGAGTACCAGGAGGAGAAGTGGGTGCGTGGGGGGGGGTCTCCTGTATTTTCTGTATTATACGGAGGTGGGAGATTATCGAGGGGTTCCCAGGTAACCTTTTTTTTTTATCCTTATCTTCTTTTTCTTTTAAAGTATATATCAAGGATGGCTTGGACTGTTTTGCCCACAGGGCAGCATAATCACATTCCTTTTTGTTAAATGTTTTTTTATAAGCCACATATGTGTTTAATGCCTGACAAATCCAACCCTCAAATGATCCGAACATGGGCCAGTATAGGTTATCTTTACGGATCATTTCTTTGGTCTATTCTACCATGCAATATTGAATCAATTTTTCTTTACTTTTTCCTCTGTATACCACCCCTGTGTCCCAACATCTTAATATTACTCCCAAAGGGCTGCCTGGTGGTATTTCTGGCAACCTACTTGTCTTGTCTTTAGTTTCCCGGTCTCCTTGTGGACCAAATGAACTTGAACCTCTTCGTGGGTCTCTGGGACTCAGAATCACACTCTCTCTTTGTCCCATTTTTACCTCAAGGGACTGTCTTGAGGTGTTTGTACTCCCCGATGTGTTCCGCCCGAACCCCTGCCTCTCCTTGGGTCAGGATGGACTGGAACCCGCCTCTACCTGGGCTGGGATGGGAAAAGCAGCTTTTCCCTTCTCCCTCCGTGACTGGTGTGTTGCCATCTGCTTTTCTTTTCCTCCCCCCGGGTCCTGCCTCTGCCTGGACTAGGATGGGAAGGACCTAGCCTCTACCTGGACTAGGATGAGAAGGACCTAGCCTCTACCTGGCCTAGGACAAGAAAAGCAGTCTCTCCTTTTGTGTTCTCTTGCTTCGTCCGGTCACCGGCCAGGTCCCTCGCGGGATGCCGGAAACGCGGATAGAAGGACTCCACTCTCGCTTCGCGGCAGAAACCACATCTCATTCAGGCAAGCACACAGTCATCCCCACCAAACCAGACAGATACTCACAGTCCGATGCTCCTGTCTGGGTCTTCATGCACGAGAATTACATGTGATTTTGCTGCGGTCTTCCAGGGAGATTTTCCTTGCTCAGTCTATATGGTGCGGGACGTCAATGGGTCCTGAGAATCACTGACGAACCCAGGCCACAGTAGTGGGGTGCCTCCCCGAAATCGCAGTGCCTCTCAGGGCTCCAAGGACGTCCTGGGTTTTGGCACCAAATTGTTATAAATGAGAGACAAAAGTCTCGATATTCAGAAAAATTTAGATTGCTTTATTTGATGTAGGAAGAGCAAGCAGCGCGCTGGGGAACGCGAGGGGTCACCGCCCACTCCACGCTCCACCGAACCTTGGTTTGTATCCTCTTCTTATACTATGGTTTCTCATTGTAATCAATAATTTTTGGGGTTTTTTTTGTTGTCATAATTTTGCCAGGTAAGCAGTGGTGGTTGAATAAACATCCTTACACAAATTCACAAAGCCTTCGGGCCATAATCCATCACAGATAGCCATCTGGTCCTTGTAGATAACCACCAGAGAAGTTCTGGAAGATTTGTTCCTTGAAATAGGCAGCATTGATCAGACAAAGGCAGGAAGGGTTATTGGGAAGTCTGATTTTGCAAGCTGGTAGCCAATACAACTTATTTGGAAAACATAACATAATATAACATAATATAACATAACAAGGTGATTTTAAACAGAATGATTTTATCATAGAATTTCCTTTATTTAGTGTCCATGCTTCACTTCAGAGCTTAGTATTCTGGTTTATACAAACCCCAATGCTTTTGTGATTAACACGAATCTTTTATCAATTATCACAATCCTGTACAAACAGAAATATGATAGAAAATACTAGGTGTCATGTAAGCTTGTTTTTAAAAGATGAATTCTGGAAACTTGAATAAGAATTGGATTGTGTTTCCAGTTACTGGACCCAATTCTTTCTCTCAGTTGCTTCCCATAAATCCAGAGTAAATACCTAGTGTAAGTGGAGTTATTTCAAATACCTCTAGTGTGACAGGAAAAGATGTGTCTTATTTCCAGCATTTCCCTAATAAGTTACATTGCATTTAAATTATTTTTCTAGTAGTCCAACAGAATGGATGTTGTTCAGGTAGTGATAAGTCTGTACATATTGCCTTTGTTAAACAGAAATACCAACCCCAGTCTTGTCCTCGGGGAATGTGGCACCGATAGCTGTTAGGTGTAGAAGCAGCAGCCTGCTGCAGCCATCCTGGCCTTGATGGGAGTTCTGTATGGAAGAGTGGCTTGTCACGTTTATCTTGACTTTGATGAAGGCTCTCTGTTCTATAAAGATTGGCTATTGCTGCATGAAGAAAAGGTGTCTTGTCCAACTCTACTGCGACATATAATCAGCAAATTAATGACAAACCTAAATGTATGCCAGAAGTTAAGTCTGTAATAAGGGTGTCTTACATATTCTGAACAGAACTCTTCCTAATCATATACATAGAATTAAGAGAAACACAATGCTGCATGCAGAAAAGAAAAAAAAAATACACAAGGAGCAAGGTTTGCAATTTTCATGTAGAAACAAAAGGCTTTATGTCTCCCTTTTAATGATAAAGCAACTTTTTACTGTAGAAAGTGTTTTATTTTCTAGTGGTCAACTATTCAATTCTGAAATCTTGGAATTTTAAATATAGGAAACTAAAAGTTGATAGATGTTTCTTTATACTATTCTATGGGATTTTTGGAATTTAGGATATTAACCTCAAATAGGATTAATGTAGAATATATGTATAAATATTTAAGCTAGGCTGAACCTCTAAAAGCTGATAGGACTTAAACTATCCTGCAATGAACAAATCATTGGCCTCAGAATAAATATTGATGGCCCTGGCCTTGCAAAATAGTTTAGGAAAACATATGTATTAAGGACTACAACCCTTAATTAGGAACTTTGCTAATGCAGATATGCTAAGGCTAGATTAAGTGGGAAAGTGTGCACCGTACAGGTTAAAAATCCCCATCAATAACTGCCAACCAGGTATCCATGAAAACCAATGAATGTTACCCTGTTAGGAACTTTACACATGCCACATATTGTTAGGGCAGCAGTTCTTAAAATGTAAACTCTAAACCTATTATCTACGCCTTAATGAAGGGATGGGACCACTGTCGGGCTAAAAATTATTTATTGCTCAGATAAACATCAGCCTCAAAGGCGGTGAGATTTTAGAGGAGCAAGAAGTCAGCCATAGCTCAAAGTAGTCACAAGTTTCTTTGTTACAAGGCAATATATAACATTCTAATCCAATGGAAAGTTGCCACAAAGTTTATTTGTTTTTCTAACCTATTACCTTTGCTTAATTCTGCCATGCTGCATATACTTTTATCCAATGGGCTACTACTACACGTACACACATATACTTCTATTATAATATCTAAACTCTTAGCTTATTCTATACAATTACATTACTACACTATAAAACCCTTCACCATCTTATCCAACATAGTTTCTTACTTACTTAAGGCATGTTCTTACTTACAACTATAGAAACATAAATTTATAATTTCTCTGCTTAATTTCTGTGTACTTTTATTTTTTACATCAATCCAAGCTTCTTCCAAGGCTGCAAATCAAACCCCTCAGTATCTGTGGAAGTTTCTATCTTTCAATTTCCTACAACCAACAGAAAGCAGTTCAATAACTTCAAAGTTTCTAAGTACTAGGAATATAAACACATGTGGACTCAATGATCAAAGAGGAATTTTCAACTTTAATGAGTCTATGATTTGCACATTTTCATAAATCTAAATGAGAAAATGGAACAAAATTTGAGAACACAAATCAACAGATATTAACATAATTAAACCTGATTTTTATTTGGACGTAAATCAAAACCATTGTGATAACACTGTTGATGACACTCTTTAAATTTTTTTCCTCAAAAGACTAGGTGTCTGTTTCATTTTTAAAAGGCTGAGAAATATCACAGTACAGGAAATGAGAACTATTGAGAAGATTTATAAAAGTATGTCTCAGAAGAAATATAATTTTCTAGCTTTTTTTTGCCTAGGAAAGCTCTTTGGCTTACAGCTTTCAGAGGAAAAAAAAAAACACCCAGAAGGAAAACATGTTCTAGTTGAATCTATCACTGTACTTTGTAAACCTATGATGCAAGTAGGAAAAAAACAACAGATTGTAAATGATGCCTCTCAATTTCTTTTTTCCCCCCTCTCTATTACTAATGGTATGCTGATAAAATCTGTTTGGGTAGTGCAAACAAGTCTTGTTTAATAAAGAAATTAATTCGGCATTGCTTGAATTCTTCACAGACCCATCATCATCAGATATTCACCAAGCAACAAGAATGTTAAATATACATGAAAATTGTTGTAGAAATATTTAAGTTGATTTCAACTCTCAGAAAGTTGCTAGGTACAATTTTAAGTAAATTTTAAATCACTTCTGAGTAGTGAAATAGGTCTAAAAATAGAAGCAGCAAATGAATCCATCACATTCGATAGCTCAATAAGGTTAACAATTCATATAGAATTCTATAATAGGGCAAGATGTTGATGGAATGTATCCAACGGACTTGCATTTCTACCAATGCCTCTACAGGAACCCATGTGAAACCACAATACTCAAAGACAGGACATACTTAAAAACTAGGCAGACAAGTCAAAGCTTGAAAATACTTCAAAACAGAACAGCTCTCTTTTTACTAAATTGTTCCTCTAAAGTGAGCACTGAGAGGAAAAGTCTTGCTGTGTACATTTCTTTTTTGTGTATTATGACTATAGCATCTGGCACTTTGAGATTTAACACACAGCATTGCTGAATAAGAAAGGCAAACACTTTATTAGCGGACCACTAGCATTATCAAAACATAGGATATTAAAATGGTTATTTGTTTGCAAATTGATTACTTGGTCTTAGTTTTATCTTCTAAGCACACAATGTAATATTTAAAAACAAAGCTCACGCTGTACTTTTTAAAACCTTATTTTTCCATTATTAGCTTAAAAAGAGTCAGAAGTTACATAGTTAAAATAGCCCATTAAAATGGGCAGGTAAAACAGAAATAAACTGCAAATTCACTCTTCACCACACAGCGCAAAAATCATAGTCACAGCTTCATATTTAATGTGGAATCAGTTTAAGTATACAATAGTTCAAAAGACCCAGAAACTGGTTAAGAGTTAAAAGCCAGTAGAACAAAAACACAGGAAATCCAGAATACGTCTGACCTTTTTAATCCTAAATTTTAGAGTCAATCACATGCTCGAATAAGCATGTTTGTTTTATGGAGAAATAAACTTTGGTATGGAGTCGAACTAGCCACATGAATATCACCTGTAGCTTTCAAAATAAACAGTAATGACTTATTAGACACCATGGCAGCAAGATATCCCTTTAAAAACACCAACCAATCAACCAACCAAAAAAACGCAAACAACCAATACCTACCAACTAAGACCAAGCACATGCTTGGAGCCACATATCAAGGCTAGACAAAAGAAACTAGCATAATCCTTTTATAAAGTAATTTTAAAGCATGCATTAATTAATGTATTTCTGATGCTGAAATTGGTAAGAAATCTTTCCTACAATGAGAAAACCTTCCTTTTATTTGCTAACCACTAATAACTACTTCTTTTAAAACTGCACTCTAATGCTTGAAGAATACTAGTAATATATTTCCTTAAGATTCTATTTTTCTAAAATACTGTATATTTCTATTTAACAGGTCCGTGCTGTTAGTAGTAAGCATTGCAAACAAAAACACCCCTACTCCAAGAGGTATTTATTAAAAAGGTAAAAGATAAATTCGACCTCAAAATGGAACAAAAATTTTTTTAATTGTACCAGAAATAACAAATGGTCTTTGTAATGTGTGATACACTCCTACAACCATCGATAGTTACCAGAATGTTAGTTTATCTGCAAGTTTTATGGGTTTGCAACAAAGCATAATACACACAGAACAGAATGAGGGAAACTTCCATTTCAAGTGTATAATGAATTTTAGTAATTTAATACATTTTAGCTTTTAGTTGCGTATTCCACAGTAGTGCTGTGACAAATCACACCTGTGTACCATAGCATACATCAACAGTATGGTGTAACATTACTACACCACTGCTATACTTAGCTTTTTGAAAGAGACATAAGCATACATCAAACAATATTCAGTGTTACTTTTTTCCTTTAATAATGTTTACTTTTTCAGTTATACTTCACTTTTTAAAATTTGAATAATGGAAAAAAAATCACTGAGAGTTTATATAGAAATAGCTATAAGGAATACCTTTACAGGCACTGATATGACAAATGCTTATTTTAAGGGCAGAGAGGCATTAATATCAACAAAGTGGACTGAAAAGAATTACTAACTTTGTCTAAATGAGAAATACCTGCTTCTGCTTGTATGTTGAAAAAGGAAATTCAGAAAGCTGTATTTTGACCTTGCTATGTCACAAAGTCAATCATAGAAAGACCTACGCATTTAACCTAAAATGATAGTTTTAAAAGCCCTTATACTAAAAAAACCCAAAACGTCATGCAAAACTTTGATCAATTATGCAGCTGCTTTAAAACTGTTGCAAGACCATACTGTATATATTAGCTTTTATTCTGCTAATACACAACTAACAGCAAAGTTGATTGGATTACCAAAAAACTGTCTTAATATCACACTATATCACACTTTATATCACACTAAAGAGACAAATGCCACAAGATTGGCAAAAACATTTAATTCTGAGTACTCAAATGGCAGGATAATTACGTGTTGCAACCCCTTCACATTTAGGAAAACAAAAGCAAAAACATAATCCTGCAGTTTCACTTTACAAAATGAAGTTCTGTAAAATATTAATTGAGAGGGCAACAGTTTATGCTAACACAATGTAGCTCGTACAACTAGTGTCAAAGGCAAACAAAAAAAACCTTCTAAATAAAAAAAATTATCAAAATAGATATAGGAACAGAAGCACAAACGCTGCATTAAATACAGTCAAGACAAAACAATGCACGAGAGAGAGACGGAGACTAAAGTTAGCAACACATTTAAAGAAAATGTAATGAGGAAAAACCACTATTTTTTCCAATGACAGTTTCTATTTGCAGTCTTTCCATCCATAATCTGTCTGATACAGTATATCATTAAAATATTCAGAATCTCACAGAAGAGCTATATTTTTCTCTTCCAAATCTAATTACTGAGTTGTTTTTGGATATTTTAAATATACATTATTATGTCCATTTAAAAGCAAGGCAACAAATGGACTTTTTATCACCTTCAATCTTAGCACTAATGACAAACGTTTTTAAAAGTTATCATAATCTTTTTTGTCTTTTTTTCCCTCTGCTTCAAATCCATCAACTCCATCACTGTCCCTTCTTCTTTTACGATTATTATGGATGTTGAAACGTTGATTCATCTGTGGTAATGGATCCATTCCTAAAACTTTGTGTATTTGACGGAATGCAAGGAGTCTCAGCGCAAACTAGAAAAAGGATAGAAAGAAGATATTTCTGTTAGAAACAAATGTCAATTTAAAATACTTTATCAAACAATTAAGAACATTAGTGGTATATGATATTATCCTTAGCTCTTATTATCCTCTCTTCCTTCCCCCAACAAAGTCAACACAATAAAATGTGTATGTCCCATTTGCTGATGCTTCAATACAAAATACAACATATTAACTTAAAAATAATATAGATGTGTTTTAGCTGCTGGACTTGCATTGAAGCAGCCAAGGCTTGTCATGTGTCCCAATATGCATTAGTAATCTTCAGCAAAAGGATCGAATGAAGAGGTAGAGGCAGTAAACTCTTAAGCTGCAAGCATGAATAGCCAATACTGTAAGTAGATACAACAAATATTAAAATTTAAGCTTACACAGATTTTCTTGGGTGACTTCATGATGCTGGTATCCCCATCGTCTGTCTTTTTGCTCAGAAATGGGTCCTGTAGTTTTAAGCTAGGCCCAGAGAGACAGGGAGGGCGAAGGGGGGGGGGGGGGAGAAGCAGCATGCAGTCTGCAAAAGCTTCACTTTACTCCCCCAGAATTCCTCTCTCTCATGGACTGTGCTGCCTAGCTCAGACAGCAAGAGACAGCATATGAGCTCAGTGCTCTCGGAGTTCTTGGCTTTTGCAGAGAGAGAGACAAGTTTTTCTTTGCTTTTTTTTGCTGGTTTTTGTCATTAGCTAAAGCAAGAAAGGTTTTCCCTGGACTGTGCCACCTTCTTTTGAGACTATTCAACTTCTCTTCGGTCCAGGACATGAGGAGAATTGCCCAGAGGTCCCCCAAGCTACACGCTGGGCCTGGCACGCTGGGCCCGAGCCCCGGAAAGACTGAGACTGAGCCACACTCACAGAAGGACTCTTTCTGAATTTGCCATCTCTTCAGAACAGCGAAAAGTTCCATTGTTTAATATTATTCATTTTTTCATGCTTATGAGTACTTTGCTTGTTAAATAGCTTTTCCACTTCTCTCCGAGGAGATTTTTTCCTCCCAAACCAGTTGGAGGAGGGGCTGCTGAAATTTGCTTTCTAGAGGAGACCCTTCTGGAGGTTTCCTCCCAAAATTTGCCCTAAATTGGGACAATTTATAAAATATTAAATGCCAATGCAATTTTAAATATAATAACATACTACTGTAGAGTAAGCATCTTTATGGAGATTATATATATGTAGATGGGAGTACTTC
Organism: Sturnus vulgaris; assembly: GCF_052056855.1. NCBI lineage: Eukaryota > Metazoa > Chordata > Aves > Passeriformes > Sturnidae > Sturnus > Sturnus vulgaris. Next base: position 64,363,299 of record NC_142282.1, read on the forward strand.
AAACTTTTCAGGAAAATGTCAATTTTAGTACAAAAATGAACACTATTATTCATTCTCTGTTGTGACATTTTTTTGCCTAGCTTAAGACTGATCATTTGAAAGACAGGACTACATTCTAATCATATAGCTCCATTAATAAAAACACAAAAAAAACCCCAAATCAACCAACCACCCACCCAAAAAACTATCCATCAAATTGTTACTTAACACATACTTTTCCTTACCTGTGCACTTGAAGTAATATCCTCTCGTTGCTGATCTGTCATTACAGCAAGTGTATCAAAAGGATCTTTCTCACAAGGGTCCAGAAGGCCAGGACCACCTAAACCAGTTAGGCTAATTAGTAGCACATCTCTACCTTATTTCAATCAAGATTACAGATTTTACATTACTTAAACATAAGTATACAGACAGTGATCAACTGCAACTTGCCTTTAAGGATGATTCCTGAAGATATACATTCAAAAACTCTTCTTAGTGCATCCCCAGGACTCTGTGGTCCAGTAGCACTGCTAATTGCTTTTTCTACAAGCAACTCCATAGCCTAGAAGAACAATAAGAAAATCCAGACAATTTAGAAGACTGATTTAAACAAAAAAAAGCTACTACTGTTGTTCAGTACAGAACTTTTGATACTGAAATTCTGAAGGATATTACACATCACAGAACACTTTCAGTTAAAATGAAAAAAAATCAGATGTTTGTTAACAATTAATAAAAAGAAAGTTACTGTAAGATTAACATTGACTATTGAGTACTGATATGCTGCTTCTCATAAGAAGTTGTCCAAAGTTTTTCTTAGAAATTTATACAATAGTAGTCTACTTGGAGAACTTGTCCAGTCATTTATTGAGAGCATGAAACATGGTGGGTCACTGGACTCTGTCAGCCAAGTGAATAAACAGCACACAGTATGAAATGATGAATTTGATTCATGTAATGAAATTGACAGGATGCTACAGATAAATTATTTTTTTTTTCTACAAGAATACAGAAACTTAAAGTATCCAAAATTTAATGACCTTTTAACATTTAAGTGGTTACTACTTCTTCAGTTTTGCAAAATTGAAGTTCACTGCAATTTTTGTTTCCTGGGTATAGGCTAACATTAAGATGTTAAACAAGTGTAAAAAAAACTTGATGATAAACAGGTTTTCTAAAATTTACACATTTTTTTCCTGTGAATATTTCCATTGTTTGCCTTTATTAGACCCTATTTTTTCCAGAAAAAAAAAAATTGCAAAAGTAAGCATTAAATGGATGTTTCAATATCACCTCCTTGGCAAGTTTTATTTTCAAACAATATGTATCCCTTGTTTTTTGGTGGGATTTTTGGGAGGGTTTTTTTTTGGTTCCGCTCCCAAGTTTACAGTTGCTCTAATGTTGCCTTCAATTTCTATTTTCAAAGAATAAATGTCCATTCTAATGCATGCAGGTAACTACAGGCAGTGCTGATTACAATCACTCTCTAAGGGTTTGTATTCCTTTCTATTTTAGCTCAATTTAACGGACAAATTTCAATTCTTGAGCATGGTATTTTAGTACTTAAACCATATCACTCAGGGTCAAGCTTTTGAGTTTTAGCAACAATTTAGTTGTTTTCAAGTATGAAGCAAAATACAGCAGGAAAGAAAAAAAGCAGATCACATTATTGCATTTATTCAAGTCTAGTTCTTTTGGATCCTCATACAATACATGAAAGTCTTCAACTTAATCATAGGAAAATGTGAATTATGATGCCCCAGTGTTTATGTGCACAAACGGCCAGATTTAAAGTTTGGAAAATAAATAAAAATAAATCAACCTTGAATATTGGTTCCTTTTAACTTGTAGGAACTTGACACAATTCTTCTAATTTAGTTTTTGTCTTGACTTGCAAAGCAGAATGTGACCAAAAGTATGTATTCTATCACCATCTGTTGAAACCAGGTGGGGCAGTGATCCTTATCACTGGAGGGGGTTATCTTCTGTTAATAGTCCATCTAATTCATGGTACTGGCAATGCATTGGGTACAAAGTTTTACTGAACAAGTAAAATTTCTTTAATTAGAAGTCAATGCAGCAGTGGGGGCAGATGTTGGAAAATTCTTTTAACTTTAGCACAATAGTATATTATCCCTATATTTGTGGTTAATTGTGGTTACTGCGCTGCAAAGAGAGAGAAAGGACAACAACACACACGGAGCTCTTTGGGGAAAAAAGGCCAACTTTATTGTACAGACAGCCCATATTTAAAGTGTGTTATGTGCAGCCAGGACAGGACAGTAGCTCATTGGACAATTGGGAAAAACATCCTTGGGACAGCACCTCAGGATGTATCCCACGGGAAAGACACCAGGTGTTAATCTTTATTATGAATTCCATTCTGTTTTTCACCATGTTATCACCCTGGGAGACTTCCTCCCTAACTGAAGCTGTAGTCAGCTTGTCAGCCTGGGAATGGACCTGAGAGTTAGGAGAAATCCAGGCCTGAAAAGAATTTCCAAACTGTAATTCCCTAGCTCTGTGAATGTGTGTGTCCACAGTTAATATTTAGTTTTGTACCATACAGCGCTTATGCTAATACCAGAGATTAATGTGGCCTTGTGTTAATTCCCTATGTCTGTGACTAATAAGTCTTGTGCCAGCTAATGCTTCTGTGTTTACTTCTATCAGTGATTAATATGTATTAGCTGATATCTTAGTTTTGAGAACAAGGATTGTGTGTCAGAGCAAAGAACGATGAGAAGTACATTATGACCTGACGACATATTTGAGATAGTCTGAAAGAGAAAAGATTCATCAGAAGATTTAGAACCATATCCAAACAAGTCTATGGAAATAATTAGCTATATATGCATGTATTCAGGAAATGTGATGAATATGTATTAGTTTCAGGAATATAACCTGGTCTGTTAGGTTGCTGCTTATGCATGCTTTGAGAAGAATCCCCCATGTATCCAGCACTGATAATAAAGTAATGTTGGCTTTCTAATCTAGTAAATTGGTTGGAGAGTTTATTTCCCATTTTTTGGAGAAAAAAGCAAGACAGAAAACACTTTTAGAGAGAACTGAGACACACCTAGACCTGAAATCTCTCATTAAATCCTCATAGGCAAACTCAGGAAGTGTGGACAGGATGAGTGGACAGTGAGGTGGATTGAGAACTGGCTGAATGGCAGATCCCAGAGGGTTGTGATCAGTGGCACAGGGTCTAGTTGGAGGCCTGTCCCTAGTGGTGTTCCTCAAGGTTCTATACTGTGTTCAGTATTGTTTAACTTGTTCATCGATGATTTGGACAAAGGGGCAGATGCCTCCTCAGCAAGTTTGCTGATGACACAAAGCTGGGAGGAGTGGCCGATACTCCAGTGCTGTGCTGCCCTTCAGAATGACCTTGACAGGTTGGAGAGATGAACAGAGAGGAACCACCTGAAATTCAACAAAGGCAAGTGCAGGGTCCTGCACCTGTGGAGGAAGAACCCCAGGCACCAGTACAGGCTGGGGGTGACCTGCTGGAAAGCAGCTCTGCAGAGAATGACCTGAGGGTCCTGGTGGACAACAAGCTGTCCATGAGCCAGCAGTGCCCTTGTGGCCAAGAAGGCAAATGGGATCCTGGGGCGCATTGGGAAGTGTTGCCAGAAGGTCGAGGGAGGTGATCCTGCCCCTCTACTCAGCCCTGGTGTGCTGGAGTGCTGTGTCCAGTTCTGGGTTCCTCAGTATAAGAGAGACATGGAGCTCCTGGAACAGGTCCAGCAGAGGGCTACAAAGATGATCAAGGGTCTGGAGTATCTCTCTTAGGAGGAAAAGCTGAGGGAACTGGGCCTGTTCAGCCTTGAGAAGAGGCAACTGAGAGGGGACTTCATCAATGTCTCTAAGTACCTAAAGGGTGTGTGTCAGAGGATAGAGCCAGGCTCCTCTCGGTGATGTCAACTAATAGAACAAGAAGCAATGTGCAGAAACTGATGCACAGGAAGTTCCACCTGAATATAAGGAAGAAGTTCTTTATTCTATGAGTGACCATGCACTGGAACATGTTACCCAGAGAGGTTGTGTAGTCTCCCTCACTGGAGATATTCCAGATCCATCTGGATGCAGTCCTGTGCCATATGCTCTGAGATGACCCTGCTTGAGCAGGGAGGCTGAACCAGATGACCCACTGTGGTCCCTTCCAACTTTACCCATTCCATGATTCTGTGACACATCGCTTCCTTTCTGGCTGCACCTTAGAACAGATATTATGAGAAATAAGAAACAACATTCCTTGTTCTTCATCTATGTGCCTGCTGTGTGTTGCAATATTTTAAAGGATGCTTTTCTAAAAGTATGCCTGGGTTTATTCTTTGTCTACTTAGTAAGCAATATTGAGGGTACTTACATACTTCTGAGCTTCTGTTAAACTGCATTTGTACAGTATATCTTTCATGAAGCATAGCACAGAAATTGGATTTTTTTTTTTTACTTCAAATATTTTAAAAAACAGAAATAATTGCTCCACATTTTTTCGGGTCAGCAAGCTTATTACAATTGTAAAACATTTCTCATTGAAATAATGCCAACTATTATAACTGTCTTGACAATGTTAGCACTCTTCCTGCCAAAACTGAAAAGTCTACATTAGGAAGCACCACAGTGCAACAGGATTTGGTCTATGAAACAAAACAGTCAAAGTTGAATTTACCTCCACATATATATGCTTCAGAGATTTTGGTTCAGACTAACTTTGTGCAGTCCACAGATTGAACATTTATCAATATTTGGAACACAAGTTGCACTCCTGGAGAGCATAATTTAAGATAATCAATGTAAAAGAATGCTCCAAAACCACTCAGCTGCAAGAATTGAGATAGGTAACCAGTTACAACCTAGAGAGCTGTGTCTAAGTGACACTGATTAAAATGCCAATGGTGACACATCCACAGGCTAGTACTATGGTATTTCTTCTTGCAGAAACAACATATTAATAATTGCAGGAATTGCTGTGATTTATTCTTTCAAGTAGCCTTTCTGTCATCACAGAGCTATCTGGGCACAGCTGACATTATTTTCTACCAGTTTCAGTAAAGTCCAAGCAATTCAGAGTAGGGTGTAAGAAACATCGTTTCTTTGATACAGAGTAAAGGAAAAAATGCTAAAATATAGAATAAGAATGCTACCCTCAAAGAATTCCAAGCAACAAGAAAATTCCTTTTGAAAAAAAATTTTCAGCTCCACATGGCAAAACCACAGAAAATTAAATTTTTAGAGGTAATCTGGATCATTTGTTGGGGAAAACCAAAAAACCAACCAACCAACCACCCACCCAAGCAAAATCCTACATTACTCATCAAAAAACCTAAATTCTAAAACTGTAGTAACACATTCCCATGCTTTATTTGCAGTGGATTAAAAAATAACCCCAATGTGCATTTAAAAGACTCATTCAAAAGAACATTACTCACCCAGCTTGGAAAATCAGACCAAGTTGGAACCCGCTGACAGAGGTCACGAAGAATACGTATGATAACCACACAGGACTGCAGACCATTAGCTCTAGCCTTGAGAGCAATACAAAATCAAATTAATCCCAGCATATACAGCAAATAGGACTTGTTGAAAGACTAAAATACTGTTGTTCAATGGAAGCTCAGATACGAGACTGAAACAAATAATTCTACAACTTTATTCTAAGAGCTGCCATTTACAGCAGTATTTTATACAGGGTTAGTAATTTAAGGTGATAGAAGTCAAAATGCAGAGGTTATACAAGAATAACATTTCTTGATCCCCTATACACTTTGACCTATGTTCACCTGCAACAATGGACACAGTATTTTTCTATATTAGAAATAAAAATAAAAGTCTAAGAAATAGGTATAGAGACTGAAAGGTGAAGGGAATCTGTTTGGTTTCTTTATTGTGCCTTTGCCAGAATGCAAAGTCACTAAACCAAACAGTTGCTTCTTGCCTTTCATTCCCTACACTTAAAGAAATAGGAAAAAAAGTCTTAAATCTAAATACAAAGCTTTAAATACATATTCCATTATTTAAAGCAAAGTTACTCTGCAGCCTTATGGAATACATAACAAATATACAACATATGATCACCCTGAGTGAGTCAAGCTTTCAACATCGCCTTCTTGATGACCAGAAAAAGAAAAAAAAAGATCAAATGAGCAATAACTGCATAAAGCAGTTCCTCCCTCCTCAACCTTCTACACTTAAATTCAGAGATCAGAAAAATATTAAGCATTATTAGCATGAACAACACTGAATGTTTTCACACAGTTAAACATTTATATTGCAACTGAACTAATTTCTCATAAGGCTACAAGAAGAAAATAAAATTATGTTCCGAACCTGGAACCACTTAGCGTGGCGTAGAGCAGCCAGAGCGTCAAGGCATTTTTGCCTGTCCAAGACGTCCGGTGGGTCTTTCACCATACCCGAGGTTACATCTAAAATGGATTGAATTGGCAAAATGGAGTGAGGAATGGGTGTTTGACCATTTAAAGTAGCTTCAATGTCACACATGCCATTTAAAGTTTGAACCTTTGAACAACAAATGTAATTGTTCAATAAAAGTAATTCAATTAGTATTAGGACATTAACCCAGTATGAAGATTGCAGAATCATATTAAACTTTAAATATCAGGGTATTTTCAAATCCATTGCAGATTATGCAATACATAGTGCTTCTTTCTTTCTTTAAGCTAACACTGGAAAAACATATATCCCCTAAAATTAAATAGCAAAGGAAGAATGGTTGGACACAGTGCATCAGCACAGAGATCACAAGACAGAAGGAACACTAAAAATCCACTTTAACAAAGTATAAATATTCACACTTAGTTTCATGAAAATTTTAATGGTCACATGCTATTTGGGACTACTCTTTTTAAGAAAAGCTAAGTATATTAAAAATAAAACCACTTAAAAGCACTAGATATTTTGTAATGTTATTTTTATCATACCTCAAACTTGAAATGGAAATTATTTTGCATTTTAAAAAACTGACTAAAGGAATATGAAATGCTCTTCATTTTTAAGAGTTCCATTACTTTTAAATATCCTCTCTTACTCATATAAATTCCTCAGTCCATGATATATGTACTCCAATATCATTCAGAATGCAAGGAAGGATCTGAATAGGGACTGCTTTACTTATGAGTCAGCAAGAAAAAGAAAAGCCAAAAAAGAAAAAAAACCAAAGCAGACTATCTGAAAGAAGGGCCAGAAGGAAAATCTGGGGAACTACAGGCCTGTCAGCCTGACCTTGGTACCAGAGAATGTCATGGAGCAAATCATCTTGTGTCATCATGTGGCACATACAGGATAACCAGGGGATCAGGCCAAGCCAGCATGGGTTTAAGAAAGGCAGGTCCTGCTTAAATTACCTTATCTCCCTCTATGACAGGGTGACCCACTTAGTGGATGAAGGAAAGGCTGAGGATCTTGTCTACCTAGACCTAGTAAAGCCTTGGACACCATTTCCCACAGCATTCTCCTGGAGAAACTGGTTGCCTATGGCTCAGACAGGTGCACTCTTTCTTGAGTAAAAACCTGTCTGGACAGCCAGGCCCAGAGAGTGGTGGGGAATGGAGTTACATCCAGCTGGTGGTCAGTCACTAGTGGGGTTCCCCAAAGCTCAGTACTGGGGCCAGTCCTGTTTAATATCTTTATCAATGATATGGATGAGGGGATTGAGTGCACCCTCAGTAAGTTTGCAGATGACACCAAGTTGGGTGGGAATGTTGATCTGCTCGAGGGTAGGAAGGCTCTGCAGAGCAATCTGGACAGGCTGGATTGATGGGCCAAGGCCAACAGCATGAGGTTCAACAAGGCCAAGTGCCAGGTCCTGCACTTGGGTCACAACAACTCCACGCAGCACTACAGGCTGGGGGGAGAATTGGCTGGAAAGTTGCTTGGCGGAAAAGGACCTGGGGGCAATGGTTGACAGTGGCTGAACATGAGCCAGCATGTGCCCAGGTGGCAAGAAGGCCAATGACATCCTGGATTGTATCAGCAATAAATAGTGTGGCCAACAGGACTAGGGAAGTGACTATCCCTCTCTACTGGGTGCTGGTGAGGCCACACCTCAAATCCTGTGTTCACTTTTGGGCCCCTCAAGACAGACACTGAGGTGCTGGTGTGTGTCCAGAGAAGGACAACAGAGATAGTGAAAGGTCTAGAGCACAAGTCTTATGAGGAGTGGCTGAGGGAGCTGGAGGTGTTTATCCTGGAGAAAAGGAGGCTCAGGAGGGACCTTATCACTCTCTACAACTACCTGAAAGGAGGTTGTAGCAAGGTGGTTGTTGGTCTCTTTTCCCAAGTAACAAACAATAGGACAGGAGGAAATGGCCTCAAGTTGTGTCAGGGAAGGTTTAGATTGGATATTAGGAAATATTTCTTCATAGAAAGGGTTGCCAAGCATTGGAAGAGGCTACCCAGGGAAGTGGCTGACTCACCATCCCTGAAGGGATTTAAAAGAAGTGTAGATGTGGCACTGTAGATGCAGTGGACTTGGCAGCGTTAGTTTAACAGTTGGAGTTGATGATCTTGAAGGGCTTTTCCAACCTAAATGATTTTATGATTTTATTATTCTAAAATATGGTAGAACTTTTATATTTAAATGTTCAGAAAAGGATTAATTACAAAGCAGATCGCTTTGTTACCAAAATGGAAAAGACCACAAGGCTCTTTTGGAAATGGTTTAAATCAATGAAACTGGAACCACTGAACAATATGAAATGGTACCTTCAAGTTACTTTTAAAATTGTAGGGTAATAATGTAATGATCACTTTTTAAAGTATTTTGTTTTACTAATTATGAAAATGGCTACTGTGACTAGTGACAAAGTATACTGGTAGCATAACTGGTGATACTCCAGACAAGATGAAAGAAAAAGCCTTCACTCAATGGCACTCATTTCACAGGAGCTGGCTGAATGGAATATAATTTACTACAGCAAGATATAAATTTAGGTAACACCGAGAATAGAAGTTTATATATGTAGTCTCATGAAACATGCCAGCAAGTAGGGATATTGCAAAGAGACAGCCCAGAAACCACCTATTTATACACAAATGCAAAATAAATAGTAGGATACTTTAGAGAGAAATAAAAATCCATGAATGAACATGGTTCTATAACTTTGCAAAACTTAAATCTGAAGTACTCCATTCAGATTTGGGCATTTTTTATAGGATAGTCCCATTGCTCTGCATGGGGCTAAAAGAGGAAAGATTTCAAAATAAGAACAAAGCTAAGAACATAGGTATCTTCTCAAACAGATGTTTAAACTTATGGACTATATGTTAAAGTGGAAAGAAGAATAACTGAACCAACAAGGTATTTACACAGCAAATGAAGACATTTAAAGTGGCATTTCATTTAAAACAAAACAAAAATCAAACTGACACCTATACAAGAAGGGTACCAGGTAAGATAATGGATGAAACAAGTAAAACTTGCATATAAAAAGACAAGGAGTACATTTAGAGAAAATGCACAGCAGGAAAATAAGAGACAAAATAAGGCTGGGAAATTAAAAATGTGTCTCTTCCGTCCAGTAGCCCAATCAGTCCGTTTTTTACAGTCTTTTAAAGCTACTATGCAAATAGATTATATTGTACAAACTTTTATCACAATAACTCGCTACATAATTTGAAACTCCAATTACTTCTAGCTCCAAAAAACTTCAATTTGGAAAATAATTTTACTGAAAAGAATTACACTTTAAGTGCACAGAAGAGAATCATAGTGCTGGAAATGTCAATCTAAAATGTGCTACTACTAGGTATCATATGAATATCCTTGAAACTTAAAAAGACTAAGAAGTTGTAAGACACCTAATTGCACTGAGAATACATTGACTGGAAAAAAATGTATCAAGGAAATTCTTGTAATACTTAATCTGGGAATTTTTGCATGTTTTACATTTCAGGATTAACCCCTTAAATAGTCTTCAACTAAATTCAGATGCCTAACCTACCACCCTGTTGAGCTAAGAAAAAAAAAGTTGATTTACAAAACACAAACAGCAATTCTTACCCTATATCACTTAATTTATTACTACCCTAAATATAAGGGGTTAATCTTTAGTTAGACATGCTCTGTCCACACTACTTGGTCATTAAATGTTAACAGGCATATCAATTTTACTAAGTTTTATTATACAAAATACATTTTACCCAGTCAACTATTTGAAAACTAGTGTGAACACTGCTTAATTCTAGGATAGAGACAAAGACAAAAAGAAAAAAACCCAAAGTAACAGTAGGTCCTAGGTCTATGTGTCCAAACCCCTCCTTTGTAAAGTATGGCAGGTGTGACACTGAGCTTTAGAAAACCTTGGTCAAAAATCCTTCCGATGTCTTGGTAGCAACCCCTGACAGGAATCAAGACACTTTGCTAGAAAGCTTAGGACTGGGGCTGTTAGCTAAGGATAGAAAAAAAAAGACACGTGTGCACATATATATATATATATACATATATATATATATGCTTTTATAAATATGTACACTTTGTTTGCTGAAGGAAAGACTCCACAGCTGGGTTAGAGCCCTTTGAATATATAAGATTTGGTAAACTGTCAAATGGACAAGGAACAGTAAGGAACAGTAGCTATGTGGTTAACAATTTTATTTCACACTGGTTTTGGTTTGGTTTTTTTTAGCCTTTTATCGTGTAATGGGATTATTACACATCAAACATTTCTATTCCTCATGCGAGTCTCAGTCTCATCTTTACTCAAACTGCAGGCTAAAAATAAAAAAAAAGAAAACTTTAAAACATTATAAGACAGAGCATGAGGAGCTGCAGTAAGAAAAAAACACACTATTATTCTGAAGCAAATAAGCAGAAGCCTTCATAATAAGGCTTTCTTTGCTGCAATAATTTTCAATTCAGTCTTCTATTTGCTCTAGCTTCAAAAGTGAACTTTTTATTCTGCTCAGTGTCTTGAAAAGAAATCTAACTTGATTTTGCTTACGTAGAGGCAGTACTCCAGCAGTGAATAAACTCATTTTAACTCAAGTGTGGGTCAGATAAAAGTACAGATTTGTTTCCTTTAGGTGGCATAAATTAAGGCATTGATCATGATAATTTGAAATGTGTTTTCTTTTTAGTCTGCATCATAGAATTTTAGGTCAGAGAATGGAAATTCAGTATTGTGGCAGGATCGGTATTACACTTTTTCACAGTATGTTAATAAACAAACATGGTGTTTAAGGTTAATTTCATTTAATGCCTAATGTAATTTAATAATCAAATATTTTAAAGCATTCTTTATGAGTTTAAATAATACATAAAGCCTAATTCAGCACAGACAAATTAAAAATCATGTTACACTTAAGATTTTCAAAAAACAAGTAAACTGGTTGGGTATGACAGTATATGTACAAAGACTTTATAACTAGACTTTATAACTAGGAATAATATGTAAAGCTCAAAAATCATGTACATAGCACTCTTTAAGACTCTTCAGAAGCCATCCAAACTAGAGAATGTATCTTGACATTTTTCTTTCTGATTATGTAGGATGACTTTGTTAACACAGCTTGCTTACAATGCATTAGTCATAGCTACAGAACATTTACTAATGCAATATAAAAATCTCACGCAATTTAGAGGACATGTAATGATGAGATGAAATAGAAAAAGTTTCTGTGGCTTATATAAATACATATATACACAAGCACAAGTATACATACATACAATTTTTTTCAACCTGAATAGGAGGACTGTTAAGACAGCCTCAGATTTGCTATATGTAGGTTCACTGTCAAACACCAGAACTCTGTTTGCCATGATCTCTTTCAATTATGAAAATACAGGATTAAAAGGAAACAAAAGTTAATTTTATCTGACCCATAAACAAAAGGAACCAATGTACTGTAAACATTAATCATGCTTGTTGACTTAAAAGCTTTTAAAGCTTGGAAAGCATTACAAAACAGACCATAAAGCAACATTGCTGGCACCAGAGAAACTGTGAATTTCAGAAATGCAATTTTATTTACAAACTCCACTTTCTGCTACAGCTGAAATGACAAAGCCATTTCTTATTTTCCTAGTCTGAGTTTGCCAGTTGGATAAAAGCCTGGTTGCAATATCAGGAGCCTAAATATATTCAAAAATACCTCCAGGACGAAAGGCAACCTCAGACCGCTGGAAAAAAATTACATTTTCTTTTAAAATTATAAGCACTGTTACCATCAAAAATATTATAAAAGTACATTTTAAGTGGTGCTGCTATTTGGAATATGTAAATGATGGCAATACTGATCCAGCTAAAACTTGAAAATGTGATCTTTCTTTTAGGGCAGCACTGCATTAGGAAGCCAGTTTATAGCCACTTGTCATAAAATACTTAGTTTTCCCTATAATTTTATAAGGGGAGGGAAAAAAAATCAAGTTTGTACCTTTTCCAGAAAGCTGAGGTTGGACTTTAAGTTAGAATTTTTAAAAATTAAATGCATTGTATAAGCATTTTTTATAGCAAATTGTTCTCTACCGAGACTGCTTGTTGAAAAACAAGGTTTTTATCAAGTACATGCCAGCACGTTGCCCTCTAGGACCTCAATGCCATCTTAAGCAGAAGAGATAGAAGTAACATCTTTAACAACTTCCCAACCTCCATCCCTCATGTTCTCCTCCCGAATGACTGGAGATGTCAGTGTGATAGTAACTTGCATTTTGGGTTCCACACATGAATTTAAAATTATTGCTGCTTCCGGGACTGCACACTTGATATCATATTTCTCGGGACTTATTACCTAAATATCAAGAAACAGAAGTTTCTATTAGCATGTAGCCAAGAAAAGTAAGGGGAAGAAAATGGATTTCAACATAGCCTTTTTTAAGAGAAAGGCAGAAATGCAATATAATTATATGAAGCAAATACCTCTGTATACAAAGAAACAACAGTATACACAATTAATACATATATATATGGACTTGCATACTGTTTCCAAACCATTAATGAAAACACACAGCAGTTGCTAAGCGTGTAAATGAGAAAAAAACAACCAAGTGAAATTCATATAATAAGTAAATTACATAACAAGAATCTTGACAGCATTTGAGATAAATAAAAGCCTCAGTGCCACTTCAAATGCCAGTTGAATATTTTTCTCATTGGAACATAGGAGCCTTTAAAAAACACAAAGATGCAGTGGTGTTTTTTCAAGCTTGCAGTTACAAGATGAGTACTGCAAGTCACATTCTATACTTGGCTATCACAACATCCTCTGATGAGAGTAAAGGACAAGATTAATACCAGGGGGAAAAACAGTAACAAGGTGGTTACTCAGAATTGCTTCTTGTGACTAGATTTAATAACTCTAAATACCCCCAAAATAAAGCTGTAGGCACCTCCATCACCTTCTTCCACAAACTAGAGGAACAAGTGAATTCTCCACAAAGCCAGACCAAGATGTGCCGTTTTTAAGTTTTCTTCTGTTATTTCAAACAAGAGAAAATCCAAGATTATTTTCTAATTAATCTGATCCTGCTAATGCTTCTACCATGCCACTGATTCTGTTGAGCATTTTACCATATTGAAGTACTAATGCTCTGAAAAGCATCCTATAACAATAGTGGACAAGCTTTGTTCAGTAGGGAGCACTGAAGCTAAAAATGTTATTCTGTGCTTTCATTTCTTGTAGAAATACAGCAAATGGTTTATATGAATTTTGCTGAATGGTTTAAGACTATATACACTTTTTTTTAGTGCCAAATTAAAAAAATACACACAAGACTTATTTAACTACTTCTGGGACTACAAAGCACTGACACATACAAACTGGAAACAAGACAAGTACAAAGAAACTAACATTAATGGAGAACTTTGACCTTCAGGCAGTGCAAGCTTCCTGTAACACCACACAAATTACCTCTATCGCTGCTGGCAACTGGATAATAGTCTTTCTTCTGCTCATTTCTATTTTCCAGTTGAAGGAAATCTATTAAATGATGATTGATACTACACTGCTAGCATAAGCGCCTAGACACTTGTATGGATGTAATATACAGAAAGCAAAACACGCAGCATAGTCCCTGAATTCAGACACAAACACTCAGAAAATGAAAAGAAACTGTACCTGAACTATGAAATGCAGCACAGTCAGCCCTACAGACATTTGACTTGAGGACAGACTTTTACAGTATTTTTACCAAAATTCAAATAAAAAAAACTAAATATTACTTACTGCAAGTTGTTTGGGAAGACTTTCAGCAATAAAACCAAGTAACATCTTTGAAGGCTTCTCAGCACATAACAAAACAAGATTGACATTTCGGTCTCCATGGAGTAACAAACCTTTAGCCAAAATGCCCACACGTAAAACTCCTTTCAAAGCTCTGTGAATTATAGTTAAAAGCTGCATTTAAAATACTATAAAAATCATAAAACTAAACATGAAGATAGAAAAATTAAATAAAATAGTATTCCATATACTCTTGAGGCCATAGTGACATATGCCATATCAAAATCTGAAGGTAACAGAATTCCTGAAAGCACTGATAACAGTACAAGGAAAAACATAAAATGGCTTCAGAAACAAGTAATAAAATTCTTAAAAAATAATAAGGAAAAGAATACCTGTCTTTACTGCTGTCTTTTTTGTCATCTCCCTCTTTGCTCTTGCTTTTTTCATGATCAGTCATATTGTCAGAAACAAGTTTCAAAGCACGCTCCGTAATAGAAACAATTTTTTGGACTGCTTGAAGTTCCTCCTCTGTTGGATATATAGCTGCATGTTTGGTCATCACATAGCGGTCATCAGAGGAGTCAGGGCGGCGTAGAGGCTAAAGAGATGAAAAAGCACATTTCTGAAATTTGGGTACACAACAGGTCAAGGCAGGTGACTGCACTGCTCTCATGAGACCCCACCTGGAGTACTGCATCCAGCTCTGGCAATCCCAACATAAGAAGAATGTGGACCTACTGGAGCAAGTCCAGAAGAGACCACAAAGATGATCACAGAGCTGGAGCACCTCTCCTAGGAAGACAGGCTGAGAGAATTGGGGCTGTTCAGCCTGGAGAAGAGAAGGCTCTAGGGAGATCTTAGAGCACCTTCCAGTATCGAAAGGGGGCCTGTAGCGGCTGGTGCCGGGGGTCAGTTGGACCCCGGCTGCCACAGATGTTCCAGATAGCAAAGTCCCACAAGGAACAACCTGTCCCAAAGTCCTAGGCAGTCTCAGCCACAAGATACCAATGCAAGCAAGGCCTGGGCTTCAGGCGATCAGCTCTTTTAGTGATTTCAGCTCAGCTTGCAAGGTACCTCGGCCAATGTAGGGCGAAGAGATGGGAAGCGCTGTGTGGCAGTTCCATAAAGTTCTTTATTGTTGGCTTCTGCGAAGAGTCCAGTGACAGCTACATTCCACTGAACTGGGTAGAAGCAGGGGTTTTTATAGGGAAGATATGGCTTGACAGAGGGACCAATCATTTGGGGCTGAGGAAATATGACCAATAGTTTTACAAGGAGATAAAGTGGGGTCCCAAGGCGGGAGAAGGGTCTCTTAGCCTAGTCATCATGACTAAGCAATTCTTATCTAGGGAATAGCTCTCCAGGGAGGCCTTGTGAGGGGCTCTGCTCCCTCCATAGGGGCCTACAAGAGAGCTGGAGAGGAACTTTTTACAAAGGCATGTAGTGAAAGGACAAGGGCTTTAAACTGAAAGAGGATAGGTTTATATTAGATATTAGGAATAAATTCTTTACTGTGAGGGTGGTGAGGCCCTGGAACAGGTTGCCCAGAGAAGTTGTGAATGCCCCATCCCGGGAAGTGTTCAAGGCCAGGTTGGATGTGGCTCTGAGCAACCTGGTCAAGTGGAAGGTGTCCCTGCCCATGGTAGGGGATTGGAACTAGATGATCTTTAGGGTCCGTTCCAACCCAAACTATTCTATAATTCTATGATATACTTTCAAGTTCACAGGTGATGTGTGACCAAAAACCAAACGTGGCTAAACAACAGAATATTCAAACCTCAAATTATTGAGATGTAAGGAAACGTGAACTGAAGTATCCTTAATAACTTACACTGATCACAATCATATCTAAAAAAACCATGAGATGTATAAAAAATAAACAAATTGGGAAATCCCAGGTTCAAAAGTACCTCCCCAACATAAATATCTATTGTCTTTCTGTTAACTGGGAAATACTTGCATACTGACGCAAAATAAAGTATCCATGATTGCTTTCATAGAATCACAGAAGAATTCAAATAGAAAGGGACCTCAGGAGGTCCTCTATTCCAGCCTCCTGTGGAAACCATGGTCAGCTATAAGACTATATCATGTTGCTCAGAGCTTCACCCAGTCGGTTCTTGAAAACCGCCAAAGATGGAGCTTCACAACATCTGTGTGGAGAAAAAAAGAAAAAAAAATCCTGTATTCAGTTAGCACCTTTTTTGTCTCAGCTTAAGCTGGTATATCTCACCCTCTCACTGTAAAGAGCCCGGCTCTATTGTCTTTATAATGCACAGGTATTAGAAGGTTATTACATCCCACTGAAGCTCTCTCTTCTCCAGGCTGAACAGGCCCAGATCCCTCAAGTCTCTTCTCACAGGGCACACTCCAGAACCCTGATCCCAGTAGCCACACACTGAAACTGCTATAGTTTATCAGTATCTGTCTTGTACTGGAAAGTCCAAAGCTGAATGCAGTATTGCAGTTTGGGTTTCATGAAAGTGGATCACTTCCTTTTATCTACTGATTATGCTCCTGTTAATGTCACCAAAAATGCTATTAGCCTTGCTTGCTGCCAGGGCACATGGTTGGTTCACATTCAGCTTACTATCTGCTAAGACCCCAGATGCCTTTCAGCAGGGCTGCTACCCAGCCCTGCAGTGCAAGTGGTTATGCCCTCCCAAGTGAAGCATTAGGCATTTGTATTTGCAGAATTCTATAAAGTTCCTGTGGGTCCATTCCCCCAGTCTGCCTAAGTCATGCTGGATGGCAGCCCTCCTCTCAAAGGTATCAACTGTTCTCCCTACTCAGAATCAATTCAGTTTTATGTCAGCTGCAAACCTGATGAGCGTGCACTGACTCCATCACCTTTCAGATCATTGATAAGGTGCTAATGAGACAAATCCCAGAACAAACACATGCAGCACTGCACTTGTTTACTGACCTCCAGGTAGAGTATGGCCCACCACTAAATCATTATTCTCTGGGACTGATGATCCAACCACTTTTTATCCATACATTTGTCCACAATTAGATAAATAAAAGTATAATGCAATTAAATAAGTAGTAGTACACAAATCCAGAGTGACTTGTATTTCAGAAGAAACAATATTTGTCTTCAAGGCATCCTTTTGTCATATAAGTGGGCTTATTTTGAAAGACAGGTCCATCTACAGAGTTTCATTAGTATATAATTTTTTCTTCACTTTTCCATATCCTTTATTAGGAAACACTGGAGACAACTGAAGTAGCACTGAATAATTTATAGTTCTTAACTGTACCTCTTGGTAAGTATTTCTTTTTTTTTTTTCCCTAAAGCTAAGAAACTCACGGCTGGTCCTTGAGGCTGGGGAGGCATTCCTGGTCTAACTCCCAGCAGGCCTAGAGGTCCCGGAGGACCATGAGGATATCCTCCATCTGGTATTCTGCGACGGTCATCCCAGTGATGCTGCTCTTCCTCCATTCTCCTCCAGTACATGTCCTCTTCATATCGCCTGAAGTGCATCAAAATGTCCTCTTTATATAGCAGTTAATATTTCCAACCATTCTAAATAAATTATTGGATGTTCTCACTAACTTATTTCTAGTAATCAAGAACAAATACCAACAAACTCCAGAGGGTACCTAAAATGAATGGTTATTCTGAAAGCAGGTCTGAATTCATAGCAAATAATTCTAGTGAGTCTACATTCCTCAGAGATTGAACAAAAAACCCAAAACAAAACGCAAAAAAACCTGAGGGATAATGTCAATTAAATTTAAAACAAGACAGTATAGAGTTCCCAAAACAATTATTTAAAACAAGTAATTACAGAAGAAGAGTTAGTTTTAGATAATCTGACTGCAACTTTGTCTCATTTGTTGATAAAACAGAATGCATTACCTCATTTCCATCCTCCAGCGTTCTTCCTCTTCTCGCCTTCTCCAGTATTCTTCTTTCTGCATCTGTTTCCTCATCTTCTCTTCCTGAATTTTTCTTGCTCGAATACTGGGCTTTACTTCTACTTGTAAATCTGGGTTTACTTTTTTCTAGTTCAGAAAAATAACAAATGAAATATTAATTTACCTCTTATCATCTCAAGGTTATGGAGTTCTTCTGACATGTTTAGCACACACTACTGGTCTACAATAAAATCAAAGGGAGTAAAATGCAGTTTTAGAACTGCACTGAATGAACAGCTGAAGAAGAAAAATCTGTGTCTGGTATTTTAAAGGAAAGAAACAGCAATGTACTACATATAGCATGAATTCCTTTTTCAGCTATGTGAGAACAAAACTATCTAAGATTAAAATGTTACATGAAAGACTAAGTAATTTGCTGTTCATTCTGTAGCAGGATGATTACAATATAGCCTGAAAAAAAACATTTCTTCTTAACTACAGTGTGCTTCCTGATGCCCTGTTCCTGAAGGGTCCCTCATACTGGAGCATAATCATAAGTCACTAAATACATTTTTCTGGCAATTTTACCCTCTTCTTTCAACCCTTTCATGATTATGCAGGCCCATTGTATCTCCTGTGACCACAGTAAATTCTTCTTATATAATCTTATAATAATAAAAATGCACACCATGTGTCACTATAGGTGTCTCTCCATTCATGACTAAAATGTTGGCAAATACTTGTTTCTCAAATGTCTCCATAAGGGGTTTATGTGGTTTATCCTGCCTAAAACATCGAGCATTTTAAATTTATGGTAAACAACAAAGCACCTACTATTGCTTGCATACATTGTACAATATTTTAATGTTAAAAAAAATGCCTGAAAGCAATATTCCGAATGTTTAAAGAAACACCCAAAATGCAGTTTCAGTCTGCATTACAACCTTTTAAAGACTATAGTCCTAAGAAATGTATTTCTCTAGTTTTTTTAATATGCTGTTTACTCAAAGCACCTACTTCTGACTAGTCTTTAAATATAGGAACATGTAATCAGTCAGCTAACATGTGGTAGATTTTCAGATTAAAGTATTAGCGTTTTTACCGACCTTATACTGAAGTCTGTGCCGTCTCCCTTTTAAGTGCATCTCTTTGGCATTAGGATCATTAAAACTGCATTCACAAAGTTTACAGTGAAAGCGTATCACCTTTCCTTCATCATTTCTTACCTGGAAAATAAAAGTTATAAAACACATTTACTTTTTTTTTTTTTAACAAAATCTGATTTAAAAATTAATCTAATTCAGTGACACTGGATAATGTCTACCCATCTCAAAACATGCTTAAAACGTCACACAGGAACTGAAAAAAGGCAAAATAGAACTTTAAATTCTGACAAACACACCATTGTGTTTGGTAATGAACAAAGTTCTTCCACAGCTTTAAACTTGAGCCTGAACATAATGAGTTGAATAATTACAAACAATAAAAAATTTACATCAGATTTCATCCACATATCTCATGCCACCAACATGAAGAATGCCCCACTGAGGTCAAAAGAAACATGCACAATACAAAAATGTAAACATTTGCACAAGCCTTTGCAGGTTTAGTGCCTTGTCACTCTTATCATCAAGAAGGACCCAGGGAATTACAGGCCAGTCAGCCTCACCTCAATCCCTGGGAAGGTGATGGAGCACCTAATTCTGGACACCAGTTTCAGGCACATTAAGGACAAGAAAATCATAATCAGTAGTCAGCATGGCTTCACCAAGGGAAAGTCATGCTTGATCAACTTGATAAATTTCTGCAATGAAGTGACTGGCCTGGTAGATGAGGGGAGAGCAGTTGATGTTGTCTACCTGAACTTCAGTAAGGCCGTTGACACAGTCTCACCATAATAACCTCATAGACTAACTGTTGATATAAGGGCTGGATAAGCATATAGTGAGGTGGATCAAAAGCTGTCTGAATGGCAAGGCCCAGAGTGTGGTGATCAGTAGAATGAAATTTAGTTGAAGGCCAGTAGCTAGCAGTGTATCCCAGGGCTCAATTTTGGGCCCAATTCTGTCTAACATATTCATTATCGATCTGGTGATTGGGCAGAGTGCACCCTCAAGTTTGCTGACAACACAAAACTGAACGCAGTGGCTGATATGCCAGAGGGTTGAGCTGCCATCCAGAGAGATCTCAACAGGCTGGAGAAACGAGCTGACAGGAACCTTGTGAAGTTCAACAGGGAGAAGTACAAAGTCCTGCATCTGGGGAGGAACAGCCTTATGTACCAATATGTGCTGAGAGCCACCCAACTGGAAAGCAGCTTGACAGAAAAGGCCCTGAGGGTCCTGGTGAACACCAAGTTGAACTTGAGTCAACAATGTGCCCTTGCTGCAAAGGCAGCAAATGGCATCCCAGGCTGCATTCAACAAAGTATTGCTAGCAGGTTGAGACAGCTGATCCTTCCTCTCTAACTCAGCACTGGTGAGGTCACACCTGGAGTCTTGTGTCCAGTTCTGGGCTCCCCAGTGCAAGAGAGACATGGACATACAAGAGAAAGTCCAATGAAAGGCCACAAAGATGATGAAGGGACTAGAACTTCTCTCCATATAATAGTTTTAAAATAATCCATGTTTTCATATCAATACCTCCTCCACATAGTCATGGCCCACTGGCTGGACATCACTTTGCAAGGCAGCAAGAGTCGTAGGTGCCACCGGTTCAGCTGCTGTGTCTGGTTTTACTTCCTGTGTTTGTATTGTAGCAGCAGTTGTTGCTTTAACACTTTCAGATGATTTCATGTCTTCCAGTTTACTTCCTGTTGTCTGAAGTTTATTACCACCTACAAATCAAAAACGTTAAATCTCTAACTTTCATAAAATGAGAATTATACATGATGTGCAAACAGAAGACTTTATTTCCAAGTATCAGTGTTCTGGTCAAAGCATTATTAGTCTGAAAATTAGTTAAACCAAACATTTTTAAATACTATTAAAGTTTTTTATTAAAAAAAAGCTAAACAAAAACTTATTTAAAGACCTAGTTTTTTATTTTAGCAAGAAATCTTTTGTTTTATATAGTTGTAATTGTCATCATTCATTTTCATGTTTTTTCAAGAGAGAAGACTAATTGTGAACAACTCAGCAAATATTTTTTTTTCATCAGATTTGTTTTCTTTTTGCAAATGAATCCAAGAAAGTACAAACATTAAAAAGTTTTGAGGTACTAACAAAGGCAGCATACCTTTAGTGTTACAACTGCATAGGTCTTTCCTTTGAGAGCAAGTTAGCTTACTGTTGAATAACTGCTTTCTGTCTCTAAATGTCTGTCATGATTATTTCAAACATTTCCACTGTTAAATTTCCAGTGTTAAAACAATGTTTCAGTTTCCCAGTTACCAACTGCCAACCTACTGCAGGCTGTCTTAACAGGCCAGGCTGTGAACTGAAATTAGAAGCAACTGGACTATAATCTGCAATACGCCAGCAGCTACTACATAAGAAACCAAAGTTGGGAGGCTTTTGCTGAAGGTGGGAGAAGCCTCCAGGAGAGGTCAGGTGAAGACAAAAGAGCAGAAAACAGTATAAACTGTGAAGCAAAATTTTTATACATATTCTTATTTTCCCCATCAGTAATAATTCCCTTAAACACAACAGAATTCCTAATGCAGAAGTTAACTAAATATATTTGTACTTGTTACATGTAAATATTTTAAAAATATAGAATAGGTTAGGTTTCAAAATAAAGACTGACTTCTGTACTTGCCAACAAAGTTTATTTTTGGTGGAGATATTTTCTTTACAGATATATTAGCAGCGGTTGAAGATGTTTTGTTGTTGGATGCAGTGTTAAGTTGTGCATTTGCCGTGGGAGTAAGAATTTTCACTGCAGAGGATGCAACAGAGGAGTTCATAGTACTGCTGCTAGTTGCTATATTTGAAGCAGAGGCAGTTGGTTTAGAAGCAGATGTGGATGTTGAAGTCGCAGCTTGGGTAACCACATTTGGTTCAGTTGAAGGAATAGGTTTGCCAAGTTTTGTGTGCAACTTTACTACCTATAAAAATAACAAGAAATTAATAATATTATCTCCCTGGGGTAACTATAAAAATTTGAACTTGTTATAGGTTATTGAAGCTTTAAAAGAAACACCAATATCACCAGTGATATTGATATTTTTATTTTATTTTAAAGTTATCGCCTCTTTACTAAAAGTGATCTCAGGAGGAAAAAAAGGGACATGCAATAGTTCTTATCATCTGTAATGAGGAAATAGTTAATGGTTATCTCAGGTTGCTTATTTCCCCTAGAAATTCAGACATTTACTCCAAAAGCTGTGTAGATGAGAACAGAAAGTCAATAAACTCACAAGCCCGTAAAACTCAAGAAACAATTTGAGTAAAATGTTTCCAAAGTGACTGTTTTGTTGCCTGGTTGCTTTTTATTCCCCCTCCAAAAATTGTAGTATGTTGAACTATTTTAGTTCCAAATAATATTTGTAAATAAGTTATTTAATTCAGATTCAACACTCTTTTCATCACTACATTTTAAGAATATTTATATTGACTTTCCAGATTACCTAGCAAAACTGAAGCTATTCCTTAGACAAAGGCTTTCTTTTCTTTTTGTTAAAGCACATCTGCAGAACGAGTTAAGGAGGATGCAAAAGGCATATTTCAGAGCTCTTTATCTCCTTGAAAGTTAAGAGGTATGTGCTTATTCTTAGAAGTAATAAGCAGAGGCCTTTTTACAACACACTTGAGATAGAATAATACTTCTTTTTGGTGATAGTTGACCATCACCTGAAAAAGTAATGCATGTAGTCCATAAGAACAAAATATGCAAAATGAAAACTAGAGACTGGGTTTGAAAGTAACAGTAAATAAAATACAAATCTGCTAGATATGTCTTTAATGCAAATACATGTACACAATCAGGTTCAACAAGGTGAAGTACCAGGTCCTGCACTTGGATCACAACAACAGGCTTGGGGAAGAGCAGGTGGAAAGATGCTTGGTGGAAAAGGACCAAGGAGTGTTGGCCAACAGCCAGCTGAACATGAGCCAGCATGTGCCCAGATGGTCAAGCAGGCCAATGACATCCTGGCCTGTAAGAGAAATAATGCAACCAGCAGGGGTAGGGAAGTGACTGTCCCATTGTACTTGGCACCGGTGTTGGGGGTTGAATTGTTCCCTTTTCTTTCTGTGGAATTTCTCCCATTGTTATGCTAAGGAGTTGTGGCTACACCTTAGAAAGGATAAATGTTCTCTCGAAGGGGGGTGGGTGGAGGGGGGGGAGAGACCGGAAAGGGGGGAGAGGGTTCTCTCGCTTGGGCTTGGATCGTGGAGTGGGAGGACTGCCCGTGCTCTGATCTGGCATCTCCCCTGCCATCCCAGCGCAGAGATCCACACTCCCTGCCATTGGACATCGCTCTGCTGCTTTCCCACCTCATCCTATCTCTGGACACTTTGCTGAGCACCACGACTGACACCATGAGGGGGGAGTCTCTCCTCCATCCCCTCTCACCCCTGGGCCGCTGCCGCCATCACTCCAGCCCTCTTCAACTGCGCGGGACCTGCCCTGCCCCCAGCACTGGTAACTGAGCACAGGGAGAAAGGGCCTTGGCCAAAAGGGACTGGAACTGAGCTATACTGTTCTGTTTTGTTGTCAATTTTTATAGCTGTTGTTGTTTCTGCTATTTTGCCTTGTTAGATATCAGTAAAGAACTGTTATTCCTATCCCCATATCTCCTGCCTGAAGGCCTCTGATTTGAAACTAAAATAATTAAAAGGGAGGGGGTTGCACTCTGAATCTCAGGAAAGGCGTTCTCGACTTTCCTTAGAAGATACCTGTCTTTCAAACCGAGACAACTGGTAAGGCCACACCTTGAATCCTGTGTTCAGTTTTGGGCTCCTCAAAACAAGACAAGATGTTGAGGTGGTAGAGTGCATCCAAATAAGGGCAACAAAGCTTGTAAAAGGTCTAAAGCACACGTCCTATGAGGAGCAGCTGAGGGAGCTGGGGTTGTTTAGCCTGAAGGAGGCTCAGGGGAGACCTTATCGCTCTCTACAACTACCTGAAAGGAGGTTGCAGCCAGGTGGGTGTTGGTCTCTTCTCCCATGTAGGAAGAGATAGGACAAGAGGAAATGGCCTCAAGTTGTGCTGTGGGAGGTTTAGATTGGATATTAGGCAAAATTTCTTTACTGAAGGGGTTGTCAAGCATTGGAAGAGAAGTGGAAGCCCAGGGAAGTGGCTGAGTCACCATCCCTGGAGGGATTTAAAAGTCATGAAAGATATCTAGATGTGGTGCTTAGGGACATGGTTTAATGGCAGACTTGGCAGTGTTAGTTTAACGGTTGGAGTTGATGATCTTAGAGGGCTTTTACACCCTAAATAATTCTATGATATGTACACAAGTGTATACCTACAGTTCTTAGCTTTTTATTCTTATTTTAAGCATGTTCCTCATCAGAATACAGACATATTAATGTCACATAATATTACAAATTTAAGTTCAAGCAACTCTTCCAGATTACTTTTTTCCCACTAGAATGCACAAAATTCTTCAGTGTACCAAAGAAAGAGTCCTTTGAGATTTCATTTTTTACACTGATGACAACCTAACTTAGCATTAGTTAACAACTATCTATGAGGAAGAGAAAAGGACATCCAACTATACAAAGATAATATATTATCATACTCCATATACCTATGGAGTTACTGGGCACAACCCAAAAATTTAATGACTGAACGTCATTAATGAAAGAACAAACACTAGGCAAATCTATGTAAATCATAAATGTTGTTCTTCTACTAACAAAAATAATACTTAGAAAATTATTTTAAATTTGCTATGAGATTTATTTACTTGAATAGGAATGATATTACTGATGCTACTTGGTACAGTGTTCTGAGATACAAAGGGCTATAAAAGCTGAATATTAATACTTTGTTACTTACGTTAATAATTCTATAGCTTTGAGGAAAATCTGTAATATCTAAACACACATTCTACAGTGTGCCATTCCATTTATTGTCATATGACCAAATTTAGAACACAGGTCACAGGTTCACAGTGCAGCTCGCAGTCTTTATTCTAAAATGCTCACCTAACTGCACACAGACAATAGGGAAAGCATACTTACCAAAACTCTTTAAACATACTCATAAAATCTAGTACAGGACATTGTTCCTTGTTTCCATATGCCTTTTTTTTTGCAAGAAATATCAAAAAGTGATACATATTAATCCCATCCCTTGGCACTGACTCAGTTTACAGTGTTTCAAAGCAGAAAGCTTCACAGTGCCAAGTAAGAATGTCAAGAGAAGTCTTGAAAAGTGTTAGGGGGCACAAGCATACTACCGCATGTCCTCATTGACACTTCCCCATCTTACTCTATACCTTCTTCCTACAATTTACATACCTTTCCCAATATATCCTCATCTCCTTGATACTGTGGCAATATGTTTTCCCCCTTTCTCCCAACAAGACCCTTCTAATAGTGAGCTTAAAGATAATTTTGAAAGAAAAAGCAGAGCTAAATGTCTTTAAACAAAATTCTAATTCTATTGTTTCTGCATATTTTCTCTTAAGATGAGAAAAACTATGGGAAGAAATATATGACCGGCTTGTATAATATAGACAAAAGAAAGTTCTTACTTTCTGATGTTTGGCTCCACGGATATGGGCAGCGTAAGCATCTGCTCCTGTACAAGACACATCACAAAGCTCACAGCGCAACTGATTCTGAGTTCCACGAGCAGAAGTACTGTTGTTATTGGTGTTCTGGGAAGCTTTTAATGCTGCTTCTTTCTTTTTGTGTTTCTGGCCTTCTAAGTGTTCTTTATAAGTCTGTTTAAATAAAAAATACACACAGTTGGTTTTGTACTGTTCGTTCATCATTCATGTGTATAGATGTAATATAGAGCATAGCATAAAACACATGCTTTGTATGAAAAATACTTCCTACACTGAACATTACTTCCCTATGACATGTTTTAAGGCGTAAGCAGGTCACTTCCGAAACCAAGATATTTTCTTCACCACCAGGATTCCACTTTTAGGTAATACAATGTGGCCTTCATTCCTCTACCTTCTCACTTCCTCAGTCAAGTACTGGTCAACATATATTACCATTGAAAGCCTGATAAGATCAGAAAACTGTCTCAGTTGCATTTTCCTACATTGCATTGAATTATTCTTGATTTTGAATTTTCCTCGAATTGCAAGACCAGTTATTAAATGTATCCAGATAACTAAAACAGTAAATTCAAAAAAAGGTAGCGCATAAAGCTGCACTGAAAATAAAATACAGAAGTTGCTATTTGTTCCTATACTAACACTGGCAATCTATGGAGCAGACAGAGTGGAAAATAATGACAACTTTACCTAAAGAGTAAGAACTGTTTTGCCAAACACACAAACACTTCATGAATTGATATCTACTTTTTATGCACTTGTATCCCCTTTGAAACGAAACTGGGATGCTGGAATAAAATGAATACCTTTTCAAGATTACCATTGTGTTAGTTTAACACAACATGGATTTTAGTGGGGGCGGAGGTAGCCACAGAGGTTGCCTCTGAGAGAGAAGCTCCTCAAAACTTCTATGTCCAGCAGAGGCAATCCCTGAAGACTCAGACGATGGACATATTGGCTGGCCCAATTAGAGAAGTTAGTAACGCCTCCGTGATGACATATTTAAGAACAAAAAAACACATGCAAGCTCTCTTTCTTCCTCTCCTTAGAGGGGTGGTGAGGGGACTGCTGGGGCCCTTCCCAGCATGGTAGCTGACGCCATGCTGCCGGGAGACTATCCCGGCACCACGAGCAGCCACGTGGCCAAGACCATGCAGCCGGGGCCAGCACCGGGAGTGCTCATGTGGCCAGGGGCAGCCGCACGGCCGCCACCATCCCAGTGCAGGGAGCGACCACATGGCTGGCATCTGCGCAGGTGGGGCAGCGCCATGTGGCCGCTGCCATCTCGGCATGGCTCACAGTGAACTTTATTTGCTTAGCCACTTTTAGCCAGCCATACTGCGAACAGAAGGGGAGAAGCGGCAGCAGCAGTTTTTCCTTTTTGGCACCCCACATGAGAGGTGCTGACTGGAGCCAGAGGCTGGCATGGCTCATGTGGTGCCAGCGGGGACCATGTGACCAACAGCGAGAGGCATGGCAAGCAATTCCCCGATGCGGAGCCCGGATGGGATCAACCTTTCAGTGCTGTGGAACTCTATAAAAACTTTTCAATTGATAGAACATGATAATAAATGAACCTACGGACACCAATTTTCTCCCAAGTCAGAGAAAAGGAAAATGTGAAGACACATGAAGAAAACAACATGGCGACACTAAGGTCGGTGAAAAAGGAGGGAGTGGGAGGAGGAGGTGCTCCAGGTGTTGGAGCTGAGATTCTTCTGCAAGCCATGGTGAGGACTATAATACAACAAACTTTTTTTCCCTGTAATTCATGAAGTGCATGGGGGGATGTAGAAGTCTGCCTGCAGCCCATGATAAAAGATACGCTGGAGCGTGTAGATGCTGAAAAGCTGTAATTTAGTGAGAAACTGGAACAGAGAGAGAAGATCATTGCTTCCAGGAATAGAGGAAGAGGACCCTTGCTTCCAAACTAGAACAGCTCATCCTTAAAAGACTGTACCCCATGAACCAAATGACCCACACAAACAGTTGTGGGAAGACTGCCTGTGGGAAGGACTCACATTGCAGCAGGTTGGGCAGGACTACTACTTGTGAAAATTAGAACCATGTTGGAGAAATTCACAAAACTATCTCCTGTGGGAATGTGAAAAATGTATGTGTGATTCGGGTTATAAGGCGATATCAGAAGTAAAACCATGCAAATGCTGTACTGGGATGATTATAAGAATCAATTTTAAGTCAAATAAAACATGGAATAAAAAGATTATATTTATGCTTGTTTAAGAGAAATTGTAACTGCTTACTTAAGAGAAATGGTAGCTATGTTGGGCTTAAAGAGCTTTTGCGGTTACGTCTGTTTGGACAAAAATAAGGAACTTGCGGTCATATTTTGCTTGCATGTAGCAAAAAAATAAGGAAGTTGTGGAAATTGTATTAAGCAAATAACCATAGTTATATAAATAGCTAATATCTACATATGCAGAAAGAAAAGGTCAGGAAAGACACTGAGGAAAATGCGAAGCCTTCATCCAAAAGACCACCAAAGGAGGGCAAACGACCCCTAGCAACAACCAACGCCTGCGTAGAAGATGATGTTGGGGGTTGGATTGTTCCCCTTTTCTTTCTGTGGAATTCCTCCCATTGTTATGCTAAGTAATTGTGACTACACCTTGAAACGACAGATAATGTTCTCGACAGATAATGTTCTCTCGTAGGTGGGTGGGTGGAGGGAGGGGGGGCGGGGGGAACCGGAAAAGGAAAGGTGGGACGGGGGTCTGGAGTGGGGCTCTCGCTCGGCTCGTTGGAGCGGGAAGACCGTCTGGGCTCTGCTCTGGCATCTCCCCCTGCCATCCCAGCACTGAGATCCACGCTCCCTGCCTTTGGACATCGCTCTGCTGCTCTCCCATCTCACCCTACTATCTGCTGAGCACCACGACCAACACCATGAGGGGGAGTCACTTTCTCATCCCCTCTCACCCCTGGGCCGCGGCCGCCATCACCCAGCCCTCTTCAACTGCGTGGGACCTGCCCTGCCCCAACAGCACCGGTAACTGAGCGCAGGGAGACGGCCTGCGGCCAAAAGGGACTGGAGTGGAGCTATATTGTTCTGTTGCCAATTTTTATAGCTGTTGTTGTTTTCTGCCTTGTTAGATACCAGTAAAGAACTGTTATTCTTATCCCCATATCTCCTGCCTGAAGGCGTCTGAATTGGACCTAAAATAGTTAAAAGGGAGGGGGGTTGCACTCTGCATCGCAGAAAGGGGGCTCTTGCCTTTCCTTAGACCATACCTGTCTTTCAAAACAAGACAGATTTTGGCGCCCAACGTGGGGCATTGCCTGAGGGCATTGAGAGAGGGGTAGAAAAGGGGATAACAGTTCTTGAATTACCCAAGCTTGTGGTAGGTGACACCATGCTGTCCAGCTTACCCTGGATTGGTCTCCATGTGGTCACTGCTATATCTCTCCCATTTGCAAGCCCTTTTTTAAACATGAGTTTCATAACCAAGGTTACTGTGGCTATTATGCGGTTTATTGTGTGGGTTGATCAGTTGAGGAATTCATGGATTTTTAATTTTCTCTGGAAGATGGCCACATGGATTCAGAGCTATCACACTCTAAGTGTGTGTTTCTGGGGCTACTTCAGTAATGGTACTTACTGTGAGGAAGTGGCAGCAGGTGAAATTTTTTCTCAACCCATCACAGGGTTTTTGAAGTTCACCCCACCAGTCTTCAAGGGGTTCAAATCCGCTTTAAATGCTAATGACATTATAATGTGGCTAGTGTTGCTTACATCCCTGTTAAACCTGTTCTATCTAACATTCAGAGATAAGGGAAGATTGACTTGGATAACAACCCTCATACCTACCCCAGGAAATAGTGATGTTACCCCAGGGCCTGATCCTGTCCCAGAGACTAGAAAGGTTACCCCAGAGCCTGATCCTGTCCCAGAGACTAGGGATATTACCCCAGAGTTTGACCCTGCCCCACAGCCCACCTCGGAAAAGAACCACCCAGAATGGGTGGGGGTGCTAGCAAAGGAGATACGTGAGATGGGCCAGATGCTGAAGGAGTACCTCTCCCCAGCTGGTGAGAAACCCTCGCCCTGCCTTAAAGAGGAAGACTCTGATGGTGCAGCAGTGGGACCCTCAGATGTTACATCTGTCCAGGTTCCAGCTGAACTGCAAGGGCACTCACAGCCAGCAGCAGTTGCCCCTGTGGAAACTAGGAAGTCTAAGATGAAAACAAGGCACCTAGATAATAAGGGTCAGGAAGGGGGCCCCTCACAACCAGCAGGGGAGCCAGAAGTTGAGATCATCACCGAGTCCCTGCCATACGACAGTCTCCGTAACCTGCGAAAAGACATTGTACGACGGGGCCGTGAGCCTTTTACAACCTGGTTACTGCCGGTCTGGGACCTTATGGGTACAGGTGTGCAACTGGATGGTACTGAGGCAAGGAATTTGGGAGCCTTGACCCAGGACTCAGGTGTGGACCAGGTATTTGTAAGGGAGACAGGTCTCCTTTTCCTCTGGGAGCGACTTTTAATGAGTGTGAGAGAGAGATTTGTCCACAGGGAAAGAATGCAGGAGTACCACCAGAGAACACGTTGGAATACCCTTGAGGAAGGGATCCAAAAGCTGAGAGAAGTGGCAGTACTGGAGGTGCTCTTTGGGAGGGATGGACAGCATGACAATGTCCCTGACAAGGTCAGGTGCACAGGACAGATGTTGTGGAATCTTGCAAACCTGGGCCCATCTCAATATACCCCCTTTATTGCAATGATTGATGCTGATACCAACCAAGTGACAGTGGGTTCTGTTGCCAACAGGATCAGGAATTTTCAGAGTATGATGGCTGGCCAGGTGCAGGCTCATGTCTCTGCTGTGGCTAAGGACCTCAGAGAGGAGTTTAAGGAGGAGATGAAGGAGATAAGGGAAGAGGTGAGGAAGATCAGTGCAGCACCAGTGCGAGTCATGGACCCCAAAAGTAGAGCCCAATGCCCCCCAGCTAGGGAGAGAGGGTATACCCCACGTGCTGACCTGTGTTTTTTTCTATGTGACCACGGGGAAGACATGAGAAGGTGGGA
The DNA here is from genome assembly GCF_052056855.1 of Sturnus vulgaris. Lineage (NCBI taxonomy): Eukaryota > Metazoa > Chordata > Aves > Passeriformes > Sturnidae > Sturnus > Sturnus vulgaris. Next base: position 64,394,069 of record NC_142282.1, read on the forward strand.
TGGGAAACCCACTTCTGTCCTGGCAGCACGGGTGCGCCAACTCAGGGAGGGGAACACCAACAGAGGGAACTCCACTAAAGTGAGGGTAGCCTCAGCCTCCCATGGAGGTGCAGGGTATTACAGAAGGGAGGATGATCTGTCACATCCCCTTGAAGGAACCTCCAGTACGTATGCCCAGGAGAGAAATAATAACCAAGGCTAGAGGGGCCCAGCCTCTAGCCAGGGAGAGGCACGGGAAAACCGGATCTTTTGGACGGTGTGGATCCGATGGCCTGGCACATCAGAGCCACAGGAACACAGAGCATTGGTTGACACTGGTTCACAATGTACATTAATACCATCGGGACATGTCGGGAAGGAACATCTTTCGATTGCTGGGGTTACGGGGGGATCTCAGGAATTGACTTTGCTGGAGGCTGAGGTGAGCCTGACTGGGAAAGAGTGGCAGAAACATCCAATTGTGACTGGCGCAGAGGCACCATGTATCCTAGGCATAGACTTCCTCAGGAACGGCTATTACAAAGACCCAAAGGGACTCAGGTGGGATTTTGGAATGGCTGCTGTGGCGGCAGAGGGCATTAAGCAGTTGAACACCCTGCCTGGGCTATCAGAAAACCCATCTGCAGTGGGACTCCTCAGGGTGAAAGAGCAACAGGTGCCAATTGCTACCTCAACAGTGCACCACCGGCAGTACCAGACGAATCGAGATGCTATGATCCCCATCCACAAGATGATCCGTGAGCTGGAGAGACAAGGAGTTGTCAGCAAAACCCACTCACCCTTCAACAGCCCCATCTGGCCTGTGCGTAAATCTGAAGGAGAATGGAGATTGACTGTGGACTATCGTGCATTGAATGAGGTGACTTCACCGCTGAGTGCTGCTGTGCCAGACATGCTGGAACTGCAGTAGGAGCTGGAGTCCAAGGCAGCAAAGTGGTACGCCACCATTGACATCGCCAATGCATTTTTCTCCATTCCTCTGGCAGCCGAGTGCAGGCCTCAGTTCGCTTTCACCTGGAGGGGTGTGCAATACACGTGGAACCGACTGCCCCAGGGGTGGAAACACAGCCCCACCATCTGTCATGGATTGATCCAGGTTACACTGGAGAAGGGTGGAGCTCCAGAACATCTGCAGTACATTGATGACATCATTGTGTGGGGGGACATGGAAATGGAGGTATTTCAGAAAGGAGAAAAGATCATTGAGATTCTGCTGGGAGCTGGCTTCACCATTAAAAAGAGCAAAGTCAAAGGGCCTGCCCAAGAGATCCAGTTCCTGGAAGTAAAGTGGCAAGATGGACGGCGCCAGATCCCCAGTGAGGTCATCAATAAGATCACTGCAATGTCTCCACCAACCAGCAAGAAGGAAACACAAGCCTTCCTAGGTGCCATAGGCTTTTGGAGAATGCACATTCCTGAGTACAGCCAGATTGTGAGCCCTCTTTACCTGGTCACCCGCAAGAACGATTTCCACTGGGGCCCTGAGCAGCAGCAAGCCTTTGCCCAGATCAAGCAGGAGATTGCTCATGCGGTAGCCCTTGGCCCAGTCAGGACGGGACCAGATGTGAAGAACGTGCTCTACTCTGCAGCCGGGAACCATCGTCTGTCCTGGAGCCTGTGGCAGAAGGTGCCTGGTGAGACGCGAGGCCGACCACTGGGGTTCTGGAGTCAAAGCTACAGAGGGTCCGAGGCCAACTACACTCCAACGGAGAGGGAGATCTTGGCCGCCTATTAAGGGGTCCAAGCTGCCTCAGAGGTGGTTGGCATGGAAACACAACTCCTCCTGGCACCCCGACTGCCAGTGCTGGGGTGGATGTTTAAAGGAAAGGTTCCCTCAACCCACCATGCCACTGATGCCACATGGAGTAAATGGATTGCCCTCATCACACAACGCGCCTGTATTGGAAACCCGAATCGCCCTGGGATTTTGGAGATAATTACCAACTGGCCGGAAGGGGAAGACTTTGGTCTTGCCGACAAAGAGGAACAGGAACAAGTGACCCGGGCCGAAGAAGCCCCACCGTATAACCAACTGCCAGCAGATGAAACATGCTATGCTCTTTTCACTGATGGTTCCTGCCGCATCGTGGGGATGAACCGGAAGTGGAAAGCTGCCGTATGGAGCCCCACACGACAGGTTGCACAAGCTACCGAAGGAGAAGGTGGGTCGAGTCAACTTGCTGAACTCAAAGCTGTTCAGCTGGCCCTGGACATTGCTGAAAGAGAGAAGTGGCCAAAACTCTACCTTTACACTGATTCATGGATGGTAGCCAATGCTCTGTGGGGATGGCTGGAAAGGTGGAAAAAGGCTAACTGGCAACATAGGGGAAAACCAATCTGGGCTGCCAATGAATGGAAAGACATTGCCACCCGGACAGAGAAGCTGTCTGTGAAAGTCCGTCACGTAGATGCCCATGTCCCCAAGAGTCGGGCTAATGAGGAGCACCGACACAATGAGCAGGTAGATCAGGCGGCACAGATAGAGGTGTCGAAGATAGATTGAGACTGGCAGCAGAAGGGAGAGTTGTTCCTGGCTCGATGGGCCCATGATGCCTCAGGTCATCAGGGCAGAGATGCCACATATAAGTGGGCACGAGACCGAGGGGTGGATCTAACCATGGACAGTATTTCTCAAGTTATCCATGACTGTGAGACGTGCGCTGCCATCAAGCAGGCCAAGCGGGTGAAGCCCCTCTGGTATGGGGGGCGATGGTCCAAATATAAGTATGGAGAGGCCTGGCAGATTGACTACATCACACTGCCTCAAACTCGCCAGGGCAAGCGCTATGTACTGACCATGGTGGAAGCCACCACTGGGTGGTTAGAGACCTACCCTGTGCCTCATGCCACTGCTCAGAACACCTTCCTGCACCTTGAAAAACAAGTTCTTTGGAGGCATGGTACCCCTGAGAGAATTGAGTCAGACAATGGGACTCATTTCAAGAACAGCTTTATAAACACCTGGGCTAGAGAACACGGCATTGAGTGGGTGTACCATATCCCCTACCACGCACCAGCTGCAGGGAAAGTTGAACGGCGCAATGGCCTGCTTAAAACCACCTTGAAGGCACTGGGTGGGGGAACTTTCAAGAATTGGGAGATTAATCTACCAAAGGCCACCTGGTTAGTGAACACCTGAGGTTCCACTAACCGAGCAGGCCCTGCCCAATCGGAGCCCTTGGGAATATCAGATGGAGATAAGGTTCCAGTGGTACACATGAGAGGTATGCTAGGAAAAACTGTTTGGGTGAATCCTGCCTCCAGCAAAGACAATCCCATCTGTGGAGTTGTATTTGCTCAAGGACCAGGTTGCACCTGGTGGGTGATGCAAAAGAATGGAGAGACCCGATGCATACCCCAAGGAGACCTTGTTTTAGGGTGAAATACCTATAGTACTGTGCCTATGTCTCTAACTGCATGTATGTATATATAACTTAACAGTTTAATTTGATATAGCATATTAGTTTGGGAGAAATTCAGGGGTGGATAATGTTGGGGGTTGGATTGTTCCCCTTTTCTTTCTGTGGAATTCCTCCCATTGTTATGCTAAGTAATTGTGGCTACACCTTGAAACGACAGGTAATGTTCTCTCGTAGGCGGGTGGGTGGAGGGAGAGGGCGGGGGGGGGGAAACCGGAAAAGGAAAGGTGGGACGGGGGTCTGGAGTGGGGCTCTCTCTCTCGCTTGGCTCGTTGGAGTGGGAAGACCGCCTGGGCTCCGCTCTGGCATCTCCCCCTGCCATCCCAGCACTGAGATCCACGCTCCCTGCCTTTGGACATCGCTCTGCTGCTCTCCCATCTCACCCTACTATCTCCGGACACTCTGCTGAGCACCACGACCAACACCATGAGGGGGAGTCACTTTCCCCATCTCTCTCACCCCTGGGCCGCGGCCGCCATCACCCAGCCCTCTTCAACTGCGCGGGACCTGCCCTGCCCCCACAGCACCGGTAACTTAGCACAGGGAGACAGCCTGCGGCCAAAAGGGACTGGAGCGGAGCTAGACTGTTCTGTTCTGTTGCCAATTTTTATAGCTGTTGTTGTTTTCTGCCTTGTTAGATACCAGTAAAGAACTGTTATTCTTATCCCCATATCTCCTGCTTGAAGGCGTCTGATTTGGACCTAAAATAGTTAAAAGGGAGGGGGGTTGCACTCTGCATTGCAGAAAAGGGTCTCCTGCCTTTCCTTAGACCATACCTGTCTTTCAAACCAAGACAGACGACCACTGACGTGAAATCAAGGAAACTAAAGAAGGCGGGGGTTATCAGGAAAACAAAAACTCAGACTGTATAAAAAAGCTGAACTAATTCTATGTGGTGTGCATCGTGGTGGGGCAATGACTCCCCCACGCACCCAGCGCTGTTTGTTTGATGCTTTTTCTATTAATAAATAATCATTGGAGAGATCATAATTTCTCATGAATTTATAACAGGAAAGACCCTATGGCATAGCAGAAGAGACTCCTCTCCCTAAGCGAACTGAAGAAAGATTTTTAGAAGTGACAAACTGACTAAAGACCCTATGTCTTGTCTCCCTCCACTGTCGGTGGGAAAGAAAGAAGGGCTGGGGTGAGGGGAAGGTGTTCTAAAGGTTTATTTTAGTTCTCATTATCCTCTTTAATTCTGTTAATAAACTTTTCTTTATATCTTTTGAGCCTGTTTTGCCCTTAGAGTGTTTTCTCCTAATTCTTACCTCACCTCATAGACCTTTTAGTTTTTCTTTCCCCCTCCTCTGCTCAACTGTAGCAAAGGAGAATGAGTGAATGATTTTCATGGGTGCCTGGCTTCTAGCCAGTGTCAAACCCTGACAACCATTCACAAAGTTTTGAAAAAAGTATTTTCTAAGAAGTTTGCTATGTTAAAAAGAAAATAAAATTCAAAGTTTAGAATACTTCTGGAGTCCAAAGCACAGCTGAAGCTTCTCTGTACAAGCTAAGGGAATGCATCTTTTTGTCTTCTCCTATGGACTCATTCCATCATAGCATACATTTTCATTTAATTATTCCTTTAGTATAAGTATAGAATCAGGTCTTTAAAAATTAACAAATATTCTTAAAGGGGACATTTTTTTAGCTGAAAAAATTATGACTAAAGCATATAGCAGGATATTACATAACACAGGTACCTGTGGTCCAGCACAGCTGATCTTGCAAACATCACAGTAGTGGATCTGGGGTGGTTTGGGAGGTTGCTTTGGTTTCAATTGCTTATTTTGGAATGGTGCCTTTTTAGTAAAGGTGGTCCCTGTCCAAGCAGCTGTTGCAGCAGCAGCAGCTGCTGCCGCTGCCTGTTTCTGCTGCTGCTGCTGCTGGTAATAGGATGATGCAGCTGAATATACTGCAGCTTCATAGCCAGAATAAGAGGTACCTCAAAGATCAAAATAAAATAAAAGTTACATCACTGTATATCATGTATCAATTACATAATACACTAATACCAAGCATATTGCATAATAGAGTAGGATATAAATGATGTATTGAGATCTTGTCAGGCAGTCTGAATTTTTCTTGATGTTTCACAGTACACAAATACATAGCATATCAAGGAAACTGGGCTTTCATACCTTTAGAGCCAGTTTTCCCATAAACTTTATACATCTACTCGTTCAACTATTTTAATCCTCTAATCAAGCTCTGTTTCAATGAAGTCTTAGAATTCCTTTTTAAACTGAAAATAAACCAAAACAAATAGTTCAAGGTAGCTATAATATACCAGTTGATTACCATCTGGCCATAAAATTAACATCTCACCTTTAACTACTTTTTTGATTTTTAGTGTTTGAAGCAAAGTCTTTCTTTGTAGCACCCATTGTCCTCCCATCTTGGCTTGAGAAAATCCAAACTTAAAAGATTTATATTTGACTGCTCTTCCTTGTCTCTAATTGCTGCTTGATGGCAGCATGCTCCAAATTTCCCTGGGTTATATTTGTGGTTTTTATTTTTTCAATCCCTCATTTTTTCTCTCCAAACTTTACAGTAAGTCACAAAACACTTCTGCATGTAGCAATGCCAACACTTTGTATATTCTCACATGTAACAGAATAGGCACATAGAAGCATCAAACCTCTTTTAAAGATACATAAAAATATTTTGCCATTATTATGATTTAACTGGTTGATATTTCTCAGTAGAATATGATGTAATCGAACATAAACTCCTAAAATGCTGAGTATTTAAATCCTCTCCTGTAACAAATGCAAAGATCTCAGTAATATAATATGCAAAATTCTTACCAGAGTAAGTAACCGCTGTTGTACTGTATGTTGCACTTTGAGTATAGGATGGGACAACAGTAGCTGCAGCTGCTACCGGCTGCACAGTAGAGGATACTGGATATATAGAAAATGAAGTTGTTGCTGGACTTGGGGTTGCAGGTTTTATAGCTGTCACTTGTCGTGTTTGCTGGGCTTGGGTATACTGAGTTGCCCCTTGGCTATATCCTGCTTTTGGAGCTAATTAGGATAGAAAATAGAAGTATACAAACATTGATATGCTTTAGTTGAATGAAATGCAAACCATCTTAAGCGATACTTAATGATATGCTAGGGGATAAACACATTAACAAGTGAGTTTTGTTTTAGTTTGGTTGGTTTTTGTCTTTTTTTGATTGGGTTTTAGTTGTTTTTTGTACAGTAATGGTTATGCTTCAGCTACCATATATCCCACAATGGTTTAATCATATCAAAGCTCACACTAGCAAGCCTCAGATTTATTTACGTATTTTTAACTGTGCTGCCATGTTTTTAAACAACCTTCTCCTTCAATGGTTTTACTAGAGTACATATTAAACCAAAGTACATCTAAACTTTGCTATTATTTCTAATTATAATAAAAAAAAGCAAATAGGATTTATGCTTTGCAGCATTTATGATACCAATAATTAAAGAACTATATATATTAACTAAAGAATTTTTTTTAAAAGTCTTTATAACCAAGTTAGCAACCGAACCTACCACTGACTTTTTCAACCCACTTCAGCAAAAATGTTTGCCTAGAAGTACATTTTGAGTGTATTAATAACAATCCAAACCTCAAAGATAGTTACTTATGGCAATGTCACAATAATGTTCAAGTTCTGGGTGCATCAAGTTTTTTCTACACATTGACAGGGATTACATGTCAAAACAATAAATAAATCTGATAATATTAAATATTCAAAGATATATTTTTAAGCTATTAAAATAGTATACAGACTGTATATAATGACAGGACTTTGAATCATGCCACCTACCTGTCTGATAGTATGACTCAGCCACTGAAGGTTGAGGCTGGGCAGCAGCAGCCACAGCCGCAGCAGTTGCTGCTGTTGCTTGTTGATAGTATTGTTTGCTGTCATAAGCTACAGCTGGGGCAGTAGATCTAACATAAGAATAGGAATCCTAAAAATTAAAAAAAGAAATCCCATCAAATTTTTCCTTGAGTATATATCTGGAATAATAAAAATCATTAGCAGAGTCAAAGATTTTTTTCTATTCTACAAGTAGATTTAAAAAATATTTACAGATACATTATATACCAATATATGCATTAAAGAAATTAGGTTTATGTTTACAGATACTTCAGGCCTGAAGACAATTCTGAATGGTCTTTTTCAGACATAATGTAGGAATTAATCTCATGCTATTAAACTACCTTTCCCCTTCCAAATTATTTTTGTTACCAAAAAGCAACTCAATGCACACTAGTTTTTCATAATGACTATATCAGACTGCATTCCTGTAAAATATGAAAGAAAAAGACACCACAAATCTCCACAAACCACAATATATTCACAAGTTTAAAAACATGGAACCATGGCTTAGCCCTCCCTAAGACAGGAAGAGCCACCAGAAAAAAACAATATCAGAGGTCCTATATTTTTCTCTTCAGGCAAGTAGAAGGCAGTAGCTCAAAGAAAAGGGGTGAATGGAGTCAAGTCCTCGCTGGGGCAGGAGATGAATCCCCTCCTTGCCCACCTCACCTTCCCAGGTGCCTCTGTACAATAGGTATGAAGATGTAGAAGGCCAGTAAAAGGATGATGAGGATGGAGGTCCATCTACACCAGAGGTGTTGCCAAAGTCAGAAAGGCTTAACCTCTGTGTAACAACCACCTCCACGAGGAAAAGACAGATTGCAGCTGTAGGCAGTTGCCTTCCAAGGTGAACAGAGGGTACAATATGCTGGATGGACGCTCCTCTTAAGTGTGCTGCCTCTCTGGGACCCAGGTTAAAGACATAACTGGGAAAATTGTCTAGCGTGGTACAGCCATCAGACTACTATCCATTATTGGTCTTCTATGTGAGTGGTGATGAAATCACAATACATAGTCCAAGGATAATCAAAAGAGACTTCAGGGCCCTGGGATAGCTTGTAAGGGAATCTGGAGCACAGGTTATTTTCTCCTCTATCCTCCCAGCTGTGGGCAGAGACATTGAAGAAACAGATGAGCCCAGTCTAATACATGGCTCCATGGCTGGTGTCACTGCCACAATTTCACATGTTTGTATAATGGGATGGCCTACATGACACCAGGCATGCTAGAATCAAATGGGATTCTCCCTTCACAAAAGAGGAAGAGGGTCTTTGTTCAGGAGCTAGCATTATTCATTGATATAGAGCTTTAAACCAGACATGACGGGGGAGAGGGATAATGTCAGGCTTGTCCTTGACAAGCTGTGGGACAACACATCAAAAGGGATGGAGTGGTAGCAAGGGCCTTCAGCCATGACTGAGATGTGCTAGCCACATTGAAGCATACGTGAAGATTTACAGAGATGAGCCAGGGGCTCCTGAGGTAATAGAAGTCACCAGGGAAACACCTCAAAGGAGGAGTGTCCCTCTAAAAAAGGTGACACTGACAGCCCACCTGAGATGCCTTTACACCAATGCACACAGCATGGGCAACAAACAGGAGGAATTGGAAGTCTCCATGCTGCTACAAAGCTACAACCTTGTTGCCATTACTGAAACTTGGTGGGACAAATCCCATGACTGGTGTGGTTATCGATGGCTACAGGCTGTTCAGAAGGGACAGAGAAAAAAAAGAGAGGTGGAGGGGTTGCCCCCTTTGTCAAGAAATGGATAGATTATGAAGAGCTGTCTCTGAAGAACAGCCATGAGAAGGTTGAAAGCTTATGACTGAGAAATAGGGAGTGAGCTGAGAAAGGGAACCCTGTGGTTGGTGTTTACTACAGGCCACTCAATCAGAAGAAGCCTATTGATGAAGCCTTCTTGCTCCAGCTACAGGAGATATCGCACTTACAGGTTCTTGTCCTGCTGGGGGGTTTCAACCACTCCAACATCTGCTGGGAAAGTAGCACAGGGAGCTGTAGGCAATCCAGGAGACTCCTGAAATGCATGGAGGATAACTTCTTGAGCCAGATAATAGACAGCACTACCAGAGGGGATGCAATACTGGACCTGATGGTCACCAATGTAAGTGAGCTAATGAGGGTCATCAAGATTGGAGGCAGCCTGGGCTGCAGTGATCATGCACTGGTGGAGTTTGCAGTCCTGAGGAATATGAATACTTCCCAAGTGGATAAGTGAATAGACTGCAAGACAGACTGGAAGAGCAAAGTCCCTCCCACTGTAAGAGAAGATCAGGTTCATGACCACCTGAGGAACCTGAACATACATAAGTCTATAGGACCTGATGAGATGAATCAGAGTCCTGAGGGAATCAGCTGATGTAGTTGCCAAGTCATTCTCCATCATATTTGAAAAGTCATGGCAGTCATGTGAAGTCCAGGGTGACTAGAAAAAGGGAAACATTGCACCCATCTTTAAAAAGGGTAGAAAGGAAGACCCTGGGAACTACCGCCCTGTCAGCATCACATCTGTGCCTGTGAAGATTCTGGAACAGATCCTCCTAGAAGCTCTGCTAAGGCACATGGAGGACAGGGAGGTGATTCAGGACAATCAGCACAGCTTCACCAAGGGCAAATCTGACCAACCTAGTGGCCATCTACGATGGAGTGACTCCATCGGTGGACAAGGGAAGGGCTACAGATGTCCTTTATTTAGACTTCTGTAAAGCCTTTGACATGGTCCCCCACAACATCCTTCTCTCTGTTGTTCAGTGGATAAGGAATTGCTTGGATGGTTGCATCCAGAGGGTAGCTGTCAACGGCTCAGTGTCCCAATGGACATCGGTGACAAGTGGTTTCCCTCAGGGGTTCATATTGGGATCAAGTGCTATTCGATGTCTTCATCAATGACGTAGATGAAAGGATTGAGTGCACCCTCAGCAAGTTTGCAGATGACACCAAGCTGAGCAGTACAGTTGACACTCCTGAAGGATGGGATGCCATCCAGAGTGACCTGGTCAAGCCCAAGATGTGGCCCATGGGAAACTCATGAGGTTCAACAAGACTAAGTGCAAGGTGCTGCACCTGGGTCTGGGCAATCTCTTGTATCAATACAGGGTGGGGAATGAAGAAATTGAGAGCAGCCCTGCCAGGGACTTGGGGGTGCTGGTGAATGAAATCATAGAATCATTACGGTTAGAAAAGACCTCTAAGATCACCAGGTCCAACAGTCAACCTAGCACTACCATCATGTTCACTACTAAGCCATATCCACACATTTTTTGAACATTTCCAGGAATGATGACTCCACCACTTCCCTGGGCAGCCTGTTCCAATGCTTTAGAACCCTTCCCATAAAGAAAGTTTTCCTAATATCCAAACCAAATCTCCCCTGGTGCAACTTGAGTCCATTTCCTTTTGTGTTGTCACTTATTACTTGTAAAATGAGACTGAGCCTCGCCTCACTACAACCACTTTTCAGAGCAGTAAGATCTCCCCTCAGCCTCTTCTTCTCTGGGCTACACAACCCTAGCTCCCTCAGCCACTCCTCAGAAGACTTATGTTCCAGACCTTTCACCATCTTCACTGCCCTTCTTTGGATGTGCTCCAGTGCCTCAATGTCTTTCTTGCGGCATTTTTCTTTAATTTAGGGGACTCTATCTGAATGCATCTAATACCCGACTAGTTTAACAACCTTGTAATTATGCGTAAACATGCTACTGGAAGGACTCCTACATTTCAGTTCATTACCATATGTAACAAAGTACAAAGCCCTACAAAGGAATTCATAACATACAGCAACAGTATAGTAGCTTTAAACAGATAAAAATTAAAATTAGACTCTAGATAATGTAGCAAAAAAGCTGATAAAAATACAAATAAAGCTCACATTTCTAATAGGAAACTACCTGGCCATGTAAAACCACTAATCTTCCTGCATCTAAACTGTCTGATTGAAACCAATGGGCGAGGGTTACTGATGTCTATATATCCTTGCATTGTGTCAATCTAGACAGACAAAAAAGACTGCAACTTCTCACTCTTTGGAGTAAACACTTATCTTAAGTAAGTCCCAAGATAACCACTACATACTGAAATCTTCCAACTGCAAAACTGATGCAGCACTGATTTTTACTGCTAAGTTTCTTTATTTCTGAAGAGGAATACCAGTCACTGACAGGATGTTGTTTCATAAGACATTTAAGCCAGTGTAAGAATGGGAAGTTCTCTGAGGTACCATCACATCTCTCCTCACCCTACATGATCCCACATCCATCTCTTGCATTGGCACCACAACTGTGCAGAACCAAAGAAATTTTGCAGGAGCCTGTCAATCCCATGGAAAGATGCTGTTCCTTTTTTAGCTGGTTAACCTTCTGTGGAGTCCTTATCCTGAACTGACCCACCCAAAATGCTGACAACTGCTAGATTCAATGCAAAGAAATGTCAGTAAAGGTCAGAGCAAGATGAAAACAGACAACAGTTTCCTTTTGTAAAAGCCTGTGCCACACAAGGGTAGGCAGTAGTCTCACAAAGGGTACCCAAAATCTACTCAAAAGACAGTTCCTCTCCTAGAGTAATCTTCTAATCTCTTACATTTGGTGCTAGAGCTCCTGTGGCAACCAGGAACCTGACAAGGGAACTACTTCTATCTCCCACTGAAAATTTTTATTGGAACAGTTTTTTCATCTGAATCAGTTCCATGACCCATTTAACTGCATGCCACTTGGACAGTTAGGCTAGCCAAGACAAGTAGTAGTTCACAAAATCATTTGGAGATAAATGTCAATACATTGTTTATTGTGTGAATGTCTAAATCTTAGCAGTATTACTGCTGATAAACTTCTATACATACCATATGGGACAGCAGTCACTTCACATTCTATCACAGTTTTAGCTGTGAGCCATGGAAGAAAAAATATAAATATCACCACATTCTCTTATCCAAACAGGCCTCCTCCTTTTAACATATCATTTTAAAATTACACATTAAAAAAAAAAAAAACCACACCTGGTAATTCTGTGTAGTGACAGGAGGTGGTGGTGGTGGAGCTTCTTGTTGCCTCTGTGTATAACCATAATCTGTAGCTGTGTGCGCTGTAGGATAGCCTCCATAAGCAGCAGCTGTTGCAGCAGCTGCAACAGCTACTGGAGCAGGTCTGGCTACTGCAACTGTAGCTGCTGCTGGAGCATAGGCTGCAGTGACAGTGTGTGCAGCAACTGGTGCCTGGTGAACAGTGTAGCTGGCAACTGTAGTTGGATGGGAATAAGCTACGCCCGAAGCTGGCTGCTGGCTACATTGGAAAAAGACAGTAAGTAAATAATTAGATTAATCCAACATACTCATCTAACACCTAAACATTTCAAACTCCCAAATTTGATTCATACTTGTCTGTTCTACAAACAGACCTGGAACAGCTATCATACACTGTAATTATTTTTATTACCTCTTATCCACCCCATTAAAAAGGCTGTATCATTTTGAAGTTTCTGTGAATGCAAATATATCATGCAGGCAATTACTTTCTTCTTCGCAAGGAGTAGTGGTAGCTGCGTTCCACTGCTTGAAAAGAACCCAAGCCTTTCATTCAAAATAATACAGAAGTCTTACAGAGTTATATTTTCATGACCAATAAGTTTTTAAGTGTTTTAGTGGGTCTTCAATAAAACTGATACACCTGTCAAATTAACAAAAATACTGCTTTTCTGTGAGAGCTCATTACTGATATGCACTTGCATTATGTTTTTCAGTAAATCATGTAAAGTAATGAGATTTTCAAATACTTATGTGAAAAATAGCTCAGAACTCTTAAATGCAAGGAAGAGACACTAAATATTTCTGATGTGGGAGTTTTCTCACAAAAAATGAAAATTATAAAAGCTGGCCCCACTCATTCAAACAGAAGTCCACTGCCTCACAACATGAAGCATCAAAAGAACGGGCAGTCAAATCAAGCAAGACAACTGCTACCAGAGGTCTGGCAATCTTCCAGGCACATGATGAGACTAATTTGCTTCTCTTTAAGGTGCAGGTAAAACATTACTATATAGCTATTTAATAAGAATAAATAAATATTAATAGTGGAAATAAAAATTATGGCTTCTAAGTTTTAATTATTTGAACTAAAACTAATATTGTTGTCCTATAATGATTTATAACTTTACATTATTATTAAAATCCTATAATAGCTATTTTTAAACAAATAAAGTGAACTGGGCAAAATATCACTATCTGGAACAATTATATGAAATAGGGGGTTGAGTGATTATTATGACATTTTTACTACCCCTCCTGTAGTGATTTTCACTATTTTAGAGTCTCTAAAGTTTCACATCTCCATAGCACTATTAAAAGATTATTCAAAAACAATTCCATGCCTATCAAGGAGGTAGTATCCTCTAATTTTTGGAAAAAAATATAAAAATGAAATCTTGTTGGAAGCAAACATACTCAGTGTCAAAGTGGAATTTCAGCATCATTATGCTCAAAACCAAAAGGAATGAGTTATAGTATTTCTTTCCTAAAGACTGCAATATTCTCTCTGACATAGCTATCAGGAACAAAGCACCTTTTAACTATAGTTACTATTATTTTTGCAATAGATGGTTCCATAACTCCCTTTTGTTTAATAACTTTTAAGAAAAACTGTTTTTTTTAATTTTAATTACAGCAAAACCCATTAACTTCAATATATATTTTTTAAAATCCTTACAGCAGAAACACACAGAGAAAATGGTTTTATTATTGTACTTACACACCTGGACTCCACCTTCTTCCCATCTTAGGCCCCTGTTTGCTTTAAAAACCACTTGCATTTCATCCAAATTTAATTCAGTTGTGAGTTGTACTCACAATTATGTTTCATTTAATTTTCAACTTCTTAGCATAACAGTGGAAGGAAGAGACCTGACTCACTGGTGTAGCTCCCACCACTGCTTGATGTATACAGACAATTTATCTATTTTGTCAGTTTAAAGTGAGAAATCAGACTCTGTCAGAAGATTCAGGAAGACTATTTTATGATGGTAAAAGTGAATGACAATCTATAAAATTAGGCTGTATTATCTACATAACTAAGAGTACAGAAGTGTAAAATATTCATACGTTCTGAGGTAATTCATATCATATGTACCTGTTGGAGTCAGTAAGCCAAGGGTCTCTCTGAATCTTTCAGAGAGAGATTAGAGTGCAGGGATTGAATTAAAGCCTTTGGATGGACTGAAGTATGTTAAGCCACTCACACATAAGGCAGAAGTCAAAGTTTAGGTTTTAGCATAAGTGAACAAGCAAGCAAGTAAGTAAGTAAATGGAATAAGTTTTAAGTGCTTTTAGTAAGTAAAAGGTCTTAGATGCCAGAGAAGTAGTACATGTTCTACTGAAGGTTGAAAAACATGCTAGTGTTTCCGAGGAGGCTCCAAGAACCTAGGTTCAGACATAATAGAGTTAAGGATATTGCTTACATTTTTCAGTTAAAACAAGATAGGCCATGTACGTAGTTTATATGTAGCCTGGCATGCTAAGAAATTAGAATTCTAATAGGTTAAGCAGCAGTGGTCTGAGTTTGTGTCTTAGCTAGTTAGAAAGTTTCTATAAAAGAACATGCATGAGGGAGAGCTGGTGATCTATGCCATGGCTTTATGCCATTGCATTTTGCCATTGCTTTGCTTTGCTTTGTTTTTGCCTTTGAAACTAATGTGCTTCTGCAATAAACAACTTTATAGTAACTATTAGCTGCTTAGCTCTTTGAAGAAAATAACCCGACAGTTGGGTGCCTAAGAGCACCCGAAGGTCCAAAACCTCACATTTGGTGCCTCATGTTTGGTGCCCCGCTTTTGCTTCGCTTTGCAAAGATTTTAACTACTGTCAGCCTCCTCAAATACCCAAGGGCAAAACTGAATTAGCCTCTGTGTTTACCACCAAGAAAATTTTGTCCAAAAAAATTAGGTCCAAAGCCTCGCATGCACCTACTAAAAATACATTACATTGGGAAAACAGGCAGGAGACTTCATCTCAGACTGCACTCGAACACATCAACAGTCTAATACTGCCAACAAGGAAGTCTTCCTCCCCGCTCTTATTCCTCCTTCCTCCCATAGACCAAACCTGACTATGCCATCCTATTTCATCCCTAGTGCTAGTTCTGCTACTTGTCAAGCGATTTATTGCACTGATTTAACTCATTAATCTAGCAGAAAACTACAAGATTTTTTTTTTAAATTATTTTTTCCTGAGCTCATTTTCTGATGTGGTAGAAATGTTAGAAACAGCTCACAAAACAGTGTGCTGAGTGCTAGAACCCACATAAGTTATACATATGGAAGCAGAGGAAAATAATCAAATAATGGGAGAGAGGGAAAGAACAGGGACCTGCCCAGGAAGCATTAAGCTCTCTCAAGTTTCGTGAAACCCTGCTTAAGTTACAATTACAAAATACAATACAGTGTTAACAACACATTATGAGGTAACAGTATCAGTCTATCAACAAAAATGCTTTTGTTTTCAGAATGTATATATATGATTAAAGCTGCCTGACAGTTTTCAGTGTTTAATATTGTGAAGAGATTGTGATCATTATGAGCAGGTCTATTAACAAGATTCTGCTAACAGATAGTTTAATTTCTTCTGTGCTAATTTTGTACCAAACTTCCTTATCATGGTATAGAATTAGCAGCTCAAATAATTTTATTTCTAAGGCTAATATAATTCTATGACCATGTTTATTTTAGCAAATCTCTTCCCCTTGCTTCTGCAACACCATGCAGAGCTAGTGACCAAGTTTTCAAGACCACAAGAAAAATATTCTAGAATTGACTGCTACTTCATTTTTAAAAGTTATGTTATGCTAGGTTACAGAGATTCATATCAATATATTTTCTAAATTTATGTTTCTTTTCTCCCCATGGTCTTACTGAGAACCTTTTAACATAAAGATGACTAGATACTTTCAGGTAATTCATTTATAATCAAAATATTTTTGTGTCACTGTAATTTAACTTACAAGAGATTTTAATCCTTGTGTGGTGATTAGTGCCTCATCACATTTGCCAGGATGAACTTACCTCCCTCCAGACTATTTTGCTAGCTCCCTCTTCCACCTAGTATCCTAGTATTATCTATTCTTTCATTACTACAGATGACAAGAACTCTATGGATCATTTGAGATGAAGTTTCAGCTGTGCCACTCACTCTGCTCCAGACTTTCTTTCCAAAGAATCTAGCTTCCTCAGAGCAGCTTCTTGTAAAGTTACCTGTGTATTTACAATATTTCCCTTTCATCAAATATCACAACACACCATAAATAATAAGACTCAAGACCAATCCCTAGAGTATTCCACTGCAACTATTCCTCTTTGATAATCACTCTTCTAATTCTACTAATCAGCTCTACCAGCTCCTCCTCTACAATTCTTTTACTAATCTCTAACTTAAGTAATAATTTTCTATATTGCACCACATCAAGTATTTAAACTTAGTCCTAATAAATAAGACTCAAAAAACTTAAGCACTTGATCAAGTTATTAGAGCAACAATGAAATACAGTATGTCAGCTGAGCTATAGTAACAAACCACGTGTGTGCTCTTTACTGCAACAAAGAAAGTAATTCAGTTTAGCTTAATCCCCTAACATAATGGGGAAAAATTGAACCAAATTACAAGCAGACAGAGAAGCTAACTGATTGACCTGGTACCTTAGTGAGTTTTCTTTGTAGATCAATTCTTCTCTTCCCCCAGATAAGTTCTAATATCCTTAATAGCATCTTTGAGTTCAAAGAATTCTAGTGCTCTTGATATGAAAAGATATGTAGAGTCCAACTGGCTTTATTAACTAGACAGAACTTAAAAACGACAGAATTATTTCGGTTGAAACAAAGATTATGAGCTCATGTTCTAACCCTGTGCCCAAAGCACAGCTAATAACAAAGTTACATTAGTTTTCCCAGGGCTTTGTGTCCAGGCAGGTTCCAATCATCTCCAAGAATGGAGAATCCAAGACTGCTCTAGACAACCTGTTCCAATGTCTGAGCACCCTCACTGTCAGAAATTTTTTCCTTAGTTTATGAAAGATTGTTTCAAAAGCAAATGAGTTCTAAACCAACATTTACTTAAAGTAAACCCAGTTTGTGAACATTCAAGGTAACGTCATTCTTACAGTATTTTAACTTACTATCAAAATAAACATCATTCTTTGACTTAAGAAGTTAGAGGCAAAGAACTCGTCAGCTGCAAATCTTACGCTGCTGCGTTGCTTTAATAATACCTCTTCTGCCAGAGATTTTCATTCAAAATGAATGTATTTTATTCATACCACACCTATTTCTTTAGCTGATCATAATAGTAACAGTGCTTCCTCACCAAGCTCACTTTAATTTCTATTTTCTAGGAACAACACACATTCTTCAATATTCATCTTCCATCTTGGATTTCTATTTCACTGTGTTTTCACTATCGCAGTCACAGCCAATGTACAGGCTACATGTTGCTCTCAATTGTTCTTCTCCATGTTCTGTAGATGTATGTTTTAGTCAATGACGGGTCATTTCTAGCACCTTACCTAATGTTTTTCATCTCTCCCTATCTGCCCTAAACTACTATTTGCATATCCCTATTTCCCCATGTGTTGGAAATTATATAACTTTCCTAACTAATGATTTTATTTAACTTTTGCATTAATTGCTTTAAATAATCATAAGCAGTGTAATTTGCCACCTTAGCCCGCATGTAGCTAAGTTGTTATGGTTTTTTTACAGACTGTTATTGTTAGAGTTTGACTATTAGATCACTGAAACTAAATTTTCCTAAACTAACCCTGATAAGCTTCAATGAACAAAGCCTGATGGAGTTAAAAGCTGGACACCTGGAATACAGAATTTATAGCCCTCCAAGGACATGTTGAAGTAACCAGAAGATAAAGAGGAGACTAACAAAGATGATCCAACATGTGCTGCAGACTCTGTCTGGGAAAAAGATAATAAAAAGACTGAAAAATGTGGACTAATGAGCATGAGAAGTGGGAAATCAATAACCAATAGAAGATAGAATACTAATTAATTAAGAGAATTATGTAATTTAAAACCAATGAACATTAATTTGTTTGCTAATAATGTATAAATAAGTAAAAGGTTTTGAAAGTTGTGTGCACCTAGGTGTAGCTATCCCCTTATGCACCCTGGCCTGGAATAAAGTAACGCCTACTCCTTAATACTAAAAAAATTGTGTTAGAGAGTTTAATTTATCCCAACATTTTCAGCAAGACATGCTCTTTGCTTCCTTCTTCCAAATAAGTTCACTTCTATTCAGAAGTTTTAGACCCCAATGTATACCTAGCTTGCTCTCATCTTTCACGTCTTACCTAAAAAAACTCAAGGATCAAGAGAATTAATTCTTTACATAGAATTATTGTACTACAGTGGATGAGAAAAGTTTGGGCTTTTATAAAACAACTTTGACTCAAATCTTTGAGTTACTACACTAAATTCTACTGACATTAGTGATGGAAAATACTGATATTTGTGATGCATTAGTATCAGAAAAAGTACCATATATTATGAAATACCACTATATTAAACCTCCTAGATGAGGCTGATTGCAGCAAGCTGTGACCATGTATTTTTCTCCACACTAATCTTCAATTCCATGTCAGTCTGATTTTCCTGGGAGTGAAGGGCCACACTGGCTCATAATCTTGCAAAATTCATCCAAGTAATTCTCTTTATTTGGTTGCACACCACTGACAGCTCATTATCAAAACATTGGTGTTATTCAAGTCTGGATAACAGCCATGTTCACAATGATAACACATGACAAAAAGAACTGAGCTTTAGATGTTATGTCTGCATGAAAACTAGCAACGACTAATATTTTCCTTGTCAGAATCACAGAATCAAAGAATGGCTGAGGTTGGAAGAGACATCTGGAGGGTCCAATCCTGTTAAAGCAGGGCTACCAAGAGCCAGTTGCCCAAGACCATGTCCAGACTGTTATTTGAACATCTTCAATGAAGGAGACTCCAGAAGTTTACTGGGCAACCTGTATCAGTGCTGTCACCCTCACAGTTTAAAAAACATTTTATGATGTCCGGAGGGAACCTCCTGTGTTTTGGTTTGTGCCCACTGCCTCTGGTCCTGTCACTGGGCACCACTGACAAGAGTCTGGCTCTGTCTTCTTTGCACTCTTCCTTTAGGTATTTATATACATTAACAAGATCCCCCTTGAGCCTTCTTATCTCTAGGTTAAACAGTCCCAGCTCTTTCTCTCAGCCTTTCTTCATAAGTGAGAGGCTCCAGCCCCTTCATCATCTTTGTGGCCTTTCATTAGACTCTCTCCAATATGTCCATGTCTCTTTCGCACTGGGGAGCCCAGAACTGGACACAAGACTCCAGGTCTGATGGGGCGTAACTGGCTTAACTGTGCTGACGTGAGAGGCAGATGTCATGTCTTAGAAAGTGTCATAAACCATCAAAGACCCCCAAAGTGCCCCCAGACTCATTTCTGAGGCCTTCCACCAGAGGACTGAAAGCTCCCATGCAGGGAAGGTGCCTGGGTATTCCCACCCAGCCTGAGCATATTTTAACCCATTGGACTTTGTGTTTCGAGGGTTTTTTCCCCACCCCCAATGGATCAAGACAATGATCACTACTATGACCAACGGACATCGAAATTGCATCAAGTCTCATTGCAGATCCATGGGTAGCGATATGTTCCCTTACTCTTATCCTTTCTTTCTTTTCCCTTATACATTTTCTTAAATGATACTTTCATGCTTTCATATTGTTATATTACTATAGATAATAATAACCCAAATGGCTACATACCTGGTTTCCATTGCAACCAAATTGTTCTAAAATAAACCCTACATGTATATATTTACAAGTATCAATCAGTGTCATTTCACCCTAATAAACCCCAAGGGATTAACAAGAACCTAGGTTACCCTTGCCTTCTAGGGCAGGTCATAACACTTCTGTACCAGTCTCAAATATCCAGTCACATCATACACTGCACTTGAATACAAAACTAGCTATAATTGCAAGAGTTCACTTCCATATGGCTACCTAGAAGACTGCATCTTAATCTAAACTCAGAGGCACTGTGATTGACTCTGGACCTAATCTGCTACAATTAATTGCCTTTACCTGCAAAGACTCACCACGCTTAGCAATTCAAAGTTAACAATTCACTCCTAACTGCCCAAGAATCTCGCATCTGTGACCTGTCTCATTAGAGTAGGTACATGGCATGAACATAAGTAAGATGAAACTCAGATGCTCAAAGGTTCTTTATCTTCTTAACAGGAACCAAAATCTTAACACAAGATTAATTGAGACCATCACATTTGCACACTTCTCTGTCCAAACATTTCTCAATGTCCCTATCTCTCTATCAGCATGCCCACATTTCAGTCAGCCAACTTCAGAATAAAAGCATAATTATGCCTCTTCTCCAGCAGTGAATCAAGAATGCTACTATTTTTACACATGAAAAACAAGCCAATATTAGGGTGTTCATGTCAAACTGAATAGACACACAGTAGTTAAGGTGGCTTACGGAGTGCACACACACAAACTAGAGGACTAGTATCACCAAATTTCACATTATTTCAGGCTTTTAAATAGATGGATTAATAGTTACTTAAATAAGTAACAGTTCTGCATTGCATGCAGGTTTATAACCCTAGGCCCAGTACCACTACTAGCACAAAGGTATTGCAATATTCAGAGAAATTTTCTGTATTGGTATTTGCATAATCTAATGCTTCTCAGTAAAGCATGATGTCATTACATTAAGATAAACTCCTTTTTAGACATTGACTCCTGTGTTTTCTGTTCAAAATATTAAATTAATTCTTATGAAAGGACTGCTTTAACACTGATTGCTTTGTCTCTTCACTTTCAGACATGGTAAATATACAAACCATTTATAGGATAGAGTCTTTTACTGAAACGTAAATGGAATAGTACCTTATACTTTTGATAGCAAAGGAAAAAGCTTCTTTCAATCAGTCTTTCAATTTTCTCAAGAATACATTTAGGATTAACTATGAAAATAGTTTTGAACTTGAACTGTATTCCAATTATATGGTTTTAAGGAAATTTCAAATTAGTTGTTCAGGTTCTTAAGTCTACAGACCACCTCAGCTCCACAATAAAAGGAATAACAAATTTAAAAAATGAATCTCCACTTCAAAATTGCAGATATATATGGATCTCAGTTTATTCGCTCAAATATTATTTACTTACAAAAAAATCCCTCTATATTATTTAAAAACTCCTTCATACCCCATGACAACCCAATTTCAAATTTCACAACTGTCAAGTAAAACAAATATACTGTGAGCACCTAATAAAAAAAAAGAACAAAAATATTAGCTAAATTTAATCCTCTCCTTTAACTATTATACATTGGAGTAAATAAAAATTAATTTATTTTATATCCATTTCCAGAAAAGAATCACTTGGGAGTCATTCCAAGACCCACATAAAACTGTATATTCCTAAAACTCTGTCAGGTATGCAATTTTGATTAGCTAGATAACAGTAGCACACATCTGCATTCATTTGCCAATAATCCCTCATATTTCATATATTTGCTTTATTCTTCTTAGAAGTCAAGGAAGGTCTTTATTATGAATTTATGAAATTAATAACAAAGATTCAAATATGAACTTCAAGGTGCTACTCCAACACAAGCCAAAAATGTGATGTTCATGACTGTATCTGGGTTTTGCCAAATTAAGTAACTTGATTTCAGAAAAAGTGAGATAATAGTTGCTACCAATTACTTTTTAACAGTCTGACACACCATTTGGATGCACAAAGAATACAAAGATACAAAAATTTAAAGCAACATACCTATACAAAATATATGGTTACAGGTCCCTGAGCTCCACTATAAGACCTGCTCCTGATCTTAGATACCCAAGTAGGAAATCTTTTTAAAAGGTGCATGGCTCCAAAAGTACTTTCTCTACTTTCTGATACATTAATTATAACATTGCTTCAGTGGAATGGGACAGTCCCCTGTATTTTCTGGTGCTTCTACTATTCCCTTATCTATCCAGTCTCCCATAGGTTGGGTTGGTGTAATTTTAACTCGTGTTAAAAAGGATTCCATCCTCCCACACTGACATAGGGGGAAGCAAAGACTTGGGGACTAAGCCCTATCTTCACTGAAGGAGAAGTGTCCAGGGGGCAGCAGACAGTAACTTGTTGGCGTTGTTGACTCTTAAGTGGCCATTTTAATTTAAGGGCCTTGGGATCTGATGCTGCCTCCTCCGTGGTGTCCGGTTCCACCCCCCCCACCCTCACACTACTGGGGATAGAGGGAGGTCCTTACCAGCACAAGAAAACACACCTGCGGGAGAGTCAGATAAGTAGATGGGTCCCAAGCACAACTATTGTGGAGGAGCGAGTTGCAGAAGCAAACCCCACACGGAGCGGAGGATGGGAGCAGTCCCGAGCACTCACCCCGAGGGGGCGGGGAGATCCCGGTCAGGGACACGAAACCGGAGGCGAAGAGGGAAGTGA
The DNA here is from genome assembly GCF_052056855.1 of Sturnus vulgaris. Classification (NCBI taxonomy): domain Eukaryota; kingdom Metazoa; phylum Chordata; class Aves; order Passeriformes; family Sturnidae; genus Sturnus; species Sturnus vulgaris. The sequence goes on from NC_142282.1 coordinate 64,416,879, forward strand.
CTCCGGGCAAGGACAGAGGGAGGGAGGGAGGGACAGGGCGGGGAGGGGTCGCGGTGGTTACCTATACTGGGCAGCAGCCCCGCTATGGGTGAATCCAAAGTAGTTGCCGGTGGCCATTTTGGCATCTTCTCCCAGGCGGCTGGGCACTGTGGCGAAGATAACCAAGAGACGGCAGCGGTCGGGGCCATGACAGGAGGCCCGGCAGGAGGAGGCGGGGAGAGAAAGGGACAGACAGACAAGAGACAGAAGTGCGCGCGAGCGCCAGGTCAGACACGGCGCCTCAGGACCACCGTTCCTCCGCCCCGCGCGCGGGCCGCATCTCCTCCCCCTCGCCGCCGCCTCCCTCCCCCCACGCTCACGGACACACAGAAACATCGAGCGCCATTACTTACCATAGGTGAAAGAAACTACTGGGCATATAGGAATCATGAGTGCAAGCTAGCAGGGACAACGGCGGTTGAACTCTCAACTCTCACCCCTCTCCTCACCGCCGTGTTCGCTCACTCCCTTTCCCCCCTCCACACACACCTACGGCGACAACGGCAGTGCGGCCGGACCAAGGCCATGCGCAGGCGCAAGATGTGTGAAGGGCTGCTAGAAGTTGTAGTTCAGCCAATGGCTACGCCCCCGCCCACAGAAGAGCACCCTCGATATCGCGTAGGCCGCCACCATACTTGAGGCGTGAATCCTCCTGCGCTGTATGTTGCAAAGGCTCTTGGGAGTTGTAGTTCCCCTCGCTGAGGCCCGGGCGCGAGGAAGAGCTGTTCTTAGAATAACGCTGCACGTACCACTCCTCCTGCCTGTCCCCTTTCTCCCTCCTTCCATCATCCCGTGTCACACCTACAGTCACACCGCACCTGTACCCGTGGACTCATATTGGAAAGACAGGGTCAGTTTCTCATTCTTGCCTGCAACCCCACAACACACCACAGTAGTGATAGGGAAGATGTGTGCTAATATCTTTACAAACAATTCGATGGGTGAGGGTGTGATAATTGATAAAAGATTCGTGTTAATCACAAAAGCATTGGGGTTTGTATAAACCAGAATACTAAGCTCTGAAGTGAAGCATGGACACTAGATAATGGAAATTATATGATAAAATAATTCTGTTTAAAATCACCTTGTTATATTATGTTGTATTATGTTACATTATAATATGTTATGTTATGTTTTCCAAATAAGTTGTATCGGCTACCAGCTTGCAAAATCAGACTTCCCAAAAAGCCCTTCCTGCCTTTGTCTGATCAATACTGCCTATCCCAAAAACCAGACCTCCAGAACTTCTCTGGTGGTTATCTACAAGGACTAGGTGGCTATCTGTGACTGCTTATCACCCAAAGGCTTTGTGTAAGGATGTTTATTCAACCACCACTGCTTATGACAACAAAAATCAAAAAAATTGTTGATTACAACGAGGAACCACAGTATAAGAAGAGGCTGCAAACCGAGGTTCGGTGGAGCGTGGAGTGGGTGGTGACCCCTCGCGTTCCCCAGCGCGCTGCTTGCTCTTTCTATATCAAATAAAGCAATCTAAATTTTGCTGAATATCGAGACTTTTGTCTCTCATTTATAACAAGGGTATGGGTGTTAACGTCTTTGAAATGGGTCTTAATGTCTCTACCAACTTCAAGCAGCAGGTTTGTTACAGAACCCAGACAGTTTGACTCCTGAAACAGACAAATGGGTCCTCACAAGTCTGAGTTTCTGAACTTTGGGTGAAAATGACAGGTTCAAGGGGGGTATGTGATAGGGGATTCTGGAAGGCTGCACCTTCCTAGTACCTCAGCCAATAGGGAAAGGTAGAGGGCAACATGTGGCCCTAAACTTTTAACTTCTTCTTCTATCACATGGACATCACCCAGAGCTTGCCCGTAATCTGTTACCTATTTCGTGGATTAAATCTCTCAACAGTTTCCCCCCACTGCTGCCTAGGCTCCTTTTTAAAGAAATATAACTCGTTTGGTAACAGGTGGATGCACCCAAAGGACCTGTGACCTCATAGAGAGTCCATGCTGGAGGAGTTCATGAAGAATTGCAGCCTGTGGGAAGGACACACTGTGGAGAAGTTTGTGAAGAACTGTCTCCTGTGGGTGAGACCCCACACTGAAGCAGGGAAAGAACATGAGGAGGAAGAAGCATCAGAGACAATGTGTGATAGTCACTGACTGCAACCCCCACTCCCCATCCCACCACCCTCCTGGGGGAGGGGGCGGGGGAAAGGTATCAGGAGTGAAGTTTAGCCTGGGAAGAAGGGACGGGTGGAGGGTAAAGTGTTTTAAAATTTGTTCTTATTTCTCATTATCCTACTCTGTTGTTAATTGGTAATAGTCATTGGTAATAAATTAATTTCCTGAAATTGAGTCTGTTGAGCCCGTGATGGTGATTACTGAGTGATCTCTCCTTGTCCAAAAATATAATGAGACTCATGAGTCTTTCGTTATATTTTCTCTCCCCTGTCCAGCTGAGGAGGGAAGTGATAGAGAAGCTTTGGTGAGCACCTAGCATCCAGCCAAGGTCAAACCCACCACACAGCCATGTGTAAAGTATATCAACTTAAAATGCCAAACATCCTTGCCAATTCACTGGTCATTAATATTAGCTTTGCATAGGAACTAAATAGTACTGTACCTCTTGTTCTTTCTTATCCTAATCAAGTACAATAGAAAAAGGATTCTGTATGGGAAAATGAATAAGTTTCCAACTTCTGTGGTTCACTCTCAGTCAAAGTGCTTTTCTGTGAAGAAAGCAGCAATTGTGTGAAGAAAATGCTTAGAAAAACAAAAGCCCAAATCCTGAAGCTATTGTCAGGAAAATTAATCCACCAACACCAGAGGTTTATGTCCAAAAAGGAGACAGAGGAGTTCTGTTACTTTATTCGAATAAAGGGAGAGGCCATGGGGCATTTCCCCTGGGGTCTGTCAAATTTTTGGAGGACACAGCCTCCTTTTTATCCTAATTTCCCAGCCGCATTTTCCTTTCTCTTTTCCCATTGGCTGAGGTACTTGAGAGGTACAGACTCTCTGAAATGCCTAATACCTAAGACTCCCTTCTAATGTATACCCCTCCTTTTGTCTTTTCCTTGTGTCAATCAGTGGAATTCCTTATGGAATTTATGGTTCTTCCCATTGTTTCTTTCATCTCTCAGTATGCAATTTTATTTATCAGCAGACCTACAGTTTTTTTGTAAAGACAATTATCTCATTCCATTTATCAATCAGTGGAATCCTTCCCATTGTTTCTTTTATCTCTCAGTGCTAGTTTTATCTACCAGCAGACCCAGTTTGTTTGTAAAGACGAGTCCCTCATTCCTTTCACAATATTCAAGAGTACTTCAGGAGAGGGGTCTACACAAGTCTTCTATAGAAGAACTTACTCTGCCACAAGAACCACAGTCAATTTCGGACACATAAATGAGATCTCTACTGTCCTCAACTTGTTTTTATGAAAAATTGTTCACAACTGGACCACCGGACCATAGCATTTGGATGAAAAGGAAATAGACGTTTTCTGTGTTCTAGAGTCTTTCAACTTCTCAGTTATAAGCCTTCCAATATATTGATAAATATACATATTCATTACACATTTCACTAAAATATATACACACTTTTTAACACTGTACCACTGAAGTTATACTTTTGCAAGTGTTAAAGCCTGCAATTGCCCATTCTTTTGCAGATTTCTTTTTCACAGTAAAGATTTCTGTCTTAAGTTTCATAACTTTTTTCATTCAAGTAATTTCTAGTCATTCTAATTCAAATATCCCACCCTACATCTTATGATTTCAGCCCTGCATACATCTCTGCATACACCTCCTGTTGGGCAGCCTGATTCAGCTGCGATTTCAGCAGAAGTTTCAGATTACTTTTCCAGTTGAATTTTGCATACCAAATATTCAGTGCACATATCACTTTAAAAAGATTACAACATACTTTATGAGAAGTCACACTTACCAAGTGTAACAAAAAAATTTAAGGTTTCTCATTTTCTTGGGAAAAAATCCAAAGTGGTATTATGCAATTCTTTCCCTCAGTTTCCTAATGTGTTGGTTTGAAAGTAAAACCAGTGTGAGACTCCAAGTCAGTAATACAATTTAATAGGAGAAAAGAGAAAAGATAAAATACATGCAATAATATAAAAGAAACAACCACCAACACAGTCAGAAATACAACCTGACACCCTGTCAGTCAGGGTGTTGGTAGCAGTCTGTATAAATGGTGGCTGCAGTCCTCCTGGATGACGGATGTGGTTCCGTTGAAGCAGTGCTCCTGTAGAAGGTGCAGTTTTCCTCCGAAGATCCAGCGATGATGTGGAAAAGGTCCGACTTTCCTCTGGGACCCAGTAGAAAGGTCTGCCCTCGGGTCCCAAACCCCAGTTTTTTATCTAGGTAGGAAAGGCTTGGCTCCTGCCCCTGGCTGGGGCATCTCCCAATGGGATGATGTAATCTTATCAGTCACACAATAGGACTTAATGGCCCATTAACGGAATATATCTTCTGGAGGAAGGATGGGTTGTGAATAGATAACGATGATCATCCCCCCCTGATCTTATCAGACGGCACATCAGCAGAGGATATCTCCCACAGAGATAAGGATCACCACCCCTCCCACATTTTAACAGATGGTGATAGAATACACATTTTTGCATTGTACCCCAGGACACCTAATAAGAACCTGATGTTTCCTGGTGACTGTGAACCATTACATAACATCTATTTAGCATGTAACTACATTACTACTAGTTCACAGGATCAGATTCATAGTCTATACTTAAAAAACCGTAAAAGAAGACTGCATCTCTAAGATGCATATCAGATTTTCTTCAAAACGAAATCATCATAAATTCAGATTAGATCCTTTAGGCTATTTTGAGCTTTACCTATTTCTGTACCCATAATTGGAAGGAAAATAAATGGAGTGATAAAGTGCAAATTGTGGCAGAGAGAGAAAGGCAGAAAAGCTTTAGTGAAATGTTCAAAAGATTTTTTTAATAGGACAAAAAATTCTCCATCTCTGTTCCTACTAAGATTCCAGAAGGATAGCCAAGAATTTCCCAAATGAAAACATACACTGGAAAGCAAAATTTTAATTTTGGATTAAATAGTACAGCTACTCTATTTGTCCAATGTTTGAAGCATCTGAAAATTATCAGAGACAAATTGGCAACCTAGCAATCAGAAAAATAAAACTTTGACCTTTACTTTATGAAAGATCTTTAAAATATGGCGAGAAGAAGAGAGCACCAAATAACATGCAATATCATAATTAGAATATCTTAATATTACTAAATCTCATAATAAGCAAAAAAAAAAGTACAGGTTCAAATATGTAACATGAGAAGACAACATGAAACTACTCAAGTTCCAACAACATGCTTGGCCTATTGCAGTTTGTAAAGGCTGCTTAAAGTCTTCTTTCACAAAGATGATGGCAGGAGGCCCTTTCCCCACCTCCCCTCAAAACAGGTGTAATTTTGGCTTATCTCAAAAGTGGAATGAATAAGGGCAAGGAGAGCAGCTCCTGTTTTAATGTCTTTATTGAGAAATCAGTTCTGGGTGGGAGCTCGACGGGTCACGTGCACCGCCGCTGCTCCCGATGGACAATCCAGAGGAGGAGGAATTCAGCTTTGCTGTGCAGCAGAGCTGGGCCTTCTGTCCTCACAGGAGTCCCCCAGAAAACACTGACTAGCTCGTAGTCCAGGGGTGTCATGTCGATCGGGTGCTGTTCAAGTCATGGAGACAAGGCAGGAGAGTCCTGGTTGGTGATTTCATCTTCTACGGTGTTTTCCCTGCGTGGGAGTACCATTTTTAGTTTTCGATGTTATATTGGCTCCTTGTTTTTAGGCTTTTTTTTATTACTGAGTTGTGTCCCATAAGCACTTGCGGTCTTCTCGTTTGCCAGGCATCATTTTGGGAGCAGCGAAAGCATTACCGACGGGGAGGGAAAGGGCACAATGGCAAGGCAATTCCAGGGAGTGGGAATTAGAACACGACAATAGCAACAATTAACATAAAAATAGGGTGTTTTCCACAGTTAACAGAACATTAACAGAACAAACAGGAGCTTGTTCATAACAAAAAGGTGTTGCATACTTGTTTAGATGAAATAAAACTACCACCCCTCAAATCCTGACACAGGAAATGGCATCAGCAGGGCAGATATGATGCAGGGTTCTGGTGTAAACATGCTACAGAAGTAGGCAATGAGAGGGAAGATGTGTGCCAATGTCTTTACAAACAATTTGATGTATGTTAATGTCTTTGAAATGGGCCTTAATGTTTCTACTGACTTCGGGCAGCAGGTTTGTTACCGGGCCCAGACAGCTTGGCTCCTGAAACAGACAAGGGTCTGCACAAGCCTGAACTTCTGGACTTTGAGGGGAAATGAAATGATGCCTTAAGTTTTAAGTTTTCCTATTCTGCTTGGATGTGCTTTTCTGATGTGCTAGGGTGATGAAGACAAAACAGTCCTGTTCCAGTTAAGAACTCAAGGACAGTTTCTCCAAACTTCAGGCCCTAAGCACAAACAACGTGGAAAGAGGAGGGTAGGTTCATGCAAATGAACCAAAACCTATACAAGTGTGAGATTTTGTGACCAAGCCCTCCTTTGCTTCCATCTTGGAGCCATCCAGGCAGGGGCCACGACTGTGACACTCATACTGCTAGGGTGTGGCTTTTGTAGGCCTTTCCTAGGCCTCTCAATAATTACCCATTTTATTCCCCTCAACTCTGTGTGTAGCCTCTGTTCCAGCTCCTCAAGGCATCAGAGCTGGAGACTCCACCGGGACAGGGAAGGCATCTGGAAAATCCCCTGGACTGAAGCCCTGCCAGCAGCCCCGAAAAGGCCCAGCAGAGGTCCAGAGGTATCAGAGCCAAGAACCCTGGGGACAGAGGCACGTGAGTGACCGAATAAAAGGGTATTCTGTTTAGCATCTGGGTTAGGTGCTAGGAGAGTTCGTAGATTATAATTTTGTGAATTGTAAATTTGTTTTGGGGAACCTTAGGGTTCCAAGTAGAATTGTTTTGCTCTTTATCCGTCTTCTTAAAGAGCAGGTTTAAATTGCAGCACCACTGACCTAAATCAAAAGGTGGCACAGCTCATTAGTTTCTGTGCTGTGGCTCTGAGGGTTGTGAGTTCAAATCCTGAGTCTCTGATTGTGTCTTTTACTCTTTATTTTTGGGCATCAGAATGGGTTGTGTATTTTCTGGTGAACATGATAATGGTATTATTCCAAGGGATAGCCCTTTGGGATTAATATTGAAAAACTGGGTGAATTTAATCGGGGAAGAGTCTATACTTTTGTGACAATTGATAAAAGATTCGTGTTAATCACAAAAGCATTGGGGTTTGTATAAACCAGAATACTAAGCTCTGAAGCACGGACACTAGATAAAGGAAATTATATGATAAAATCATTCTGTTTAAAATCACCTTGTTATGTTATATTATGTTACATTATATTATGTTACATTATGTTATGTTTTCCAAATAAGTTGTATCGGCTACCAGCTTGCAAAATCAGACTTCCCAATAGCCCTTCCTGCCTTTTTCTAATCAATACTGCCTATCCCAAAGACCAGACCTCCAGAACTTCCCTGGTGGTCATCTACAAGGACCGGATGGCTATCTGTGACTGATTATCACCCAAAGGCTTTGTGAATTTGTGTACGAGAACCCACAGTATAAGAAGAAGCTGCAAACCAAGTTTCGGTGGAGCGTGGAGTGGGCGGTGACCCCTCACGTTCCCCAGCGCGCTGCTTGCTCTTTCTATATCAAATAAAGCAATCTAAATTTTGCTGAATATCGAGACTTTTGTCTCTCATTTATAACACTTTCAAAACCTAAACTTATTAGACTCTCGGAGAAAATGTGCCCAACGTATGAACTAGATAATGGAGAAACATGGCCTAAATTTGGGAGTTTAGATGAAAAATTAATATAAAGTTTAATATCCCGAATACGCGGAGATAGATTCTTTGAACAATTAGAGTATGCTCGGCTTTTTATGGTATTAGCATGTGAGCAGGATCAAGATAAGAAGAAAAAACATATATTAGTCTTAAAAGGTAAAAAGAAAGAGCCAACTTTCAGTAGTATATATAAAAACCCAGAGGAGGCGGAGATGGACCTGGTTGTTCCTGCCATGAGGACAGGATCGGTCCCGGCCGTGCTGGGTGGGGGCCCAGGCCGGGGCGCAGCCTCAGGCCGGGGCGCGGGCTCAGGCCAGGGCACGGCCCCTCCTCCGGCACTGCCACAAAGGGGGGCTGGGGCCGACACATGTCAGGCGGGGCCCTGGTCAGTGAAGGAGGAGGAGGAAGGCGGGCCGTGGCAGCAACGGACACTGCCTCCGCCGCCACCTCCGGCAGCAGCCCGAGGGGTGAGGAAGGGGGGAGGAGAGAGCCAGTGGGTGCAGCCTCCAGCACCCTCCCGAGGGGAGAGTCTGGGGGGCAGGGCCTTTTACAGGGAAGGCGGAGAGAGAACCTCCAATAGGGGGAGCGGCACGTCCTCCGTTCTCAGGCCTGTGAGATACCATGGCAACGCCGAAGGTCAAGGAGCTGCCTCGGAAGGTGACATCACCAAAGATCGCGGACACACAGCCCGGCAGCAGAGTCACAACCGGTCTTGTATGATGCTTTCTAGGACTGGGACTAGCCGAGAGAGACTCTTTGCTACAACAGTCAGACAGCTCTTAATCAAATGACTCTGACGAGGAAGACGAGGATGAGGAAATGGATGAGATTATTGCTGCCTTAAACAGGCGGAGAAGGGGAACGATAGCAAAAAAAGACCTCAGAGAGCGTAGCCCAATTGCTCACCGCACTAGATCAAAAAGGGAAAGAGACAGAGAACCAGTTTTGCAAGCCCCGTTATGACAGGCAGTCGGTAATCAGGGGCCAGTATATGTGAAAGTACCATACTCCCTTATAGAGTTAGAGCAGTGGAAAACTACCATAGGAAAATACAAAGAGAACCCAAATAAAGTGGCAAAATTGGTGGAACAGGCTATTAACTCACAAAACCCTGACTGGGCAGACTTGAACTCCATGTTAGATACATTACTGGATCCCACTGAGAGAGAAATGGTCAATAAAACCATCACAACCTCCGTGGAGGGGAACATAGCCAGTGGATTGCTTCAAGGCACTGTCACTCAGATATTTCCCCTTGTGAATCCTGGGTGGGATCCAAATATACCAGAACATATTGCGAGGCTAAAACAATATCAAAGTCTTGTAGTATATGGGTTAAAACATGGAGTACCTAAAGCTATAAATTGGTCAAAGCTTTATGAAGTAAGACAAAATTATGATGAATCACCCACTGATTTTTTTAACAGGTTAAGAGAAACAGCGATCAAATATACTGACCTAGACCCTGAATCAGCTGATGGTAAAGCACATTTGGTTTTGTTGTTTATGGGTCAGGCTTCAAATCATATAAGAAAGAAGCTTCAAAAGATAGAGGGAGTCCGAGATATGGAGAGACTGCTAGAGGTTGCCTGGAAGGTGTTTTGAGATAGAGGTTCAACTGAAAGAATTAAATCCATTAAATCCCAACCCAGTAAGAAGGCAACTCAGGAAAAGTCACCCAAAAAAACTTCCCCTACAGAGAAGGACCAGTGTGCATACTGTAGAAAGTGGGGACATTGGAAAAAGGATTGTCCAGTGTTAAAAGAAAAATCCTCAGTTCCCCAACTCTCAGTAGCACAAACCAAGTGATGGCGACCAAGGGCTATTCTGCCAGCAGAGCCCTTGATTATAACTAAGCTGGGGAAAGTTGATATCAAGTAATTTTTTTGTAGATTCTGGAACAGCATAATCTATGTTAAATACCTTAGAAGGGAAACTGAGTCACGACACTGAACATGTTGTTGAGGTGACTGGGGTAAGTGAAACACGGCCTTTCTTCCAACCTTTGGAATTCAAATTGGGGAAGCATCAATTCCTTTACATGCTTAACTCCCCAAAACCATTGCTGGGGAGGCACTTGTTAGAAGAATTGGAAGTTTGTAACCAGACTGTATTTAGCAACTCAAATATGTGTGTCTGTAATGTAGCTACAATTATAGACTGTGGTTTTGTGTATAAACTACCTGTGTTTACTAGCCAATTGCTAATCGGGGATCAATCCCCATTGGTATGGATTTGTCATTTGTAGGGGAAATGTTACAGCATGCAAATCTGCAGCAGCTGTCAAAAAATGCCAAGACTGAAGCTAAAAAATCCTAATAACATGATGGTAAAGTTATAATGGTAATGGAACAAATTAAGAGGGCAGGAGAACACCACTGGTGGGAAGTTTCTTTTGGCTGGTCCCCACGGCCACTGGCATTTTCAATGCACTGCTGCACCCCATTGTAGTTATACTGTTAATGCAAATTTGTGCGCTTTCGTAGCCACTTGTGATGAGGCAGGTGAAACTCTGCTTTGATAACTAGGTGAAAGGAGCGGGGCTGGCCAAGACCCTCATAAAATAATCAGGGGCAAAACTGGTTTGGCCTCTGTGTTTGCCACCAAGAAGATCTTATGGCTCCGCTGTTGGCTGCAACCCAGTAGGCGTTGAGCGTTGGAGACACACGCCATGCCAGAACTTGAGGAAAGGGATGGCATTCTCTGTTAGCAGAGGGCCATCCAGGAGGGGAGGACAGGCCAAACAGCCTGCAGATGGCATGAATGGTTGAGGTTGGAAGGGACAAGGGACCTCTTGAGAGGTTTCATTTAGTCTGAACCAACCTGCTCAAGCAAGGTCACCTAGAGTAGATTGTCCAGGACTGCGTTCAGCTGGGCTTTGACCATCTCCACAGATGGAGACTCCACAACCTCTCCAGGCAAATCTGTTTCATTGTTTGATTGAAGCAAAAGTTAACATATGGTAGACCACGTGAAACCCCACATATTCCAGGTGAAATTAATTCACATGAAGAGGAAACGTGATTTACAGTGTTATTTAATGGCTTTAAGTTTCACTTTGCAGAAGCTCCAGAAGCTCCAGAGTTACATCGTGTTATCCAGACCCATAGGACTGGACACACCTGCAAATCCATTCCAGCCTGGAGACTGGGTCTATGTGAAGTGGTGGGACAGTGATCCTCTGCAAGCCAAGTGGAAAGGACCATTTAAAGTCCTGCTGACTACCTTCACTCTAGTCAAAGTTGCTGGCAGAGGACCCTGGATTCACTACTCCAGAATTAAGAAAGCTTCTGCTTCTGAACAATTGTAACAACAAAGACTGGTGGAAATGATAATATATTTTAAGTGGTTCTTCTTCTGGGTCTAATTACTTTTCTTTTATATAGCATTTGATTTTATAAGATATTATTCTTGTTAGATGTTTATTATTATTAGGTTTAGGTTTATGTTTATTATTAAGTATGTATTTACTACTAGGTATTTATCTAATGTTAGATATTTATTATTATTAGTAACTTATCTGCAATTAAATACTTGTTGTTAGTAATATTTAGAATAGAGACTCGACAACGTAGAGGCCTTGTCGAGCCTCTAAAGGGGGGAAATGACGCCTTAAGTTTTAAGTTTTCCTATTCTGCTTAGATGTGCTTTTCTGATGTGCTAGGGTGATGAAGACAAAACAGTCCTGTTCCAGTTAAGAACTCAAGGACAGTTTCTCCAAACTTCAGGCCCTAAGCATAAACAACGTGGAAAGAGGAGGGTAGGTTCATGCAAATGAACCAAAACCTATACAAGTGTGAGATTTTGTGACCAAGCCCTCCTTTGCTTCCATCTTGGAGCCATCCAGGCAGGGGCCACGACTGTGACACTCATACTGCTAGGGTTTGGCTTTTGTAGGCCTCTCAATAAATACCCATTTTATTCCTGTGACAATTGATAAAAGATTCGTGTTAATCACAAAAGCATTGGGGTTTGCATAAACCAGAATACTAAGCTCTGAAGTGAAGCATGGACACGAGATAAAGGAAATTATATGATTAAATCATTCTGTTTAAAATCACCTTGTTATGTTATATTATGTTGTATTATGTTACATTATATTATGTTATATTATGTTATGTTTTTCAAATAAGTTGTATCGGCTACCAGCTTGCGAAATCGGACTTCCCAAAAAGCCCTTCCTGCCTTTGTCTGATCAATGCTGCCTATCTCAAGGACCAGACTCCCAGAACTTCTCTGGTGGTTATCTACAAGGACCAGGTGGCTATCTGTGACTGATTAACGCCCGGAGGCTTTGTGAATTTGTGTAAGGATGTTTATTCGACCACCACTGCTTACCTAGCAAAATTATGACAGCAAAAAAACCCAAAAATTATTGATTACAACGAGGAACCACAGTATAAGAAGAGGCTGCAAACCAAGGTTCGGTGGAGCGTGGAGTGGGCAGTGACCCCTCGCGTTCCCCAGCGCGCTGCTTGCTCTTTCTATATCAAATAAAGCAATCCAAAATTTTGCTGAATATCGAGACTTTTGTCTCTCATTTATAACAATTCCCCTCAACTCTGTGTGTAGCCTCTGTTCCAGCTCCTCAAGGCATCAGACGTTCAGAGGGGGATATGTGCTAGGTGGTTTGGGAATGCTCTACCTTCCTAGTACCTCAGCCAACAGTGAAAGGAAGAGGGCAACATGCGGCCAGGAGTTTAGGATAAAAGGGAGGCTGCGTCCCCCTGAAACCGAGACAGCAAAAACCCCGGTGGGGGTGTGCCCTAATGGACCCTCTCCCTTTATTCGAATCAAGTTACAAGACTCCTCTGTCCCCTTTTTGGACATAAACCACTGGCGTTTGTGGATTTTCCTGGCAGCAAGATTGTCAGATTATATTTTCAAGGGTTTTTGCTTGGAGGGATTTTAAAGAGTAACTGTTTAGAACAGAAGCTGACATGTATTTCTTAACGTTTTTTCCCCAGCACTTCAGACGTGCACTTGAACCAAGGTGACTGCCAAGGTAGGAGCCATAAGGCTCACCCGTTCCTCAAACGCAAAGCCTGTCAGCAAGAAAAAATGCAAGTCACACGATGACAGAAAGCAGAACCGGCACTTTTCTCAACAGTGCCTCAACGTGCTGCGGTTTCAGTATGCAAAGTCAACGCAGCTACATCACTTCAGAGCGTTTCCTCTCCTTCCCTCAGGCACAGCTGCAGGTGGGGAGGTTCTAAATGAGATCGAGGAACCGTTTCAGCGTGCAAAAGAAAACTATTTACAGATTTATTTTTAAGGGCTCCTTTTAGATATTAAGGGCCCTCCTCACGGTCCCATCTGTGATAATTCCTAAAAGATTCGTGTTAATCACAAAAGCATTGGGGTTTGCATAAACCAGAATACTAAGCTCTGAAGTGAAGCATGGACACGAGATAAAGGAAATTATATGATAAAATCATTCTGTTTAAAATCACCTTGTTATGTTATATTATGTTGTATTATGTTACATTATGTTATGTTATATTATGTTATGTTTTCCAAATAAGTTGTATTGGCTACCAGCTTGCAAAATCAGACTTCCCAATAGCCTTTCCTGCCTTTGTCTGATCAATGCTGCCTATCTCAAGGACCAGACTTCCAGAACTTCTCTGGTGGTTATCTACAAGGATGTTTATTAAACCATCACTGCTTATGACAACAACAAAAAAAACCCCAAAAATTATTGATTACAACGAGGAACTACAGTATAAGAAGAGGCTGCAAACCAAGGTTGGGTGGAGCGTGGAGTGGGCAGTGACCCCTCAAGTTCCCCAGCGCGCTGCTTGTTCTTTCTATATCAAATAAAGCAATCTAAATTTTGCTGAATATCGAGACTTTTGTCTGTCATTTATAACACATCTCACAGCCATCAAGTGGAGTGCAGGCCTTCCCTCACCGAGTCTGCAGTCCTGACGGGGCCTGGCTCCAGGTAGGGCCCTGCCGTCGTTCCCATAGGGCTCCCTCGATTGGAATGATGCGGCTGACTAGCCCGGTGGGAAAGGTACGCGTCCCCTTTAAATCCCTCCCCCTGCTCCCTCCCACGTGGTGCAGGGCTGGGATTCTGCGATGAATCTCTTCTGTTTCTGTCGTGGTGTAGAGGAGCTGTGTGCGAAGTGAGACGTGAGCATTTGGGTTCTCTTTTCTCCACCCCCAACTGTAGGGCGCTCGGCATCTCCTAGCCTGGTGTGGGAGAAGCGCGCTGGGTAACCGTGTGGTGAGGCTTTCCCTTTTCCTAGAGTGTCCGCTATGCTCTGTCGGAGGAATGCCCTGTCGTGGAGCGGGTCTGGTGCGGTAGTAGGAGCCGCTGCCGTGTTGGGGGGGGGCAAAGAGGATTTGAGTGAGGGAGAAAATGGTGGTGGAGAACCGCCCAGTTCCATTCACCCCGCACTGGGATCAGGGATCAGGCCCTGTCCGCTGACGACCTCCGATTTCTTTTTTTTTTTTTTTTTTTTTTTTTTAATGTGTGTTGTGTTGTCTTTCCTTCACTGCCGGTAACCTGCATCCTTCTCGCTGCCACCTTGCCCTGGGAGAACCTGGGTGTTCTTGCTCGCGCCCCCCTACCCGGCCCTCGCTCCTTTCCCTTGGGGGGGGGCAACACGAGCCATAGAAAAGAGGAAAAGGGGAGGAAAATGGCGGCAGGCATCCGCCTGTCTGGTGTTCCTAGTTCGTACTCGCTTGTCTTTCTCATGTTACTTTCCCTTGTCTTCGCTTGTCCCGTCTCATTCCATCCTTCCTCTCCCCGGTGCTTCGGTGTCCTCACGCTCTGCTTGCTAGTTTCTCACGAGGGGACACCCACCCCACCCCATTTTTCTTTAGTTTCCGCTCCCATCTTCCTCCATATTGTTACTCTCCCTTCCTGATGCTGACTCTGGAGTCTCTGCAGGTGTCCCGCCCTCCGCGTATCAGACTTTTCTTGTTTGGCTTCCCTATTTCATGTCATTGCTGTGCTTATTTTTGCATTGTCCCGTTCCAGCTCTCCTCTGCCTGCCTCCGTCCTGTAATGTGGTTTATGTGTGCTTCCCATACCGTTTCATTTTTAGTGCTACAGCTTCTAATGTGCTCCAAACTATTACGACAGAATTTACTCTACTTTAGAACTTCATTTGATCCGTTATTATTATTCAGACTCTGTTTTTTCTTTGCACATAGTTTATTTCACTGCCAGTTTAAAAACACTGCTATTCCTTTTTTTTCCTGAGGTATGTTTCTTTAATACTTTATTAGCCTTTCCTAACTAGTTTATTTTGTAGAGTTTCTCCCTGTGATGCTTCTTTTTATTCTGAAATCACAAACGAGCTATTTGTTAGTTTTTAGTAGCAGGCAACATGTTCAACTGCTGTATCTAATCATGTTTGTGTACTAGAGAAATGTAGAAGTTCACCTGGCAGCATGCATTCAAGGAAAGTTGAGTGTCCACTCGTCTAGTAAATTAATATATTCTAGTGACTGATGTGGTAAAGTGGCAATGGAAATATTAATTGCAGTACTGTAGTTCTCTGTAACTGAGATATTTTTAGACTTTTGTATTACTGATGGGAACTTTAACTTCATCTGTGATGACTATGCAGCTTTTAACTCACAATTTCAACTAGGCAAAATGCTCATGTAAGAATATATGTAGTGTTGGGGCCTTAATTGTTTATATTTATGAATGTTATGTTGAGAATTCATCTGGACACCAGTTTTGTATTGCTTTTTTTTTATTATAGTATCTACCATACCTGGGAGAATATGAAACAGGTGAAAAATTGTCCTTTTGTAAGCAGTTCAGAATCTAAAATACTGCATATAAGGTGGTCGCAGCAAAAAGGAGAAGAGTGTGATTGCATCTACAATGTGTATTAAAGGTTATATGAAAAGGCAGGAATATCTTCAGTAGGGTTTTGAATAAGATGAACCTTTACAAACAGGTTTGAAGATGGCTTTCAAGCCATAATGGGACGTATTCCTTGTATAGTGTTCTCATATTATCTTTCTCTTCCTAGAATGCCTAAGTCAAAGGAACTTGTGTCTTCAAGCTCATCTGCCAGTGATTCAGATAGTGAAGTTGAAAAAAAGGTGAACATTATATGCAGTTTATAACTACTGTATTAACTGTTACATTTCAGGCTAGGATTAAGGAATTAGTTGAGTGTTATGTCATAAAATGCATGTCATTCCATACGATTTATCTGACACAAACCCCAAACACCCCCTCCCAAACCAAACCCTAACAAAACTTACTCCCCAAGATTATGGTTTGTGTGGATGCTTTTTGCTTCGCAGTACACTTGTTTCTTAAGATGCATTTTGCTTCATGTTTTTCTGTATGGTATATCTAGCCACAAGCTTTCTGGAATTCTTTGCTGATTTGTGGCAAGTAATAGAATGCTTCTGTATAAGCTGCCTCTGGTGGCAAGAATTTGAACTAATTTTGAGAACACCCTCCCACCTTCATTTTGATATCTGGATTACTTGCAAATCCAAAACAAAAACCTCCACTTGCCTTGTCATCTATGTGCCACTTGCTTATCTCGCTCATGTTCTTTTTTTGTTTCAGAGTCTTATGTTTACTGTAATACCATTTGCTAGTTTCTCACTTAAAAGCAGAGCCAACCGGAATGTTTTTGAGTTGATAATTTTAACATTAATTGTTTTAAATGCATAAATGTAATGTTTTCATTTATTTTAATAGTTATTTAATTTATAAATTTGTATAGATGTGTCAATCATTGCACACAAATTGAATACAACAGTCAATTTATCTTAAGAAATGCTAGGTGGTAATGAACACATTGGGTCTTTTAGTGCAGTTTGCAAAGAGAGTCTGATTTACTGAATTGGTTCAAATGTGACTTGGTTGCACCTAGCAAATTAGGTATTTTGTGAAATTTTAATATGAGAAAATGGTCAAGTGATTGTTGTTGTTGAGGAAATGTATTCCTGATAAGATGTAGTCTAACAATCAACTTCAGTGGGCAGTAAGGTGGTTGGTTTTGTTTGGTTTTTTTCCTATGACAACTTCCCATATTGTTTTGAGCTGTTTGTCTTTAAAAGAGGTTATCTACAATATGATTCTAGCAGGTGAGAATAATTTTTGCTATCTTTCTATTATTCTTTCTTTACAGTGGGCATGATTACTATATAACCATTAGTGGAAATGTAGCACGCTCTGTAGCATCTGCTAACAAAGTAATCTGATTTGCAGGTGATATCGCCTGAATGCTTTAAAAACATGTTTAATTTATCATGCTATGAACAGAGATTGGACTTCCAATTTAAAAAATTCTCTTGAATTTGATTCTTCAGATCCTTTTAAAAATTATCTTACCTCTTTTTTTTTTTTTTTTTTTTTTTTTTTTTACCAGAGTTGTTAGCTGTGCCTCACTTTTCATTGGACTTTCTGGATAATGAAACTTCTATCCAACTTTGAAATTTTAATTAAAACTGACAGTATTACTGCACAAAGAAAGTAGACTTTGCAATGTATTTTGATCTAATTTCTCTTTAAAGCCACATTATTATGGTAAGCTTCACTGAGAACAGAAATAGGCTCATTTGGAAACTTTTGTTTTTGTTCCAGTCTAAATGTACAGTATTGGATTCCTGCCTTCACAAGAGGATGGTGTTAATATGTACCACATAATAGTAGTTTGTGACTTCTAACATAAACTCTTTTTATAACTTATGAGTTGTGGTTCATAATTTTTTTTTTATTCTTGCTCCAAGGCAAAGCGGAAAAAGCAAGTAGCTCCAGAAAAGCCCATTAAGAAACAAAAGACTGGTGAAAGTTCAAAAGGTGCAGCTTCTTCTAAGCAAAGCAGTAACAGAGATGAGAATATGTTTCAGGTAAAATTGATGACTCCCTTGGAGCCTGGTTAAGGTAACCATTTACATAATAATCTGCATAAATTTTATGAAGCTTTTTGAATATTGTGATAGCATAGTGCTTGGTCTCCTGAAATCTTGGCTGAAGGGGATTACGATGCTAGCATGCAGCTGAGATGCTGAGAAAAAACACTGTTAAGTTTCAATAGAGTAAAAGAATCAGAGTTGTGGTAATTGATTCTAACCCTCATGTCTTTGCATGTGGTAATTCTCTGGGAAGTCATTTTGTCTTGTAAATATTAGATCAGGACAGTCTTGGAAACTCAAAATATGGTCTCTTAATTCCTGTTTAGCTAGGTCAAGGGAACTTGACTACTGTCTTCTAAGACACTATCTTGGAATAAGTGTTGCTTGTTCCTTTATGATGCAGGTTTTTCTCACTGAAAATCAAAAAATATTGCAATTTTTGACATTGTCAAAATAGGATGAATGTATGTTTTTCATTACCCAGAAACATTTGTGAGTTCAGGGTATTGCATATCCTGGGATTAGCTGAGGAAGTAATGTATGCTGAAAGCTGTGCAAGAATATGCATAGCTCAGTGTCTTAGTTTGGAAGACAGGTATCTGCTAGGGAAGGCAGGAGCCTCCCTTGGAATGAAAAAGGTAAACCTCCTCCCTCCAAATTATTATAATTTTGAAATTAAGGGGCTGTCAGGCAAAGATATGAGAATAGGAATAACAGTTCTTTACTAGTATGTATAATTAAGCAAACAAACAACAACTGTGGCATTAACAACAAACAGAACCAGGAACCGAGTAACAGCCTTCTTGGCCGCAGGCACTTTCCCCTTTGGTGTAGTGATGGTCACAGCCGGCAGGGGCGCTAGTGACTCCCAGTGAGCAGGGCAGGTGTGATGATTCCCCTGCGGCTGCAGGGGGCGCTGTGGCACGAGCTCGGGGAGCACGTGGTAATGGAGACTTGGCCAAGACGGGAAGGGATGGATGAGAGGCTTTGCTCTACAAACCCCCTGGGGCAGTTGATCTTGGTACCCCAGCAGGACTCTGAGGAGCACCAAGCTGGAATGACAGGAATAAGCAAAAATCCCTGGGTGGTAGATGAGATATATCAGAAGCTCTGCAGCGGTAGCTGGAACTGTGGGATGTCCCAACAGGGCAGGGGGTGTGGGGCTACAGTGTAGAGAAACCCAGAGCAGTGCTGAAGAAGCAGCAGGGCTGGGACAGCAGCAGCCCGGCTCTGAGCAGGACAGGGAGAGGCAAGCTCAGGATTCCTGGGCACATGAGCAGATGGTGATAGGTTCCTCTTTTTGTGAGGTAGATATTAAAAAGGTCCCAGTTATGTGGCTGCTCTCACGAGCAGAGGCTCATCCCCAGAGCAGAAAAAACAACTCTGGGCTGGGTTATGGCGGTGGCAGTGAATTCCTCTCCCCAAGCAGCAGCTTTGACCATCCTCATCCAAAGTCAAGAGAGCTCGCAGCTGCCCCAGCCCCCTCCTCCTCCCCCCGTAACCTTGACTGGCACTGTGTCTGAGACAGAGGCACAGCACTCTATGATCCATGTGACAGAAATCACTTTATTGTTCTGACTTCACCTTAAATACCTTTTCTAATGTTCCTGGGCAAGCACTTGTGATTGGTTGAAAGTTCAGGTTGCTCAGCTCTCTGACCAATAGCTTCTGCAGCTTAGGTTGAGGCTCATTGGGTCAAATACTTATTTATCTCCAAATCTGTCCTATCACTGTTCCCTGGAGGCCTGTCTATCAGGCCAGGCTGCTTCTCTCATATATGGCCAAATTAACTGCTCAGTACAAGCCAGCTTGCACTGTGACACACCCCCCCTTTTCCATCACTTACCTGTCAAATTCTCGGGTATCTCTGTCCTTTGGAGAGAAACTCCCCAGATGAGAGAAATACAACCAGATGCCCTCCTTCCCCCTGAGCTTGGCCACTTTGTTTTCTTAACTTCCCAGTAGTTCATGTGTCCTAGCAACTTATGGGAAAAATTCTATAGGTAAAAAGCAACAAAAGAAAAGAAACCTTACCCCCAACACTCAGAATTCTTTTTTTTAGGGCTGTGGATCAAGGCTTATTAAATGTCTGACTACCTGGCTTGAAAGGGGTAGGGAATGAGAAAGGGACTTAAATTCTTAGAGACTTTGATTCTTAAGTTTGTGAAAAGTTATGTGAGAGGTGCCTGATAAGATGGTTCTGACACTGAGTAAGGTAAAATAAATGGTTTTGGGCTGTAGCTGTGCAAAGTAGTATATGGGGGGAAACTAGTGAAGGCCCATGTCAATTTTCACTTTCCTCTGGATATATAGTTGGAGGGAGAGCTTCAGTTTAAGACCCTGGGCATAACTGCTTGGATTTGTCCATTGAAGAAAGAATATGATACTTTTAGTTTTGCTGGGGCATGCTTTAATCCATGTATGAAAAATGATATAGTATCTTCTACATCTAATGAGGGGAACTGCATTTAGAACTCAAACATGGCATAAAGCCTATATGTTTGGGATTTTTTTGTAATAGGTTCAGAAATTGCAGCCTTGAGGAAAAGTTAATTTTAATGCCCTCCCAATGAAAAAAAAAAGAGAAAAAACAAAAAACAAAGCAACATAACCAAACCAAACAAAGCAAAAAAACCTTTCAAATAAAAGCAAAAGTATTTGTGTGCTCTGATTTTTCAACCATTTTTGACCCAAGGTAATAAAGTAGTAAAAACAGACAGTAGAAGAAACATATTACTCTAAGAGCAGGATTCTTCCAATCTTGACTACAAGACAGAAAAAAAATTCAGTATCACCCTGATCTAAATCATCAGTGTTCTTAAGTTTTTGCCTGCCTTTAGTTACTCAACAACAAGCATTTTTAGATTGTTTGTTGTGTTATGTGCGTTCTTTTTTCATGCAACACCAGCTTATGTATGTTAACTAAGATGCACTTGTTTGAGTGTAGAAATAGCACTGTAGGTCTGAGGATGCTTCCCCTCTCTCCTTTCTATCCAAGAGAGCATGCTAGAAGATCTAGTTGCATGTTAATTTTGTAGGTAGTTTGTTCTAGGAATATTAACAATAGTAGAATCTCTCTGCTTCCCCATGGTAATAAAAATTATCTATGTGCAAGTGATTTTGCAGCATAACTTAGAAGTGTGTCTTCAGTTGATGGAAATGAGGCTGTAAAGCCTCATATGATAGTCAGAAATGCTGTGGCATCCATATTGTATGTGGGAATGATAGCAACTGACGTGAAACTTAGTGGTTTGCTGTTCTACACCTTTGGACTGTGTTCTTAAAGTATACTGCTTCCTTTAATATTGAACTCATTGTGACTGCTGTATTGAGAAGAGTGAGCATTTTCATAAAGATCTACACTTGATTATTTTTGTTTGAAACTAATGTCAGTATAATCGTATTCTTGAAATTTATTATTGCAGCGGTCCCTGAGACTTTACCCTAGTTCCCGACTTGCTCAGATGTTAGGAAGAAGCCTCTGGGACCTACTACATGGATGTGAATAAAAGATAACAAAAGAGGCTCTTTCCCCTCTGGGGAGAATCTAAGGTTTATTTCTTGTGGTCCTCCAGGAGCGAAAAGAGGGCGAGCTCAGGGGACATAGGTCTTTTCTAGGGTCTGTAAGGGGGTGGGAAGAAATTGGATCTCGGCCAACTAAGCATGGCCAGAGGGGAGAGGGACCAGACCACAGGACATTGCAGGGGTCACGGAATCTACCATTTTCAATACATCTAGTGAGTTACATCTCCCCATTTTTTGTTTAACAAAGTTGAAGGAAGGATATTAGGTTCATCTTGATTCAAATTATGATCTTGCCCATCACTTGCAGTAAGTGGGAGAGTTAGATTGTTTTAGGTTTTTCATCTCTATGTGATTGACTACTGAGGTAGAAGGAATGAGACCATTAATAGCCTTGAAAACCAAGTGATACGTAGGATCCCAAACGCCATTATTACAAGGAAAAGAATAATAAAAATTAACAAAATTGTTTTAACTATAGAAGTCTGTAGCGGCTTTTTCCTCGGCCTAAACAGAGTCTTTCACCCTCCTCCGGTCTAGCTCAGGTGTTAGGGTGAGATTTCCCTGGGCCTTAGCCACAGAGACGTAGATAAGATATCAAAAGAGGCTCTTTCCCCTGATAAAGTTACAGGTTTATTTCTCGTGGGTAGTGAGTGAAAAGGGAAGGGAAAAGAGCGGGGGAAGAGAGAGAAAAGAGGGGGAAGGACAGGGTAAAAGCGGGGGGGGGGGGAAAGAGAACGGGGGAAGAGAAAAGGCGCAGGGGAAGAGAGTGGGGGGGAAAAAAGAAAGAGCGGGATCAGAGCGCTTGGGGGGAAAAAGAGTGCGGGATAAGAGAGCGAGGTCAGCGGGTCCTGACCTTTTTTAGGGTCTGGAAAGGGGGGGCGGGGAGAAATTGGATCCCAGCCAGCTCTGTGTGGCCAGGAGGGGAGAGGGACCAAGATACAGGGCACAGCAGGGGTCACGGAATGTACCATTTACAATGTATCTAGGGAACGCAACATCTCCCTGTTTTTTGTTTAACAAAGTTGAAAGAAGGATATTGGTATCATTCAAATTACGATTTTGCCCACCACTTGTAGCTGGCGGGAGGGTTAGATTGTTTCAAGTCTTTCATTTCTATGTGATTGACTACTGAGGTAGAGGGAATGAGACTATGAATAGCCTTGAAAACCAAGTGACGTAGGATCCCGAATGCCATTATTACAAGGAAAAGAATAACAAAAATTAACACAATTGTTTTGACTATAGATGTCCACCACCCTGTGAGTTCCCAGCCTTTGAACAGTCCATTGAACCAATCTTCAGATTCTTGCTTCACTTGTCCGATCAAGTTGTTCATGTTTCGGAGGGCAGCATGGATGTTAGGAGCTTTCGAGGTCAGGTCCATACAGCAAAGTCCTTCAAATTCCTGGCACTCATGTCCGTGTAGTAGCAAGAGAAAATCTATAGCAGCACGATTTTGGAGTGTGGCCTGCCTGGTGATTTCCTCGTCTTCTAGGAGGGAGCTGATTGTGGTGGATGTTAAGTTTGCCTGTTTGACTACCCAACACTCTAGGTGGCCCAATTCGCCTAGAGCTTTAGCTGCTGCAACCCACGGAAGAAACAGGGATGCAGCAATTCTTTTTGACTTGGCCCAATGGAAAATTTCAGAATTACAGTTTGGGTCCATATTGTCTGCACTTCGTTTTTGGATTTTATTACCTGATTTGTTTTTGTGAGTCCAATCGCTAATTAAGGTTTCGTTGGGTGCCAACAGGGACAACCGCCCAAAGGTGCATGGCCCTCCTAAGAGCCGAGAAGGAATTCCTGCCCACGCCCGGTCTCCACAAATTAAGAACAATCCCTTTGGGAGGCTTTTGGGGCTTGAATAAGTTGGGGTATCAGTTGCAATATGGCTTATAGTATTGCACCACCTTTTGGCAGTGAATTCCCCACGATGTTGCATTATGTTGTGGAATTCCTTTATGCTAGAAGGTTTTGGGAAGATTCTAAAGTGAATGCAATATTGTGCTGGGTAGGAACCTAGCAGTTCTAATTCTTGGGGTTCTTGAGCTGTTTTGGGCAAACTTGGCAGCAGCTCTTCTATGGGGTTTTTATTTACTCCAGCTTGCTGCCTATGATTTTTGTGTGATGAAATGGTGTGTGACTCAGGAATTTCATTGGGCAAGTGTGTTTCAAAACTGGCTGAATATTCTCCAGCCTTCAATGGGATTCCTACCAGGCAGGTGGACATAGGGTTTGCTGTTGCTGCTGTGGACAGACATATGTTTTCTTGTTGGAGCGTCTGTGCCAGGGTCACCCAGACGTTCTGACGTGGCTGAGGGACGATCCATGCAGCTGCCAGACTGTTCAGTGTTAACAAGAAGACAACTTGGATGGGGTTCATCACGGGGTTGAGAGAAGAGAAGGTTTTCTCTAGAAGGAAAAACAAACATTATAAAACCTATTAAAAGTCTCTATTTGCCGGAATGCCACCTTCTATGAGGATTTCTTTTCCTTTTTTTCTGCGGCGTCTTCTTTTTGAAGCCACTGCTACCTGCTCCTCGTTCTCCTCAGTTGGAGCAGGATGTTTGGGAACAAACGGTTTCACCCACTTTTGGGGAATCCACCGAGGGCCTGAGGGAGTGGATACACACGCATAGCCACGCCCCCAGGTAACAAGCTCATAGGGACCTTTGATTTCCCAGGTTTCTGGGTCCCTAATCAAAACTGGAGGATCTTGGGATAACTTGAATTGTTTGCTACTGTTAAAGTGACGTACCACAGGTGGACTCATGTTTTCAAATGAACAATTTAGGAAATTGATAGTAAACATGGCTTTGCAGAGCTTCTGCTGTGGAGACATCCACACAGTTGAACTGCTCTGTTTAGCCAAAACCTGCTTGAGCGTCTGATTGGCTCGCTCCACTATACCTTGGCCTGTGGGGGAGTGGGAGGTGCCAGTTTTATGTTCCACTCCCCACTGCTGGACGAATTCCAGGAACTCCTTGGACTTATACGCTGCGCCCTTATCAGTTTTGATTTCCTTAGGGATCCCCAACACTGAAAAGGCTTGCACTAGGTGTTGTTTGGCATGCATAGCCCTTTCTCCTGCATGGGCAGAGGCATAGACTGCACCTGAATATGTGTCAATGCTTACATGAACATATTTGAGGCGACCAAAACTAGGAATGTGCGTGATGTCTGTTTGCCATACCTCACAACTGCCAAGACCTCGGGGGTTTACCCCCATGCCTATTGAGGGCATGGTGTGCAGCTGACAGTTGGGACAGGTGGCCACAATGGCTCGAGCCTGACTCCGTGTTAGCTGGAACTGACGCATTAGACCTGGTGTATTCTGGTGATACTGCTGGTGGCTCAGCTTTGCCTGTCGGAAGATGTCAGGAAGGCGTGCTGGTTCTGCTGGGGTTGCTTGTTCTGCTGGGGTTGCAAGGGAGTCTGCCTGACGGTTCCCTTCTGCAATTTTGCCTGGCAAATCTATGTGTGATCTCACATGCATCACATAGAATGGGTGTTCTCGATGAGAAATCAAATAAATTAGTTTGGAAAGCAACCTGAAAAGCTGCTCATTTTCGATGTTTCTGAGCACTGCCTGCTCCGCCCTGGACACTATCCCCGCTACATAGGCTGAGTCTGTCACCAAGTTTATTGGCTCTGAGAACTTTTCAAAGGCTCTCACGACTGCTGCCAGTTCAGCTACCTGGGGCGATCCTTCCACAAACTCAACATCAGCTTCCCAATGCTGAGTCTGAGGATCTCTCCAAGTCATCACCGACTTGTGGGATGCCCCAGATGCATCCGTGAACACTGTGAGAGCTTTGAGTGTTCTCCTACTCCTTTTCTCACGAGGAATGAGGTGGAATTCCTCATTAAACAGCTTGTGAGACGGGGCATGGACTGATATTTGTCCTCTGTAGCTGTCCAGGGCTAATTGGAGGCTGGCATTGCTCTGGAGCAAATGCTCAAACATCTCTTTAGTCATTTTGTCAGGCGAGTTCTTTCCCTCCTCAGACAGTTTAACAGGGAGGTAAATACATGTGAAGTCACAGCCAGCCAGTTCATACAGTCTGATCCTTGCTTTCCGAATCAGTTGTGCTATTAACTCTTGTGGCTTAGTGATAGTTTTGGATCTCTGGTGGGAGAGGAAGACCCACTCTATGATTAAGAGTGACTCTCTCTGCTCCTTGATCCATTCGAATATTAACCCGTGTAAGTGTGGCAGTTTTCCTAGGATAATGAATTTGAAGGGCAGCTCGGGCTGGTAACAGTGAGCTTGCCTCTCTCCTAAGGTCTTTTGCACCTTTTCGATTGCAGTCTTTGCCTCTGGGGTCAGTTCTCTGGGAGAAAGCAGCTCTCTCTCCCCTTTCAATAAATTGAAGAGGGGTTCTAGGTCCTCATTAGTGAGGCCTAGCCAGGGCCTAACCCAATTCAATGACCCACACAGGGAATGGAGATCTGCTAAGGTTTTTGGATTACAATTAATTTCCAATTTCTGCGGAACAATGGTCCGTGCAGTAATTTCCAGGCCCAGGTACTTCCAAGGTGGCATCCTTTGGACTTTGTCCTCCTGCAATTCAAATCCAGCAGAGGTTAAAACTTTAACCACTAGGTCAAGTGTGTCCTGGAGTAGAGAGTTATCGGGTGCACACACTAGCACATCATCCATGTAATAAAGGATGATGGCCTCCCCTCTCTGGGCACGCACCTTGGACAGCAATGAAGCCACATACCACTGGCAGATGGAGGGACTACATTTCATTCCCTGTGGCAGAACTCTCCAGTGGTAACGCTTTATTGGGGCCTCTCGATTGATGGTAGGAACCGAGAAGGCAAACTGTGGGGCATCCTCTGGGTGTAAGGGAATATGGAAGAAACAATCCTTGATGTCTAGAACAGCCAATTGCCAATCTCTGGGAAGCATTGTTGGAGAAGGCATTCCAGGTTGGAGAGACCCCATGTCTTCAATTACTTTATTTCCCGGAGGTCGTGGAGCATCCTCCACTTGTCTTTCCCTGGTTTCTTTATCACAAAAATCGGGAAATTCCACGCACTTGTGGTCTCTTCTATGTGGCCTTTAGCCAATTGTTCCTCCACAAGCTCCTCAAGCGCCCTGAGCTTCTCCTTACTCATCGGCCACTGTGCTACCCACTTTGGGGTATCATCTAGCCATTTCAACTTTTGGGTAGGGCGCCCCACAGTGGCCGCTTCTAAATATCCCGAGGAGTTTTAGGAATAATTAATTTTACCCCCCACTGTGACATGGTGTCTCTCCCCCATAGAGGGCATTTATAATCTGTAACAAATGGACGGATGCTAGCCAATTTTCCATCCGGCCCGTCAATTTGTACGATGCTTTTTGATATTTTTGCCAATTTGACTCCTCCTACACCCTGGATTCTGCCTGCCACAGGCTGAAGTTCCCAATGTGACGGCCACATCCTCTCGGGTATGATAGTCACATCAGCACCCGTGTCCAGTACCCCCTCCACATGGAGGTGATCTGATCCACGGGTTAGGTTACACGCCAGAGAGGGCTTGTCCTCACCCACCACTTCTGCCCAGTAGACTTCAGGTGATTTTCCATCTACTGGGACCTCCTGTGGAACAGGAATGGCCTGGGCAAGGATTTGTCCCTCAGCCAGGTAATATGGTGGTAGATGACATCGTGCCAAGAGAATGAGGCCAGTTATGCTTCCCTTGATGGTCATGGGAACCACCTCAATCTCTAGGGGTGTGTGCTGTGTCACCGACAACAAAGTACTCACTGTCCAGTTTTATGTGGTTTAACGTCACGTCCTGTGTACTGTTAGGTAAGTCCACTGTTATGACTGTCCAATCAGGTGACCTGAAATGAAAACCTCTGGTAGTCACAAGCCTAAAACGGCCTAGTGGCTTCCAAACCTTGTTAACTGAACCTTTGATATTTTCATTGCCAGACATCCCCACACCCTCTATCCCATCCTCCCCCTTTTTGTTTATGAAGAGAGAGTCTTTTGCGAGTGTGGAGCCCGCAGTATTTATAGCCGAGCGCGCTATGGTGTTAATGGCGGGTACGCGCTGTAAAGTTAGTTTTTTTGTTTGTTGGTTTTCTTCTGTTTCTGGTTGTGTGGACAGTCCCTGGCGAAGTGTCCTGGCTGCTTGCACTGGAAGCAGATGATGTGCTGCAGTTGCTCTGGTGTCATTGGTTGCTTCTTGGCTTCTGGTGTTACAGCTGCCATGGTCCTTGGGTGTGCCAGTCCTGGATTTCTTTCGTGTCCACTGAGCAGTTCTGCTTTTCTGGCGCAAGCTTCCATCATCTGTGCTAAGCTAGGTGCTGGCTCCAGGGGAAGGCCAAGGATAACCCTACGGCAGGTTTCATTAGCATTCCTCTGAGCCATTTCTTTAATTAATTCAGCTTGTAATACTGGATCAGACACTTGTCTTTCTACTTGCATACGAAGGCGGTCCACAAACTGTAAGAAACTCTCAGAAGTAAACTGTTTAATGTTAATATAACTGCCTTTAGTATCTACTGTTGGTAATTGGTTAAAGGCTTTTTCTGCAGCATTGCATATCTTATCTAAGACAGACTTACATAGTACTCTGGTTTGATTTTCAGGGCAATGCCAATTTTTTTCCCCACATAGGTGTTCATATGTGATATCATTATTATCAGCATCTTTTGCATTATCTGAGCTTTTTAAAAGCTCTTGTAAAAGCACTTTTAATGATCTTTTCCATAGGCTTTCCCATAGATCATATTCGGAAGGAGTTAACAGACATCGGAAAAGCTCTTTGATATCATATGGAACCAGTTCGTTTGAATTAAAAGTGGCTCTCATTATGCCTTTAAAGATTTCACTATTCCTACCAAACTCTCTTTGTACTTTACAAATTTGTTTTTTATCTTGGTAGGACAAAGGTTGATAACTTCTTTTTCCGTTTCTCTTACCAAGATAAACTACAGGAGCAACTGATGGTACATAATCTTTCTCCTGGTGCTGACTTTCAGGTTTGGGCTCTCATGACTGCTGCCAGTTTGGCTACCTGGGGTGATCCTTCCACAAACTCAACATCAGCTTCCCAGTGCTGAGTCTGGGGATTTCTCCAAGTCATCACCAACTTGTGGGAAGCCCCAGATGCATCCGTGAACACTGTGAGAGCTTTGAGTGGTCTCCGACTCCTCTTCTCACGAGGAATGAGGTGGAATTCCTCATTAAACAGCTTGTGAGATGGGGCATGGACTGATATTTGTGCACTGTAGCTGTCCAGAAATAATTGGAGACTGGCGTTGCTCTGGAGCAAATGTTCAAACATCCCTTTAATTAATCTCTCAGGGGAGTTCCTCCCCTCCTCAGAAAATTTTACTGGGAGGTGAATACATGTGAAGTCACAACCAGCCAGTTCATACAGTCTCATCCTTGCTTTCCAAATCAGCTGAGCTATCAACTCTTGTGGCTTAGTGATCGTTTTGGATCTTGGGTGGGAGAGGAAGACCCACTCTATGATTAAGAGTGACTCTCTCTGCCCCTCGATCCATTGGAATATCAACCCGTGTAAGTGTGGCAGTTTTCCTAGGACAATGAATTTGAAGGGCAGCTTGGGCTGGTAATGATGAGCTTGCCTCTCTCCTAAAGCCTTCTGTACCTTTTCGATTGCAGCTTTTGCCTCTGGGCTCAGTTCCCTGGGAGAAAGCAGCTCTCTCTCCCGCTTCAATAAATTGAAGAGAGGTTCTAGGTCCTCATTAGTGAGGCCTAGCCAGGGCCTGACCCAATTGAAAGACCCACACAAGGAATGGAGATCGGCCAAGGTTTTTGGATTACAATTAATTTCCAATTTCTGCGGAACAATGGTCCGTGCAGTAATTTCCAAGCCCAGGTACTTCCAAGGTGGCATCCTTTGGACTTTGTCCTCCTGCAATTCAAATCCAGCAGAGGTTAAAACTTTAACCACTAGGTCAAGTGTGTATTGGAGTATAGAGTTATCAGGGGCACACACAAGCACGTCATCCATGTAGTGTAAGATGACGGCTTCCCTTCTCTGAGCACGTACCGGGGACAGCAATGAGGCCACCTGCCACTGGCAGATGGAACGACTACTTTTCATGCCTTGCGGCAAAACTCTCCAGTGGTAGCGCTTCATTGGGGCTTCTCGATTGATGGTAGGAACCATGAAGGCAAACCATGGGGCATCTTCTGTGTGTAGGGGAATGTGGAAGAAACAGTCCTTGATGTCTAGAACAGCGAATTGCCAGTCTCGGGGAAGCATCGTTGGGGAAGGCATTCCAGGTTGGAGAGACCACATGTCCTCAATTCCTTTGTTTATTTCCCGGAGGTCATGGAGCAGCCTCCACTTGTCCTTCCCCAGCTTCTTTATTACAAAGACCGGGAAATTCCAAGGGCTGGTTGTCTCTTCTATGTGGCCTTTGGCCAATTGCTCCTCCACAAGCTCTTCAAGGGCCTTGAGCTTCTCCTTACTCACCAACCACTGTGCTACCCACTTTGGGGTATCATCTAGCCATGTTAATTTATGGGTAGGGTGCTCTACAGCGGCCGTCCCTAAAAATCCCGGGGAGTCTTAGGAATAATCAATTTCACTCCCCACTGGGACATGGTGTCTGTCCCCCATAGGGGGCATTTATAGTCTGTATCAAATGGACGGACGCTAGGCAATTTTCCATCCGGCCCTTCAATTTGCATGATGCTTTTTGATATTTTTGCCAATTTTACCCCTCCTACACCCTGGATTTTGCCAGCCACAGGTTATAACTACCAATGTGACGGCCACATCCTCTCGGGTATGATAGTCACATCGGCGCCTGTGTCCAGTACCCCCTCCACATGGAGGTGGTCTGATCCCTGGGTTAGGTTGCATGCCAAAGAAGGCTTTTCCTCACCCGCCACTTCTGCCCAGTAGACTTCAGGTGATTTTCCATCTACTGGGACCTCCTCTGGAATGGGAATGGCCTGGGCGAGGATTTGCCCCTCAACCAGGTAAATATGGTGGTAGAGGACATCGTGCAAGGAGAATGAGGCAGGTTATCTTTCCCTTGATGGTCATGGGATCCACCTAAATCTCCAGGGGGTGTGTGTGTGTTGTGTCCCCAATAACTAAATACTCACTATCCAGTTTCATGTGGTTTAACGTCACGTCCTGTGAGGTGTTAGGTAGGTCCACTGTAATGACTGTCCAGTCAGGTGACCTGAAATGAAAACCTTTGGTAGTCACAATCCTAAAACGGCCTTGTGGCTGCCAAACCTTGTTAATTGAACATTTGACATTTTGATTGTCCTGCATCGCCATACCCTGTATTCCATCCTCCCCCTTTTTATTTAAGAGAGAGACTTTTTTCAGTGTGGAGCCCGCAGTATTTATGTCTTTGCGCATGATTGTGTTAATGGCGGGTACGCGCTCTAGATCTAGTTTTTTTCTTTGTTGGTCTTCTTCTGTTTCTGGTTGTGTGGACAGTCTCTGGCGAAGTGTCCTGGCTTCTTGCACTGGAAGCAGATGATGTGCTGCAGCTGCTCTGGTGACATTGGTTGCTTCTTTGCTCCTGGTGTCATAGCTGCCATGGTTTTTGGGTGTGCCAGTCCAGGATTTCTCTCGTGTCCACTGAGCAGTTCTGCTTTCCTGGTGCAGGCTTCTATCATCTGTGCTAAGCTAGGCGCTGGTTCAAGGGGAAGGCCAAGGATAACCCTGTGGCAGGTTTCATTAGCATTCCTCTGAGCCATCTCTTTAATTAATTTGGCTTCTACCACCGGATCACACACCTGCCTTTCCACTTGCACATGAAGATGATCTACAAACTGTAAGAAATTCTTAGAAGCAAACTGTTTAATGTTAACATAACTACCCTTGGTGTCCACTGTTGGTAATTGGTTAAAAGCCTTTTCTGCAACATTGCATATTTTATCCAGGACAGACTTGGATAGTACTCTGGTTTGTTTCTCGGGGCAATGCCAATCCCCTTCCTCACATAGGTGTTCATATGTTATGTCATTATCATCAGCATCTTTTGCATCCTCAGAGCTTTGTAAAACCTCTTGTAAAAGCACTTTCAAAGATCTTTTCCACAGGCTTTCCCATAGATCATACTCTGAGGGAGTTAACAGACATCAGAAAAGATCCTTGATATCATTTGGAACTAGTTGGTTTGAGCTAAAGGGTGCTCTCATCATGCCTTTAAAAATTTCACTACTTCTGCCAAATTCTCTCTGTACTTTACAAATTTCCTTTTTATCTTGATAGGACAAAGGCTGATAACTTCTCTTGCCATTTATCCTACCAAGATAAACCACGGATGCAGCTGATGGTATATATTCCTCTTCCAGGTTTTGACTTCCAGTGCTGGGCACCCCCCCCCCATCGGGCCTGTGAGGCTGCCCACCCCCCCCCCCACCACAGGGACACCATCTGTCCCGCAGGGGCTGTGAGCTGATCCCTCCCCACCAGCACTGAACCCAGGAGGGGCTCCACCCCTCCTCCCGCTCCCGCAGTAGCTTGGAGGGCACCACCCCTCCTCCCGCTCCCGCAGTAGCTTGGAGGGCAGGCATGTGAAACCGGAGCCGGGGAGAGGTAGCCGTGGGAACCAGGGTTACAACACGTGGGGGTGAGGTTGCAGGGGGATGTCATGCAGGGCAGGCTCTTGGAGGAGGGAGGGGGCAAGGTGGCCGAGGGCAGGAATGGGTTATGGGAGGGGAATGGGTTAGGGGCAGGGACCAGAGGCTAAAAGGGATTGTGGGATGACAGAGGAAACATGTGGCTGCCACCATATGGGGCCCCCACCCCTCGCTCTGCAGTGCCCTGGGGACAAGCCACATGGCCAGAGCCATCTTGGATCTTGCCCCCGGCCCCTTCAGGCTTAGCCATGTGGCCGTTGCCTTGAAGGGAAGGGAAGTCACCTCTGTAACTTTCCGAACATTGCTCCGAAGGGAAAACATTTGGGAGGGAAGGGTACAAGGAAGAATGGCTGACAATTTTTGAAAAATCTTCAGAACCAGGATACTGGGGAGGACTCAGGGGTCCAGAGCAGCTACAGCTGTGCTGGGTGCCCTACGGTTCCCGGGGAGACTCGTGGGTCCCCTCCAGTTCTAGGTTATAGGGTTTTGGAGAAAGGGAAGGTGAATCCGAGCTGTTTTGCTGCTGCTGCCTGTTGTTTTCTGTCTGAAGTAAAAGTTTTCAAATTTGTAAGAATATCGGGAGGAATACAGAGGCTGTTTCATCTCCATTTCCCGCTTTTAAAGTTAATAAATCCCCTATTTCGTCCCAAGATGAAAGCGAATTTATATCTTGCAATTCAAGGTCCGATTTTTCCACAGACAGCCAGCTTGTAAAATGTGCTAATCTTTTCTTAGAGATTAAAACATCTCCTGGACTTAATATTTCCCTAAGCTGGGAACTTAAACTCTTTTGTAGGGCAGATTGTTGTGAGCCCATGATGTTTAGTAACAATCTGCCACTATATCTACCCCAACCACTGTTAAAACACCGAAAAACGAATCAGTTGTTAAAATCTGCCGTGTATAGCACGGTTTCCGGGCTCTCCCAGTGTGCCCACTGCAGTTCTCATGTTAATTCCGCCGCTCTTGTCGGCAAAACCCATGTGCCGCTGGAGCCGCTTTTGGGATCGATCCTGCCGAGCAAAGCCGCAAAAAGCTGCAAAAAACCCGGGAAACGTGCCCACCGCCGCTCTGAAACCGATCAAAGCTGCCGCCCGCCGCGCATGCCTACTAGTGCCTGCCTGCCGCCACACCCCCGTGCCTGCGCACCGCCGCACCTCTGCGTTGCCCCGTGCACACCGCCGCCTCTCGTGCACGCTGCCGTTTCTCGTGAGTGGCGCCGCACCGGCCAAATGCCACCGGTGAGACACACCCCCCCCCCCCCCCCGTGGATCTCCAGGGAACCCACCCTGCCGTGACTGAGGACTTACACTCACCCTTTATCTTGCAGGCATAGGCTCAAAGTATGTACTCCAAGTATGGCTTAACACAACGTGGGCCATTCTCTGTCAAAACACAAGCATATCTCTTCTCCATGTTATTAATTCCACTGGTCCAGTCCACATTCCAGTAATTAAATCCTTAACCCATACCTTAACGTTCTTACAAAAATTTGGCTGTTTAGAATTTAGAGAAGAAAAAATTATGAAATGTAGGAGACAACTGTGAATCAGGTGAGGGACACAAGAAGTTTAACACGTAAACAGCTTTTTCTAATCTCGCTTGAGGTGGCTTCCCGTGCATTCCCCCTTTTCGTTTTTGAATCTGGAGCTTCAAAACACCATGAACGCGTACAATAATTGCTTGGCCTGTCGGGGTATGGGGGATACCGGTAGAATGTTCAACACCCCAGGCATGAAAAAATGTTTGCAATTTCTATGAAACATATGCTGGGCCATTATCTGTTTTTATATGCAATGGAACACCTAAAATAGAAAAACCATGACAAAAATGACGAATAGCATCCCAAGCTGTTTCACCTGCAAATGCTGATGCAACTCTGGCATGAGAAAAAGTATCAACTGTAACATGAACATACTTTAAATGACCAAATTCAGGCATTTTTGTAACATCAGTTTGCCATTCTTGCAAAGGCAGTAAACCCCTGGGGTTGGTACCATAATATTTTGAAATATGAGTCATATGACAATAAGGACAAGAAGAAATAATTGATTTTTTTTCACCTGAAAAGGAATATCCCTGGTTAAAGTCAAAATATGGTGAGAAGGCAAATGATATGGTATTTGGCCTGTAAAATAAGACAATGCAGATTACAATTCATGATGATTTTGAAAACACCATTCAAAATACCATTACTGTACAGGTATCACAATAGTTACAGGATCATGGCCTAAAATCTCATTACAACGTCGGCGACCTTTGATGATGATGTCTGCAAAAAGTTCATAAAGTCCTGGAGCTGTTTTCCAGGATCTGAAAGATAAAAATATCCACTCCAAAATATGCCGTTTATCTTCCCACTCATCATTCCATTAACACAATATTCCACATAGTACTTAATGATTTTTTAAGGGAAATAAGTACACCCCAACAGAAGGATTTATCCTGTTAACAAATTTACATGTCAAAGCTAGTTCAATTTCTGCTATAGCCTTTTCTGCTATGGCAGTCAAGCATCTCTTATCAGTAGAAGTAGTTCCTGATAGCAATTCAAATAAAGGTTGCATTTGATGATTAGTTATCCTTAAATACAACCTAATCCAACCTATTGCAACAATCAATCTCTGTACATCAGTAACAGTTTTAACTTCAATGTCTAATTTGACAGATTGAGGCACAATCTGAGTATTGGTTATTTTCAACCCCAAATATTTCCAAGGCATCTGTTTCTGTACTTTCTCTGGGGCAATAATTAAGCCATAAGTTTCCAAATTTGTAACAGCACATTGTTCAAGAGCTGACAATTGTTCATTTTTGAATGCCAACAAGATATCATCCATATAATGATAGCAATAACAATTGCTGAATTGCTCTCGCACCTTTGATAACACCTGTGCCCCAAACCATTGACAAATAGTTGGAGAATTGCTCGTTCCCTGGGATAGAACTTTCCACTGATATCTTTTGTTAGGTTCAGCATGTTTTAAAGAGGGCACAGTAAAAGCAATTTTTTCCTTATCTTGTTCAGTCCAATGGAATAGTAAAAAAGCAATCTTTTAAATCAGTGATAATTATTTTCCATCCCAGTGGAATCATTGTGGGTGTTGGAAGACCTGGTTGTAAAGCTCCCATTGTGGCCATCACAGCATTTATCTGCCTTAAATCGTGCAAAAGTCTCCATTTTCCTGATTTATTTTTTATCACAGAGACAGGGGTATTCCATGGGCTGAATGATTCTTCAATATGCCCAGCTTGCAGCTGTTCTGCTACTAAATTTTGAAGGGCAGTAAGCTTTTCAATAGGGAGGGGCCATTATCAATCCACAGGTTTATCTGATAACCATGTCAAGGTTATAACTGGACGCTTAAGGCCCTGCATCACAGTGGCCCTTGCTAAAAGCCCGTAGTGATTTCACACCCCATTGAGATAAAGAATCTCATCCCCATAAATTATATAGTGCAGTGGTAACACAAGGTCTGATGTTAGCTTGTTGGCCTTCAGGATGCTTTGGATTGCAAACAGTCCTTCTCATTATAGTCTTATCTCTCATTGTTCATAGGCAGAGGAAAAAAACGATTTTACGAAAACAGGTGGTGTTAAGTGGAGGACCTGTATGAGTTGGATGGTAGCAGCAGCAGGAGCTGCTACAGCTTCTCTATCAGCTTTTAATTGCAGCAATAAATTTCGAAGTAGATTCCATGTAGTTAGTGATTTTGTGGCTATTTTGTCTCCCTTTGTAGCTGCCGCTCATATCGCTTGCCCTACCTCCTCCCACGTTTCAACAAAAAAAGCAGTTTGTAGTAATAAAGTTTGCGATGTCTATCCTATTTTATCAAACTTCTGCAGCTCTTCTCCCAGCTGCGTTATCTCTCACAACTCATGGCCGCATCTCTCCATGACTCATGGCCACATCTCCCATGACTCAAAGGCCATGTTCTTCCATTTTGTCCCAGCAGCTCACCTATACTCCAGGTGTCAAAGTCAATTAGGTCCGGAGCGACAGCACTCCGCTGTTCCTTTTTGCTGCTGGCTGCATCCCCACTGCACATCACCCTGCAGCTCAATTGCAAATCACGTCCGGCGTCACCAGATGTCACTGTTGGGGCGGATGCGACATATGAAAGGACGCACTGCATTTCAGAAGGCTAAAATCCATTTATTACAACAGCATGCTGTCTTTTATACACTCTACAAAGTTTACACTTTATTCATTGGTTACAATAGATCAACATAACATTCATTGGTGCAAAATCGTCTCCACCGCTGTTTTTCACAAAACTTTTCTAAAACTACTTTTCCAAGCTGGAGATTTCTTCTTGCTTTTCTTCTTCTCCTTCTTCTCTTCTCAGTCTCCAAACCAACGGCCTTGGTAAAATTCCTTTCAGAATTAAACCTTATCAGTTAACTTTGTCTGGCTCACAGACCAGCTATAAGCCCCTTCCATAGCCTAGTATACTTTGAATTTGTTAAAGGACTTGAGTGCATTTGGGGTGTGGAAATTTATCTTACTCTCATTTGTGATGTATTACTAGAGGCCCTAAGGACAAGCATTATTCATGTTACATTAGATTCCTGTCTGTGGCTTCAAGCCAATGTGAGTTGTTCATCATGTACCTTGGTTAGCTTGACAAATCCTGTCATCTACCTATGCCTGATTTGGATTAGGTTTGTTAATGCTGATAGGTTAAAGTATTAATATTAATTATCCATAGTGGAACCACGTTACAGGATTGGGCATTTCACAGAAATTGTTACTTGAAAAGTAGTTTGCCTGTTGCATGTGTGGCTCCCCCCCTTTAAGTTTGGGTCAAATTTGCTTTTCTCACGTGTGAGAAATAAGTTCTTCAGTTTCCTAGTGTAATGTCTTTACCTATCATAGGCTCCTAAAAGTATATAAGTAAGTAGGTAATATATATTTGTGATGCTCTGGAATGTGATTGGTTGTGTGTCATTGTTTAGCAATAATATTCTCCAATTTAGTACTTGCACTAAAAAAAAACATCCATGTGACACTCCCTGTTCCCCCCCCTCCATTAAACCGGAGGCACAAAAGGCAAAGATTATGGGTTGACATAAGAGCAATTTACTGGAAATATCAGTGAGAGAAGAAAATGAACAGTAACAACAATTATGTTAATAACAAAAGTTTACAAAAGAAATTATTTACATGGAAAGCCCCTAGCAAGAAACAATACCAGACAGCTCCCCTGCCATGTTTTCTTGACTGGAAGAAACCCCCTCTCCTCAGAAGTGACAGTCCCTTTCCCCTGCTTCTAGCAATAACAAGAAGTGGTATGGAATAACCTCCCTGTCTTAGCCATGCTACCTCATGGCTACTTCA
The DNA here is from genome assembly GCF_052056855.1 of Sturnus vulgaris. NCBI lineage: Eukaryota > Metazoa > Chordata > Aves > Passeriformes > Sturnidae > Sturnus > Sturnus vulgaris. The sequence goes on from NC_142282.1 coordinate 64,454,101, forward strand.
AAAATTAACTCTATCCTGGCTGGAACCAGGACATTGTGAAATGCATCGGTGACCACCTAAGTTTCAGAATTAATTTGCTAAACCAATTTGCTGTATTACAGATCTCTGCTGTTTGCAGGACTCTCTATTCTAGAAGTTTATATTAGCTTATTGTGTTTCTTCTAATGCTATACATATGGTAAGAAAGAAGGGATATTATTTTTTTCTGTTTTTTCTTCAACAATATATACAGTTTAATCAAGAGAAATAGGAAGAAAAATGGTGAAGAAGATGGTTGCTGAAACTCATACAGGAAGTCAGTTGCATAGCTGTGAAACAAACCTAGACACAGTTCAGTGCATTTTACTGTAAGAAATGGAAACCTGGAAATAATGCTTTTAATATATTGTGTTTAATTTAATATAATAATATGTCTAAGGAGCTGTAATATTTAATAGAAAGCTGATGTGTTTTAACCCCAACCAGCAACCAAGCCCTGCGCAGCCAAACATATAATTAATTTACTGTTTCCCATGGGCAGGCAGGTGGTCAGCCATCTCCAGGGGAGCAAGGCCCCCATCACGTTCAACAGTGACTTGGGAAGACAAACGACATCGCTTCAAAGGTCCCCCTGTTCCTTCTCCTTCCCCCCACTTAATATACTGAGCATGATATCATATGGTCTGGAATGTCCCTTTGGTCAGTTGAGGTAACCTGTCCTGACTGGGTCATCTCCCAGCCTCCCATGCACCCTCAGCCTCCTTTCCATTGTGGCTGTATGAGTACCAGAAAAGGCCTTGGCTCTGTGCAAGCCAAACTTTCTGGGAAGAAAATGAACTCTACCCCAGCCAAAACTAGCACAAGAGCATATGATTTTGTTTATGAAGGTTGAACTGCAGCAGCTACCCTGCTATTAATTAACGCAGTCCTTGGAATATTAATGTTGTTAGAGAGATACAAAGGTGTCTTAGAAGAGTGAAATTATTCTAGGTCTATCAGCTGCTGCGTGGAAAAATAATTTTTCAGAAATGACTCAATACCAGAATTGCAGGTAACTGAACTTCAGGAAACATCACTTTGCTTAGCCAAAATCTAGGTTTGAACTTTTTAAACAGTACTTTGAAAGCCTATAAAAAGCTTTTCAGCAGTAGCAATGGTTTTGCATTGAGTATACCTAAATGTTTGAAATTTAATGTGAGCATGCAGCTGAAATCTAGACAGTGGTGTAAAATCTAACATTATTAGCATTTTCATATGGAACTGTCCACATTTAAGTTAGACTTACTGATTGAATAAATGTTGTGTACTTTGTATTATTGCCCCTCACCTTACTGTAGTTGAATTAAGACATGTAGCCTTATCTTTAATAGTAAAATTCTGCACCATTTATAGCTGTATTTGCAGTTATAATCTGCGATATCATATCATATTTTCTTTAAGTAAATCTGGAGTTACTTGGCAATGGACTAATAGTCTTTGATAGATCTGGGGAAATAAAAAAAGGTGTTGAGGGGTATTACTGCTTGAAGCTGGTTTATAGGTGACCTTAAAAGTCACTGAAGCATTATAGGGAAAACCAATAAATGTTCATGTAGGCTATTTAGGATTTCCTTTTCCAGCAGTGCTGATGGACTTGGACATGTTACCAATTTTGGTCTGAAAGAACTTGGCTACCGTGACATAATACCTTATTTTTGAATGTTAAATTTGTAGTGCTGTGGAAGTATTTAATAAATCAATCTCAAAATACTATCTTATAAACTTTTTAAAGGATGCTTTGAAGTAGGAAAACAACTGCTTCAGGCTTATGCTATTTAAACAGGTCCTAATTGTTTAAAAAAAAATTAGAGTTAAAATAGCATGATCTGCATAAAAAGAAAAAATAGTTTAAGGAAGCACAAAGCCTATTTGTTTATGTATATTTTGTGAAATAACAACTTTTATGACTTGTCGCAGTGCAAGCTGGCTTGTACTGGGCAGTTAATCTGACCACTGATAAGAGAAGCAGCCTGGCCTGATAAGACAGGCCCCCAGAGAACAGAGATAGGACAGAATTGGAGACAGACAAGGATGTGACCCAATGAGTTCCAGCCCAAGCTGAAGAGAGCTATTGGTCAGAGAGCTGAGCAGCCTGAACTTGGAACCAATCACAGGCGCTTACCCGGGAACATTAAACGGGGTATTTAAGGTGAAGTCAGAGGGAATAAAGGCTTTTTGTCACATGGATCATAGAGTGCTGTGTCTCTGTCTCAGGCACAGCACCAGTCAACGTATCAATGACTTTGTTTTGCTGGTGAGTAGGGTCAGTGCCAGGCACCAACATCAACTTAAGGAATAGTGTAATTTACTATAATGCAAAACTGTAAAGAATTACAAAAGAATAAGCTAAGCAATGCACCTAATCATTGCTACAGAAGATTGCCTATAGTGATTAAGAAAGATACATCACCAGTTACCCTAATAATTTACTGTCTTGGTTTAATTTCGATTTCCCAGCCAATGCACCAAATTAATGTCTTCGTTTTGAGTTGCCAATTTAAATAAACTTATTTTTCTGTTGTGAGACAGAACCAGGAGCAAAAAAGCAAGGCAGGCCTAAAACTTGAGAGAGTATAAAAGAAAATGTATTAATTACACAAACAAAGAGAAAGGAAAAAAAAATTCAGAATAAGATTTTTCAGATCACTCCTTCCCTCCTTCTCCCAACCTTCATAACAACAAAACAAACATATAACAAATACTTCGGTCAGTCCCCAATTTAGTCTTTTTCAGTTAATTTCCGGAGAGAGAAGCCTCCTTTTGTTGAAAGCTGTAGGGATTTTTTCCACAAGAAAGAAGAAGACAGTCCTCTTGTGGTTTTTTCTTTCACAATTTGCATCCTCCCGGGAACCTGCAACCGTGACACTCCTCCCAACTCCACAGCCGTCCCAAAGCTGTAGATGTGGGCCATGTCTGTCTCATGGGGTATTACTTTTAAGAATGAAATGTTCAACAGCAAAGGTTCTTTCCGTCTCCTTTCTCTCTGCTCAGGCTTCATCTTCAGAAAACTGAAATCCCCTTCTTTTCTCAGGGCAGAAATTCTCAACACAGGTGCTCTTTAGTCAAATCATCTATTAAATGGAACATTTCCATCCCCCCATGTCTTTTTCCATATTTTATAGGAATATTCAGTACATCAGTTCATCCCTACAATTTTGCAAAAAGATTTTCAGCCATTTCAGCATCTTCTCATTCTCCTTCCATCTTAAAAACTTAGCTCTTACGTCACTGACTTCAGAAATCTTCTTATTTCCTTTCATATTCAAAGGAAAGGCTGGAGGCTTTGCAAATCTTATCTGAGTACTAAAGAGTTAAACACAACTACAAAAGTTGGGCCAGGCTCAGGCCGCGCTGGGGGGGGCAGCTGAGGTGTTAATCAGCCTTTCTGGGGCTGGGCTGCAGCCCCACAGTGCTCATGGCCACCTGGGCAGGCCTGGCCGGTCTGACAGCAGCAGGAGCCGGGCCCCACCCCACTCCAGAGCCGCAGGCCTCTGGAGGAGGAAGCCGTGAAGGTCTTATCACACAACTTTTTCTCCCCCCGGCCATTGAGTCCCCTAGTTTGCAAACAGGGCCCAAGCGGCCTCCTGAGCCTCCCCCCCCCCCACATGGGGGGGGGGCGGGGGGAAGCTCGGGTTGATGTTACCTGCTCAGCCGAAGGAAAGACAAAGAGACTCAGTTCCGGATTACCTCCTTCAAAATCTGTGTTCACGGAGCGAACTGACTTTCTCTAATTGGCTGTTGCAGGTATCCCAACCCCCACAGAGGAAATTCCCTTAGAGACAACCTCTCTCTGAGTTTCTTCTTCCCAAGTCAACCTATCACATTTACCCCTTCATCCAGATATCCTTTAATCATCAGCTGGGGGAAGCTGTCACAGTGAAGGACTGGAGAAGCACTCCCAGTAACTGGGAAATTCTGTGGTGCATCCACCTTGCAGGCAAAGAGACTTTTGTCTTTGCTGTGAGAGTAGCCCAGCTTTTACAATAAACAAGTTACCATTACTTCTAATGTGGGAACATCTGGTTTTATTCTCCTGTTGAGTTTCTCCCAAAGCCTGGCCAGGGCTCAAGGAGGAACCAAGGCAGTTGTCTTTGATCCTACACCCCAGACAAGGCCAGATGTGGCCTTGTCCGATTTCTAAATGCAGAAAGGTAAATACATGTTTTGCCAAAGACTGGATACATATATCTTATTGCTAATAATACTTCATTAATGAGTGGATACATATACATTTGGTTGGAAGGTTCATCCAGAGGTCAACTTAAACTCAGGGCCTGTTTTCGGGCCTTAGTACTTCAGATTTAAACATCTGTGGATGGTTTTAGTTGGTTGGAGAGTTGCTCATGCTTTCTGGTTAGACTTAATAGTAGTAAGATGTGTTTTGTGTCCTGTTAAATTATGCCAAAGTGCAAGATGTGTAAATTAAGGAAGGTGAAAACTAAAACTAATGTTTTATCAGGAAGGAATATTCTGTTTTAAAAATTGTTTACTTTATATGTTCTTTCTTCACAGTGTGTCCAGAAGGTACATACAAAATACTAAGAATTTTTTATGTGAATTGTTTGACTGTGCTTTTTTTATTATCAAATTTCTGATTCTCAAATTCACATTATATTTTTAATTTATGTGAACAAAATTTTTTAATCAATTTTTAAAAAATTTGATAAAGGCTAAATAATGTAATGTGCAGCATGCCTGTTGTCTCTTTTCCCTTTGGAGAATTAAAAAAACAGCCCTCATAATTCAGTTAAGCCACTGTGTGAAAATCTTGATATTTCAAAGTCATTTTATACCATTGCTGTGTTGGTAAACCTAAAGTATTTGGATAGGGATTTTTGGGAACATTTGGTACAGTCTTTTAACCACATTTCCGAGAAAGTGTCCCAATGAACTGGCAGAAGCAAGCATAGGGCAGTTGGTGGCTTACTTCTGTTTCCATCTGTATTTACTGTGTTTTAAAAAAGGAAAAAAAAGAGGAGGGGAGGAAACAAGTTAGAAAATATGCCCATCTCATGAGAATATCTAATTTGATTTCTGTACCTATGGAATGGACTAAAACTTAGATTTGGGGGTAGAGCTCCTTCTTCCCTGCTTGTTTACAACTGTTACTAACAAAGATGGTTATAACATAGACAAAACTTTATTTCAGAAAACAGTAAATTAGTGGGTTTTGTAAGATGTAAGCTTATTAAGAAGACAGGTATTTTCTTGTTCTAGGAGAGACCCACTCTTGCATTGAGCATTAAATGCTGAATGCTCAACTGGTTTTAAGTCATTCATCTATTTATATTGACATTACTTATTTGCCTACTGATTGCTCTGGATTAAGCTCTTGATCTAGTTGTTTTACTGGTGTCTAAAATAAGCTGTAGTGTGCAATGTCACATGTACATGTCTGATACTGATGGGAAAAGTGAATGCTGTAATATGTAAAATATCTATAAACTATCCTTATATGTGTTTTGACAGATTGGCAAAATGAGGTATGTCAGTGTTCGTGACTTTAAAGGAAAAGTCTTAATTGATATTAGAGAATATTGGATGGATCAAGAAGGTGAAATGAAGCCGGGCAGGAAAGGTATTGTTTTGCATCATGTTATTTTGTATTAAAACATTGTCTGCAGGTTGCTGAAGATCTTTGTGTATCAGATTTCTATACTTTGTTACTACATAGTATTTTTAGAGTAATATTTTTACTTATTGATGATTTTCATTTTAACATATAATTAGTTTTATCTGTAGATTGTAAACAAAAGCAAAGTGGTTTCATTGTCCTGAGTGTGTTTTCCTAAATGGTTCCCCCATAATTTATGGGAAACAAGGCATTGAATACAAACAGATTTGGTATGGGAGTTACATACATAGCCATACATTTTCCCATTAATTTACTTCACTTCTTGCTTTTATTACAATTGGATTTCCATGTTGCTTTTTGAGTGGTAAGGAGTGGTAATAGTCTCCAAAATGTTACTTATAGTTTGTTATTCACTGTGCTTTAAGAAATGTGAGGGGAAAAAACACTGAGAATTATGGTACTTTAAAAGTGTGTAGAAGTTCAGTCTACAAAGGTATGTCCTTTAGAAACCAACAGGAATACAGTTGATTTCCTCATTTATTTTGTACTGCCTTCTGTCAAGGCCAGCACTGTATTTCTGTGTTTAGCCTAACATTTGTGAATGAATTTGTTATACTGAACTCGTTTTCTTTGTAAGGAGATAAACTAAGGTCTAAAGTTTACCTGAAGTGTTCCAAATGAGTAATTTCTTTGTAACCGAGGTGGTTGTTACACTTGAGGTAGGATAAGCATTAATAGTTTTGACATACAATGTGTATGAAACCAGCCTTGACAGTAATTATGCAAAATTCTGCACTACAATTTTTTTTTGTCCTAAGTATTTCTTTTTAATGCATTTCAGGTATTTCTTTGAATCCAGAACAGTGGAACCAGCTGAAGGAACAGATTTCTGATATTGATGATGCAGTAAGAAAACTGTAAATACAGAGCTATACGGAAACCTTTTATAATTTCAGTTATTTTAAGTGGTCTTTTTACATTGGCATTTGTTTTCTAAAATATTGTTTTCCAAGCTATTGTATATTTATTTGAATTGCAAAATGATTTGTAAAATGAATACTTTATGTGCATTAAAACTGTATTCTGAGTGAGGCTATTTGTGTATACATTACTAAAAGGAAATGTGTTGCTTTCACCTCATAGTATAAAATTAAAAAATCAAATAATATGTAAAGCGTAGATGTTTATGGTCTTTTGATTGAAGATGCTGGTAAGGTTGCCTAATAGCTTTAATTTTTAGTTTATTTGACCATTAATGTGACTTTTTTTCTGAGGAGATTTTCTTAAATAGCTCCATTTTAATGATTTTTCTTTTATTTCATACTCTTTGGTATTGCCCTGGCAGCTTTCAGCTTTAAGACTTGATACAAACAGTGAATACCTGGTAAAACACGTTTTTGTAGATAATTTTAAATACTCTATTTGTTAATTTACTGTATTTATTCAGATGTAAACAGTCCTGAGTATATAGACTTTTTTGAACTAGTTGCATGAAGTGTTATGCTAAACAATAACATTTGAAAACAAGCCACACACTATTTCTTCCCATTTTTCTATAGCTTGATTGACTTAGAAAATACAATTAGCTTTTGTTCTTAGACCCTAGGTTTTGAAAGTGATCGTGACAGGACCTTTCACCCCCTGACACCTCTACTTCCCCCATGGCTAAGCTAGGTTGGATTGTTTTGTCTTGTGATGAATTATCTTGGCTGAAAACACCCTTAGTCAGCAATAAACATCCTTTCTTGAATGGTGGGAAAGGATAAGCCACAAATAAGTGACTGACAGACAAGCACTTTTTACAACTATACAAGATCACTTTGACTTTCATGAAATCAGAAATCTCCTATACGTTCTCTGAGTGCGTAGAGAGTTCTCGACATGGAGACATTCACATTGAGATACTTCCCTGGAATTGAAAGAAATTAGGAGATACTTTGCACACCACCATCACTCATTGGTAAGTGATATTGGCTCCTAATCTATACTATTTCTTCGCTAGCTGTAGCATGGGTACCTTTATTATCGTGCATTATATTTTATTAACTAGTTCTTTTTGTGTTATCCTGTGTAATAAGTAGTCTGTTTAGTCTTATGTCTGTTTTCCTTGGCCTGTTCAATAAACAATTCATGTTGTAATAGACCTGATTGGTCATTATTAAGAACTTGTGAGCAAGAGTGGGTTTTGGGGTGCTGGCCGCCTCAATAAAGCTGCTGTCTACTGCCAGAAACCTGGAAAGACACTTGTCTAAGCTTTCCTCTCTTATTCATAAGTGTTGCATAAACTTTTACAGTAATAGACATATACCTCAGAGTAAGATAGTATTTAAAAGCTCCAAAGGAGAGTATTGTGTAAACAATGATGTTTAAACTAGGCTATAACACATTAAACAATCAAAGGGAGATAAGATTGTTTCAGTCAAGACAGCTGGCGATCATGTTTCTGCCCTGCCCACACTGCCTGTCCAAACCATTTAACTTGGCTTGCCTTGTGTGGCTTACATGTGCGCAACTGTTTTATATTTTGTACAGAAAGTACTTAGTGCTTACAATGGCACACTGGTACATAGTGGATCATTAGTGAACTACGCTTGTCTACCAGTGTACTATTCTGGTAAGAGAGTCTTCTGCCCACTGGAAGTTCTATTAGACTAGATGCTGCCCCAGATGAAGAGCTTCTTGGTAGGTGTCACAAACTATAGAATGAAGAAGGGAGAATATGATGTTTGAGTAGAACTTGGAGTGATAAGGGGCATGCCAGTGCAGAAGTTAAAGGTGACAAATCAAAGTTAGCTGACAATAATACCTACAGTGAAGAAATGCGTTAACAGAATTGGATAAGTTTATTTTCTGACTTAATTCAGTTAATCAAAGGAAGATGATCATAGAATCATAGAATAGTTTAGGTCAGAAGGGACCTGTAAAGGCCATCTAGTCCAGCCCCCCTGCAATGAGCAGGGACATCTTCAACTAGATCTGCACAATCCAATCTGACCTTGAATGTTTCCAAGGATGGGGCATCTACCACCTTTCTGGGCAAAACTATTCCAGTGTCTTACCACTCTAATTGTAAGAAAATTCTTCCTTATAGCCAGTCAGAATCTTCCTTCTTTTAATTTATAACCATTGCCCCATGTCCTATCACTAAAAAAATCTGTCCCCATCTCTCTAATAGGCTCGCTTTAAGTACTGAAAGGCTGTAATAAGGTCTCCCTGAAGCATTCTCTTCTCCAGGCTGAACAGCCCCAACTCTCTCAGCCTTTCCTCATAAGAGAGGTGTGTCTTGGTTTGAAAGACAGGTGTCTGCTAAGAAAGGCAGGAGCCTCACTTGAAATGGAAAATGTAAACCCCCTCCCTCCAAATTATTATAATTTTGAAATTAAGGGGCTCTCAGGCAAAGATATGGGAATAGGAATAACAGTTCTTTACTAGGAAAAATTAAAATAGAAATATAGTATTACAAAAAAACCCCAAAAAACAACAACCCAAAACACTGACAGAATCAAAATACAACCTGACACCCCGTCAGTCAGGGTGTTGGTAGCATTCCAGTTAAATGGATGCTTCAGTCCTCCTGGAGTGACAGATGTGGTTTAGTTGAAACAGTGGTCCTGTAGAAGGGTGCAGTTTTCCTCCAAAGGTCCAGTGATGATGTGGAAAGGTCTGGTTTTCCTCTGTAATCCAGTGTAAAAAGGCTGCCTTGGTGTTCCAAATCTCAGTTTTTATCTGGGTAGTGTCGCTGGTAATTTTGGGGTCTCCGTGGGATCCCCGAGACTGCCAAAGCAGTCCTCAGCAACAGGGCACGCTTCCAAGCCTTGCCCAGATAGAATTTGGCTTGTAGCTCACCCTCAGGCCAGCAGAGTGAAGAGATCGGAACATTAAGAAAGGCCCAATTCCACAGTTTATTCTATGAAGGTATCCAGTCTAGCATATTCAACGGTTGGGGTTTTTCAGGGGTTTTTATATCTTTTGGGGGGTCTTAGATTTTGCACCAATTACCAAGGGAATTCTAAATTCTAACCAATCCACAAAGGATTTTATATTCAAAACTAGGCTATAGCTACAAAAGGAAAATGAACCACTAATATTAGAGAAAGATAAGAGAGGGATCTAAAAAAAGGGTACTGAATTCCTTTTGGAATTCGTCATTAAGAAAGCAGTTTCGTATCTTTAAGATATCGTATTCCATGGGGCCTGTTCTAGAGACAAAGAGAGGTTTTCTGCTTTGGGAATGCTTTCTGCTCCCTCCACAAGGTAAGAAATGCTTGGGTCCTCCCCCTGGATAGAGCATCGCACAATGGGATGATGTAATTTTATCAGTCATGCAGTGGGACTCAATGGGCCATTAACAGATGATATCTTCGTGGAGGAAGGATGGGTTGTGGAAAGGATAAAGAACACTGCCCCGCCTGGCTTTTAACAGATGGCCCATTAGCAGAGGATATCTCCCATAGAGATGAGGATCACTGCCCCACCTGGTTTCAACAGATGATGATAGAATACACAACCCTGGTCACATCCTGCATTGCAACCCAAGACAAGGTGTTCCATCCTTATGATCATCTTTGTAGCCCTCCTTTGGACCTGTACATTTGGATTTGAATCAGCTTAATGAAAACTGACATTTCAAAACTATGGAGTAAATATAACAATCTCTTCGTTCAGCTGTAATTTTCCAATTTGACGTGAAATTTATTGTAATTTTTTTTAAGTGTGTGCGTAATCAGGATTTACTATTTGTTTATTTTAAAAATATTTTAATATTATTTTTTATATTGCAAACATGCATGGAAGTCCTATTTTCCTAAGTGCTATACACAGATGGTTCATGTACTCCAGAGCTTATAATTCAATAGAAATGGATATTGAAGGGTGAAGAAACATTACTTCATCAAATAAAATATATATTATTTAATAATATATAATTTAATTTTGACCATTATGTCAGATACCTCTATGACAGCATACAGCTAGACAGTATGCGTTATAAAAGGAGGAGGGGTTTGGCTACAGACAGCCAATCCCTGACAATGAATGTAAGCAGGCAGCTATTGGTCAATGAGCTGGGTGGTAACCACTCATAGCCAATCAGGTTCGAACGCGAAGTCTTGAATAGGGTATATAAGAGCAGTGTAAGCCATTAAACTCACTCTCTGCTGCACAAACCACGAGTGTTGTGTCTCCATCTCCCCTGATTGGAACACATGGGGACCCTGACGTGATGACAATAACTAAGCCACGAAAAAACAAAGGACACGGAACACCAGAGAGAAACAGCCGAGAGCTGTAAGAGAAATTACAGCCTAGATAGCTGTATGATAAAAGCAGCCAGAGAGCTACAGCCAGAGAATGTCTCAGTGCAGCTGGTCTGAAGCTGTCCCCTAAACTCAACCAGCCTAGACGTAAACAAATCCCTAGGTGAACAAGAATAGGTTGGATTCAAATCTACACAGGGACCCTAAGCCAATCTCATTCAGCCCTAAATGCAGATGTAACACTGGCCAGGGAGCTGGGCAGTGTTAAAGCCAGACCAATCAGCTGTCTAGATGAGGGAGTTTTGAATCTCCTATTTAAGGAAGATCTGAACAATAAAACAGGTTGTTGTCGCATGGATCTCCACAAGTGTGTCATCTCTGTCTCCAACCTACAGATCCAGTAACACGCGGTGACCTGTAGTGACGATGACAGCCATCCTGCAAGCAACAGAACAGCTCATCAGGCTGTATAAAAATATCGCGGTGTGCAGAGCCTGACCTACAGCAAAAAAGCTGGAAAATAGAAGATGAGAGGAATGTTGAATTTGTCTTTACAAATGAGCTGTGGATCTGCCTGTAGATAAGGCTAGCACTGAGAGATAAAAGAATCAGTGGGATGGATTCCACTGATTGATGAATGGAAAAAGATATTTGCCTTTACAAAGAAACTGTAGGGCTGCTGATAAATGAAATTGGATATCGAAAGATGAAAGAAGCAACGGGGGGGGGGGGGGGAAACTATGAATTCTATAAGAATTAAAATTTAAAAGGGAGGGTTATACATTAGAGGGGAATTTCAGGTATCAGGCGTTCCAGGAAGTCTGTGCCTCTCAAGTACCTCAGCCAATGGGAAAAGAGGGAAAATGCGGCCGGGAAAATAGGATAAAAAGGAGGCTGCGTCCTCCAAAAATTTGAGAGATCCCAGGGGAATGTCCCATGGCCTCTCCCTTTATTCGAATAAAGCAAAAAGGACTCCTCTGTCTCCTTTTTGGACATAAACCTCTGGTGTTTGTGGATTAATTTTCCTGACAAAGAAAAAACCCCACCAAAGATATAAGTAGATTTATCTCCGTAAAGGAACATCCAGTCATTGCGGTATTGCGGCTTTCAGGCCCAAGGAAACCTCTTCTGAGTATTTTTCCAGTCCACTTTTCTCAGGCTCTGCTAGGGGTTTTCCCAAAGCTAGCCGCTTTTCTCTAATGTGAACATAAGAGAAGAATTAATAACAAAGATAAACACCTGCTGGATACGTGAGGAAAGCCTGGAAAAGTGGTGTTACTTTCTCTGGACCAATCAGCTGTATTCTGTCCCTGGAGTAGCAAGTGACTGTACTTAAGCAAGGTGTGTTAGAATAAATTGTCTCCTTCCTATCCTGAGGGATGACCATGTAGCTGTGTGTCTTATTTCTGCCGCACAAAGGGTTAATCCCCTAATTACCAGCAACAAGGTACGAACTTTTCTTTTACTTCAACAAGGATTAAAGCATGAGCAACAAGCTGTGAAAGCCATTATGAACATTATAAAACTCTTAATGTTTATTTAAAACTGGCTGGGGCAGTTGTAATCCGAACGGGGCGCAGAAATGGCAGTAGAGATGCCGCCAGCTGCGCCTGCCAAATCGCCCAGCAAAGACAGAGTGGCGGGGGGAGTGAATGCCATCTCAGGCGCGCGAGTGGAGAAAACGGGCAAAAAACCGAGTGGGGAGCGGCCGTTACTTGCCAGAGCTCCCCTGCCACCGCCGGCACGAGCAGTGCCTTATTGTGCGCAAGTTTAGCCATACCGCAACCACCTGAGCCACCGTCGTCGCATGCATCCTCGGAATGTCCAGGGCCCCCCACGCCCCAGCTACAAAGACCACCTTTGGGCTTGGCACCCCATAACGTGCTGCGGAGACAGCCTGCCAAAAACCCCCAACAAGGCAGAGAGCACATGACAAGAAAGTCACTCACCCAAGATGGCGATCGCCACGGGCCGTGGGAAGCAGCTCACGGGAGAAAAAACACTACGCCGAACACGTGGAAGCAGCCGCAGAATCGCCTCTGCTGTGGCGCGCGGGATGCCACCCCAAAAGCATCACAGAGCCAGAAGCTGGAAGAGAAGCCAGCAGCCCCGTAGTCGGAAGGATCCCGGCAGCTTGCTCGCCCATGCCGTGCGTGGGGCCAGAGGCGGCTGGGGCCACAGGAAGCTGAGGGAACCTGCGGAGAGGGGCAGGGTGGCCCGCCGCTCCGCCGAATAGCATTGCCTAGCGACAGCTGTGTCAACAGCTTCTGCGCTTTCGTCAAGTGCTTATAAGTCAAGTAAAGCTAAAGGGAGGGGATCTCCAAGCAGGAGGTTTTCCCTCCACCTGCCCTCTGTAAAACTAGAGCGGTGGTGACCGAGGCAGTTGGGGGGAGGAGAGTACAAAACCGCAAGAAGCTGCAAAACAAAGAGAAATGGCAGCAAAAGCAAGAGTAAGGGGAGCGGATGTTATTGGGGTCGGACCTGTGATAATTGATAAAAGATTCATGTTAATCACAAAAGCATTGGGGTTTGTATAAACCAGAATACTAAGCTCTGAAGTGAAGCATGGACACTACGTAATGGAAAATATATGATAAAATAATTCTGTTTAAAATCACCTTTTTATATTATGTTGTATTATGTTACATTATAATATGTTATGTTATGTTATGTTATGTTATGTTATGTTATGTTATGTTATGTTATGTTATGTTATGTTTTCCAAATGGGTTGTATCAGCTACCAGCTTGCAAAATCAGACTTCCCAAAAAGCCCTTCCTGCCTTTGTCTGATCAATACTGCCTATCCCCAAAACCAGACTCCCAGAACTTCCCTGGTGGTCATCTACAAGGATGTTTATTCAACCACCACTGTTTATGACAACAAAAAAAAAAAAAAACCAAAAATTATTGATTACAACGAGGAACTACAGTATAAGAAGAGGCTGCAAACCAAGGTTGGGTGGAGCGTGGAGTGGGCGGTGACCCCTCGCGTTCCCCAGCGCGCTGCTTGCTCTTTCTATATTGAATAAAGCAATCTAAATTTTGCTGAATATCGAGACTTTTGTCTCTCATTTATAACCGCCCCCCCACCGGAAGCTCCAGAAGCCCCTGTAGTGCCCACGCAGCAGCAAAAGCCAAAAGCCGGCCGCACGGCGTTCAGGGCCCGCCTGCCGTGCCTGCAAGACCCATTCACCATTTCTTCCACACCCTGCATATCTATAGAATCGCTTGGCCCGCCTCTGCCTCCAGCTGATTAGTTCAGTCCTGGAGCCTGGCCCTTGCTTGATACACCCACTCGCAGCCCACCGCAGCCCGCCAAAACACAACACTCGGGGGGGGGGGCCCAAGCAGCCACCCCCACACTGGAACTGGGAAGTGGGGCATGGCCAGGGTAGCCATGGGGAGCGGCAGACGTCCTCCCAGCTACCGCAGCCCACTGCAGCCCACCACTTCTACAACAGCCCAGATTCCTGCCTTCTGCTGACCCTCATAATCCAAAAGCTCCAAATACACATCTTAAACCATCTATGAGAGCCTTAGAACACAAAGACGTGTCATTTATAATTATATGCCAAGATGTAATATGTAAAATCTGAGACAATGTGATGTTTCCTTTCATAGTTTTAAATCGGTTTGTTTGTAATAAAAAGATAAATAGTACTTTCAAAATAATTGTATATATATTTTCATAGTTATTTACAATTGTTTATAATATTGTCAGGAAAATTAATCCACAAACACCAGAGGTTTATGTCCAAAAAGGAGACGGAGGAGTCCTTTTTGCTTTATTCGAATAAAGGGAGAGGCCATGGGACATTCCCCTGGGATCTCTCAAATTTTTGGAGGACGCAGCCTCCTTTTTATCCTATTTTCCCGGCCGCATTTCCCTCTCTCTTTCCCCATTGGCTGAGGTACTTGAGAGGCACAGACTTCCTGGAACGCCTGATACCTGAAATTCCCCTCTAATGTATAACCCTCCCTTTTAAATTTTAATTCTTATAGAATTCATAGTTTCCCCCCCCCCCCCCGTTGCTTCTTTCATCTTTCGATATCCAATTTCATTTATCAGCAGCCCTACAGTTTCTTTGTAAAGGCAAATATCTTTTTCCATTCATCAATCAGTGGAATCCATCCCACTGATTCTTTTATCTCTCAGTGCTAGCCTTATCTACAGGCAGATCCACAGCTCATTTGTAAAGACAAATTCAACATTCCTCTCAATATCATTGGTTATTTAGGTAATGATAGGTAAGAAAGCCAACTATTCTAAAGTTATTACTAAAATATTTCTTTTAAAGATATGATAGGGAAGCCTGCCTAATCCGGGTCTCAGCTCTGGCCAAGCTGTGGCCTTGACTGGCAGGAAATTTATCAAACCCCGGTGTTTCTGTGCTAAAGATGAAAACATGTCACTTTGACTAGATGATTTGGCTTTGCAGAAGCTAGAACACTTTCCTTTGAGATAGATACGGGAGTCTTATCCAGAGAAGGCTCACTAAGTCCTCATTGTGTAAAGGAGGCTACTCAGCGATGGCAGACACTGGGTGATGGTAAAACATATAGGCGATTGTAAGTTTCACCTTGTAAATTTCGTTCAAAAGTGCACGTTTTGTTCCTGTTCTAGTTCTTAAAACAAAGAAAGGGGGAGGAGAAAAATGTAGGATAGATGTATAACCTCCTCAAAAGCCTTAGGTGCTCTCATGTTCTCATGTTTCTCTCATGTTTTTCAATCAAATCATATCATAACCTAGCAAGCCAACAGCTCGTTGGAAGCAGAAGATTGTCAATGATTTGCCATCACCTTACTCAAACTCCAAGACTCAAACACTTAGAAAACATCGGTGGTAGAAATATGTGTGGTTTTAATTGAAATAGTTTTGAGTTAAATTGTTTATTGCTTGTAGTGTTAAGTTGTAACTTTGTAACTTCTAAGCATTGAGCCTGTGACATGCTGGGCTGAAGGATTGTGATGTTGGTAGTTTTGCCTGACAGCTTCTGGATGTGAACATCATAACTCAAATGATACACGAGATATATCACTGACTGTGAGCTTGTTGAGTTGGGTGAAAAGCCTTATTCAAATTAGGCTCATAATTTGTGTCATCATACTGTCTTTGGCATCTTATCTGCAAGGTGCCTGCAGAAGACAACAAAGAACACTTTTGCATTTTTCAATATAACCGAAAGGATGAATTGTCACAGTGCAGCTGGTCTGAAGCTCTCGTCTAAACTCAACCAGCCTAGAAGTAAACAAATCTCTGTGTGAAAAAGAATAGGTTGTGATTTGCAGAAAGACTCTATAACTCACTCTCAGAGTAAGGTATAAAGTAGGTATGTATTTTATTCAGTGCTGGGCTCATGTGGGATTTCTCCACAACTCCAACAACTACTCTTAATCAATTAATTTCTAACTTCTAACCCCTTGCTTCAGTTGGATTCAAATCTACACAGGGACCCTCAGCCAATCTCATTCAGCCCTAAATGCAGATGTATCATTGGCCAGGGAGCTGGGCAGTGTTAAAGCCAGACCAATCAGCTGTCTAGATGAGGGAGTTTTGAATCTCCTATTTAAGGAGGATCTGAACAATAAAACAGGTTGTTATTGCATGGATCTCCAAAAGTGTGTGTCGTCTCTGCCTCCGACCCAGAGATCCTGTAACAAGAGAGCTGTTAAAACCAGAGCTGCAAAGAAAGCAGCCAGACTTGTGAGACAAAAACAGCCTGAGAGCTGTTGAGGTATGCAGACAAAGAGCTCCCTACAAGCTGGAGCGCTGCAGCCTGCAGAGCTGTGTAAAGGAGATAGGCAAAGAGCTACCCACAGCCGAGGAGCTGTGACCGTGTAAAATAGGACAAAAAAGGGTAAGCTACTGCTGGGACATGGGTGGTACAATTTCTGCAGAAGATCGAACTATAGTGAATATTTGGACTTTGATTTTAAGTAAAAGAGGGGTTTGTTACGAACAAGTTCCTGTTTGTTCTGTTAATGTTCTGTTAACTGTGGAAAACACCCTGTTTTTATGTTAATTGTTGCTGTTGTTCTGTTCTGATTCCCACTCCCTGGAATTGCCTTGCCATTGTGCCTTTTCCCTCCCAGTTGGGTAACGCCTTCGCTGCTCCCAAAATGATGCCTAGCAAATGAGAAGACTGCAAGTGCTTATGGGACACAACTCAGTAATAAAAAAACCCTAAAAACAACGAGCCAATATAACATCTAAAACTAAAAATGGTACTCCCAAGTAAGAAAAACAGTGAAGATGATGAAATCGCCAACCAGGACTCTTTTGCCTTGTCACCATGACCTGAACAGCACCTGATTGACATGACACCCCTGGACTAGGAGCCAACCAGTGTCTTCTGGGGGACTCCTGTGAGGACATAAGGCCCAGCTTTGCCGCACAGCAAAGCTGAATTCCTCCTCCTCTGGATTGTCCATCGGGAGCAGCAGTGGTGCACGTGACCTGTTGAGCTCCCACCCAGATCTGATTTCTCAATAAAGACATTAAAACAGGAGCTGGTCTCCTTGCCCTTATTTATTTCAGGGTTGAACACAATAAAGAGGCTCTAGAGACTTTATTACAGTTTTGCAAAAGCCAACGTGTAGAAATCACCACAGATGCAGCCTTTAATGCTGAAGTCTGGGAACAAGTCACAAGCTTTTGTGCCTTGGCCACCCCTGAAGGCCCTCAGCATTTTTAGGACTTTATGGCCTCCCTGCAGCCCCCCTGGGGCAGGCCTGAAGCTCTGGTCTCCTGCTCAGCGGACACAGGCTGTGTGCACAGAGCTTGCTCCCTCTCCTGGCACCTTGCCCTTGTGTTCCCTTGTCATGTCCGTGTAAGTGAGGCAGTGTTTGTGTGTCCCGTAGATCTTTGCCTCTAGAGGCGACAAAATTACTATGAGTTTTTTAACTACCTGGAGGATATTAATGGATAGTTTAAAATTGATAAAAGCCAATAAAAATGCAAAAGTGGCTGCTAAGACGCCTGTGCCAGTCCCTCAAAATGATGGAAACCACATGGCGTGAGCACATGAAAAACCCCAAGATGGTGGATGCTGGTCCCCCAAGATAGTGGACGCCACATGGTGCAGGAGCCACCCACTCGAGATGGTGGAGCCTACGCGCCACGGGTGCAGCCCACTGAGAAATCCCGAGATGGCAGAGCGCGGAGAGCAGCCTGTAGGGAAGGAGGTGTCGCGGGGGGCACACAGGAGGAGCAGACAGAGGGGCAGCGGCCATTGCTCAGGCCCTCTAGCCCCGTAGTGCTGGCACGCCACACTATCGGGACCGGAACCTCACCCTCCGCGGGCGCCAGATGTGTCTGCACAGCCCGCACAGGGACCGCTGGGCCGCCACTGCCGATATTGGCTGCCCCTGCATAGCGCATGGCTTTGCCTGTGCCGCGGCACCCGTGCCACCGGCAGCCTATGCATCTACGCAGTGCCCGGGATCACCCACGCCACATCTGAAGGCAACTGATTGGACAGCCCAGACACCGCCTGTCACGCCCACCAATGGCATCAGTGCATGAGTGGTGCCTGAGACCGCAAAACATAGCATCATGCTGAAATAGAGAAACTGAGAATTAAGAATCAAGTATCAAGAAATGCTTTGACTAAAAGGAGGACTAACAAAACTGTATTGTTTGCTATAATTTACGATGCTTACAAGAACAGGAGGACAGCAAGGCTACAAGGTGGGATCAAGGGCTAGAGTGCGCAAACAGGATGCAAGGACAAAGACAACACAGGATAAGGGGGTCCTCAGACCCATGAGACCAAGAAAACTGGTATCAAATTCCGGAAAATTACCAAAGGACTAAAAAGAGAGCATGCGCAAGGAGGCAAGGTGAAAAGTTCAAACCGAGAGGAAGACTATTTACTTCATCCCAAAGACCCCGAGAAGACCACCAGAGCAACCTAAAAGGAGCAATGCTCAGTCGCAAAGATGCGTGAAATTAATTTCAATATGAAGTGGGGATAGATAATGAATATGTATTAGGCGAATTGTCTATTCCTAGTTTGTAGAAAATAAAAGGAGAGGCACAGGTCGCCAAAGGTGTGCATGTTTTTGGAGGAGCTATCCCCCATGCACCTCAGTGCTGAATAAATACATACCTACTCTTAGAACTTATTTTGTGGATTATATAGTGTTTTTCCGCGTTTCAGTGCCACCTGCGAGCAGTCCCGGAAGCTAGCGGAGGGGGCCGCCCGCAGTCGCCAATCAACTGCGTCCCCTAGCAACCACTGTCTGCGGCCCCGGAGACCAGCAAAGCGGAGTGGGGCCGCCCGACACCGAGAACTACCCTGAAGCGGGCGCCAAGTCACGTCGCCTAGCAACCACCACGGCAGCCGTGTAGACCCCTTCTGCACTGCCAGCAAACGCCTGTAAATCTACTGGGGCTGTGGGAGGAGAACCAGAAGATCGCCCCTGGTCCCCTGATCCGTTTAATCCTGGGGGTGACCCTGACAGTATCAAAGGAGCTCGAGCAGCCCTGCGCAATGCGACATCAGCTAGAGACATGTTAAATGAGAAACAAAAGTCTCGATATTCAGCAAAATTTAGATTGCTTTATTTGATATAGACGGAGCAAGCAGCGTTGGGGAACGTGAGGGGTCACCGCCCACTCCACGCTCCATCCAACTCTGGCCCACAGCCTCTTATACTATGGTTTCTCGTTGTAATCAATAATTTTTGGTTTTTTGCTGTCATAATTTTAGCAGGCAAGCAGTGGTGGTCGAATAAACATCCATATCTGTGATAATTAATAAAAGATTGGTGTTAATCACAAAAGCATTGGGGTTTGTATAAACCAGAATACTAAGCTCTGAATTGAAGCATAGACACTAGATAAAGGAAATTATATGATAAAACCATTCTGTTTAAAATCACCTTGTTATGTCATATTATATTATGTTATATTATGTTATATTATGTTATGTTATATTATGTTATGTTATGTTGTTATGTTTTCCAAATAAGTTGCATCTACTACCAGCTTGCAAAATCAGACTTTCCGATAGCCCGTCCTGCTTTGTCTGATCAATGCTGCTTATCTTAAGGATCAGACTTACAGAACTTCGCTGGTGGTTATCTACAAAGACCAGATGGTTATCTATGAAGCTGACCATGGCCGGAGATTTTCTGAATTGGGATAAGGATGTTTATTTGACCACCACTGCTTACCTGGAAAAATTGAGACAGCTAGAAAAACAAAAATTATTGATTACGGCGGGAAAACCATAGTATAAGAAGAGGCTGAGGGCCGGCGTTCAGTGAGGCGTGGTATGGGCGGTGACCCCTCACGTTCTCCAGAGCGCTGCTTGCTCTTTCTATATCAAATAAAGCAATCTAAATTTTGCTGAATATCGAGACTTTTGTCTCTCATTTATAACAATTTGGTGCCAAAACCCAGGACGTCCTTGGAGCCCTGAGAGGCACTGCGATTTCGGGGAGGAGCCTCACTTCTGTGGCCTGGGTTCGTCAGTGATTCTCGGGACCCAACGACGTCCCGCACCATATAGACTGAGCAAGGAAAATCTCCCCGGAAGACTGAGGCAAAATCACCTGTAATTCTCGTGCACGAAGACCCAGACAGGAGCATCGGACTGTGAGTATCTGTCTGGTTTGGTGGGGATGACTGTGTGCTTGCCTGAATGAGATGTGGCTTTTGCCGCAAAACGTGAATGGAATCTTTCTATCCACGTTTACAGCATCCCTCGAGGGACCTGGCCGGTGAAGGGACGAAGCCAGTGGGCACAAAGGAAGAGGCTGCTTTTCTTGTCCTAGCCCAGGTAGAGGCTAGGTCCTTCTCATCCTAGTCTAGGCAGAGGCGGGATCTGGGGGAGGAAGGAAAAGAAAAGCAGATGGCAACACACCAGTCACGGAGGGTGAAGGAAAAAGCTGCTTTTCCCATCCCAGCCCAGGTAGAGGCGGGTTCCAGTCCATCCTGACCCAAGGAGAGGCAGGGGTTCGGGCCTAACACATCGGGGAGTACAAACACCTCAAGACAGTCCCTTGAGGTAAAAATGGGACAAAGAGAGAGGGACCCATGAAGAGGTCCAAGTTCATTTAGTCCACAAAGAGACCGAGAATATAAAGATAATAGAAGTAGGTTGCCAGAACTAGCACCAGGCAGCCCTTTGGGAGTAATATTAAGATGTTGGGACACAGGGGAGGTGGACAGAGGAAAAAGTAAAGAAAAATTGATTCAATATTGCATGGTGGAATAGACCAAGAAAATAATCTGTAGAGATAACCTATACTGGCCCATGTTCTGATCATTTGAGGGATGGATTTCTCGGGCATTAAACACATATGTGGCTTGTAAAGAACCATTTAACAGAGAGGAATGTGAATATGCTGCTCTGTGGACAGAACAGCATAAACTATTCTCGGTATATCATTTAAACGAAAAAGAGGATGAAGATAAAAAAAAAAGGTTACCTGGGAACCCCTTGATAATCTCCCTCCTCCGTATAATACAGAAAATACAGGGGACCCCCCACGCACCCACTTCCACTCATCCTTGTACTCCCATAGCTCTAAGAACTCGCTCCAGTCAAAGGAATACCAGGAGAGATAGTATCACCAGAGAGGAGGGAGATAAAGACACAAAGGCTCGCCTTTACCCCCTGAGGGAAGGTCCATTAGCAGGACAACAGGCTGGATTAATTGGATTTTTAAATGTTCCCTTAAACAGAGGGGAAGTGAGGAACTTTAAAAAAGAAATGGGAAAACTATTAGAAGATCCTATAGGAGTATCGGAGAGACTAGATCAATTCCTCAGACCAAGTATGTATACTTGGATGGAATTACAATCTATATTAAGTATCCTATTCACCACGGAAGAACGGGATGAAGAGAAGCAGAAAGCGAAAGCTAAAACCTTTATAACTGCAGTTCGGGAAACACAGCGAGGAACCCAGCAGAAAGGGGGAGGGAAACCACGAAAACCCCCACCGAAACAAGGAAATGAGGCAGGAAATAATTCACCAAGGCGAGCCTGCTTTTACTGTAACAAAAAAAGTCATATAAAGAAAAATTGTAAAGAGCGGATATGGGATGAAAAAAATGTTCCAGGAAGACGAATAGGGGTGTCAGGGGCTGTATGTATTGGGAACCTTACTATCTAAAGAGCCCTTGATAAAATTAAGAATCCGTCCCCAGGGAAAGGAGGTGGAATTTTTAGTAGATACAGGAGTCGAAAATTCCACAATTT
This sequence comes from Sturnus vulgaris, assembly GCF_052056855.1. Classification (NCBI taxonomy): domain Eukaryota; kingdom Metazoa; phylum Chordata; class Aves; order Passeriformes; family Sturnidae; genus Sturnus; species Sturnus vulgaris. The sequence continues at coordinate 64,476,167 of NC_142282.1, forward strand.
AAACATCTACCAAAAGAGTGTAAACCTAGTAAAAAAACAGCACTCGTTGTTAAAACAAAAGGTAAACCATTTTGGGTCCCTGTTATTAAAAATATATAAATTGAGACACAAAAGCAAAATTGGATTAAATGATCGGCTGTTACTGTGAGAGGCAGAAAACATTTTATTGGGCTGAGATTTAATAATAGCATTGGATTTAAAAATTGAAGTATCCCAAGGGCAACTTAAAATTTATGCCTTACCCCAAAAGGATGGGGAACAAATATGTCCTGAGGTGTGGCATACCCCTGGGTGTTGGAGTCAGTAAGTCAAAAGTTTCTCTGAATCCTTCAGGGGGAGATCAGAATCCAGGAATTGAGTTGAAACCTTTGGATGGATTGAAGTATATTAGGCCTCTTACTTATAAGTCACAGGTGTAGACGTAGGTTGTAACATAAGAGAAAGAAAATAAGTAAGTAAATGGAATAAGTTTTAAGTGCTTTTAGTGAGCAAAAGGTCTTTGTTGGAGGTTGAACTATTCCCTTTTCTTTCAGTGGAATTTTCTCCCATTGTTAGGCTAAGTAATTGTGGCTACACCTTGAAACGACAGATAATGTTCTCTCCTAAGGGGGTGGCTGGAGGGGGAGGGGGGGGAACCGGAAAAGGAAAGGTGGGACGGGGGGTCTGGAGCGGGGCTTCTCTCTCTCGCTTGGCTCGTGGAGTGGGAAGACAACCTGGGCTCCGCTCTGGCATCTTCCCCTGCCATCCCAGCACTGAGATCCATGCTCCCTGCCTTTGGACATCGCTCTGCTGCTCTCCCATCTCACCCTACTATCTCCGGACACTCTGCTGAGCACCACGACCGACACAGTGAGGGGGGAGTAACTTTCCCATCCCTCTCACCCCTGGGCCGCGGCCGCCATCACCCAGCCCTCTTCAACTGCGCGGGACCTGCCCTGCCCCCACAGCACCGGTAACAGCACAGGGAGACGGCCTGCGGCCAGAAGGGACTGGAGCGGAGCTAGACTGTTCTGTTCTGTTGCCAATTTTTATATCTGTTGTTGTTTTCTGCCTTGTTAGACACCAGTAAAGAACTGTTATTCTTATCCCCATATCGCCTGCCTGAAGGCGTCTGAATTGGACCTAAAATAATTAAAAGGGAGGGGGGTTGCACTCTGCATCGCAGAAAAGGGGCTCCTGCCTTTCCTTAGACCATACCTGTCTTTCAAACCAAGACAGATTTTGGCGCCCGGAACGTGGGGCATTGCCTGAGGGCATTGAGAGAGGGGTAGAAAAGGGGATAACAGTTCTTAAATTACCCAAGCTTGTGGTAGGTGACACCATGCTGTCCTGGATTGGCCTCCATGTGGTCACTGCTATATCTCTCCCATTTGCAAGCCCTTTTTTAAACATGAGTTTCATAACCAAGGTTACTGTGGCTATTATCCGGCTTATTATGTGGGTTGATCAGTTGAGGAATTCATGGATTTTTAATTTTCTCTGGAAGATGGCCACATGGATTCAGAGCTATCACACTCTAAGTGTGTGTTTCTGGGGCTACTTCAATAATGGTACTTACTGTGAGGAAGTGGCAGCAGGTGAAATTTTTTCTCAACCCATCACAGGGTTTTTGAAGTTGACCCCACCAGTCTTCAAGGGGTTCCAATCCACTTTAAATGCTAATGACATTATATTGTGGCTAGTGTTGCTTATATCCCTGTTAAACCTGTTCTATCTAACATTCAGAGATAAGGGGAGATTTTGGATAACAACCCTGATACCTAGCCCAGGGATTAGTGATGTTACCCCAGAGCCTGATCCTGTCCAAGAGACTAGGGAGGTTACCCTAGAGCCTGATCCTGTCCCAGAGACTAGGGATATTACCCCAGAGTTTGACCCTGCCCCACAGCCCACCTCGGAAAAGAACCACCCAGAATGGGTGGGGGTGCTAGCAAAGGAGATACGTGAGATGGGCCAGATGCTGAAGGAGTACCTCTCCCCAGCTGGTGAGAAACCCTCGCCCTGCCTTAAAGAGGAAGACTCTGATGGTGCAGCAGTGGGACCCTCAGATGTTACATCTGTCCAGGTTCCAGCTGAACTGCAAGGGCATTCACAGCCAGCAGCAGTTGCCCCTGTGGAAACTAGGAAGTCTAAGATGAAAACAAGGCACCTAGATAATAAGGGTCAGGAAGGGGGCCCCTCACAACCAGCAGGGGAGCCAGAAGTTGAGATCATCACCGAGTCCCTGTCATACGACAGTCTCCGTAACCTGCGAAAAGACATTGTACGACGGGGCCGTGAGCCTTTTACAACCTGGTTACTGCCGGTCTGGGACCTTATGGGTACAGGTGTGCAACTGGATGGTACTGAGGCAAGGAATTTGGGAGCCTTGACCCAGGACTCAGGTGTGGACCAGGTATTTGTAAGGGAGACAGGTCTCCTTTCCCTCTGGGAGCGACTTTTAATGAGTGTGAGAGAGAGATTTGTCCACAGGGAAAGAATGCAGGAGTACCACCAGAGAACACGTTGGAATACCCTTGAGGAAGGGATCCAAAAGCTGAGAGAAGTGGCAGTACTGGAGGTGCTCTTTGGGAGGGATGGACAGCATGACAATGACCCTGACAAGGTCAGGTGTACAGGACAGATGTTGTGGAATCTGGCAAACCTGGGCCCATCTCAATATACCCCCTTTATTGCAATGATTGATGCTGATACCAACCAAGTGACAGTGGGTTCTGTTGCCAACAGGCTCAGGAATTATCAGAGTATGATGGCTGGCCCAATGCAGGCTCATGTCTCTGCTGTGGCTAAGGACCTCAGAGAGGAGTTTAAGGAGGAGATGAAGGAGATAAGGGAAGAGGTGAGGAAGATCAGTGCAGCACCAGTGCGAGTCATGGACCCCAAAAGTAGAGCCCAACGCCCCCCAGCTAGGGAGAGAGGGTACACCCCACGTGCTGACCTGTGTTTTTTTCTACGTGACCACGGGGAAGACATGAGAAGGTGGGATGGGAAACCCACTTCTGTCCTGGCAGCACGGGTGCGCCAACTCAGGGAGGGGAACACCAACAGAGGGAACTCCACTAAAGTGAGGGTAGCCTCAGCCTCCCATGGAGGTGCAGGGTATTACAGAAGGGAGGATGATCTGTCACATCCCCTTGAAGGAACCTCCAGTATGTATGCCCAGGAGAGAAATAATAACCAGGGCTAGAGGGGCCCAGCCTCTAGCCAGGAAGAGGCACGGGAAAACCGGATCTTTTGGACGGTGTGGATCCGATGGCCTGGCACATCAGAGCCACAGGAACACAGAGCATTGGTTGACACTGGTTCACAATGTACATTAATACCATCGGGACATGTCGGGGAGGAACCTGTTTCAATTGCTGGGGTTACGGGGGGATCTCAGGAACTGACTTTGCTGGAGGCTGAGGTGAGCCTGACTGGGAAAGAGTGGCAGAAACATCCAATTGTGACTGGCCCAGAGGCACCATGTATCCTAGGCATAGACTTCCTCAGGAACGGCTATTACAAAGACCCAAAGGGACTCAGGTGGGCTTTTGGAATAGCTGCTGTGGCAGCAGAGGGCACTAAGCAGTTGAACACCCTGCCTGGGCTATCAGAAAACCCATCTACAGTGGGACGACTCAGGGTGAAAGAGCAACAGGTGCCAATTGCTACCTCAACAGTGCACCGCCGGCAGTACCGGACGAATCGAGATGCTGTGATCCCCATACACAAGATGATCCGTGAGCTGGATTGCCAAGGGGTGGTCAGCAAAACCCACTCACCCTTCAACAGCCCCATCTGGCCTGTGCGTAAATCTGAAGGAGAATGGACACTGACCGTGGACTATCGTGCATTGAATGAGGTGACTCCACCGCTGAGTGCTGCTGTGCCAGACATGCTGGAATTGCAGTACGAGCTGGAGTCCAAGGCAGCAAAGTGGTACGCCACCATTGACATCGCCAATGCATTTTTCTCCATTCCTCTGGCAGCAGAGTGCAGGCCTCAGTTCGCTTTCACCTGGAGGGGTGTGCAATACACATGGAACCGACTGCCCCAGGGGTGGAAACACAGCCCCACCATCTGTCATGGATTGATCCAGGCTACACTGGTGAAGGGTGGAGCTCCAGAACATCTGCAGTACATTGATGACATCATTGTGTGGGGGGACACAGTAATGGAGGTATTTCAGAAAGGAGAAAAGATCATCCAGATTCTGCTGGGAGCCGGCTTCGCCATTAAAAAGAGCAAAGTCAAAGGGCCTGCCCAAGAGATACAGTTCCTGGGAGTAAAGTGGCAAGATGGACGGCGCCAGATCCCCAGTGAGGTCATCAATAAGATCACTGCAATGTCTCCACCAACCAGCAAGAAGGAAACACAAGCCTTCCTAGGTGCCATAGGCTTTTGGAGAATGCACATTCCTGAGTACAGCCAGATTGTGAGCCCTCTTTACCTGGTCACCCGCAAGAAGAACGATTTCCACTGGGGCCCTGAGCAGCAGCAAGCCTTTGCCCAGATCAAGCAGGAGATTGCTCATGCGGTAGCCCTTGGCCCAGTCAGGACGGGACCAGATGTGAAGAACGTGCTCTACTCTGCAGCCGGGAACCATGGTCTGTCCTGGAGCCTTTGGAAGAAGGTGCCTGGTGAGGCTCGAGGCCGACCACTGGGGTTCTGGAGTCGAAGCTACAGAGGGTCCGAGGCCAACTACACTCCAACGGAGAGGGAGATCTTGGCCGCCTATTAAGGGGTTCAAGCTGCCTCAGAGGTGGTTGGCACGGAAACACAACTCCTCCTGGCACCCCGACTGCCAGTGCTGGGGTGGATGTTTAAAGGAAAGGTTCCCTCAACCCACCATGCCACTGATGCCACATGGAGTAAATGGATTGCCCTCATCACACAACGCGCCCGTATTGGAAACCCGAATCGCCCTGGGATTTTGGAGATAATTACCAACTGGCTGGAAGGGGAAGACTTTGGTCTTGCCGACGAAGAGGAACAGGAACACGTGACCCAGGCCGAAGAAGCCCCACCGTATAACCAACTGCCAGCAGATGAAACATGCTATGCTCTTTTCACTGATGGTTCCTGCCGCATCGTGGGGATGAACCGGAAGTGGAAAGCTGCCGTATGGAGCCCCACACGACAGGTTGCACAAGCTACCGAAGGAGAAGGTGGGTCGAGTCAACTTGCTGAACTCAAAGCTATTCAGCTGGCCCTGGACATTGCTGAAAGAGAGAAGTGGCCAAAACTCTACCTTTACACTGATTCATGGATGGTAGCCAATGCTCTGTGGGGATGGCTGGAAAGGTGGAAAAAGGCTAACTGGCAACGTAGGGGAAAACCAATCTGGGCTGCCAATGAATGGAAAGACATTGCCACCCGGATAGAGAAGCTGCCTGTGAAAGTCCGTCACGTAGATGCCCATGTCCCCAAGAGTCGGGCTAATGAGGAACACCAACACAATCAGCAGGTAGATCAGGCGACACAGATAGAGGTGTCGCAGATAGATTTAGACTGGCAGCACAAGGGAGAGTTGTTCCTGGCTCGATGGGCCCATGATGCCTCAGGTCATCAGGGCAGAGATGCCACATATAAGTGGGCACGAGACCGAGGGGTGGATCTAACCATGAACAGTATTTCTCAAGTTATCCATGACTGTGAGACGTGCGCTGCCATCAAGTAAGCCAAGCGGGTGAAGCCCCTCTTGTATGGGGGGCGATGGTCCAAATATAAGTATGGAGAGGCCTGGCAGATTGACTACATCACACTGCCTCAAACTTGCCAGGGCAAGTGCTATGTACTGATCATGGTGGAAGCCACCACTGGATGGTTGGAGACCTACCCTGAGCCTCATGCCACTGCTCAGAACACCATCTTGGGCCTGGAAAAACAAGTTCTTTGGAGGCATGGTACCCCTGAGAGAATTGAGTCAGACAATGGGACTCATTTCAAGAACAGCCTTATAAACACTTGGGCTAGACAACATGGCGTTGAGTGGGTGTACCATATCCCCTACCATGCACCAGCTGCAGGGAAAGTTGAACGGTGCAATGGCCTGCTTAAAACCACCTTGAAGACACTGGGTGGGGGAATTTTCAGGAACTGGGAGATTAATCTACCAAAGGCCACATGGTTAGAGAACACCCGAGGTTCCACTAATCGAGCAGGCCCTGCCCAATCAGAGCCCTTGGGAATATCAGATGGAGATAAGGTTCCAGTGGTACACATGAGAGGTATGCTAGGAAAAACTTTTTGGGTAAATCCTGCCTCCAGCAAAGACAATCCCATCCATGGAGTTGTATTCGCTCAAGGACCAGGTTGCACCTGGTGGGTGATGCAAAAGAATGGAGAGACCCGATGCATACCCCAAGGAGACTTTGTTTTAGGGTGAAATACCTATAGTACTGTGCCTATGTCTCTAACTGCATGTATGTATATATAACGTAACAGTTTAATTTGATATAGCATATTAGTATGGGAGAAATTCAGGGGTGGATAATGTTGGAGGTTGAACTATTCCCTTTTCTTTCAGTGGAATTTTCTCCCATTGTTATGCTAAGTAATTGTGGCTACACCTTGAAACGACAGATAATGTTCTCTCCTAAGGGGGTGGCTGGAGGGGGGGGGGGGGAACCGGAAAAGGAAAGGTGGGACGGGGGGTCTGGAGCGGGGCTTCTCTCTCTCGCTTGGCTCGTGGAGTGGGAAGACAACCTGGGCTCCGCTCTGGCATCTTCCCCTGCCATCCCAGCACTGAGATCCACGCTCCCTGCCTTTGGACATCGCTCTGCTGCTCTCCCAGCTCACCCTACTATCTCCGGACACTCTGCTGAGCACCACGACCGACACAGTGAGGGGGGAGTAACTTTCCCATCCCTCTCACCCCTGGGTCGCGGCCGCCATCACTCCAGCCCTCTTCAACTGCGCGGGACCTGCCCTGCCCCCACAGCACCGGTAACAGCACAGGGAGACGGCCTGCGGCCAGAAGGGACTGGAGCGGAGCTAGACTGTTCTGTTGTCAATTTTTATATCTGTTGTTGTTTTCTGCCTTGTTAGATACCAGTAAAGAACTGTTATTCTTATCCCCATATCGCCTGCCTGAAGGCGTCTGAATTGGACCTAAAATAATTAAAAGGGAGGGGGGTTGCACTCTGCATCGCAGAAAAGGGGCTCCTGCCTTTCCTTAGACCATACCTGTCTTTCAAACCAAGACAGTCTTAGATGCTTGAGAAGTAGTACATGTTCTAGTGAAGGTTAAAAAACATGCTAGTGATTCCTTAGTGGCTCCAAGAACTTAACTTTAGACATAATAGAGTTAGAGTTAAGAATATTGTTTACATTTTTCAGTTAGAACAAGATAGGCCATGAATGTAATTTATACTTAGCTTGGCGTGTTAAGAAACTAGAATTCTAACAGGTTAAGAAGTAGTGGTCCGAGTCTGGTCCGATTCTACCTCTTAGTTTGCTCGTAAGTTTCTATAAAAGAAGAGGCTTGGAAAGAACCATTGCTTTTAGCCATTGCTTTTATGCCACAGCTTTTGCTCTGCTTTTGCTTGGCTGCGCTGAAACCAACACCCGAGAAGAAGACAGGAGCTGCCCGGCTCCTGCTGGGACCACGGGGAGCCTCTACTTCTGTTTGGGACTTTGTGCTAGAACCTGGAATGGACTTTGATAGCTTTGACTCTGCATTTGAGACTGATGTGCTTCTGCAATAAATAACTTTACAGCAACTATTAGCCGCTTTGCTTTTTACATAAAAGAAGAAGTAGCCCAACAGTGTGGGTGTACAGGAGGCACCCGGAGGTCCCTTGAAACTGCACATTTGGTGCCCCGTGTGAGGAAAAAGAAACCTTACATTTGGTACACCGTGTTTGGTGCCGTGCTTTCGCTTTGCTTTGCAAGGCTTTTTAGCTACTGTCGGGCCTCCCTGAAACCCTCATTTGAGTGTGGCAAGAAGAAGGCTGGACACCCCACCGGTTGCTGAGAGGAGCAAGCACCCATAAGAGGTGGACGAAGGTGGCTGGGTCTGGATCTTCTCATCGCCTGTCTTATATTGAGGTGAGCTTTGGGGTGAAGAGTAGTGCGAGTTAGAGTTAGAGCTTGGGAAATAATATGCCAGAAGAGCAGGAATATATTTTATATTGAGTTAAGCTTTGATGAAATCTGTAGAGATGGGAAAAAATATATATGAAGAGCAGAAATATATATGTGATTACTTAAAATCTTTATTGAGGAAAAATGACTTTAATGTTTCAGATGATGAGTTAAGAGGCCTTTTAAAATATGTTCAGAAGAATTTTCCAAATATAGATCCCAGTTCTGCTTTAAGCTCTTTTCTATGGGATCAGATAGGACTTAAGCTTTTAGACGATACTATTCGTGAAGATGAAGAAGCCCCTTTGTTATTACCCTCCTGGAAGTTGGTCGCAGAATCTTTAACTGAGCCATTTACTAATTCTGAAAAGACAGAGACTTCTTCGCTGGCTTCTCGATTGATGTTGCAATTTATTGCAAATTACAGATGTCGCGTTTTTTTTCAAGCGCGAACCACGGGGACCCCACCACTGCCGTCCCCCGTAGGCAGGGAAAACGGCTCCGGGGACCGGCCGGCAGCACCGTCATTGATGCTGCTCGGGCTGTGTTTTGCGAGGGCAGGGGCCCCCGTTTCCCCGTCACCAGCCCCCTGCTCTGCAGAGACAGTCCCACCGGTCCCCGCTCCGCGCCGAAGCCTCGCCGCAGCTTCTGTGTCTGCTCGAGAAATTCCTACCCCCCATCCCCTGCATGAGACCGCGTTGGGAAAGAGGAGGGGGAACTGGGGGAGGGAGGTCAGGACGATGCAATTGAGGTCGAGAGGGAAGAAACTGAGCAACAGGCTGTTGAAAATATGAGAGGAGATGATTGTCCTGTTTTGGAAAAATCTGAGATATCAACATCAAAGCTGGCAGATTCAAATGGGGAGAGAAGTTCCTTTCTTTTAAAGTCAAAAGAGTATCTGTCAAAAACACCACAGTATTTTTCAGTAGACTGGGCAATTAAAGAAAAAGATTTTGATTTAGTTACTGAGCCTTTCTCCCAGTCACGCGCAGTCAGGTTGGTTTTCTCACCCCAGACCGCGAATTGCACCTCGAGATGGCGACTGGAAAAACTTTTAACAATTCTTAAGCAATTACAGGGCGGCCGCGTGAATCCAGACGATCCGGAGCAGACACGGGCGCAGCAGCGCGATGTCACCAGCCCGGGCCGCGCCGGGGGAGGGGGGAGCGCCGCTGCTCCGCTCTCCCTCTCCGCGCCTCTTCCCGCCCGCCCGGCCCGCGCCCTCCTCCGCGCCCTCCTCCGTGCCCATTGCCGAGGGACAGCGGCAGCCCCCCCCATCGCAGCGGGTCGGTCGCGCCCGGCCCCCGCCCCTCCGCCTCACTCCCAGCGGCTCCATCGCTCCCCGCGCCGCCCACCGCGGCATCCATGCACGAATCCAGTGCTGCAGAGAGAAGGGGGAGAGGGGGGTGGGGGGACGGCAAGAACTGCTTCCAACCACATTGCTGGGGGCAAACGGAGCCAGGAGACATGAGCATGGCATCAGATTCAGCTCCATTCTCACAGTTTTTGTATTTTAAGTTAAAGGTGTTTGTCTTTTGCATTGTTGTCAAAAAGATGCATTTTATGTTTTCCTTTGTTTTCATTTTTATTAATTCTCTCTCTTGTTTCAGCAGGTCTCCTATGACCTGACCCTGTGTTATCTCATAGTTTTAAGCTTTTTTCAGAGTTGCAAGAAAATTATCTGAGCCTCATTGAAAGTCTTTTTTGAATTGAAAGTCTTATGGTTTTCTTCAGGTGTTATTAGAGAAGTATTCGAGCAGCCTGTCCTGTTCAAAGCATCTCTATCCTGAGGGAAAACTTTGGGAGATAACAAGCTGAGCTGCTGAAGGGATTTGGTTTCTCTCTCATCCTGAAATGTTTCATTGTAACCTTTGTTCTTAAAAGCCTTGCTTTAAAAAAAAGTTAGGGAGTTCTCTTCCAATTAGAATTTCGGCAGTGGCCAGGCCTTAATTCTACCTGGAAGACAAACTGTGTAAACCCAGGTGTTTTCTGCATCAAAATAATACTCCAGTCGTTTTGACTTGGCAATTTGTCCCTGTCAATATGACAGCTGAAGCTGATTTTGGGGTGAATTCGGTGTTCATTATCCGGAAATGATAATCTAATTCCTCATTGAATCAAGGCTTGTCAGCTGTTTGCAGACTCTGGGATGATGACAGAGTGTTTTAAGGATTTATGATTATCTAATTTTATAAATTAATGTCTATAATTTAAAATATTGTTGATTTTTGTATCTAAATTATCCCTGATTATAAGTTTCTAGTTTTACTACATATATTGTTGAATGTCCGAGTTTGTGTCTTAGCTAGTTGGAAAGTTTCTATAAAAGAACATGCATCAGGGAGAGCTGGGGCTCTATGCCATGACTTTATGCCATGTGCATTTTGTCATTGCATTTTGCCACTGCGGCTTTGCCATTGCTTTAGCCATTGCTTTGCCTTGCTTTGTATTTGCTTTTGAGACTGATGTGCTTCTGCAATAAATAACTTTATAGCAACTATTAGCCGCTTCGCTTTATAAACATTAAAAGAAGAAGTAGCCAGACAGTGTGGGTGCACAAGAGGCACCCGGAGGTTCCCCTGAACCTCACACCTGGGGAAATAAGGAAATTAAAAATAAAACCCATCAAAGTGAAAATCACTAATCCTGATTTCCCTATCCGAATTCGACAATATCCAATATCATTAGAAGGGAGACAGGGGGCCGTAAGCCCCCACATAATACTCCTATTTTGCCTGTCAAAAGACAGATGGGAATTACAGTTTAGTACAGGATTTGAAGGCTATAAATCAACGAATTGTTACCAAATTTCCTGTGGTAGCAAATCCTTACATCCTCTTAAGCCAGCTGTCCCCTGACTACACTTGGTATAGTGTAATAGATCTAAAAGATGCCTTCTGGGCATGCCCATTAGGGAAAAGTAGTAAAAATTACTTTGCCTTTAAATGGGAAGACCCTGATAAGGGCAGAAAACAACAATTTCGTTGGACAGTATTGCCTCAGGGCTTTACAGAATCCCCCAATCTATTTGAACAAGCCCTAGAAGAATTAATGCAATCTTTTGAGTCACCAGAAGGGATGAAATTGTTACAATATGTAGATGATCTATTAATAGCAGGAAAAGACGAGAAATCTACTCGAAATAGGACTATAAAACTTTTAAACTTTTTGGAACGACAGAGTTTGAAGGTATCAAAAAAGCTCAATTACAGTTCATGGAACCAGAACTAAATTATTTAGGACATTGGCTAAGTAAAGGGAAAAACAAAAAAAAAGAAATTGAATCCTAAAAAAGTCTTTGGAATACTAAGCCTGGGACCTCCAAAGGAAAAAAAAAAAAGTGAGGAAATTTTGGGATTGTCGTCAATGGATAGAGGGATTTAGTGAGAAAGTGAAATTTCTATATGAAAAACTTACCACTAATTGCTTAAAATGGACAGAAGAGGATGATAAAAGTTTTGAAAAGGTCAAACATGCTTTTATTCAAGCCCCTGTACTCAGTCTCCCAGATTTGGGGAGAACATTTCAGTTATTTTTAAGTACCTCTGATCAAACAGCATATGGGGTACTCATCCAGGAATGGGCAGGCAGTCGAAAGCCAGTGGGATTTTATTCTAAACTGCTAGACCCTGTCAGTCAGGGTTGGCCCACATGTCTACAAGCCCTAGTGGCCACAGCACTTTTAACTGAAGAAGCCTGAAAAGTCACTGTGTTGGTTTGAAAGTAAAACCAGTGCGAGACTCCAAGTCAGTAATACAATTTAATAGGAGAAAAGAGAAAAAAATAAAATACATGCAATAATATAACAGAAACAACCACCAACACAGTCAGAAATACAACCTGACACCCTGTCAGTCAGGGTGTTGGTCACAGTCTGTATAAATGGTGGCTGCAGTCCTCCTGGATGACAGATGTGGTTCTGTTGAAGCAGTGCTCCTGTAGAAGGTGCAGTTTTCCTCCGAAGATCCAGCAATGATGTGGAAAAAGGTCCAACTTTCCTCTGGGATCCAGTAGAAAGGTCTGCCCTCAGGTCCCAAACCCCAGTTTTTTATCTAGGTAGGAAAGGCTTGGCTCCTGCCCCTGGTTGGGGCATCTCCCAATGGGATGATGTAATCTTATCAGTCACACAATAGGACTTAATGGCCCATTAACGGAATATATCTTCTGGAGGAAGGATGGGTTGTGAATAGATAACGATGATCATCCCCCCATCTTATCAGATGGCACATCAGCAGAGGATATCTCCCACAGAGATAAGGATCACCACCCCTCCCACATTTTAACAGATGGTGATAGAATACACATTTTTGCATTGTACCCCAGGACATAATCCACCCCTTATTCTATTACCATCTACATCACACCCAAACCAATACCCTCTTACAGATATATAATACAAAATGAAACCTTACATACAGTTCTCACTAAAAATTAGGTCTCTTTGCGGTACACAACGGGTTTCCCCATCTTTCTGCATTACCCACCAGGTGCAACCAGGTCCTTGAGCAAAAACAATCCCACGGATTGGTTTGCCTTTGCCTGTGGTGGGATTAATCCAAACAGTCTTTCCTAAAATACCTTTCATGTGTACCACTGGGACCTTGTCCCCATCCACTGTGTGCAGGGGTTCAGAGTGGGCAGGACCGGCTCGATTGATGGACCCTCGGGTGTTAACCATCCAGGTGGCTTTGGCCAAGTTCATTTCCCAATTTCTGAAGGTTCCACCACCAAGTGCTTTCAAAGTAGTCTTAAGGAGTCCATTACACCGTTCAACTTTCCCGGCAGCTGGCGCATGGTAAGGAATATGATATATCCATTCAATGCCATGTTCTTTGGCCCACGTGTTGATAAGGCCGTTCTTGAAATGGGTTCCGTTGTCTGATTCAATTCTCTCAGGGGTACCATGCCTCCAAAGGACTTGTTTTTCTAGGCCCAAGATGGTGTTCCGGGCAGTGGCATGAGGCACAGGGTAGGTCTCTAACCATTCTGTAGTTGCTTCCACCATGGTCAGTACGTAGCGTTTGCCCTGGCGGGTTTGGGGAAGGGTGATGTAGTCAATTTGCCAGGCTTCCCCATACCTGTACTTTGACCATCGTCCACCATACCACAGAGGCTTCACCCGCTTGGCCTGTTTGATTGCGGCACAGGTCTCGCAGTCGTGGATGACTTGTGAGATACTGTCCATGGTAAGGTCCACCCCTCGGTCAGGGGCCCATCGGTACGTTGCATCTCTCCCCTGATGACCTGAGGCATCATGGGCCCAACGAGCTAGGAATGATTCTCCCTTGTGCTGCCAGTCTAGATCCACCTGTGATACTTTCACTTTGGCAGCTAGGTCCACCTGCTCGTTGTTGTGATGTTCTTCATTAGCCCGGCTTTTGGGTACATGTGCATCCACGTGTCGAACCTTTATGGTCAGTTTCTCTATTCGGGCAGCAATGTCCTGCGAAATCTCAGTTGCCCATATGGGTTTCCCTCTGCGTTGCCAGTTGGCCTTTTTCCAGCGATCCAGCCAACCCCACAGAGCATTAGCTACCATCCATGAGTCAGTGTAGAGATAGAGCCTTGGCCACTTCTCTCGTTCAGCAATATCCAAAGCCAACTGGATGGCTTTTAGCTCTGCGACCTGACTCGATCCACCTTGTCCCTCGGTAGCTTGTGCAACTTGTCGTGTGGGGCTCCATACTGCAGCTTTCCATTTCCGGTTAGTGCCTACAATTCGGCAGGAACCATCAGTGAAGAGGGCATATCGTCTTTCAGCCTCCGGTAGCTCATTATATGGTGGGGCTTCCTCAGCACGTGCCACTTGCTCCTCTTCTTCTTCAGAAGACAATCCAAAAGTCTCACCTTCAGGCCAGTTTGTAATTATTTCCAGAATCCCAGGGCGATTTGGATTCCCAATACGGGCGCGCTGAGTGATGAGAGCAATCCACTTGCTCCATGTGGTGTCAGTGGCATGATGTGTGGAAGGCACCTTTCCCTTGAACATCCAGCCCAGCACTGGTAGTCGGGGTGCCAGGAGGAGTTGTGTTTCTGTGCCAATCACCTCTGAGGCAGCTTGAACTCCTTCATAGGCGGCCAAGATCTCCTTCTCTGTGGGAGTGTAGTTGGCTTCAGATCCTTTGTAGCTTCTGCTCCAGAATCCCAGTGGTCGACCCCGAGTCTCACCAGGCACCTTCTGCCACAGGCTCCAAGACAAACCATGGTTCCCGGCTGCAGAGTAGAGCACGTTCTTCACATCTGGTCCCGTCCTGACTGGGCCAAGGGCTACTGCATGAGCAATCTCTTGCTTGATCTGGGCGAAGGCTTGCTGCTGCTAAGGGCCCCAGTGGAAATCGTTCTTCTTGCGGGTAACCAGGTAGAGAGGGCTCACAATCTGGCTGTACTCAGGAATGTGCATTCTCCAAAAGCCTATGGCACCTAGGAAGGCTTGTGTTTCCTTCTTGTTGGTAGGTGGAGACATAGCAGTGATCTTATTAATTACCTCTGTTGGGATCTGACGACGTCCATCTTGCCACTTGACTCCTAGAAACTGAATTTCCTGAGCTTGTCCCTTAACTTTACTTCGCTTAATGGCAAAACCAGCTTTCAGCAGAATCTGGATAATCTTCTCTCCTTTCTCGAAGACTTCCCCTGCTGTGCTGCCCCATACAATGATGTCATCGATATACTGTAGATGTTCGGGGGCCTCACCCTTCTCCAGTGCAGCCTGGATCAGCCCATGACAGATGGTGGGACTGTGCTTCCACCCCTGGGGGAGACGATTCCAGGTGTACTGCACGCCCCTCCAGGTGAAAGCAAACTGAGGCCTGCATTCTGCTGCCAGAGGAATGGAGAAAAATGCATTGGCGATATCGATAGTGGCGTACCACTTTGCTGCCTTGGACTCCAGCTCGTACTGGAGTTCCAGCATGTCTGGCGCAGCAGCGCTCAGTGGTGGAGTCACCTCATTCAATGCACGATAGTCTACGGTCAATCTCCATTCTCCTTCAGATTTACGCACAGGCCAGATGGGGCTGTTGAAGGGTGAGTGGGTTTTGCTGACCACCCCTTGGCTCTCCAGTTTACGGATCATTTCATGGATGGGAATCACTGAGTCTCTGTCAGTACGGTATTGCCGGCGGTGTACTGTTGTTCTGGCGATTGGTACCTGTTGCCCTTCAACTCTCAGTAGTCCCACAGCAGAGGGGTCATCTGCAAGACCAGGCAAGGTGCTCAGTTTTCTAATGCCGTCTGTCTCTACAGCAGCTATCCCGAAAGCCCAGCGATATCCTTTTGGGTCTTTGAAGTATCCATTTCTAAGATAGTCTATGCCAAGGATGCATGGGGCCTCTGGGCCAGTCACGATGGGGTGTTTCTGCCACCTGTTCCCAGTTAAACTCACTTCGGCCTCCACTACAGACAGCTGCTGGGATCCTCCTGTTACCCCAGAAATAGAGATGGATTCTACTCCTACATACTTTGATGGCATCAGAGTACACTGGGCACCGGTGTCAACCAAAGCCTTATGTTTTTGTGGGTCGGATGTGCCAGGCCATCGGATCCACACAGTCCAATAGATCCGATTATCCCTCTCCTCTACCTGGCTAGAGGCAGGGCTCCTCTATTCCTGATCCTGGTACACGTTGCTCTCTCCCTGTAAATAGGTTCTTGAGGTTCCTTCAAGAGGATCAGTCATATCATCATTCTGATACTGTCTGGAGTTCTGTACACGAGAGACTGGAGCAGCATTGACTCTAGATGAACTTCTTGGGGTAGGTGTCCCTCTTTTCAGCTCACGTACCCGGGCTGCTAAGGAGGAGGTGGGTTTTCCATCCCACTTCCTCATGTCTTCTCCATGCTCCTGAAGGAAAAACCAGAGGTTACCTCGTGGAGTGTGTCCTCTCTCCCTGCCTGAGGAACGCTGGCTCCTAATGGCTGAAACTCTTGTTGGTTCAGGAGAGATCTGGTAGTTGTTTTCCTTAAGTTCTTTTTTTAGTTTCTGATGGTCCTCTTCAATCAGGCTTCGGACTTGCTCCACCAGCCGTGTTTCCACGGATGAGACATGGGTACGAAATGGGTCTGTGACAGTGTCCTCATAAATTCTTAGTTTATTGGCCAAGACGCCTACCATGTCCTCACCTTCCCTCCACTGCAGCGTTGCCAGGTAACGGGAATACATCTCTGGTCCAAGTCGTGCAAATCTCAACCACATCTGTGACGTGCACCGGACACAGTCTGGGCTCTTTGGAAATCTCTCATCTTCTGAGAAAATGATCTCCAGCACGGCCAATTCCCTCAGGCATCGGATACCTTGTTCTATTGTGCTCCATTTTCCTTGGTGCACCTGAAGATCTTCTTTACAAAGGTATCTGTCCTTCACACTTGTCAGCAGTCGCCGCCAGAGGCTGAGAGTTTCTTGGGTTCTCCCAATCCCCTGGTCAATGACCACATCCCGGGACAGAGATCCCAGTTGCCTGGCCTCACATCCATCCAGAATGGTGTCATTGGCTGCAGCGTCCCAGATGCGGAGCAGCCAGGTCAAGATGGACTCATTTGTCTGGCGGGTGAATTCCCTCCGCAGGTCACGCAGCTCACCCAGGGATAGAGAGCGAGTGATGATTTCTGGCTCTGTCACTTCTGCTGGGTGCGAAGGTCCTGCCACATCCTCGTCAGTCACTATGCGAACTGATTTGCTCTTTGATTTCTTCTTCTGAACGGGGGCAACTGCTACTGGTCTAGGCTGTTCTGGCTCAGTGATGGTTTGTGTGGAGATGCTGATGGTGCTTCTGTCTTTTTTCTCCTCTGTGGCAGTCTGCATAGACACGGACACTGTTGCTTTGCTTTTGGCTTTTTCCTCTTCTGTGGCAGTCTGCGTAGACACAGACACTGTTGCTTTGCTTTTGGCTTTTTCCTCTTCTGTGGCAGTCTGCATAGACACGGGCACTGTTGCTTTTTGTTTGGTTCTTCTCCTCTTTGTGACATTCTGTGCAGTCGTGGACGAAGTTGATTTGTTTCTTTTTTCCTCTTCCTCAAGAATACGCATCAATACGCCATGTAGTGTTCTGTTTCTAAGCATGTTGTAGGCTGTAAAGGCTGTGCAGAGGAGACAAAGCAGAACTAACAACAATATTATGCTGTCCTTAGCATCCAGCGGGAACTCAACATTTCCAAAAACTACTGTATCAGGCTGGAAAGATTGGAAAAAATCATCCTTTACCCCTCCCCCCAAGGGCTGGGTGTGATTGTTAAAACCCCGGATGTAGCAACCTAGACTAGGACAAGCAAACAAAGTTGAGTATATATTCCGGATTATGTTCATTGCCTCAGAGGTTATCATGCAGTAGACATAATAGGCCAGTAAAGCAATTTTTATACCATATCCTGGTCTACACAGGAGCATTACAGCTGGCAGATAGTTCCCCATGTGTGGAAAAATATATAGAGCAAGATATAAAACCCATGTAAGCATGTTGAGAATCATGGTGAAAACAAAATTGTAATACTGACTTTCCTCAGTACCCTTCGTGCCCCACGTTGGGCGCCAATTAATGTGTTGGTTTGAAAGTAAAACCAGGGCGAGACTCCAAGTCAGTAATACAATTTAATAGGAGAAAAGAGAAAAAATAAAATACATGCAATAATATAAAAGAAACAACCACCAACACAGTCAGAAATACAACCTGACACCCTGTCAGTCAGGGTGTTGGTAGCAGTCCGTATAAATGGTGGCTGCAGTCCTCCTGTATGACGGATGTGGTTCTGTTGAAGCAGTGCTCCTGTAGAAGGTGCAGTTTTCCTCCGAAGATCCAGCGATGATGTGGAAAAGGTCCGACTTTCCTCTGGGATCCAGTAGAAAGGTCTGCCCTCGGGTCCCAAACCACAGTTTTTTATCTAGGTAGGAAAGGCTTGGCTCCTGCCCCTGGTTGGGGCATCTCCCAATGGGGTGATGTAATCTTATCAGTCACACAATAGGACTTAATGGCCCATTAACGGAATATATCTTCTGGAGGAAGGATGGGTTGTGAATAGATAACAATGATCATCCCCCCATCTTATCAGATGGCACATCAGCAGAGGATATCTCCCACAGAGATAAGGATCACCACCCCTCCCACATTTTAACAGATGGTGATAGAATACACATTTTTGCATTGTACCCCAGGACAGTCACCTTTGAGGCCACCCTAGTGGTATACACCCCCATAAGGGGAATTCTGAATCAAAAAGCCGAGAAATGTTTAACCGATGCCCGAGTATTAAAATATGAAGCTATTCTAATCACTTCCCCAGACTTAGAGCTAAAAGCAACAGCTGTTTAAAGTCCTACACAATTCCTATATAGGGAACCAGAGTGCTCGCAAACTAATTTTTAGAATTTTTTGAATGCATCGGCATTTTTGATATTGCAAAGCAGAGCATCCAGGTTTGTGAATCTTGTAAAAAAATTATTTAAAAATAAAAAGTATGTGATAAAATCCGTCAGGAGAACAAAAAACTGCTTACAGACCTTTTAATAACAATCAACAAAAATTTGCAGGAATTAAGGGAGAAGGGAATTTTAGCTCAAACTGTCCCTCTAGAATTTGCCATACATAAGATTAAGCCAGGACAACATGTGTTAATTAAAGTATAGAAAGGAGAAAGTCTAAATCCAAAATGAACCGTATTTAGTTCTGTTAACAACTGAAACAGCTGTGGGGACAGCTGAAAAGGGATGGACACTTCTGAGGAGAGTCAAGGGTCCTGCAACCCCTCCTACTGCAGGTTGGGCAGTAACATCAGAGCCTGAAAACCTCAAAGTGCGAATCCAGAGTACTTGATGTCAGAACCGGAGCAATTTTTTCCAAGGTGTCCATATTGTACTAAGTTGTGGTGGTGTCATTCCTATGGTGGGTATATCCCATTCGCATTATGTGTCAAATGCAGAAGAAACAAATATGAAGAAACTGTTAATGTGCTTAATACTTGATCAGCACGTGGAAAAATTGAGATTAATAATCATAACTGGTGAGAGTTATCTAACAATGGAATAAGAGGGGGAAAAAAAAAAGAAAGACAAAGCCGAGGTATTGGCAAAAGAGTGTCGGAAAGGGTTGTGTATACCGTGCTGTTACTGCTGTACCTCATACTGGAATGTTAAAGTGAAAAGTTGGCACAAAATTAAGAAACACTACCAAAAGAGAAAGGCAAAGTGGGAGACCCCAGGACATATTCCCTGCTGCTGAGAAGATTAAACAAACCTCGGCTACTGGCAGCAACCCCGTAGGCCTTGAGGGAGGCAGAAGGATGAATATGGTCATGGGAGTCATCCTACTGCTCATTATAATAAAAAAAAAAATGCTGATGCTTGTTCCAAGTGTTACCAGACAATTAGGTACAGCAGACGCACGGTATCCACCCTTGCCTTCCACACGCATATAAATTCGGCCTGCTGTAATAAGCACAACTTAGAAACCTGCACTATTATGGGAAGAAGTTACTGGGCAGCCACAAATTTGGGAAAAGGAGGATGGGCTCCGTCGGCATACCAAAGTTGCCCAGTAGGAGAGACACACCTCTGCTTCACAAAAGAAGGTACATGGGGATATTCAGATCAGCAAAGAGTGCAAGATCACTACAAGGAGGAATTGTTAAAAAATATAACTAAAGTGTTCAAAGGAATAAGGACAAACCGTGGGGGAAGTTTTAACTTGTATAAGTATCCTGGGGTGACTTTGTCATGTTGAATTGTATCCCCATTAGTCTGTTTAGCCCAGAAATAAGTTTTGCATCTTTAAGGTTAAATTTGAGAGTGAAGGAGGGGGGAGGACAAGCGGTGGAATGTCTGAGGTGATTGTTTTCAAAACACAGAGATAGGAGTTCCATCGTCTGGTCTTCCTTGACTGTGTCACCGTGGTGGATAGCAGAGAGAGCTCTCCTTTTCTTTTTGTTAGTTTCTGACTAACTGATGCAGAGAAGTGTCGCTGGTGGGGTTTGGGGTTCCGCGTGGGACCCCGAGACTGTCTCAGCAGTCCTCAGTGACAGGGCACGCTCCCAAGCCTTGCCCAGATAGAATTTGGCTCGAGACGTGCCCTCAAACCAGCAGGGTGAAGAGATTGGAATATGTAGAAAGCCACAAATCCATAGTTTATTCTATGAAGGCATCCAGTCTTGCATATTCAACGATTGGGGTTTTTCAGGGTGTCCTGGGGTACAATGCAAAAATGTGTATTCTATCACCATCTGTTAAAATGTAGGAGGGGTGGTGATCCTTATCTCTGTGGGAGATATCCCCTGCTGATGTGCCATCTGATAAAATCAGGGGGATGATCATCGTTATCTTTTCACAACCCATCCTTCCTCCAGAAGATATATTCCGTTAATGGGCCATTAAGTCCTATTGTGTGACTGATAAGATTACATCATCCCATTGGGAGATGCCCCAACCAGGGGCAGGAGCCAAGCCTTTCCTACCTAGATAAAAAACTGGGGTTTGGGACGCGAAGGCAGACCTTTCTACTGGATCCCAGAGGAAAGTCGGACCTTTTCCACATCATCGCTGGATCTTCGGAGGAAAACTGCACCTTCTACAGGACCACTGCTTCAACTGAATCACATCTGTCATCCAGGAGGACTGCAGCCACCATTTATACGGACTGCTACCAACACCCTGACTGACAGGGTGTCAGGTTGTATTTCTGACTTTGTCGGTGGTTTTTCTTTTCTATTATTGCATGTATTTTATTTTTTTCTCTTTCCTCTTATTAAATTGTATTACTGACTTGGAGTCTCGCCCTGGTTTTACTTTCAAACCAACACACAGGGTTTTTTATATCTTTTGAGGGTTTTAAACTTTGCACCAATTACTAAGGGAATTCTACATTCTAACCAATCCCTGAGGGATTTTACATTCAAAACTAGCCTATAGATAGTAAAAGAAAATGAACCACTAAGATTGGAGAAAGATAACAGAGGGGTCTACCAAAGGGGGAGCTGGATTCCTTTTTGTATTCGTCATTTAACAAGCCGTTTCTTATCTTTAAGCTATGGTTTTCCAAGGGGCCTGTTCTGGGGACAGAGAAACTTTCTTCTTTATTGTTTTCTGCTCCCTCCACAGAGAAGTTCCCCAGAAAGTTTTTGGGTTTTTTTTTCTCCTGGAATTATTTGAACCTGCTCTGGACTGGGGACGCAGGGGAAGCACCAGGAGCTTGCACCTGCAGGCCCACCGGGGCCTGGCCTGGGCAGCATTTTCCAGCGCCAGAGGGACTGAGAACAGACTGAGACGAGTTACCACCCACAGGAGAGAGACTTGCTGTATTTGTCATTTCTTCAGAGTGGCGAGAGGTTTTGTTGTTCAGTATTGGTTTTTTTTTTTTTTTTGTGGTGGGCAGTCCCTAGGCTTTTTTGAGGTTGTAATACCTTTATGGTCCCTAGGTTTATTTTCTTACCCAGAACTAACTCCAGCAGTGTCCCTAACACGAAGTTTCTTCAGTAGGGGGGGACAGATTAGAATAGCTATTGTGCTGGGTTTGGTGATAATGCTTTATAGGAAGTCTATAAAGGTATTGGAGTCTGTTCAAGGTATATATGGTTCATGGTTATGGTTATGAACCCAGTTTGTTAGAGGAGCAAGGGATGAGGCTTTTCAGCCTTTCCTTTCCTTCTCCTTTGAATCTGTTACATCACTTTTGGAAAATGTTCAGTTCCCCCTGAATGTTAAAGAGACCACCTTCCTAGTATTTAATCTGGTAAGCTTCCTCTATAGAGTCTTCAGCTTGTCTAGAATGAGGGCTGAGATTTCTAGAGGGGCTGATGAGACCCCTGATCCAGGAGTAGACTCGGGCATGGAAAATCCTGAGTGGTGTGGAGAATGGGAGGATATGGGTCAAATCATGAAGGAATTTTCTGACCCTGTAGTCTGGGACTTTCCGTGTGATCAAATTCAGAACCCAGCTGAGGTGGGGAAATACCTGAAAGAGAAGTGCCATGATGACTCTAAGGAGAAAAAGATCATTGCAGTGAGCTGGGCCCTGGCATATGCTTATCGCACACTGCTAGATACTGTAGGGCAGTAGACAGAGGAAGGGGGACAGGGAGATAAATCAGCCACTGTCCCAGTCACTCAGGCTGCAGCCAACACCCCAGCTACTCGGGTTGTAGTTAAACCAGACAGTGAGCCTAAGCCAGCCACAAAACCGGACAGTGAGCCTAAGCCACTGGCAATTGCTGTGGGAAGGAAGCACACCAGCAAAACTGATTGGCCAGTGGACCGTGATGATCCAGGGGAAGGACCCTCAAGGCGAGCTCCTTATAAAAAATCAGAAATCACAGCAACTGACACAAGATCTGAAGTCCTTTCCCCTGAAAGGGCTATTGAGTCCTTATCCCTGAAAGACCTTCGTGACCTAAGAAAGGATTACACCCGACGATCGGATGAATCTATAATTAGTTGGCTAGTCCGTCTTTGGGATGCTGCAGGCAAGGCTACAATTCTGGATGGTACCGAAGCAAGGCATTTGGGATCCCTGTAACATGATCTCGTTATTGACCAAGGAATGATGAGGGGGGCTAATCCTCAGAGTCTCTGGGAACAGGTTCTTGGAAGTGTGGCACAGATATCTATGTGCAGATGATCTCTATATGCAGCAAATCCAGTGGAAGACCATAGAACAAGGTATTCAACGCTTGAGAGAAATGGCAGTGGCAGAGATTGTCTTCTCAGATGACCTAACAGCTAAAAATCCCGATTTGGTACCATGTACATCTGTGATGTGGTGAAAATTTTTACGGCTTGGGCCACAAGAATATGCTTCTGCTCTAGCAATAATGAAGTGAGAGGAAAGGGAGGAGATCGTGCTCGATATGGCGAAGAAGCTCCGAGCATATGCAGATGCCATGCATGGCCCAACACATGCCAGGATAGCAGCTGTGGAAACACGTCTGCAGAAATTAGAAGACAAGATACAGGAGAATCATGAGAAACTCAGGGAGGAGATTAAAGAGGACCTTCTCCAAATCTCACCAGTACAGATCAGAGGTTTTGGTACCAAATGCAGACGTTCCTCAGATAAGGAGAGAAGGTACACCCCACGAGCTGAGCTGTGATTGAGGGGAAAGCATGAGGAGACGGGATGGAAAATCTGCTGCTGCTCTGGTACAACAGGTGTGTGAATTGAAGGAAGGCAAGACTCAAAGAGAGAGTTCCACCAAAAGGGAAGCAGCTCCAGTTGCCTGTAGCCAAACTGCCAGGTATGATGATGACAATGGCATGTCCAATCCTCTTGAAGGAACCTCCAAGACATATGCACAGGGAAAGAATAACCAGGCTTAGAGGGGCCCTGCCTCTAGCCAGGTGGAGGTTGGGGAAAACCATGTTTTTTAGACTGTGTGGATTTGTTGGCCTGGAACATCAGAACCACTAAAATATGAGGCCTTGGTTGACATTGGTTCGCAGTGCACATTAATTCCATCGAGGTATGTGGGGGCAGAATCTGTTTCTATTGCTGGTGTGACAGGGGGGATATCAGGATTTTACTTTGGTGGAAGCTGAGGTGAGCCTAACTGGAAATGGATGGAAAAAACAGCCTATTGAGACTGGCCCAGAGACCCCACATATTTTGGGCGTAGACTTCCTCAGAAGTGGGTATTTCAAAGACCCAAAGGGACCCAGGTGGGCTTTTGGAATAGCTGCTGTAGAGACAGAGGGCATCAAGAAATTGAACACTTTGCCTGGACTGTTAGAGAACCGATCTACAATAGGACTTGTGAAGGGGGAAGAGCAACAAGTACCAATTGCCACTTCTACAGTGCACCACCGAGAGTACAGAACAACTCGAGATGCTGTGATTCCCATTAATAAGATGATTCATGAGCTGGAGAGCCAGGGGGTGGTCAACAAAACCCACTCACCCTTCAACAGCCCCATCTGGCCTGTGCGTAAATCTGAAGGAGAATGGACACTGACCGTGGACTATTGGGCATTGAATGAGGTGACTCCACCGCTGAGCACTGCTGTGCCGGACATGCTGGAACTGCAGTACGAGCTGGAGTCCAAGGCAGCAAAGTGGTACGCCACCATTGACATTGCCAATGCATTTTCTCCATTCCTCTGGCAGCAGAATGCAGGCCTCAGTTTGCTTTCACCTGGAGGGGTGTGCAGTACGCCTGGAATCGCCTGCCCCAGGGGTGGAAACACAGCCCCACCATCTGCCGTGGACTGATCCAGGCTGCACTACAAAAGGGTGAGGCTCCAGAACATCTGCAGTACATCGATGATATCATTGTGTGGGGGAACACAGCAGCAGAAGTATTTGAGAAAGGAGAGAAAATCATCCAGATTCTGCTGGGAGCGGGTTTTGCCATCAAGAAAAGCAAAGTCAAGGGACCAGCTCGTGAGATCCAGTTCCTGGGAATAAAGTGGCAAGATGGAACGTGTCAGATTCCTACTGATGTAATCAACAAGATTACAGCAATGTCTCCACCGACCAGCAAGAAGGAAACACAAGCTCTCTTAGGTGCCATAGGCTTTTGGAGAAGGCACATTCCTGAGTACAGCCAGATTGTGAGCCGTCTCTACCTGGTTACCCGCAAGAAGAACGATTTCCACTGGAGCCCTGAGCAGCAACAAGCCTTTGCCCAGATCAAGGAAGAGATTGCTCATGCAGTAGCCCTTAGCCCAGTCAGGACGGGACCAGATGTGAAGAACGTGCTCTACTCTGCAGCTGGGAACCATGGTCTATCCTGGAGCCTTTGGAAGAAGGTGCCTGGTGAGGCTCGAGGCCGACCACTGGGATTTTGGAGTTGGAGCTACAGAGGGTCTGAAGCGAACTATACCCCAACAAAGAAAGATATTTTAGCAGCCTATGAATTAGTCCAAGCCGCTTTGGAGGTGATTGGTAAGGAAGCACAACTCCTCCTGGCACCCTGACTACCAGTGCTGAGCTGGATGTTCCAATAAAGGTTCTCTCCAGCCACCATGCCAACAATGCCACATGGAGCAAGTGGATTGTTCTTCTCATGCAGCGCTCCCTTATTGTTAAACTGAATCGCCCTGGGATTTTGGAGATAATTACAAACTGGCCTGAAGGTGAAAACTTTGCTCTCACAGATGAAGAACAAGAGCAAGTGACAGGTGCTGAAGAAGCCCCACCATATAACCAACTGCCAGCAGATGAAACATGCTATGCTCTTTTCACTGACGGCTCCTGTCGCATTGTGGGAATGAGACAGAAGTGGAAAGCAGCCGTATGGAGCCCCACACGACAGGTTGCAGAGGCCACTGAAGGAGAAGGTGGATCAAGCCAACTTGCAGAACTCAAAGCCGTTCAACTGACCCTGGACATTGCCGAAAGAGAGAGTGGCCAAAACTCTACCTCTACATGGATTCATGGCTGGTAGCCAATGCTCTGTGGGGATGGCTGGAGAGGTGGAAAGAGGCTAATTGGCAGTGTAGAGGAAAATCAATCTGGGCTGCTGAAGAGTGGAAAGACATCGCTACCAGGGTAGGGAGACTACATGTGAAAGTCTGCCATGTAGATGCCCATGTCCCCAAGAGTAGAGCTAATGAGGAACAACAAGCAGGTAGATCAGGCTGCACAGATAGAGGTGTCAAAAATAGATTTAGATTGGCAATACAAAGGAGAGTTGCTTCTAGCCCGATGGGCCCATGATGTCTCAGGCCAACAGGGTAGAGATGCCACCTATAAGTGGGCACGAGACCGAGGGGTGGATCTAACCATGGACAGTATTTCTCAAGTTATCCATGACTGTGAGACGTGTGCTGCCATCAAGCAGGCCAAGCGGGTCAAGCCTCTCTGGTATGGTGGGCGGTGGTCCAAATATAACTATGGAGAGGCCTGGCAGATTGATTACATTACACTGCCCCAGACACGTCAAGGCAAGTGCTACGTGCTCACAATTGTAGAAGCCACCACTGGATGGTTGGAGACCTACCCTGTGCCTCATGTCACTGCCCGGAACACCATCCTGTGCTTGGAAAAACAAGTCCTTTGGAGGCATGGTACCCCTGAGAGCATTGAGTCTGACAATGGGACTCATTTCAAGAACAGCTTTATCAACACCTGGGCAAGGGAACACGGCACTGAGTGGGTGTACCATATCCCCTACCATGCACCAGCTGCAGATAAAGTGGAGAGGTACAATGGACTGTTAAAAACCACCTTGAAAGCATTGGGTGGGGGTCTTTCAAAAGTTGGGAGCAGCATTTAGCAAAGGCCACCTGGTTAGTTAACACCCGAGGCTCCATCAACCGAGCAGGCCTGCCCAATCTGAGCCCCTGCATATAGTAGATGGAGACAAAGTCCCGGTGGTACATGTCAGAGGTTTCTTAGGGAAGACAGTTTGGATCAATTCTGCTTCGAGTACAGACAAACCCATTAGTGGGGTTGTCTTTGCTCAGGGACCAGGTTGCACATGGTGGATAATGCAGAGAGATGGAACAACATGGTGTGTACCTCATTGAGATCTGATTGTGGAGTGAGAACCATATGCAAAATATCACTGTTTTCTGAGTGTTACTGTTATTATCTGTACATAGTTGTATATCATATATATGTGTATACATAAGGTATGTGTGTGCAGAGTTAAAAAAAAAATATATTCATTTTGGTAATGAGTCGACAATATGGGGATAAGGGGTGGAATGTCCTGGGGTGACTTTGCCATGTTGAATTGTATCCCCATTTGTCTGTTTAGCCCAAAAATAAGTTTTGCACCTTTAAGCTTGGATTTGAGAGAGAAGGAGAGGGGAGGAGAAGTGATGGAATGTCTGAGGCAATTGTTTTCAAAACACAGAGATAGGAGTTCCATCGTCTTGTCCTCCTGGACTGTGTCACCGTGCTGGACAGCGGAGAGAGCTCTCCTTTGCTTTTAGTTAGGTTTTGACTAACTGAAGCAGAGAAGTTCCCCGGAAAGTTTTTTTCCTGGAATTATTTGAACCTGCTCTGGACTGGGGACCCGGGGGAAGCACCAGGAGCTTGCACCTTTGTCCCACCAGGACCTGGCCTGGGCAGCGGCATTTTCCAGAGCTGGAGGGACTGAGACCAGGTTGAGCTGAGCTACCAGCCACAGGAGAGGGACTTTCTGAATTTCTCATCTCTTCAGAGCAGTGAGTGGTTTTGTTGTTCGGTATTGGGGTGGTTTTTTTGTGCTGGGCAGTGGTGTACCTGTTGAATAAACTGGTTTTTTCCACTTCTCTCTGAGGAAATTTCTTCCCAAATCAGCTGGGGAAGGGGCTGCTCAGGTTTGCTTCCTGGGGGGGGGGCTTTGGAAGTTTTCTCCTAAATTTGCCCTAAACCAGGATAATAAGAAAATAAAACAACAACTAAGCCAATGGGACTTACCCACCTTCGGAAAGAATTTATTTGTAGAATTAATAAAAGAAATTACTACTGAACTAAACTCACTGTTACATCTTTGGAGGAATGTAGATGACTGAACAATGGCCATGGAGAGGGAAGGGATTAGGCCCAGAGCAGCTGTTACAGTGGAATCAAATGGAAATATCGAGGGGAGTCAATAGACCTGAAGGGTGGGTTCTAAGTCATGAAGTTATAGGAGAGGTATGTATAACACATCAGGGAACTAACTTTACCCAATATGTGGGACACACCCCCTGTAAGACTATCCTGATTACAAATGCAAGCAACCAGTCTTGGTGGCCCAAAGCTCCAGAAGGATACTGGGGAAAGTTAAGTAAAGGTAATTGTATAAAGAACAATTTTACAGGACTATGCTGGTATAATAAAAATAAAGCCAACCCATATGAAGAAATAAAAAGTGTAAGGACCTATTGGCAACAACCTGAATCAGTTAAACTAAGCTGGAAAGCCCCAGACGGAATATTTTGGATCTGCGGGAAAAGAGCTTATAATACCCTACCAAAAAGATGGAGAGGGACATGCACTCTAGGGATTATCCCACCTGCGTTTTTTACATTACCAAAGGAAAAGGGTAATAGAGTGTTAAGAGTTCCCTTGTATGAAACTTTGTATATAAATAAAAAGAGCCCAGCCATAGGGGGAACACACATCTGGAAGGATGATGAATGGCCTCCATAACGAATTATCGAGTACTATGGACCAGCTACCTGGGCTCAGGATGGGAACTGAGGCTATCGCACTCTAATTTATATGCTAAATAGAATTATCATGCTACAAGTCGTAGCAGAATTTACTTCCAACCGGACAGCCCGAGCAATGGAATTGATAGCTAAACAACTTACTCAAACTAGAGCAGCAGTATATCAAAATCAACTAACCCTAAACTATCTACTAACTAAAGAAGAGGGAGTGTGTGAGAAGTTTAATAATTCTGAATGCTGCTTAGAAATTGATGATAATGGTGAAGTAATTACTAAAATTGCAGAAGAAATAAAATGAATAGCCCATGTACCTGTACAAGCCTGGAACTCTATGCTTAATGATAATTGGTGAAATAACCTGTTGGGGGGAGCTTGGTGGAGGAAATTAAGTTTTATGTTAACATCTGCATTATTAGGACTACTGTTCATCCCTTGTCTTGTTCCATGCTTCATTCGACTAATCCAATTGGTGGTTCAAAGAATGCAAGTTGCTACAATACCAAATCCAAAAGCATTGGGGTTTGTATAAACCAGAATACTAAGCTCTGAAGTAAAGCATGGACACTAGATAAAGGAAATTATATGATAAAATCGTTCTGTTTAAAATCACATTGTTATATTATCTTATGTTATATTATGTTATTAGTCTGTTTAGCCCCAAAATAAGTTTTGTACCTTTAAGGCTAAATTTGAGAGTGAAGGAGGGGGGAGGAGAAGCGGTGACATATCTAAGGCGGTTGTTTTCAAAACACAGAGATAGGAGTTCCATCGTCTTGTCCTCCTGGACTGTGTCACCGTGGTGGATAGCAGAGAGAGCTCTCCTTTTCTTTTTGTTAGTTTCTGACTAACTGTCATGGTTTAGGGCAGATTTAGGAGAAAACTTCCAAAGCCCCCCCCCAGGAAGCAAACCTGAGCAGCCCCTTCCCCAGCTGATTTGGGAAGAAATTTCCTCAGAGAGAAGTGGAAAAAACCAGTTTATTCAACAGGTACACCACTGCCCAGCACAAAAAAACCACCCCAATACCGAACAACAAAACCACTCACTGCTCTGAAGAGATGAGAAATTCAGAAAGTCCCTCTCCTGTGGCTGGTAGCTCAGCTCAACCTGGTCTCAGTCCCTCCAGCTCTGGAAAATGCCGCTGCCCAGGCCAGGCCCCGGTGGGACACAGGTGCAAGCTCCTGGTGGGCCCCTTGTCCCCAGTCCAGAGCAGGTTCAAATAATTCCAGGAAAAAAACTTTCCGGGGAACTTCTCTGCTTCAGTTAGTCAAAACCTAACTAAAAGCAAAGGAGAGCTCTCTCCGCTGTCCAGCACGGTGACACAGTCCAGGAGGACAAGACGATGGAACTCCTATCTCTGTGTTTTGAAAACAATTGCTTCAGACATTCCACTGCTTCTCCTCCCCTCTCCTTCAATCTCAAATCCAAGCTTAAAGGTACAAAATTTATTTTTGGGCTCAACAGACAAATGGGGATACAATTCAACATGACAAAGTCACCCCAGGAAAGTTATGTTATGGTGTTATGTTATGTTACGTTATGTTGTGTTGTTGTCCTGGGGTACAATGCAAAAATGTGTATTCTCTCACCATCTGTTAAAATGTAGGAGGGGTGGTGATCCTTATCTCTGTGGGAGATATCCTCTGCTGATGTGCCATCTGATAAAATCAGGGGGATGATCATCGTTATCTGTTCATAACCCATCCTTCCTCCAGAAGATATATTCTGTTAATGGGCCATTAAGCCCTATTGTGTGACTGATAAGATTACATCATCCCATTGGGAGATGCCCCAACCAGGGGCAGGAGCCAAGCCTTTCCTACCTAGATAAAAAACTGTGGTTTGGGACCCGAGGGCAGACCTTTCTACTGGATCCCAGAGGAAAGTCGGACCTTTTCCATATCATCGCTGGATCTTCGGAGGAAAACTGCACCTTCTACAGGAGCACTGCTTCAACAGAACCACATCTGTCATCCAGGAGGACTGCAGCCACCATTTATACGGACTGCTACCAACACCCTGACTGACAGGGTGTCAGGTTGTATTTCTGACTGTGTTGGTGGTTGTTTCTTTTATATTATTGCATGTGTCTTATTTTTTCTCTTTTCTCCTATTAAATTGTATTACTGACTTGGAGTCTCGCACTGGTTTTACTTTCAAACCAACACAGTTGTGTTATGTTATGTTGTTATGTTTTCCAAATAAGTTGCATCTACTACCAGCTTGCAAAATCAGTTTCCGATAACCTTCCTGCCTTTGTTTGATCACTGCTGCCTATCTCAAGGACCAAACTTCCAGAACTTCGCTGGTGGTTATCTACATTGACCAGATGGTTATCTGTGAGACTGACTATCGCCCGGAGATTTTGTGAGTTGGGATAAGGATGTTTATTTGACCACCACTGCTTACCTGGCAAAATTTGGACAGCTAAAAAAGCAAAAATTATTGATTACGGAGGGAAACCATAGTATAAGAAGAGGCTGTGGGCCAGCGTTCAGTGGGGCGTGGTGTGGACAGTGACCCCTCACGTTCTGCAGCTTGCTCTGTCTATATCAAATAAAGCAATCTAAATTTTGCTGAATATCGAGACTTTTGTCTCTCATTTATAACACTATCCAAACTCACAAAGTCTCACAGATAACCATCTGGTCTTTGTCGATAACCACCAGCGAAATCTAGAATCTGGTCCTTGAGATAGGCAGTATTGACCAGACAAAGGCAGGAAAGACTATCAGGAAGTCTGATTTTGCAAGCTGGTAGTAGATACAACTTATTTGGAAAACATAATATTGTCAGGAAAATTAATCCACAAACACCAGAGGTTTATGTCCAAAAAGGAGACAGAGGAGTCCTTTTTGCTTTATTCGAATAAAGGGAGAGGCCATGGGACATTCCCCTGGGATCTCTCAAATTTTTGGCGGACGCAGCCTCCTTTTTATCCTATTTTCTCGGCCGCATTTCCCTCTCTCTTTCCCCATTGGCTGAGGTACTTGAGAGGCACAGACTTCCCGGAACGCCTGATACCTGAAATTCCCCTCTAATGTATAACCCTCCCTTTTAATTTTTAATTCTTATAGAATTCATAGTTTTCCCCCCCGTTGCTTCTTTCATCTTTCGATATCCAATTTCATTTATCAGCAGCCCTACAGTTTGTTTGTAAAGGCAAATATCTCTTTCCATTCATCAATCAGTGGAATCCATCCCATTGTTTCTTTTATCTCTCAGTCCTAGCCTTATCTACAGGCTGATCCACAACTCATTTGTAAAGACATTCAACATTCCTCTCAATATTCATAACAAGGTGATTTAAAACAGAATGATTTAATCATATATTTTCCTTTATCTAGTGTCCATGCTTCACTTCAGACCTTAGTATTCTGGTTTATACAAACCCCAATATTTTTGTGATTAACATGAATCTTTTTTCAATTATCACAAGCCATGTCGAGGCGAGCGGCTAGAGACGAGATATCCCTTCCTACAGCGTGTTCTCTCTCTGCCTGCCCTCTGCAAGAGTGGAGCGGCAGCGGTAGAGGCGGCGGGGAGGGAAGCATGTGGAGCCACGGGGCCCCGGTTCTGTAGCGGCGGCAGCGAGCTCACGGAACCGAGTACACGGGTGCGAGCACATGGCCGCGTGCGCCCATGGCACAGTCTGGAGACGGCGGCAAGCGGCGGGCCACCTTCTCAGCGGGTCTGGCGAGACGTCCACAACTCTCTATGTGTGGGCAGTGAGGAAGCGACCCAGGGAGTCTGCTGGCACTGGCAGGGGCAGCGCCACGTCCCTGGTCCCCACACATGGCAGCGTTTGCCCAGTGAGGGGCGGCCGCCATCTTGTGCGCTGGCGGAGCCCTGCAAGCTGCCCCAGTGTGGCCCCCGACCCGCGTTGCCCCCGTCGCTCCCACTACAGCCAGGGCTCCTTATGAGCTGATATTGTGCTGGAGAAAAGGCCTGGCTGGACGAGTAACCCCTTCCTCAGGAGTGCTACAACATTTGCACCTCTTTGTGCGCAAGCAGCTGCGGGCTGAGCATGTTGTTTCTACAGCTAATCCGTGGAGCTTTTCTGTTTTTACTATTCGAATGGTGATTGCCGCAAGATTTGGGGAGTCAGTATTATTGTTGTGCCTGTGTTACCACTATCCCAGACCCTCCCTATCAAAATTACCTTTTTTACCATATCGCCTTGTGACCCCTTACATTGCTTTGATTGCTTTTTGTGATAGATGCTCCTGTAATAATGCTAATTTGTAAACTATCCTTTCAAGCAGAAATTACCTGATGTTTTTTCAAGGTACCTGTTATAAATACATATTATGGTATTGGCTTTTCACAAATATTAGGGTGGATACTATATGTGTGGTGTTGAAATGGTTTTTAAGATATAGTTTTCTTTAGGAGTAACATAAGCTGATAAAGTGTCTTTGTAGTAAGTGAACTGACTGCTTGGTTGGATAATACCCAGTGAAGACACCTGCTACTGGTATACCAGCTACCAGCACCGACAGTCTGTAGAAATTGAAGACCACAGCCCAAATTAAGACTGATAAGAAGAATAAATTAAAACCACAGCTAAGAAACACGCATGCTCTAAAAAGGTGGACTCAAGGAGTGGCCATGTAAAATAGTTCCTGGAATATGGAAAATAGTTTATAGAAAAGTTTGAGTATGCATGACAGGTCTATGAATATGCAATGGACTGAAGAATTTAAGGGGTGTCCCCAAAACAGCAGGTGTGCTCTTGGCTGAATGCCAAGAGACCGGCTGTATAATCTTTTGCTTTATTGTTTGTCTCTTATTGTCTTTTATTAAACTTTTAAAATTTTACCAGGAAAGTGAACCTCGTTTTTCTCAGTACCCTTTTCTGGAAGAACAGCTTCCACTTTGCTACTTCCCTGATGTGGAAAAGGTTACCATTGGCATAAAAGACCTAACCCTCTCATCCTAAAACAACTTCTGACTCAGGGCTTGTTATCTCTTAAACCACTTAGGGAGTTAATGTTAATATAATTGTAATGTCCCAAGCCTAGATTTATATACCTTCAGTGAAGGAAATTTAGCAGATCTAAGTATTGTCATTTCTTGCTTTTGTTAAAACTAACTTTATGTTACATTTGCCTATTATTGTACTTTAAGTTTACCATGGCATCTATAACATTCCGTATTTGTCACCCTGAAAAATACTGAAAATGGGTGAACTCTTCTGTTAAACATGCTGTCCTTAAAATATGTACTGTATTTAATAACCTAAAAGTTTCCATGAACTCCACAGATCTTTAAGAAGTGCCTGAGGGCTAAGAACAGTTTCATTAACAAATTTCAGTAGCAGAGTTCTCTAACTAGGTATCTGCCACCTGTCACTTCTGTTTACAATGTCTACAAAATCATTTTCATGCTGAAAGTCACGAACAACTACCTTTCATATTTATTCATGGCTAAGCACTCATGCCAACTCCTGTTGAAGTCAATAGCAGGTTTCAAAATATAGCAGGTTTTGAAATATAGCAGGTTTGTCACTGCTATCAGTAAAATACTAAATTGCATGTTTTCTTATTTGTGAACCAAAATATGACCATGGCTTTTAATGCTGGGTTTTTACAGCTAAGTATGCAGATGCAATAATCGCAGAACTGAGGTCATTTGAGATTACAGAAAGGTTAAAATCTATGCATGAGAAGGCAATAACAGAAAGTTCTAATTTACAAAAATGGTTTGTCCTGCAGCCTTGAGGTCATGTGCTTAGATTGTTATGGGTTTAGGTCTTCAAAGAGGCAAGAGCAGTTGTTGGTTGCTGTAAAGTTGTTTATTTCAGGAGCACATCAGTCTCAAAGACAAAGAGTCCTAAATGCTAAAAGTTTCCTGGCATAGAGTCCTGAATTATAGCAGAAGCTGCAGCCTGGTACAAAGTCCTGAATAGAGGCAGGAGCAACAGTTCTCTGGTACAAAGTCCTGAGAAAAGGCAGAAGTTACAGCAGCAGTTCCTATTTTCTTCTGAGCCATGATGATGGTGGTGAGGAGAGAGGGAGAGAGAGAGCTCTCACTCCAATACATGGATTTTTATTTACAAATTACCTAATGAGCTAAAAAGATGAACCTGAAGCATTTCTCGTAAACCTATTAGAATTCTAGTTTTATTGTATGAAAGTGATGTTAATCTTTATACATAACTTGCGCATATAGCCTATCTATTCACTCAAATAATTCTATTTGTTTTATCTGAAGAATGTAAGCAATATTCTTACTATGTTTTCATTATGTCTAGAGCTAAGTTACTGAACTTTAAACTCGGCTTTATCGACGATTGAGAGAGATGGGGACAACTGATTTGTGATCAGAATCCAAATTTTACTGTGAGCAACATATGCTTATATACCATTTTCAGGAAGCCTAGTAATTTTTTACTGCATTGATTGGGTTAAATATCACACATACAAACTTTACATTTCTACTTAGTTAAATCTTCTTTCCTGTCAGCCAGTCTTGATCCAATCTTATAATCTTCAAAGCTCTGTTTGCTCTTGCCAATGCATCTTGGTTATCAAACTGCATATGCTAATTAAATGTACAGTGCTATCAGTCTCAGTTACCACAAGGCTTTAGGGCTTTTTACTCCCTTAAAGTACTTAAAATATATTTTTACTTACTTAAAACTAAAACTTGCACTTCTACTTCATAGCTATGCAACTTAATAATATTTCTATTTACTTAAAACTAAACCTTACACCTTTATTTCATGTCTGTGTGGCTTAATACATTTTAATTTTTTTAAAACTTTAATTCAATTCCTCTCTTCTCTTCTCTCTCTCAGGGACTCAGAGAGGCCTCTGTTTTTCATACTCCAACAGTCATGTCCTTATACTTTTCCTGAGGAAAACATATTAATTGAAGATGCATAATCAACCCCCCAAAATGTTTAAATTAATTGGAATTGTTGTTTAGCCCATGTATACTGTAAATTAGCACCTTCCCTTTTTATTTTCTCTAACTGACTCAATTTCAAAGCTCTTAACAAAAGGAAAAGGTTCATTGTTTGCACCGCTGTCAGTGAGCAATGATGTTGAGTATACTGATAAAGCATTTGCAAAATTTTAGCAACAACTCACAAATTTGAATTGCCTGGAAA
The DNA here is from genome assembly GCF_052056855.1 of Sturnus vulgaris. Lineage (NCBI taxonomy): Eukaryota > Metazoa > Chordata > Aves > Passeriformes > Sturnidae > Sturnus > Sturnus vulgaris. The sequence continues at coordinate 64,511,414 of NC_142282.1, forward strand.
ACACAGGAATCCAGCCATAAGATATTATTTGATGTTGCTTATATATATTTCTTTCGTTACTCTTAAGTTGTTTACGTTAGGGAACTTTTCCAGTAATTATTAATAAATGTTTGCTTATAGGTATTTTAGGGAACCCCTCTCATTCAAGACTTAAGGCTCTGGCCAAGCCTAGCCCTGGCTGACTAGGAATTATACTGTCAAACCCAGGTGGTTCTGTCCTAAAAATGAATTAAAGTTATTTTGACTTGCTAATTTGATCTTACAAGAGATGGACCCCCTCCTTTTTTCAAGGAAAATTTGAAAGACTTTCCTGGGAAAAGTCTTTCCAAGTCCTTGCTAAGAAAAGGGACTACCCAGCTATAGCAGACCCTGGGAGATGGTAAGCATTTAAGCAGTTGTAATTTTGTTTAGTAGTGCTTATTGTTTTGATTGGCTGCATTGTCTTGCTGTTCATAATAAGTGCGTATTACACTAAACATCCTTCTGAATTTAACAGGTTAAATTATTTTCATGTTACAGTTGTTAAGACCGAAAACAGAGGGTGAGTACTGATAACCTGTTCAGCTACCACAGCAAACAGAGTTTATTTGCCTTGATGTAAACACATCTACTTAGTACTGTTACTGTATGGACTAGAAATCCTGAATATTAGAATATAAAGTGTATAAACCATAATAGTAGTAGTAATGCTAAGGCTTGGAGACTGCAGTTCCCAGAGTAGGCCCTGGGAAACTAACATAGGAATGTGCTGTGCTGAGAGCATGCAGAACTGTTAGTGATAAGGTTAAAGTATAATCATAAATAAAGTACTGGTGGTGGGCAGTGGCGTAAGAGAGAGATTAAGGGGGAGAACACTATAGTCCTAGGATAAGCAACCATGTAAGGTTTATGACGTAAAATACTATCTACAAGGTGAATGTATCTATATTATTTAGAAGAATGTGTACTTCTGCATATAAACCATTTGTAAAAAGGGTATAGAAAACCCTCTAAAAAGGGAACCGGTGGGATCCTGACTTTGGACGCGAGTCCGCAGGTCCCTGGGCCCCGAATAAAGCACCGCATAAACTGACACTCTGTTAGTTTGTGTTTTACTTGGGGTTTCGGGCAGCAGTTTTCTGGCGACCGCGGCAGGACTCCGGGGGCGGCAGGGGTGGTTCGCGAGCTGATCTACTCCACGCCGGCACCAGGTGATTTCTGGGGAGACATCAACCCATGCCCGACCCCGCGCCTGATGGACGACTGTGAGGTAAGCCCGCAAGGTGTTTTATTCTTTATTGAAAGGGAAAGCCCACCGATTAAGACGGGACGGTGATCCCGCACCGGGGGCAAAGGACGTCTTAAAGGTTGTGGAAAAGGAAGCCTAGGCGCTGGTCGTCAGACGCAACAGTGATTGCGCAGATCCAGCACTTGCCACTCGCGGCGACGAGAAAGGCAAGAATTGTGGTAAAGGGTGTGTGAGTGTAGAAATAATAGTAAAGTGTGTGAGTGTGAGTGTTATGATGCCTTTTAAAACCTTTAAAGCTCTGGCTAGTTCGGGGATGGAAATTCCGAATGATTCACCCTTGGGCTGTTTGTTGCAACATTGGAAGGTGGGGAATTTTGGTCAAGAACTGAGTAAAAAGAAATTGATTGATTTTTGTAATCATGTGTGGCCCCACTACGAACCTGAGGGTATGCAATGGCCCGAAATGGTACTCTAAATCCTGATATTATAACTCCTCTTATGCACTTCTTACAAAATAATGAGAAATGGGAAGAAATTCCGTATCTTGATTTGTTTTATTGTTTGAAAAATAAGCCAGAATGGCAGAAGGAGTGTGGCATTATGGTCTTAAAAACAGCAACAGATGGTTGTGCAGGCTGCAAAGGGTGGCAAAAAGGGAAGGAGTATTCTGTTAAATTTTCAGACCCTGAGGAGGATGTTTCTCTGTTGGTAGCACCTAGTGCCCCTCCCCTGGAGGAGAGTGAATTGAGAGAGTCAGACGAAGAGGTGAATGGGGAAGAAAAGGGAGGGGATTTAGAGAAAGGAAAAGTCGTTGATAAGCCGCGTACTCCTCTATGTGAAAGGACCCGTAGTGGGCAGGAGAAGAAGGGAAAAAGGGGTGCACAATTGATGGCTCTGTTGCGGGAAGCGGTTGGACCCCACGGGGAGCGAGTAATAGTGAAAGTTTCTTTTTCTCCTAAGGATTTGTTAATTTGGAAGCAGTCTGCGGGGGCTTATCGGGAGGATCCTGAACGGGCAGCAAGGGTAGTGAAAATGGTGATTAAAACACAGATTCCAGACTGGAATGATTTACAGGTCTTACTGGATACAATAATGGACTCTACTGAGAAAGAGATGGTGTTTAGAGCTATGAGGGAAAAGGCACGAGAAATGATTAGGTTGCAAATAGCGGACGGTACATTAAATGATTTAGTGTCGCGGGAGGATCCAGAGTGGAATGTTAATTCAACAGGGGGTTACCATAGACTTAAGGCTTATCAAGAATTGTTGATAGAAGGAATACGGAGCGGGATACCTAAGACGTTAAACTGGTCCAAGTTGTATTCAGTAAGGCAGGAGAAAAATGAGTCCCCGTCAGCTTTCTTAGAAAGGCTTAAGGAAACTGCTCGAAAATATACCAGTTTAGAAATTGAAGGGGAATCAGGGAAATTGCAGCTAGCTTTAATTTTTATGGGACAATCCCAAGAGGATATTCGGAAAAAATTGCAGAAATTAGAAGGGGAAGATACACGGAATTTGGATAAACTTTTAGAAGTTGCGTGGAAGGTGTATAATAATAGGGAAAAAGAGACTGCTAAGAAGCAACAAGCTAGTATGTTGGTAGTACTACAGCAGATAACGGGGAATGGTATGTGGGGAGGTGGCCGGGGGCACGGATGGGGACGAGGAATGGCTAGGGGAGGAATTTCGATGGGTAGAAGGGGATTCCCAAACCAATTACAAATGGGACAAGGAAAAATGAGATTGGGATTGGATCAGTGTGCCTTGTGCAAGAACAGAGGACACTGGAAAAACGAATGTCCACTTAATCAAGGTATGGGATTCGGGCTGAATAGCAGGGAGGGGTTGATAAATAATTCAAGTGCAGTTCAGGGAGGGCCACAAGGTGTCGCCCAAGCCTTTATGATGGGAAGCTACCAGAATCAAAGCTGACTAGATCGGGATCTGAAGGTAGTTTTAGAAGTAGACGGGGAACCATTGGAATTTAGAGTAGATACGGGGGCTACGTATTCTGCAATTAACACCAAATTAGGACCTCTAAGTGATTCTACCATTCGGGTGGTAGGGGTTACAGGACAGGTGGAAGAAAGGGCATTTTTACGTCCGTTGGATATAAAGTTTGGGGGGAAAGAATTTGATCATCAATTTTTATACATGCCAAATAGCCCAGAATCATTAATGGGGAGGGATTTGTTATCAATGTTAGAGGCAAAAATAATTTTTGAAAAAGGAAGAGTAAAATTAGAAATTCCAGAAGATAATATAGCCAAATTATTTACGGTGAAAGAAGTAGAGGCAACAGAAATCCCCACAGAAATAGAACAGGCTGTGGTACCATGGGTATGGGAAACAGGGATTCCTGGAAAATCAAAAGCAGCACAACCGGTAGTTGTGGAATTGAAGGAAGGAGCACAACCCGTACGGATAAGGCAGTATCCTCTGAAACTAGAGGCTCGGAAAGGAGTAGCACCCTTAATAGATCAGTTTGTTAGTTTAGGGATATTACAGGAATGTGAATCAGAATTCAATACCCCCATATTTCCGGTAAAGAAGTCCAATGGTAAGTACAGGTTAGTTCAAGATCTGAGGGCAATCAATAGTATAACAAAGGATATTCATCCAGTAGTAGCAAATCCATATACATTGCTAACAGCTGTCTCGGAGAAATTTAAATGGTTCACAGTATTTGACTTGAAAGATGCATTCTTCTGTATCCCTTTGGCACTTGAAAGTAGGAAAATTTTTGCTTTCGAATGGGAAAACCCTGCTACAGGACGAAAAAGACAGCTCACCTGGACACGTTTACCACAAGGATTCAAGAATTCTCCAACCATCTTCGGAAATCAACTAGCCCGGGAACTGGAAGAATGGAAACTAACCCAGGTAAAGGAGTCACCTTTCTCATTTATTCTTCTACAGTATGTAGATGATATTTTTCTAGCCTCAACAGAAGAAGACATCTGTCGAAGACTCAGCATTGAACTCCTCAACATGCTCGGACAAGCTGGATACCGAGTGTCAAAAGAAAAGGCCCAGCTGGTAAGAACACAAGTCATTTATTTGGGATGCGAGATATCACAAGGAGTTCGGAAATTAGGGGTGAACCGGATCCAGGCAATATGTGCTATACCGACACCTCGAAATCCACAAGAGTTAAGGTCCTTTTTAGGAATGGCAGGGTGGTGTCGGTTGTGGATTCCAGAATTTGGACTAAAAGCAAAACCTCTGTATGAGGCAGTCAAAAATCCTGAATTTAAATGGAATAAAATACAAGAAAAGGCATTTCAGAACTTGAAGCAAGCTCTAAAAGAGGCACCTGCATTAGGGTTGCCAGATCTCACAAAACCCTTTCAACTATATGTAAATGAGAGGCAAAGACTGGGGATTGGGGTGTTGACACAAAAATTGAGAACATGGAAGCGCCAGGTGGGATACTTCTCCAAACAACTGGATCCAGTAAGCGCTGGATGGCCTGGCTGCCTTAGAGCTGTTGCTGCAACAGTGCTTCTGATACAAGAAGCTAGAAAACTAACTATGGGGCAGAAAATGGAAGTGTTTGTCCCACATATGGTAATAGCAGTTTTGGAACAAAAAGGGGGGCATTGGCTCTCCTCTAGCCGTATGCTGCAATACCAGGCAATCCTTAGAGAACATGATGATGTTGAAATGAAGGTAACTAACCATCTCAATCCAGCCGAATTTCTTAGAGCCACCCAAGAAGAAGGCAACCTGGTACACGACTGTGTAGAGACCATCGAACAGGTATACGCTACCCGCAAGGATCTAAAGGATGAGCCCTTAGACGAACCTGAATGGGAGCTGTATACCGATGGATCTAGTTTCGTGGAAAATGGAACCAGGTACGCCGGGTATGCAGTGGTAACTCTAAGACAGGTTATAGAAGCCAGAGCCTTGGCTCCCGGAACATCAGCACAAAAAGCTGAAATCCAAGCCCTCATTCGAGCCTTGGAATTGAGTCAAGGGAAAAGAGTAAATATTTGGACTGATTCTAAATATGCATTTGGGGTAATACATGTACATGGGGCATTATGGAAGGAGAGAGGACTATTAAATTCACAGGGTTCGTCAATTAAACACCGAGAACAAATTGTGCAACTACTGGAAGCAGTACATAAGCCCCAGGCGGTGGCAGTAATGCATGTAAAAGGACACCAGCAGGGAGAAGAAAGAGCATTCCAGGGAAATCGTCTGGCTGACAGAGCAGCCAGACAGGCTGCTCGCGAGGTATGGACCCAAATGGCGTTGCTACCAGCACGTACCAACCCTGCAGAAGCTTTTATGGACAAAGTACCAGTATACCTACCAGAAGACGAAAAATTAGCACGGCTAGTACAAGCTAAGAAGAATGCGGCCGGATGGTATGTAACTGCCATAGGACAAGTGATATTGCCAACAAATATAATGAAAATGATATTAGAAATTGAACATAACAAATGCCATTGGGGAGCAGAAGCTTTAGTGCAATTTCTAAAACAAGAAATAATCTCCAATCAGATGTTAACATTGGCCAAAAGGATCAATGCAATGTGTCCAGTTTGTATTAAGAACAACCCAGTGACATGTAGGCAAGTGCAAATGGGAAAATTGCAAATAGGCCCACAGCCAGGAGATTATTGGCAGATAGATTTTTCAGAATTACCAAAAGCACAGGGGTATAAGTATGTTTTAGTCTATGTATGTACCTTCTCAGGCTGGCCAGAGGCATTCCCATGTAGAACAAACCAAGCAAAAGAAGTGATTAAAACTTTACTCCGAGAGATCATCCCTAGGTTTGGAATCCCACTAGGGATGTCCTCAGATAGGGGACCTCATTTTGTGGCAGGAATAGTGCAAGAAGTGGCTAAGGTACTTGGGATAACATGGAATCTCCATACACCTTGGAGACCTCAGTCTAGTGGACAAGTAGAAAAGATGAATCAAACACTAAAAGGCCAAATTAAGAAAATCTGCCAAGAAGCAAAGATACAATGGCCTCAAGCATTACCTTTAGCTCTGTTAAGGGTCAGGATCAAACCTAGAGACAAAGTAGGAGTAAGTCCGTATGAAATTTTATACGGCAAACCCTATCATGCTGCAACTTACAAAGGGGACCCGAATGTGGTGGGAGATCAGGTACTGTTAAATTACATTTTGTCTCTTAATAAGACTCTTACAGCACTACGGGGGGCGTTGCAGTGGAATCGACCTTTGCCTCTGGAGAATCCCGTCCACGATATACAGCCTGGAGACCAAGTCTACATAAAGAACTGGAATGTGGAACCGCTAAAAGAAACATGGGACGGTCCCCGACAAGTGATTATGACTACATACACAGCCGTAAAGGTCCAAGGGATCGACAATTGGATACACTACACCCGAATCAAGAAAGTCCCGTCACGATGGGAAGTCCAACCTTTAACCGACACAAAACTGGTGTTCAGGGCAAGGCCTTGATTGCAATGTTAATGTTAAGCATTGCTCGTATCAGAGATGCCTTTGTTAAAGTTACTGTTCCTAAACCAACAGTGATTGTACCACAAGGGGCAAATGTAAATCTAACCTGTTTGTTTTCTGATGACCAGGGAGCTGGATTCGATGAAGTAAAGGCGAAATGGAAATTGATCACTACAAATAAGGTATTTTCAGAAGGGATTGTGACAATTTGGGATATGAAACAACAGAAAAGTAATACTACCCTAATGATCTCACACTTGCAAAAAGCTCAGGTTGGTCAATTTTCATGCATGGTATGGATCAGGGAAAGCTTCGATTATGGGAACTTAGATGTAAAAATTTTGGCGGAGGGTTTTAAGACAAAAGGGTATTCTTATCCAATACAAGTAATACCCACAAGTATGAGAGTTGACATGTGGGATGGTCCTTCATTGAGAATCAATTGCACTCTCAAATTAGGGAATCTTTGCAGGATGAGAGAAACTAGAACGGTCCAACAAGCAAAAGAAATGGAAAATGTGCAACAGGAATTGGGGCAAGAGAATTTGGTAGTGGGATTAGTTAGGGATTTTGGGAAGATGCAAAATGTAACAGCGATAACAGCGTGTTTGCCCTTGCCAAAGACAGCAGGTGACCCTATACCGTGGGGAATCATCCCATTAGGACAAATGCCCCCAAAAATAGTAAATGGAACGAGGAAATGCCACAAAGAGCTACGAAATCGCACTAGAATAGTAGAAGAGGTTTATACCTATGGAAGACGATGGTCAACCCCGGGGCAAAGATCGGAATGTTTAAAATTACCAAATTCTGTATTCACTGAAATAGGTCGATACAAAAATGTTGGGTGGTGCACATTTGAAGTAAATCAGAAAAGGAGAAAACCTGTAGTAGATTATTATTATGAAATAGTGTGTCAAGAAGGGAAAGAAGAATGGGAACAATGGAAAGCAATTTGGGGTCCTAGCCTACTGGAACCCTATAGTTATATCGGATCAATACACTGGTGTATCGAATGGTCAAGAAAACAGGAACATCCAGGGGTCCTCGGAGCTGAAACAGTGCACCACAACAGACTAGCCCAAATATCAGGTTGGAACTGTAGTAAAGTCATAACCTGTGATACCCCAGAATCCCAAATTGGATTAGTACCCATCCGGGTGTTGTTAAAATGGGGATGTGAATGTCAGAGATACAACCATACAATAACGGGAGAATTAAAAGGAGCTCGGAAAGATTGTCAATCAACCACAGTACGAAGCCCCGGAAATTCAGTCTGGGTAATGGGACATGGCCAATGGACTACACATTTACCGATAGGTGGTCCGATTACTCAAATAACGTTAGGGATACCAACCTTATGTCCATTTTGGAAACAGTCCAAATTAACCAAGGAAGACCAAGAGAAAAGGACGAAAAGAGGATTAAGCCCTGAGACAGTCGAAGCAGTAAATCTAGAGAATGAATGGCACGAGCCAGGGGAAAGCGTAAAATTCGGTTGGATGCTTGAATCTTTATTTGCACCTGTATCTACATATAGAAACCGGGAAATGTTATATAAATTACTAGAGCAGACGGAGAGATTGGCAGCAGTAACAAAAAAGGGATTTAGAGATCTTAATCTACAATTACAAGCTACAACCAGGATGACAATCCAGAACAGAATGGCATTAGATCTGCTCTTATTAAAGGAACACGGAGTTTGTGGATATTTACAAGGAAGGGATGATCACTGTTGTGTACATATCCCAAATGTCACGAAGGAAGTAGAAAAGGATATAGGTCAATTGGAACGAATTGAATCAAAAATACATGAAGTACAAAAGGATGCAGAACATAATTGGGTTGGAGCTTTATTCAGTTCTTTGGGAATCCAGGTCTCTGGTTGGTTATCCTCAATTATTCAAAATGGAATAATGATTGTAATAATCATTGTAGTAATCGTGATTATGTATAGATGTCTTTTAGGAATAATTGCTAAAGAAGGAACACACACACGGCAAATCATGAAGGCCCTGACTCAAAAAGAAGTGATTCAACCAACTTCCTGAAACAACCCTCCACCATCATATCTAGAGACTATCACTTAGAAGAATTGAGCATCCTTGCAGAAGATTCTGAAGAATGCTCAAAAGGGGGGAGTTGTTACCGTATGGACTAGAAATCCTGAATATTAAAGTGTATAAACCATAATAGTAGTAGTAATGCTAAGGCTTGGAGACTGCAGTTCCCAGAGTAGGCCCTGGGAAACTAACTTAGGAATGTGCTGTGCTGAGAGCATGCAGAACTGTTAGTGATAAGGTTAAAGTATAATCATAAATAAAGTACTGGTGGTGGGCAGTGGCGTAAGAGAGAGATTAAGGGGGAGAACACTATAGTCCTAGGATAAGCAACCATGTAAGATTTATGACGTAAAATACTATCTACAAGGTGAATGTATCTATATTATTTAGAAGAATGTGTACTTCTGCATATAAACCATTTGTAAAAAGGGTATAGAAAACCCTCTAAAAAGGGAACCGGTGGGATCCTGACTTTGGACGCGAGTCCGCAGGTCCCTGGGCCCCGAATAAAGCACCGCATAAACTGACACTCTGTTAGTTTGTGTTTTACTTGGGGTTTCGGGCAGCAGTACTATACAGTGAAATGACAAATATACATTGTGATTGACTAGTGCTCACCAGGTCAAGGCCTGCACGAACATTGAAACCTTTTAAATAACTCTCTCTGACCCATTATTCACTGATGTTTGAAATAATTTGTTCAAATTCACAGGAATCCTTAAAAAATTATTGTGCCTCAGCCTGACAGCCAGAATTCATCCTAAGTATAAACTTTAGGCTTCTTAAAGATTTGACCAAGATACCATAATCCAGTAAATTTTTATCAATACAACTGATAACAAAACTGATAATGAAATTTTACTCTGTATTAATCTCAGCAGCACAACCTATTTTCAAAATTGTAAGCTTCTATCACCAACTCACCACAACCAGACATACAGACAGAGGTAAAATGTGCCTTTGAAAAACAGAGTGTGTGTGTGGTGAGACCCCACAGAGTAGGATGGCCAAAGCCCTGTGCACTTTAACAATATTGCAAAACTCTCAAAACCCTGTCATCTTAAATCATTTGTTGTCATTACAGTCCTCTAATGACATCCAGTTACTTAAACCTAAGGTATTGGTATGGGACCTTGTCACTTGGGGGCGCAGATATGCATATATTTCCTCAGATGCCAGTATTCGATGGATAACAACCCTCTGCACCAGCTGGATGGAAATCCGAGACCTTTGGAATGACAACTCACCTGTGACTTCCCCTGACCTCAAGAGTTGGACACTTTAAGGACATTACAAGCAAAGGATATGCTACCTCTGATAGTTCTAAATGTTACCTCTGATAGTTTTTTAAGTTGGTTTGTTTGTAACGTTCAAGTTGTAAATTGTAAGCTTTAAGTAATTAGCCTGCAGCATGCCACCCAGCAACATTGTGCCTTTGATAGCACCTGGAGATGATAGTAAAAAATTGATGGGACACACCAATAGCTAGAAATCATTCTCCTTGTACCGTGTTTGTTGTTCTTCCTACAAGGGGCCCCATGGAGAGGTAATAAACGGCTTTTATATTTTATAAAACAGAAAAGGGGGAATTATGACAGCATACAACTAGACTGTATGCGTTATAAAAGGAGGAGGGGTTTGGCTACAGACAGCCAATCCCTGACAATTAACATAAGCAGGCAGCTATTGGTCAATGAGCTGGGTGGAAACCATTCATAGCCAATCAGGTTCGAACGCAGAGTCTTGAATAGGGTATATAAGAGCAGTGTAAGCCATTAAACTCACTCTCTGCTGCATGAACTGAGGGAATCCTTTTTTCCTCTCTGGTTGCCCAGCTAGCTCTGGACCAGAGAGGAGTGGGAAAACTTCAAGGCAAAAAACCCCAAAGAAGGCTCTTTTCTCCCGTGGGAAGGTGATCCACAGTTTATTCTGTCCACATGGCAAAAGGAGAAAGAGAGAGAGAGGGAAGGTGGTGGGCAGTTTTAAACTCAGGGAAAGGGGCGGGGAAGAATAGACCTGCGACCAATGGGACACCACCGACAGGGAGGGGCTAAGGGAGGGGTGAACCAACTTCACAAGCTCCGGGGGGATACAGAGCAAACCATTTTCTCAGTGTAATATATAACACTGCAATATAAAATCACGAACAGTGCAACTTACGAAACAGACAGTGCAATGCAACATCTCCCCCTTTTTTGTTAAATAAAATTAGAAGAAAGGCATAGGACTTATTCTGATTCAGAATATGGATCTTCCCACCACTTATGATTTGCAGGCAAGTTAGACTGTTTATGGTTTGTTAAATCCATGTGGTTGACTTCTGAGGTTTCAGAAATTAAGCCATTGATTGCTTTGAAAATTAAGCAACATAGAATTCCGAATGCCAACACTATAAGGAAAAGAACAACAAAAAACAACAAAATCGTTTCAACTATCGAAGTCCACCACCCCATGAGTCCCCAACCTTTGAACAGTTCACTGAACTGATCCTCAGATTCTTGCTTCACTTGTCCGATCAAGCTTTTAATGTCTCAGAGGGCTGCGTGGATGTTGGGAGCCTTTGAGATCAGGTTCATGCAGCAAAGTCCTTCAAATTCCTGGCATTCGTGTCCATGCAGCAGCAGCAGGAAGTCTATGGCTGCACGATTTTGGAGTGTGGCTTGCCTGGTAATTTCCTCATGTTCTAGGAGGGAGCTGATGGTGGTGGATGTTAAGTTTGCCTGTTTGACCACCCAGCACTCTAGGTGGCCCAATTCACCTAGAGCTTTGGCTGCTGCAACCCATGGAAGGAACAGGGAAGCAGCAATTCTTTTTGACTTGGTCCAATGAAAAATTTACTGAATCACAATTTAGGTCCAATTGGTCAGCACTTCTCTTTTGAATTTTGTTGGCCGAATTGTTTTTGCGTGTCCATTCGCCAATCAAGGTTTTGTTGGGTGCTAACAGGGACAACTGCCCAATGGTACATGGCCCTCCTAAAAGCCGAGAAGGGATTCCTGCCCATGCCTGATCTCTGCAAATTAAGAACAGACCCTTAGAAAGGCTTTTGGGACTTGAATTGTATGGGCTGTCTGCTGCAACATGACTCAGAATATTACACCACCTTTTGGCGATGAATTCCTCTTGATATTGCAGTATGATGTGAAATGTTTTGGTGCTAGATAATGGGATGAAGGTAAAGTGAACACAGTATGGTGCCAGGGAGGAACCCAATAGCTCTAATTCTTGGGGTTCCTGAGCTGCCTTGGGCAAATTTGGCAATCACTCCTCTATGGTGTTTGTAATCATTACAGCTCGCCGCCTACAATTTTGGTGTTGTTGGATGCTGTGTGACTTTGGACCTGGGTTAGGCACAGGTGTGCAAAGCTGACTGGATGTGTTGGTTTGAAAGTAAAACCAGTGTGAGACTCCAAGTCAGTAATACAATTTAATAGGAGAAAAGAGAAAAAATAAAATACATGCAATAATATAAAAGAAACAACCACCAACACAGTCAGAAATACAACCTGACACCCTGTCAGTCAGGGTGTTGGTAGCAGTCCGTATAAATGGTGGCTGCAGTCCTCCTGGATGACGGATGTGGTTCTGTTGAAGCAGTGCTCCTGTAGAAGGTGCAGTTTTCCTCCGAAGATCCAGCGATGATGTGGAAAAGGTCCAACTTTCCTCTGGGATCCAGTAGAAAGGTCTGCCCTCGGGTCCCAAACCACAGTTTTTTATCTAGGTAGGAAAGGCTTGGCTCCTGCCCCTGGTTGGGGCATCTCCCAATGGGATGATGTAATCTTATCAGTCACACAATAGGACTTAATGGCCCATTAACGGAATATATCTTCTGGAGGAAGGATGGGTTGTGAATAGATAACGATGATCATCCCCCCATCTTATCAGATGGCACATCAGCAGAGGATATCTCCCACAGAGATAAGGATCACCACCCCTCCCACATTTTAACAGATGGTGATAGAATACACATTTTTGCATTGTACCCCAGGACATAATCCACCCCTTATTCTATTACCATCTACATCACACCCAAACCAATACCCTCTTACAGATATATAATACAAAATGAAACCTTACATACAGTTCTCACTAAAAATTAGGTCTCCTTGTGGTACACAACGGGTTTCCCCATCTTTCTGCATTACCCACCAAGTGCAACCAGGTCCTTGAGCAAAAACAATCCCACGGATTGGTTTGCCTTTGCCTGTGGTGGGATTAATCCAAACAGTCTTTCCTAAAATACCTTTCATGTGTACCACTGGGACCTTGTCCCCATCCACTGTGTGCAGGGGTTCAGAGTGGGCAGGACCGGCTCGATTGATGGACCCTCAGGTGTTAACCATCCAGGTGGCTTTGGCCAAGTTCATTTCCCAATTTCTGAAGGTTCCACCACCAAGTGCTTTCAAAGTAGTCTTAAGGAGTCCAATATACCGTTTAACTTTCCCGGCAGCTGGCGCATGGTAAGGAATATGATATATCCATTCAATACCATGTTCTTTGGCCCAGGTGTTGATAACGCCGTTCTTGAAATGGGTTCTGTTGTCTGACTCAGTTCTCTCAGGGGTACCATGCCTCCAAAGGACTTGTTTTTCTAGGCCCAAGATGGTGTTCCGGGCAGTGGCATGAGGCACAGGGTAGGTCTCTAACCATTCTGTAGTTGCTTCCACCATGGTCAGTACGTAGCGTTTGCCCTGGCGGGTTTGGGGAAGGGTGATGTAGTCAATTTGCCAGGCTTCCCCATACCTGTACTTTGACCATCGTCCACCGTACCACAGAGGCTTCACCCGCCTGGCCTGTTTGATTGCGGCACAGGTCTCGCAGTCGTGGATGACTTGTGAGATGCTGTCCATGGTAAGGTCCACCCCTCGGTCACGGGCCCATCGGTACGTTGCATCTCTCCCATGATGACCAGAGGCATCATGGGCCCAACGAGCTAGGAATGATTTTCCCTTGTGCTGCCAGTCTAGATCCACCTGTGATACTTTCACTTTGGCAGCTCGATCCACCTGCTCGTTGTTGTGATGTTCTTCATTAGCCTGGCTTTTGGGTACATGTGCATTCACGTGTCGAACCTTTATGGTCAATTTCTCTACTCAGGCAGCAATGTCCTGCCAAATCTCAGCTGCCCATATGGGTTTCCCTCTGCGTTGCCAGTTGGCCTTTCTCCAGCGATCCAGCCATCCCCACAGAGCATTAGCTACCATCCATGAGTCAGTGTAGAGATAGAGCCTTGGCCACTTTCTCTCGTTCAGCAATATCCAAAGCCAACTGGACGGCTTTTAGCTCTGCGACCTGACTCGATCCACCTTGTCCCTCGGTAGCTTGTGCAACTTGTCGTGTGGGGCTCCATACTGCAGCTTTCCATTTCCGGTTAGTGCCTACAATTCAGTAGGAACCATCAGTGAAGAGGGCATATCGTTTTTCAGCCTCCGGTAGCTCATTATATGGTGGGGCTTCCTCAGCACGTGCCACTTGCTCCTCTTCTTCTTCAGAAGACAATCCAAAAGTCTCACCTTCAGGCCAGTTTGTAATTATTTCCAGAATCCCAGGGCGATTTGGATTCCCAATACGGGTGCGCTGAGTGATGAGAGCAATCCACTTCCTCCATGTGGTGTTAGTGGCGTGATGTGTGGAAGGGACCTTTCCCTTGAACATCCAGCCCAGCACTGGTAGTCGGGGTGCCAGGAGGAGTTGTGTTTCTGTGCCAATCACCTCTGAGGCAGCTTGAACTCCTTCATAGGCGGCCAAGATCTCCTTCTCTGTGGGAGTGTAGTTGGCTTCAGATCCTTTGTAGCTTCTGCTCCAGAATCCCAGTGGTCGACCCCGAGTCTCACCAGGCACCTTCTGCCATAGGCTCCAAGACAAACCATGGTTCCCGGCTGCAGAGTAGAGCACGTTCTTCACATCTGGTCCCGTCCTGACTGGGCCAAGGGCTACCGCATGAGCAATCTCTTGCTTGATCTGGGCGAAGGCTTGCTGCTGCTCAGGGCCCCAGTGGAAATCGTTCTTCTTGCGGGTGACCAGGTAAAGAGGGCTCACAATCTGGCTGTACTCAGGAATGTACATTCTCCAAAAGCCTATGGCACCTAGGAAGGCTTGTGTTTCCTTCTTGTTGGTAGGTGGAGACATAGCGGTGATCTTATTAATTACCTCTGTTGGGATCTGACGACGTCCATCTTGCCACTTGACTCCTAGAAACTGAATTTCCTGAGCTTGTCCCTTAACTTTACTTCGCTTAATGGCAAAACCAGCTTTCAGCAGAATCTGGATAATCTCTCCTTTCTCGAAGACTTCCCCTGCTGTGCTGCCCCATACAATGATGTCATCAATATACTGTAGATGTTCGGGGGCCTCACCCTTCTCCAGTGCAGCTTGGATCAGCCCATGACAGATGGTGGGACTGTGCTTCCACCCCTGGGGGAGACGATTCCAGGTGTACTGCACGCCCTTCCAGGTGAAAGCAAACTGAGGCCTGCATTCTGCTGCCAGAGGAATGGAGAAAAATGCATTGGCAATATCGATAGTGGCATACCACTTTGCTGCCTTGGACTCCAGCTCGTACTGGAGTTCCAGCATGTCTGGCACAGCAGCGCTCAGCGGTGGAGTCACCTCATTCAATGCACGATAGTCTACGGTCAATCTCCATTCTCCTTCTGATTTACGCACAGGCCAGATGGGGCTGTTGAAGGGTGAGTGGGTTTTGTTGACCACCCCTTGGCTCTCCAGTTTACGGATCATTTCATGGATGGGAATCACTGAGTCTCTGTCAGTACGGTATTGCCGGCGGTGTACTGTTGTTCTGGCGATTGGTACCTGTTGCCCTTCAACTCTCAGTAGTCCCACAGCAGAGGGGTCATCTGCAAGACCAGGCAAGGTGCTCAGTTTTCTAATGCCGTCTGTCTCTACAGCAGCTATCCCGAAAGCCCAGCGATATCCTTTTGGGTCTTTGAAGTATCCATTTCTAAGATAGTCTATGCCAAGGATGCATGGGGCCTCTAGGCCAGTCACGATGGGGTGTTTCTGCCACCTGTTCCCAGTTAAACTCACTTCGGCCTCCACTACAGTCAGCTGCTGGGATCCTCCTGTTACCCCAGAAATAGAGATGGATTCTTCTCCTACATACTTTGATGGCAGCAGAGTACACTGGGCACCGGTGTCAACCAAAGCCTTATGTTTTTGTGGGTCGGATGTGCCAGGCCATCGGATCCACACAGTCCAATAGATCAGATTATCCCTCTCCTCTACCTGGCTAGAGGCAGGGCTCCTCTATTCCTGATCCTGGTACACGTTGCTCTCTCCCTGTAAATAGGTTCTTGAGGTTCCTTCAAGAGGATCAGTCATATCATCATTCTGATACTGTCTGGAGTTCTGTACATGAGAGACTGGAGCAGCATTGACTCTAGATGAGCTTCTTGGGGTAGGTGTCCCTCTTTTCAGCTCACGTACCCGGGCTGCTAAGGAGGAGGTGGGTTTTCCATCCCACTTCCTCATGTCTTTTCCATGTTCCTGAAGGAAAAACCAGAGATTACCTCGTGGAGTGTGTCCTCTCTCCCTGCCTGAGGAACGCCGGCTCCTAATGGCAGAAACTCTTGTTGGTTCAGGAGAGATCTGGTAGTTGTTTTCCTTAAGTTCTCTTTTTAGTTTCTGATGGCCCTCTTCAATCAGGCTTCGGACTTGCTCCACCAGCCGTGTTTCCACGGATGAGACATGGGTACAAAATGGGTCTGTGACAGTGTCCTCATAAATTCTTAGTTTATTGGGCAAGACGCCTACCATGTCCTCACCTTCCCTCCACTGCAGCGTTGCTAGGTAACGGGAATACATCTCTGGTCCAAGTCGTGCAAATCTCAACCACATCTGTGACGTGCACCGGACACAGTCTGGGCTCTTTGGAAATCTCTCATCTTCTGAGAAAATGATCTCCAGCACGGCCAATTCCCTCAGGCATCGGATACCTTGTTCTATTGTGCTCCATTTTTCTTGGTGCACCTGAAGATCTTCTTTACAAAGGTATCTGTCCTTCACACTTGTCAGCAGTCGCCGCCAGAGGCTGAGAGTTTCTTGGGTTCTCCCAATCCCCTGGTCAATGACCACATCCCGGGACAGAGATCCCAGTTGCCTGGCCTCACATCCATCCAGAATGGTGTCATTGGCTGCAGCGTCCCAGATGCGGAGCAGCCAGGTCAAGATGGACTCATTTGTCTGGCGGGTGAATTCCCTCCGCAGGTCACGCAGCTCACCCAGGGATAGAGAGCGAGTGATGATTTCTGGCTCTGTCACTTCTGCTGGGTGCGAAGGTCCTGCCACGTCCTCGTCAGTCACTATGCGAACTGATTTGCTCTTTGATTTCTTCTTCTGAACGGGGGCAACTGCTACTGGTCTAGGCTGTTCTGGCTCAGTGATGGTTTGTGTGGAGATGCTGATGGTGCTTCTGTCTTTTTTCTCCTCTGTGGCAGACTGCATAGACACGGACACTGTTGCTTTGCTTTTGGCTTTTTCCTCTTCTGTGGCAGTCTGCGTAGACACGGACACTGTTGCTTTTTGTTTGGTTCTTCTCCTCTTTGTGACATTCTGTGCAGTCGTGGACAAAGTTGATTTGTTTCTTTTTTCCTCTTCCTCAAGAATACGCATCAATACGCCATGTAGTGTTCTGTTTCTAAGCATGTTGTAGGCTGTAAAGGCTGTACAGAGGAGACAAAGCAGAACTAACAACAATATTATGCTGTCCTTAGCATCCAGCGGGAACTCAACATTTCCAAAAACTACTGTATCAGGCTGGAAAGATTGGAAAAAATCATCCTTTACCCCTCCCCCCAAGGGCTGGGTGTGATTGTTAAAACCCCGGATGTAGCAACCTAGACTAGGACAAGCAAACAAAGTTGAGTATATATTCCGGATTATGTTCATTGCCTCAGAGGTTATCATGCAGTAGACATAATAGGCCAGTAAAGCAATTTTTATACCATATCCTGGTCTACAAAGGAGCATTACAGCTGGCAGATAGTTCCCCATGTGTGGAAAAATATAGAGAGCAAGATATAAAACCCATGTAAGCCTGTTGAGAATCATGGTGAAAACAAAATTGTAATACTGACTTTCCTCAGTACCCTTCGTGCCCCACGTTGGGCGCCAATTAATGTGTTGGTTTGAAAGTAAAACCAGTGCGAGACTCCAAGTCAGTAATACAATTTAATAGGAGAAAAGAGAAAAAATAAAACACATGCGATAATATAAAAGTAACAACCACCAACACAGTCAGAAATACAACCTGACACCCTGTCAGTCAGGGTGTTGGTAGCAGTCCGTATAAATGGTGGCTGCAGTCCTCCTGGATGACGGATGTGGTTCTGTTGAAGCAGTGCTCCTGTAGAAGGTGCAGTTTTCCTCCGAAGATCCAGCGATGATGTGGAAAAGGTCCGACTTTCCTCTGGGATCCAGTAGAAAGGTCTGCCCTCGGGTCCCAAACCCCAGGTTTTTATCTAGGTAGGAAAGGCTTGGCTCCTGCCCCTGGTTGGGGCATCTCCCAATGGGATGATGTAATCTTATCAGTCACACAATAGGACTTAATGGCCCATTAACAGAATATATCTTCTGGAGGAAGGATGGGTTGTGAAAAGATAACGATGATCATCCCCAGATCTTATCAGATGGCACATCAGCAGAGGATATCTCCCACAGAGATAAGGATCACCACCCCTCCCACATTTTAACAGATGGTGATAGAATACACATTTTTGCATTGTACCCCAGGACACTGGATATTCTCCAGTCTGCAGTGGGATCCCGACCAGGCAAGTAGACATAGGGTCTTTTGCTGCTGCAGTGGACAGACACATATTTTCTTGTTGGAGTGTCTGTGCCAGTGTCACCCAGATGTTTTGACGTGGCTGAGGGATGATCCACGCAGCTGTCAGACTGCTTAGAGCGAACTGGATGATGACTTGCATAGGGCTCATCGCGAGGTTGGGTGGGAGGTAGATTTTTTCTAAAAAGCAAAACCAAACATTTTAAAGCATATGAAAAGTCAGGGTGTGTGTCGGAATGGAACCAGATCTCAGGAAGGTTTTCTCTCCTCCTTCTGGCGGCATCTTCTTTTTGAAGCAACTGCTACTTGCTTTTCATCCCCTTCTGCTGGAGCTGGGTTTTTGGGGACGAAAGGTTTTACCCACTTTTGGGGTATCCAACGTGGGCCTGAAGGGGTGGATAGCCATGCCCCCAGGTAACAAGTTCATAAGGGGTCTTGGTTTCTCAAGTTTCTGGGTCCCTAATTAGGAGAGGTGGACGCTGGGACAACTTAAACTGATCACTGCTATTAAAGTGACATACCACCTGAGGACTCATATTTTCAAATGAACAATTTAAAAAATTGATAGTAAACATGGCTTTGCAGAGCTTTTGTTGTGGCGATATCCACACTGTTGAACTGCTCTGTCTAGCCAGGACTTGGTTGAGCATCTGATGGGCACGCTCAAGCACACCTTGGCCTGTGGGGGTGTGGGGGATGCCGGTTTTATGTTCCACTCCCCACTGCTGGACAAACTCAAGGAATTCCTTGGACGTATATGCTGGGCCATTATTGGTCTTGATTCCCCTAGGGATCCCCAGCACTGAAAAGGCTTGCACTAGGTGTTGTTTGGCATGCACAGCCCTTTCTCCTGCATGGGCAGAGGCATAAACCGCTCCTGAATAAGTGTCAATGCTTGTATGTACATATTTGAGGCGACCAAAACTGGGAATGTGTGTTACGTCTGTCTACCACACTTTGCAGCTCTCAAGGCTTCAGGGGTTAATCCCAACACCCAGAAATGGCATGGCCTGGAGCTGGCAACTGGGATAGGTAGCCACAATGGCCCGGGCCTGACTCTGTGTTAGCTGGAACTGACGGATCAGACTTGGCACATTCTGATGGTATTGCTGGTGACTCAGATTTGCCTGTTGGAAAACATCTGGGAGGCGTGCGTTTTCAGCTGGGGCAGCAAAGGAGTTTGCTTTATGATTCCATTCTGCAATTTCGCCTGGCAAATCGGTATGTGACCTCACATGCATCACATAGAACGGACGCTCTCTATGCGAAACTAAATAAATAAGTTTTGAGAGCAACCTGAAGAGATGCTCTTTGTCAATGTCTTTGAGAACTGACTGCTCAGCCCTCGACACTACCCCCGCCATGTAGGCTGAGTCGGTTACCAAATTAATTCCCTCCAAGAACTTCTCAAAGGCTCTCACCACTTCAGCCAGTTTGGCAACCTGGGGCAACCCCTCCACAAACTCAACATCAGCTTCCCAATGCTGAGTCTGGGGATTTCTCCAAGTCATCACAGACTTGTGGGATGCCCCGGATGTGTCAGTGAACACTGTGAGAGCTTTGAGCGGCCTACAGCTCCTTTTCTCATGAGGAATGAGATGGAATTCCTCATTAAAGAGCTTGTGTGACGGGGCATGGACTGATATTTGTGCACTGTAGCTGTCCAGAGATAACTGGATGTTAGTATTGCTCTAGAGCAGGTGCTCAAACATGTCATTGGTCAACTTCTCAGGAGATTTCTTTCCCTCCTTAGAAAGCTTGACCGGGAGGTGAATGCACACAAAGTCACAACCAGCCAGCTCATACAGTCTCATTCTTGCTTTCCTGATCAGCTGAGCCATCAGCTCTTGTGGCTTGGTGATGGTCTTGGATTGTTATTGGGAGAGGAAAACCCACTCTATGATTAAGAGTGGATCTTTCTGCCCTTTGACGATTGGAATATTAAACCATGCAAGTATGGCAGCTTTCCCAGGACAATGAATTTGAAAGGCAGCTCGGGCTGATAACGATGACCCTGCCTCTCGGCCAAAGCCTTCTGTGCCTTTTGGATCGCAGCTTTTGCCTCTGGGGTCAGTTCCCTGGGAGACACCAGCTCTCTCTGTCCCTTCAATAAATTGAGGAGGGGGCCTAGTTCCTCATTGTTGAGGCCTGACCCAGTTCAAAGACCCTCACAAGGAATGAAGGTCTGCTAGGGTTTTGGGATCACTAACAATTTCCAATTTCTGTGGAACAACGGTCCGCGCAGTGATTTCCAAGCCCAGGTACTTCCAAGGTGGCATCCTTTGGACCTTGTCTTCTTGCAGTTGGAATCCAGCAGAGGTTAAAATTTTAACCACTAGGTCAAGTGTGTGTTGGAGCATAGAGTCATCAGGGGTGCACACAACCACATCATCCATTTAGTGGAAGATGATGGCCTCCCTTTTTTGGGTGTGCACCAGGGACAGCAATGAAGCCACGTACCACTGGCAGATGGAAGAACTACACTTCATGCCCTGCGGCAAAACTTTCCAGTGATAGGGCTTCATTGGGGTTTCTCAATTGATGGTAGGAACTGAGAAGGCAAACCATGGGGCATCTTCTGGGTGTAGGGGAATTTGGAAAACACAGTCTTTGATGTCCAGGACAGCCAATTGCCACTTTCGAGGAAGCATTGTTGGAGAAGGTATCCCAGGTTGGAGTGACCCCATGTCTTCAATTGCTTTGTTTATTTCCCAGAGATCATGGAGGGGCCCCACTTATCCTTTCCTGGCTTCTTAATCACAAAGACTGGGAAATTCCAAGGGCTGGTTGTCTCTTCTATGTGGCCTTTGGATAATTGCTGCTCCTCCAGCACCTTAAGCTTTTCCTTACTTAATGGTCACTGTCCTACCCATCTTGGGGTGTCATCCAGCCATGTTAACTTGAGGGTAAGGCGCTCCACAGTGGCTGGCTCTAAAAATCCTAGGGAGTCTTAGGGATAACTAATTTGACCCCCACTGGGACATGGTGTCTCTCCCCCACAGGGGGCAATTTTAACACTGCATTCCATACCCCCACCCCCGCGGCAACTGGGAGGCGGCCCACCTCCCCCTGTACTGGGATCAGGAAAGGGTCCACCCCACCCCCCACTGGGCTGGGCGGCACACCACCTCCATTTGCATGGGAGACCGGAGGCAGGCCCCCCACCCCCTTGCGGTGGGGACCGAGAGGCAGGGCATGGCCCCCCCCCCCCCCCCCGCCCCTGAGGGGGAATGGGGAAGGGTCCTGCCTCCCCACCTGTGTGACAATCGGGAGGCGCCCCACCGCCCCAACCCCCGTGGGAACCATGAGGCAGAGCGCTGCACCCCTCACCCCCTTTCTGTAGCAGCCCAGAGACGGGGCATGGGAAACTGGAACATGAGAGGGGGTGGAGCCACCAGGGAGGGAGGGCCAACCGTGGGAACCAGGATTGCAACACATGGGGGGGGGTTGTAGGATGACGTCATGCAGGGAAGGAACATGGAGGAGGGAGGGGGAGTGTCCGAAGGGAAGAAGGGGTTGTGGGAGGGGAAAGGGTTGGGGGCGAGGACGAGTGTGTAAAAGGGATTGTGGGAAGAAGAAAGGTAGGATGGAGGATCAGCCACGTGGCCTCCGCCATTTTGGACCCCCGCCATGCCGTCGCTGCCATGTGGGTAGAAGGGTTCATCTTTACTCTGAAGCCAGGGTGTAGGAACAGGGGTAGAGGGAAGGCACTCTGGTCGTCTGCGCACAACTGCCAGAGTCAGGGTGCTGACTGGGAGGCGAGGGGCCAGGGAAGCTGCAGCCCTGCTGGATTCCCTGCGTTTCTCAGGGTGTCCCGCTCATCTCATCCAGCTCAGGGGCTGAGGGTTTGGGAAAACCTGGATTTTTTGCTGTGGCTTTATTTCCCTTTTTATCGATTCTTTTCGGATTAAAATGAACAAAGGAAAAAAATTTGATACTGTTTTGTCTCCCTGTTCCACTTTGAGAGTTAAGAAGTTTCCAATTTCATCGCATGAAGAGATAGAATCTATATTTTGCAGAGTATCTTGAGGAAAATGAAGAGACAACCAGCACACAAATAGCTTTAACTGTTTCTTAGAGATGGTAACATTCCCACTTTTTAGGATATCCCGAACTTGGGAATATATGCTTCTTTGCTGAGTAGAAAGTTTACAGCCCATTTTGATTTTAAAAGCAATCGATGCAAATGGTTTACCTTTCTTTGCCATACAACCAGGGCAAGGACGGGTTCACCGCCTTCTCCTCCCCGCGTGACCATGGGGTAGGAGGAGAAACGCCTGCTCGAGGTGCTGGTGCTACTGCCAACAGCGCCACTTTGCTGACCTCCCCCTTGGGACCCATGAGGCCCCTCCATGCCACCTGCCCTGTGCGCCACCGTTTCCCGGCTCCACGCTGCCGCAGGAACTGTCTCGTCTCCACATCGCCTTTGTTTCCCCAGGGCCGCTATGGCCACGTTACGCGGAGCCTTTGTCCCCCGCAGCCACTTTGGCCATACACGCCCCGCCAAACCCGCAGCGCCGCCCAGGGATCCCCGCGAACTTCGAACGTCTCGACCAAGCCGCCTCTGGCTTAGGCAAGCTACCGGTCTGTCTCTTTCGGCGACTGCTGTGTAAAAAAAAGGGCAGTCCGTGCTGTCAGAGTAGCTGTACGATCCAAAGGCTTATGATTCACGAGTGGAATCCAGCCATTCCCGTGGGCCTCTAACCGTATGGAAAGCCCCACGTTCGGAGCTCCAACTGAGGTGAAATGTCACAGTACAAGCTGGCTTGTACTGGGCAGTTAATCTCACCACTGATTGGATAAGCAGCCTGGCTTAAAAGGCAAGCCCCCAAAGAACAGAGATAGGACAGGATTAGAGAGAGACAAGGATTTAATCCAATGAGTTCCAGCCCTGGCTGCAGAGAGCTATTGGTCAGAGGGCTGGGCAGCCTGATCTGTGAACCAATCACAGACGTTTACCCGGGAACATTGAAAGGGGTATATAAAGCGAGGTCAGAACTGAATAAAGGCTTTTTGTCACATGGATTACAGAGCGTAGCATCTTCTGTCTCAGATTCTGCGCCGTCGCACCTAACAGTGAAATTCCTTTTTCCTCTGTGGCTCCCTGGCTAGCTCTGGACCAGAGAGGAGTGGGAAAACTTCATGGACAAAGGCAAAAAAACCCAAAGAAGGCTCTTTTCTCCCGTGGGAAGGTGATCCACAGTTTATTCTGTCCACATGGCAAAAGGAGAAAGAGAGAGAGAGGGAAGGTGGCGGGCAGTTTTAAACTCAGGGAAAGGGGCGGGGAAGAACAGACCTGTGACCAATGGGACACCACCGACAGGGAGGGGCTAAGGGAGGGGTGAACCAACTTCACAAGCTCTGGGGGATACAGAGCAAACCATTTTCTCAGTGTGATATATAACACTGCAATATAAAACCATGAACAGTGCAACTTATGAAACAAACACTGCGATACAACAATGAACTATGTGAGTTGTGTTGTGTCTCTGTCTCCCCCGATTGCGACAACCTCCACCCACTTTTTAACTTATCCATTGTTGACATATTTCAAATAAAGTTAAGCTATTTTTTTGTATAGCTCAGTAAATGGGAGTTTTTAAAAACTGCTTGAGAGTGAATAAAAGCATGAAGTGATGTTTTGTGGTAGTAGCTGTGTTTTTGGGGCACATTGCTTTTGGAGTGACTCTTAATGGCATGTCAGGATATTTGAACAATATAGAAAAAGTACAAAATATCTACTAAAATTTTCAGATGAGTGTATAAAAGAAATTGCTTCAGATCACTATCAACAGATTCTAGGTGTAGTTTTTATTTGTGATATTGTCCTGGTTTAGGGGAAATTTGGGAGGAAACCTCTGAATGGCGTCCCTCTAGAAAACAGATTCAAGCAGTCCCTCTCCTAACTGAGTCGGGGAAAAATATTTCCTCGGAGAGAAGTGGAAAAAATCTTTATTAAACAGGCAAAGCACTTCCCAGCACAAAAATTAACAATACTAAACAGCAAAACCTCTCGTTTCTCTGAAGGGATGACAAATTCAGAAGACTCCCTTCTGTGGTTTGCAGCCCGGCTCACTCAATCTGTTCTCAATTCCCCTGGTGCTGGGAAATGCCATGGCCCAAGCCAGGCCTCGTGGGCCATAGGTGTGAGCTCCCGGTGCTCTTCTGGGTTTTCAGTCCAGAGCAGGTTCAAACAATTCCAAGAAAAAGGAAAGAAAAACCACAGTCCAGGGAACTTTGCCTCAGCTAGCCAGAAAAAAAACAATCAAAAGCAAAGGAGAGCTCTCTCCTGCTGTCCACTGCATACAACACAGTCTGTGTGAAGTATGTGGGGGGCAAGTACAGTCTCTGATAACAAACTCTGCACCTCTTCTCTCTCCCTTCATTTCTGAAACCAGTCTTAAAGCTGCAGAACTGTCTTGGTTTGAAAGACAGGTATGGTCTAAGGAAAGGCAAGAGCCCCCTTCCTGAGATGCAGAATGCAACCCCCTCCCTTTTAATTATTTTAGGTCCAAATCAGAGGCCTTCAGGCAGGAGATGTGGGGATAAGGGTAACAGTTCTTTACTGATATCTAACAAGGCAGAAAAACAACAACAGCTATAAAAATTGACAACAGAACAGTATAACTCAGTTCCAGTCCCTTTTGGCCGCAGGCCGTCTCCCTGCACTCAGTTACTGGTGCTGGGAGCAGGGCAGGTCCCGCGCAGTGGAAGAGGGATGGGTGATGGTGGCGGCCCAGGGGTGAGAGGGGATGGGAAAGTGACTCCCCCTCACGGTGTCGGTCGTGGTGCTCAGCAGAGCGTCCGGAGATAGTAGGGTGAGATGGGAGAGCAGCAGAGCGATGTCCAACGGCAGGGAGCGTGGATCTCAGTGCTGGGATGGCAGGGGAGATGACAGATCGGAGCCTGGGCTGTCCTCCCACTCCACGAGCCAAGCGAGAGAGAGTCCCCGCTCCAGACCCCTGGTCCCATCTTTCCTTTTCCAGTTCCCCCCCCTCCCCCTCCAGCCACCCCCCTACGAGAGAACATTATCTGTCGTTTTAAGGTGTAGCCACAACTACTTAGCATAACAATGGGAGAAATTCCACAGAAAGAAAAGGGAAGCATTCAACCCCCAACAAGAACTCAGCAACAGAACAGATGATTTGGGATACAAACATCATAAAGTCACCCCAAGACTATTTGTATGTATGATTTTTATTTTCCTTTAAGTCTGAAATTTTGAAACCCGATTTAACCCATTTTTACATTAAAACTTTCATATGGCCACTTTAAACTGCATGATTATCATAATAAAGGGAGCATTGTCCTCACTTAGACTACTGTGGTAGTAGGTCACTGGATGACAGTTGTGTGCAATATAATTGTGTTCAGGAAGCTGGAAAATAAATTCATTAATTTTGGGGGAGTAAGTGAAAAAGTTTTCATAATAGTGATTAGTTATTTTGTAGAATCTGATGGTAGACATGTTCGAAGAAATTAGTATTTGTTAATCAAGAACTATTATTTCCTCTTTTAACACTCTTGCTTAATTTGTGATTATAATTACTTGAGAAAACTTGGCACAATTTGATTTTACTTAGCTTGTGTGCTTAAAAAGTTTTCCATCTCACAGTTCTATTTCTGCTTCTAATAATAAAATATAATTTTACCTGAGCTAGTCTTAATGTCTGCATGACTGTCACAGGAAATATGCACCTTTCAACTATAATTATATTAATGTTCAAATAAAAAAAATCATTAAATGTCATATGTGCAATAGCAATTTGAACACTTGGAAATAAATGAAGACTTCTGTTGACATAGTGTTATTTTTAACAAAAATTTAGCTGCACTACAACTTATTTTTTATAGCTGTTTTCATAACAATTTGTCTTTTGCAACTGTTGCAGTTTAGAAATTTGAAAACTTAATCATCTAATAGTTGGTCCATGTTTGTGGGTGGGTGGTTGCTTTCATTAGCCCAGAGTTTTTCATTATGATAGAAGAACAAATATCATGTGAAGATGAAAGCAGTAGATATAAACACATTTCAAAAACCAAACAGAAGAAAAGCACCTGATAAAGTGCTATTGTGAAGAAAATGACTGGTTAGCTTTTGAGTGGAGTTTCTTTTTGGTCTGACAATAAATATAACCATAGATTAGATAGATAAAATGGATGTGAAGCTGTTTTCTGTCAGTGGTCATAGATTAGTGTGGGCTTCTTGAGGAAGGATATTTGTTTTTCACACACTTGCTATGACTGATCTGTAGGGAGTGGATTAACTGTAACCTTAAATTAAACAGACTTCAAGTAATTGTGATTAGTTAAGCAATTTAGAGTCACAGAATTGGAAATTATTTTGACTCAAAGGGAGGAGATGCAGTTTGGGGTTGATGGAGAGTCATCATATCCTACTTATTTCCCATTTACCCCCATTCGCTTGATTTATCAGGGAAGATTAAATTGTTTTGTCTTGTGAGTAAAGTGACATTAGTCATGGGGATAACTAGTAGACTACTATAGGATATCAATTCACATGGACATAAGTTAATGAGGTAAAAATTACTGAAGCAAAGAAATATAAGATTTTTACATTACTCTGTTGCATTGCACAGAGAATAGCTATCTAATGAACTGTATCACACCTTAAGAGTTGTATTTGGTTTGTGTGGCAAGGTTCTGGTGGGGGGGCTACAGCTGTGTGGCTTCTGTGAGAAGCTGCCAGAAGCCAATGCCAGCTGGCTCCAGGATAGACACACCACTGGCCAAGGCCAAGCCAATCAGAAATGGTAGTAATGCCTCTATGATAACATATTTAAGGAGGAGAAAAAAAGTTATTTCACAAAAGCAATTGCAACCAGAGAAGAGAGGAGTGAGAATGTGTGAAAGAAAAAACTCTTCAGACACCTAGGTCAGTGGAGAAGGAGGGGCAGGAGGCAGTCCAGACACCAGAGCTGCGATTCCCCTGTAGCCTGTGGTGGAGAGCATGGTGAGGCAGCTGTGCCCCTGCAGCCCATGAAGGACCACAGGGGTGCAGAGATCCACCTGCAGCCTGTGGAGGAGACCTGTTTCAGTGCCTCACTGTTGCCTTTTTCATGACTTTGAAATGAAACTTGAGATAATTTTAATAAGGAGGTAATATAAAAGGGGATCTTTATTTGAAGGCCTTCAGAGGCAGTTATAGAAAGATGTCCACAAAAGCCTACTCCCGCCCAGGGGTCAGTACATTTTTAGAGGTTTTAGGAAATTAGCATAATTGATAAAAAGCACCAATTAGGAGGACAAGTAGTAATGCAATTCCCTCCCAGATCAAGCCCTTTTTCTGGAGCTCCCCCTTCAGCACTAGTTGTACTTTGTCCATGAGAATGTATATCAAAGAGTTGTTCTCAGCCTTGGTTCCCAGGAAGAACCAAGATAGCACAGAACTTTGTATCCCCTGGGGCTTGGAGCCCTGGATTTTTTTCTTATTGCTTAGGGAAAGGCCATGTAAAAGTACTGGAAAACTAGTCACTAATACAATAGGTGACAGAGTTACAAATATATGTGTGAAGAATGCAGAGAACATAGAACAAAGGCAAAACCCAAATGGTATCATCACCAATCTCACCGTAAAGAATCTCTTCCTAATATCTTATCTAAATCTACTGTCACTTTAAAGCTATTACCCCTTATCCTGTCACTACATGCCCTTGTAAAAGGTCCCTCTCCAGCTTTCTTGTAGACTCACTTCAGCTACTGAAAGGCTGCAAAATTGTGTCCCCCAGATTCTTCTCCAGGCTCAACAACCCCAACTCCTTCAGCCTTTCCTCATAAGACAGGCCTGTCCCTCTCATCATCCTCATGGCACTGCTCTGAACTCGTTCCAACAGGTCTATGTCCATCTTGTGCGGAGGACCCCAGACCTGGATGCAGTATTCCCGATGTGGTCTCAGGAGAGCAGAATAGAGGGGCAGAATCACCTCCCTTGACGTGCTGGACCCACTGGCCACTCTGCTTTTGATGTAGCCCAGGATACAACTGGCCTTCTGGGCTGCCAGCGCATATGGGTGGCTCACGTCCAGCGTCTCACCCACCAGCTCCCTCAAGTCCTTCTCAGCAGGGCTGCCCTTGATCTGTTAATCCCTCAGCCTGGATTGATACCGGGGGTTGCCCCAAACCAGGTGCAGAACTTTGCATTTGGCCTTGTTGAACATCATGAGTTTTCTGTGGGTGTACTTCTCAAGCTCTTCCAGGTCCCTCTAGATGGCATCCCATCCTTCAGATGTGTTAACTGCACTACTCAGCTTGGTGTCATCTCCAGATTTGCTGAGAGTGCATTCAAAACCTTTGTCTATGTCAAACAAAGATATTAAATTACACTGGTCTCAATACAGAGCCCTGAAGGACACCATTTGTCAGAGATGTCCATTGGGACTCTGAGCCATTGACCACTACCCTCTGGATGTCACCGTCCAACCACTTTCTTATCCATCTAACAGTCTACCCATGAAATCCATGTCTCTCCAATTTAGAGAGAAGGATGTTGTGGGGGACTGTGTCAAAGATTTTACAGAAATCCATATAAATGACATCTGTAGCCTTTCCCTTGTCCACTTACATAGCCACTCTATCATAGAAGTCAGCAGGTTGGTCAGGCAGCACTCGGGATGGGTGCAATGTTTCCCTTTTCCAGTCACCTGGGACTTCACCTGACTACCATGACTTTTCAAATATCATGGAGAATGGCTTGACAAACTGAAAGACAATGCAGTCATTGGTCATAGCCAGCATGGGTTTGTTAGGGGAAAGTCCTGCTTGTGAAACTTAATTTTCTTTTATGACAAGATTGTTGCAGGTGCAGTGGAAGCTTCAGACAAAGTTTATTAAAGAAGCCCTTCTGCTGAGTCACAAGCTGCTGAGAAAACCCCCTCGCTTTCTAAACTCTCTCAGAGAGAGGACTCTAGGGGGAGCTGGATCTTACCTTAGCCTCACTGTCAACGGTTTAAGTTTTCAGTTTTGTCCTGCAAATTTTATTAATGGCAAATCAGATATATTTATAAAAGATGAGTTATTTATTAAGACAAATGAACAGTCCGAAGATCTTAACCAGAATTACTTACTACACAGTATAAAAGCTAAAAGCACTAGTCGACTATAACAAAATGGCAAAGTACACTATGTTAAAGCAATAACATTAAAGCGATTATATACTAAAGCTAGTAAAAGAAACATTAATTAGCGATTTTGATGTATCTCACCACACACTGTTTCGTGGAATACATCTTCCTCTTTCTCTCAATCCCTGGGAAGTAATTGTGAAGAGGCATTCAAATTCACAGAATAAACTCCATGTACTTTGAGAAGTATGTGAAAGAATCAATGTTGGGGGTTGGTTTTTCCTTTCCTCTCTGTCTATGGAATTTTTTCCCATTGACATGTTATGAAGCACTGATGTCTAGGCCCTAGCACCGATGGCTAGTGACGAGGGAGGATTATCCACCCTGTTTCTTTTCTTTTTTCAGTTTCTCTCGCAGGGCGGGGGTGGGGGGAGAGGAAGAGGGGGAACACTGTGAGATCAGAGGCAGGAAAAGCGGGGGGGGGGGGGGGGAGGCAGTGGCTCACACTCTGCCTCTGGGAGGAGGAAGGCTGCTGGAAAACCTCGCCCTGCCATCTCAACAGCAAGAGTTGCCTCTTCTGGTGTTGGACCCCACACTCCTGCTTGCATGACTTCTCGCTTCAGCTTGCTATCTCCAAGCATCCTGTTGGAGCACCGGGACCGATGCTGTGAGTGAAGTCTCTCCTCCATCCCTTTCCGATCTAGGACACCGCTGCCATCATCCCCAGCACCCTTGCAGCTGCGCAGGATCTGCCCCTGCCCACCACCAGTAACTGCACCACAGGGAAGGGTGCCTGTGGCCAAGAACGACTGGAACTGGGTTACTGTTCTGTTTGTTGTTAATTTCATAGTTGTTGTTGTTTTGCTTGTCTTGTTAGATATACTAGTAAAGAACTGTTATTCCTATCCCCATATCTTTGCCTGAGAGCCCCTTAATTTCAAAATTGTACTAATTCAGAGGGAGGGGTTTATTAGCTCCCTTTTGAGGGAAGGCCCTGCTTTGCCTAGCACATCTGTCTTTTCAACCAGAACAATCTAACTGTATGGAAGTATGCTGGATTTTTATAGCATAAAGAAATTGACTGCCAGTCATATGCCTTCAGTGCAGTTTAACGGCTTATCTCTCAAACCTTACTTGAAAGAGACAGATGTGTGTTTGAAGATGGTAAGTCAGGGTTGCTTTTTGGCATATTCAGTACCAAAAAATACCACTGGTTCCACCTGTAGCTCACCACAAATAATTTGCATTGTTTGTATCTTCTGACTGTATTCCAGGCCAGGAGGACCCTGGGAACTACCAACCCATCAGCGTCATTTCTGTGCCTGGGAAGATCATGGAACAGATCCTCCTAGAAGCTCTGCTAAGGCACATGGAGGACAAGGAGGTGATTTGGGACAGTCAGCACAGCTTCACTGTTGTGTTGCGTTGTTTAATGTTAATTTTCCTTCTGTGTTGATGGTTCGTCCCAGTTTCTTTCCCCTAAGTTAAGTACATAATGGTTTTTCCCTTTCCCGCCTTTGCCCTAGTCAGTCATCCTAAACCCCTCCCCTTTATCTGGAACCTTCCCTGTCCCTCACCCTAAACCCTGCCCCACTGGATGTCAATCCTTTGTAGCCCCTCCCTTTGTTCCAGAAGTTTCTGTGTCAAGCATTCCCTTTTGTAGTGATGATTGGTTATATTGTATGTATCCCCACCCTCGGTTTGCCTTATTGGCTCAATGTACCCCTTTCCCCACCTTCTGTACCTCCCCCCGTTAACCGTTATTGGCCAGAGTTTTGTGCCCTCCCCTTGCTCCTCCCCCTACTTAAGCCTGTGTAGAACCCCGTCAAACTGCCTTTTGCGGTTCCCTCTCCCAACCGCCTGACCTGTTACCTCTTCCTTCAATAAATCCCTTCCCCCAGAACCGTAAAAGGTCTCTCCTGCGCCTCTTTGTCCCTCCCTGAAGACTCGCCCAGGCGTAGCTGTTGCTACACCTCTTCTGCGGCTCCCAGAGTGGTGCCGGGGAGGGGCCACTCAATGACGCAGGCTTCCCGGAGCTAGCCGTTAGCCCAGGTGAGGTGGGCAGTGGGTGGAAGAAACGTCAGAGTTTGACTGACAAGGAGAGAAAATTATAAAATCCAGATATTTCTAATTTAAAGGTGTATGTTTTGCTTCTTGTTTTAAATTCTAAAAACAAAAAGGGGGAGAAAGGATAGAAAATACATATGTTCTTAATTGAAACAGTTTCAAGTTATCTAGTGTATTGTTTTTTAAATAAAACAAAGAAACGGGAGTAAGGAATAAAGGAAGTACATATGTTTTTATTTGAAATGGTTTTAAGTTAAATGGTTTCTTGTTTTTTTTTTTTTAAAGTTAATGATTTAGAACTAAGTGGTTCTTGTTTAATGTTGAATTATAACACTATAGTTATTAAGCATTGAGCCTGTAACATGTCAAGCTGAAAATCATGTTAACAGTTTTCTAAATAAAAACAACACAACTCCAATGATACATCAAGCACATCAATAATTTGGAATACTAAGCTTATAAAATTCAATAACAAAAAATCAAATTTAAAGGATTTATGGCAGTAAATATTGCAACTTTTCGAAAAGATACAAGTTAAAACCCAGCCAGCCTGTTAAGCAGGCAAAGTGCCTGAGTGAAAATCCCAGTTCATCTATCAGACCTTAAAAGCTCATGTATCATTGGTTGAGAAATTAAATGACAGAAAGTGCACCTACCTTACAGAGTTATGGGACACTAAAATAACAGAGTTGCTTGTTTACAAAATGTTTTAATGTTTACAAATTATTTTATCAAGTTGGAATTTTACACAGTTCTAAAACTGAATGTTATATTAAGTTATAATTTCAAAAGAAAATTTTAAAGTTTTATGGTTATAGAGTTAAGTTATATTTCTATGTTAAACAGTTAAATTGTTATATGTGAAACCAAAAGTGTTTAATTCACCTGACTGCCCCTGAACAAAAGCCCTGCAGCTTCTGGTATGTGGAACTCATCACTATCCTAAAAGCCAAATTTATTAAGCTAGGTAAAACCCCATTCTAATTAAATAGATGCTGTTAATGTAATTTTGCATGCAAAAGGACCCTTGCAGGCAAGATTACAGAGAACAAGCTGCACATTTGTGTTTCAAAATTTTTCTTCAAATTAATAAAAAAGAAACGGGGAATTGGCACAGTACAAGCTGGCTTGTACTGGGCAGTTAATCTGACCACTGATTGGATAAGTAACCTGGCTAAAAGGCCAGCCCCCAAAGAACAGAGATAGGACAGGGTTAGAGACAGACAAGGATTTAACCCAATGAGTTCCAGCCCTGGCTGCAGAGAGCTATTGGTCAGAGGGCTGGGCAGCCTGACCTGGGAGCCAATCACAGACGCTTGCCCGGGAACATTGAAAGGGGTATATAAAACGAGGTCAGGACGAAATAAAGGCTTTTGTCACATAGATCACAGAGTGTGGGGTCTTCTGTCTCGGGTCCCACGCCGCTCGAACTCAACATGTGTGCCCATGGGAGGGACTCGCAGCAGTTTTGAAGGGACTGCTGCTTGCAAGATTTGAGCCGTGTTGGAGAAGTTCTGGTGTACTGACTCCTGTGGGAGGTACCCCATGACGCAGCAAAGAAAGGACTCCTCTCCCTGAGCAGTGGAAGATCTCAGGTGACAAACTGGCCAAAACCCCCATGTCCTGTCTCCCTGAGCTATTGGGGGAAGAAAAGGTGTTTTTGAGGGCTTTTTTTACTTCTCATTATCCTCCTCTGATTTTTGTGAAAAACAAAGTTGACTCTTTAGAATTTTTAAAAGTTTAATAATGGATAAAAAGGGACAATATCCAGCGCTGGGGTGTTTGGCAATCTACCAAAAACACATAGTTAGCTTAAAACAATGTTCTTTCTTATATACTTTTACATTACATGGGTTAATCCATACTCATGAGCGTTTATACATAATCAACCATTTTTGTGAATTTAGACGTTCCAGAAGTTTTTTTTCTTGGTTTTTACCTTTGATTTGTCTGCATGCGATCTTGTAGATTAAATCAATATATTTTATTTCTTCTCGAAGCTCCCTTCTGTTGTTTTTACACTTGAGAACGGAGAGTCCGTAATTTTTCTCTTGGTATCCTGGTTTTTGTCACTCTTACAATTCAGATAATAGTCTACAAATGTGAGAAACAGCATAGCTATTTCACACTATTATTTGAGTTAGTTACACAAATAAAAACATTTTAACATTACATAGTTTCTATTTTAATATTTTTCTAATGCGTAATATATAATATATATATCACACTACTATTTATATAAGCTATATGGTACATACGTAAACTGGCAGATTATACTATACTAAAAAGTAGCTAAAAGGAAGTACAAATTGTACTATATCAAAATCTTTGTGGTTAATAATAACTTCCAAAGGCTAATACATAAATGCAAAAGTCAATGCTATATTGTCATTTATAACACTTTGTTAATAATAAATTCACTTTTCAACTCTAAGCTAAACCTGTTTTGCCCTTGGCGTGTTTTCTCCCAGTCCTTATCTCAATAATGAACCCTTTGTTTAATTTTTTTTCTCTCCTCTACCCAGCTGTGGCATGGGAGGATGAACAAGCAACTTTCCTGGGTGTGTGGAGTTTGGCCAGTGTCAAACTATGACAACATTTTAATTAAAAAAACCTAGAAAGATGAAAAAATCAGAATGCCACACACTAAGTGAACTGTGAATAATTGGCAGGCCTCCAAACGGAAGGGGAACAATCAACAAACATTTGTATGAGTGATTCAGATCCTGTCGGGATCAGTTTTGTCTGTCTGCTATTTTTTTTTATCAATGGTCTTGAAGAAGCTATACTGAATTATCACCATGTCACATTAGCAGTTTATGCAAGAATTGAGGGTGTGAGAAATAATGGGGTGACTTGCAAAGTGACTTGGAGCTTTTGGTAAACAAGGTGCACCTAAATATATATTTATATAAATATTTTATTTATATCTTAGATACATATTATATATAGTATTTTAAAAATCTATATGCTATCTCAATATGGCCGAATGCAATATCCTAATTGTGGACTAAAAAGTACAGGCAATACTTGCATCTTAAGCACTTTTAATCTTTATTAAAGTATGCTACCTAGAAACATATATAGGATTCAGCTTTGATAAGTAGTTTTGAGTTTTTGGCATGCCACGCTCAAAGGGTTTCAGGGTTTAAAAAGATGCCTCATTGACAGCAGAGACGAGGGACTCCATTTACTCGGTTTAAAGTAAAGACTGTTGAGAGCTCTGTGTGCTCACCTGAGTTTAGTTGCTGAGTATATATATATATATATATGTATGTGTGTGTGTGTAGATGCATTTATTCCTGGAGGCTGCACTAGCAATAAGACTTGGGGCTAAAAGTGAAATCCAGCAGACTTAAGGTTGTAAATAAAGCACTTAAAAAAATTATTTATGAGAGTGTACTACCCAGCCCCCGGGTTATGCCTCAGCGGGCACCGGCTGTCCAGTCCCCCTTCGCTTCCGCCCTGAGTGTTGGATTAACCGTCCTCCACAACCCCGGGTCAGTAACAGCTGGCATCACCTGCACTCCCTGAGGTTGAGGAGGCCGCATCCCTGAGGCTCTCCGTCCACAGCTCCAGCCCTGTGAGGAGCTCCTCCCGTCCGCGGCACTTTCCGGTCATAACCCCCCGCCTGCCATTACCACATCCTCCGCTGACATCAGCCTCCGCCGCCATATTGGAGAAGTCACCTCCGCCAGCTCGGCCGCAGCAGGCGGGGAACACCGGCTCCCACCGCCACTGCCTCCGCCTCTCCTACCTCGGCCGAATCCCACTCCCCATGATTCCCCCCGGCCGGCCGCTGCCCCGTTGCGGATAGGACGGAGGCAGGAGCGGCTGCAGTCTCTTCTTCTTTCCCCCTCCTGATCTGTCGCCAAGCTCCTCTCCCCGTGGCGGGGCTTTCACCTTCCACCGCCTCCAGCCATGACTTCCTTGACCCAGCGTAGCTCCGGGCTGGTGCAGCGCCGGACAGAGGCCTCCCGCAACGCCGCCGCGGAGCGGGAGGCAGGAGGCGGCCCTGAGGATGAAGGTCGCCGGGACGAGCCAGGCGACGATGAGAAGGGTGACTCCAAGGAAACACGCCTCACCCTCATGGAAGAGGTGCTGCTCCTGGGCCTCAAGGACCGTGAGGTGCGGCCGGGAGCGCTGAGTAGGGGGTGGCTGACGGGATACCGCTTATTCGGGGGCTTATGGAGATTGTTGATGGGGAAGGGGAACCTAAGTAGCGCTAGGGCGCGGGTGGGATGGGAGCAAGGATGCTGCTGAGTGAGCGTTGCTGTAGGTTTGGGGCAGAGGCGTTGGGGGGGACGGTGGACTGTTATGTAGCTTAGGGGTAGAGGCGCATGCTGGAACAAACTCAGGATTTAAGAAGAGGTGGGGAAGGTGATTGGATGTTGAACGGAAGGAAACCTGTAGGAGATTTTGGATTGCCCTTTGAATGCAGGGTTTGCAGAGGTACTCCAATATTTGTAGCATCTCAAGGAAGGCAGAGTAGTGCTTGGAGGAGGAAGAGGACCTGGAGCCTCTAATAGTGTTGATAGTTGACAGGCTCTGGTTGTGTTGATAGTGTTGATAGTTGATAGGCTCTGGTTAGACCTCTAATATTTTTCTACTCATGTACTTACCCGTAACTTTAATGTGGAAGGCTTATGTACTCCTATGTATTTTGTCAGACAACTTTATGGTGCTTGTGGGGTTCTCAGGTGCTTTAGTATGCTTAGCGGCCCTTTTTAATAAGACTTTCCAGATTACTGTTGTGTTAAAAATGTCTTTAACTTTGGGGAGATACATTTTATAAAAATGGGCCTTGAATAATGAGAAGTTTGTCAAAATGAGAAAATGGCATTATTATGTAATTCTGCAATTTTTCTGAATTTATAGCTTAATTAGGTGACATGAAACTGTTAATAACAGTCATTGAGGAAGGTATACTTCTACCAGTGTGCTGGATTTTTAGTTTAATTTGAAAGAGGTAATCAATATAAAAAGCATGCACACTACAGAATATCCTGGAATATCCTGTCAGTTTAGTTTGATGCAATGTATGGTGAAGCATAATATACCTTTATTTATGGTTCTTTTTTTCTCTTTTTTTTTTCTTTGTTTTTTTGTGAAAAGTAAACTAATGAAGCAGTTAATTGATTTGGGTGGAAGTCTCCTAAAACTGTTTTTGTGAGTGCAGAATAACAGGGGGAAAGCTGCTAAGTTATGTGTTCTTTGACTCTACACTGCATCTAAAATAGATTTGATGGTTGATAAAGAATTGGTTAAAGAGTAATTTTCCTAGTTAACATTTGTTTTTTAATGCGTGTTTATATATTTGTATATATACTTGCCACAATAACATATTTTATTTCTCCTTTAGATTGTGTATTTTGGGCCATATTCCTGTAATCACATTTTTTTTTTCAGTTGGACCTTGCCATGGCATCCTAATAAAGTCAATAGATATTCAGTGTTGTGTTCTTCCATCTGTTGAATCTGAAGACTTGTGTGTATGCACATTTCTCTTTTTACATACCTGAATAGCTGCATGAAAGAAAGTTAAGCATGACAAGACATATCTGTCAGGATTACCTAGGAGGTCTTGCCTTGGGGAAGGTGGGATAGACTGGATCATCATTCAGCCCTTTTTTTTCCCCCCCTCCATGAGTGTGTGCTAAATCTTATGAATTTTGCAGGCATTAGGCTGTAAAGATTTCAAGGCAAGGAACAATCTGTCTGCCTAGAAAGAATATACGGTGCAAGTATACCTAGTATATCAAACACTGGGCCTAAAAATCCAGCTTTGCATTGGTGTGCATCAAAATTGTAAATCATCCAACATTTCTAAGTGCAACAGTGGCAAACACTGCAGGTAATCTATTTATTTGCATGCAAAAAGTAAGTAAGCGACTACAGTGGCACATATATTCGTGACTCCCTTGAGATTTTGCAGTTGAGATGTCAGACAAAAGGGATGATAATGTGTCTAGGGTAGGGATCTATGTGCACAAACCTCAGCATGCACCATTTCTATGCTTTGTTAGACATGATTCATTAGGGTTTGTATTTTGGTTTTGTACAAAAGAGTACTGATTGTACTCTTTTTTTCTAACACTATGTAAACAGCTTTGTCTCCATGAGCTAAAATCTCCATGATTTAAATTTTAAAATGAAACTATAGATTAATTTTCAAAGTTTTCTTTTTGTTCTCTGTTGTACTAATGATAAGTTAGACCAACTTAGGTACTTTATGCATCTGGAAATGCTTTTAATAAAATTTTTACTTCTGATAAAATTTATTTCCCATGACAATTGTGTGAGATTTTGTCATGACAGCAAGCAGAGAAAAGTAATATGGGGTCTGTAAAGTATAATTGGGAAACTACATGAAATGTAAGGGAAAGGCAAAGGAAAGCCAGTAAATTTAAAGCTGGCAATGTCCTTCCTTTTTATTGCAACAAGATAAAATAATTAGTGTTGAGTTTAAAATAAATAAATAAAATAGTCTGAATTAGCCTAAGAACATATTTCCCTAAAAATAGCTTTTTTCTCAGAAAAGTCACTGAGAACTGCATTGATAACTTAGTTTTGAGGGAGTTTTTTTGGTAATTTCACTTTTAATATTAAACACTGGTTAATATGGCTTAACACTACATAAATTGTATTAAAGAAGCCTTGCATGTAAGGACCTGCCATTAATAATTTTTAAGTGTAGATTGCAGAACCTTTACTCATAGGAGAGAGAATTTCAGGCAAATTTAGACAGTGATGGATTGATTACTTTAGTGTTTCTAGGACACTGTTATATATTTATGTGAATCCTGCTTTCTGGATAGTGTAATGGTTGTAACAACCACAGACAAAAGTTTTATGTTGTTGCTGCAGTATGGGTGCAGTCATGCAGTCATGGGAATGTCCAACTGCCCCAAAACAAACAGCACACCTCAATCCCATTCTCAGTGCTTGAACAAAGTTAACTTTTTTTTTCATTTGGCCTAATTAAAGGGTAGTTTATATATATGGACTGGTTGCTCTTTGTTTCCACCAATGGTTCTTCCATTTGTATCTTCTGTGTATATATAACTATTTCTGTATTTCAAGGTCAAGATAGGTTTTAAGGGGAATGTGCTAAAATATGTTCATGACAGATCTGGTGTCCTTAGAGCAACAGGAGCACTAGAACAATAGAAGCATCTATAATTTATTTGGAAACCCTTCAGAAACATGATTGGAAAATGGAATAATGTTCCTCTATTTAGAATAGAGCAATAGCCTATTGCTATAGGAATAAAAAATACTTACTGAAACAAAATACTTTGCTGTGTTAGGTTAAAAATAATATTGCAGTAGGACCAAATAAAGCCATAGCAAAAAGGAAGTTATTCTGTAGAACTACTGAAGCTTCTGAGGTCACGTCTCCCAAAAGAAGGAAGTGGTAAATATTGTTAGCTGATTTACAAATGACAGCTGAGATGAGTATAGGTCACTTTTTTCATTACAGTTCTTCCAGACATCTTGTAACTCAGTCCCATAGAAAACTGAGAGATTGCTAGGTTCTCTGTAGCTGTCACTCCATTTAAATTTTTTATACATGTAGGGGGTTTTATGGTTGGTTAGTTGTTTGTTTTTTTGTGTGTTTTTGTTTTGGGTTTTTTTTGAGTTCTCATTCAGTCCAAGTTGGGAATCTATTAAAATACAGTAATGCAAACAGCTCATCTTGTCCTCTAAACAATGTGCCACAACTAAGCAAATTGAAGCAGCTATAGAGACACAACACCACCTGTAGTTCAGATAATTATATTTCGTAAGATAAAATACTTATTTGATCTGTAACTAATTCCTTATTTGCTGAAAGAAAACTCACATAACATACATTGAAATAATTGTCATGTACCGAAATCTGCTGCAACAGTAAATAGTTCTAGTTTTATTTACATTTTATTGGTGAAAATTAAAATGTCCTTTGTGAGAGTGAAGTAATGTTAATTCACTTCAGTACAGAAATTCTCTTGGACCTTAGCTACTCATGTTTGGCTTTTAGAAAGTTCATTAATTGCTGAAGATTTAGTGCTACAGCATAATGTTTTGTCATGTGAAGGTCTTTAGTTTATGATACTTTTCATTGTATTGAAATATGTTATTAGGGAGCTAGTTTGCCTGCTTTGGATATGCTGTTTTGTGTTGATTAGATTAATGCTAAAATGTAGTTTCTTTATTCTTACAAAATCAGAGTAGCTGGATTTCTTACTGAATTTTATATTTTAATCCTAAAGAGATTTTTTGGAAAGGTGAAATAGGAATTTTGAAAACATTCAAAATATGAGTGGTATTTCCCCTGATTTTAAGATTTGCCTTTATGAAATTCATATTAGGATTCAGAAGTCTGTGATTTTTTTTTTGCCTGTGTAACAAATGAGTTTTCAGAAGGCATGTTTTTATCTTTT
The DNA here is from genome assembly GCF_052056855.1 of Sturnus vulgaris. Taxonomy (NCBI): domain Eukaryota; kingdom Metazoa; phylum Chordata; class Aves; order Passeriformes; family Sturnidae; genus Sturnus; species Sturnus vulgaris. The sequence goes on from NC_142282.1 coordinate 64,551,538, forward strand.
GTTTTTCTTCCTTCTCTCTTCCCTCCCTCCCTCCCTCCCTTTAAAAAGTTTCAGCAACAGCCTGAATGTAAACTCAAAAGCTACCAAGTTTGGTTTTTTTAAAATTTCTGAGACAAATGAGTGAAACATGAAGAGGCATCTCCTGGGAATTTGCATTTCAGTTGAAGAATGATGTATGAATGTGTTGAAACTTTGACAAAGGCATGATTTATCTCAAATTTTAAAATCATTTAGCTTGGAAAAGCCTTCTAAGATCAGAGTCCAACCATTAAACTAACACTGCCAAGTCCACCACTAAAGCATGTCCATAAGTCCCACATCTACATGTCTTTTAAATACCTCCAGGGATGGTCATTTGACCACTCCCCATGGCAAAATGTTCAGGGCCTAATAACAACAAAGTATGGAATGTCTGTGATGAAAATTTTTTCTTTTATAGTATAGGTCTTTTTGGTCCTTTTTAAAATTTCATGTCTATACCTAAATTACAGGCTAGCAGAAGGTAGGAGATATGTGCTACAAGATGCAGTGAAGTGCCTCTTTACTGTGCTGCTGAGTAAATCCTGCTTTTGTGCTCTTTGGAGAACAACATGTTGATTTGGAAGCAGCACTTTGGATACAAGTTGACTTTGTGTTGAAATGGTGTTTATATTTCATGGTTCTGTATGCAGCTAATGTGGTTATCTAGCATGGCTAATCTGTAACCTATATTATTTATTCATGGATAACTGAGTATAGTGTAGTCCCTTCTTTCATGTCAAACTGTTTAGTGTAGGGCAAAGGCAAAAATAATGTTAAAGACTTTCTAGTGATACTTCTCAGTATTTTTAAGCACTTAAAAACCAAAGCTGTAACCTTTTCCTCTCCTGTAGCAAGCTGTTTTTATAAAACATTTTGCATGAAGTATAGCTGAGAAAGTATTGCTGTTAATTGCTAGAAGTGGAACTAAAAGTTAACATAATTTTATGTCAAAGAAAAAGTGATGTTATTTTAGGTGTTCTTTGATCATAAAGTGGTTGAAGTACTGCATCATTTATCTCAGTTACTTAAGCTTCACAGTAACAGGCCACCTTTGCGATGCTAAATTGACCAGGCTAAGTGTTACAGATAGTATATTCAAGAATGACTCTGCTACTCACAGAGCATATAATTACTAGAGCACATAATCATTTCTGTTTTGCATTATTGGGGAAATCATAGAATGGTTTTAGTTGAAAGGGACATCCAAAAGTAATTTCATCCAACCCCCCTGCAATGAGCAGGAACATCTACAAGATTAGGTTGCTCAGAGCCCTGTCCAGTCTGACCTTGAATGTTTCCAGGGATGGGGCATCTATCATCTCTCTGGGCAACCTATGCCAGTGTTTCACCACCCTCATCATTAAAAAATTCTTATATCTAGTTTCTTATTTCTTTCTTATAGTCTTTCTTATATCTACCCTCTTTTAGTTTAAAACCATTACCCCTTGTCCTATTGCAACAGGCCCTACTAAAATGTTTGTCCCCATCTTTTTAATAAGCCCCCTTTAAGTACTGAAAAGTCACAATGAGGTCTTAGTGGAGTTTTCTCCAGGCTGAACAACCCCAGCTCTCTCAGCCTGGCTTCATGGGAGAGGTGCTCCAGCCCTCTGATCATCTTCATGGCCCTCCTCTAGATCTGCTCCAACAGGCCCATGTCTTTCCTGTGCTGAGGACTCCAGATGGGGTCTCATGAGAATAGAGTAGAGGGGGAGAATCACCTCCCTCAACCTGCTGGCCACACTGCTTTTGATGCAGCCCAAGATAAGGTTGGCTTTCTGGACTGCCAGCACATACTGCCATCTCATGTTCAGTTTTTCATCCACTAAAAGGATGGGAAGGGAAAGCTAGTCTGGAGTAAATGTGTGGCTTGGTTTCCTCTGCATAGACAGCATTCTCAAGCTATTTTCTCATAACTTTTAGTAAAGAAAGAAAAATATAGTAGTCAGTTCATCATGAGCCACTTTTAACTGGGTTTTTTTTCCAGTTTGAAAACAGGTCTTACATCAATTTCAGTAATTTATTGTCTTTCCTTTCAGAAATATTCATAAAATGTTACTGCAGAATGATTTCACATACACATATCAGGCATTAAAAAATCCTTTTGTTTTCTGTTTATGATGGATCATTAAGATAATAAAATAGCATGCCTTGTAAGCTAGATCTTTGTAATTGTAGAGCTGTTAAACACTGATAGGTCTTTTACTATTTGTGGATGTTACAGGATTTATTCATCACAATAGGAAATTAGACTATCAAGCTTTTTGCATATCTTTCTGTTGCTGATATTCTTTTAAGCACTTGTAAGTTACTGCTGTGGTTCTTGTCAGGACGCAGTTAATTTTTGCAGCAGATGGACACAGCCAGGACCTTCAGGTTATTTAATACCACCTCATGCCATGCACAGGGGAGAACGAGTGGGGTGGGTACCCTTCTGATTTTGCCAGGGTGGGTGGAGTGTGCAGTCCAGGTTCCCCGGTGAGCAATCCTATGTGAATCGTTCACCTGTCTTGTACACTGCTATTAGTATTGTTGCTGTTACTGTTGGTTTTCTTAGCTCATTGCTGTTACTGGTAAATTGTTCTTATCTCAATCTATGATCTTTGCCTTTTTATGTCTCCAGTTCTCCTCTGGGGGGGAGAATGGGGAGTGAGTGAGTGAGCCAGAGTGGGTTGGAAACCAATTTCATCTAAGCATTTGTTGTATTAGGTACTGAGCCACTGGTGACAATGTTACATGATCTGTTCATGTGAGTGTGGTACCTAACCCTGTATATATTCCTGTATGTGGTCCTCATGGTGCTCTTTTTCAGAGCAGGGAGAGGGAACAGGATTACTTTGTTGCTGTACTGTGGAATATCAGTTTATGGCATGATAACATCAAGGGCAGCAGGGGTCATTTGTGATGTGTGTTCACTGTTGTTCTTCTGCCCTTACTTTGGGTGCTACCCCCGGGAATTCATTAATAATTGTACCCAGTGTGTGGGGGAACAGGGGAGGATGATTTTCCTGCCCTTTTCCTTCTTCAGGCCTGTTAGAGCAGCTTTTGAGAATTGTGAATTCCCTCTGGATGTTAAGGGAAAGCATGTTCTTGTTGCTAAGTCTGCCAGGTCTCCTCAGTGTGGTCCACACTGTGTTTAGTCAAGAAATATTTCTAGGGAGGTTTTTCAGAGATCTGCCCCAAGAGTGGATATTCATGAGTGGCATGAAATGTGAGAGGAAATGGGCCAGCTTTCGAAGGATTATTCTGCTCCAATGGTTTGGAGGTTCACCCCTGAAAAAATACAGGACTCTGATAAAGTGGAAGAATATTTCAAAGAAAAACACTGTGACAGTTCCAGAGAGGGGCAACTTATTGCAGTGTGCTGGGCCCTGGTGGCTACTTATTGGACACTGCTTGTCTTTAGATGGCACCCTCAGGGGGAGAGGAAGGAAAGCAGATCAACAGGCACTGTGTCCACTCAAACTGCAAGTGAACCAGAGGGACAACCCGTGCCGGTAGCAGTCACCCCTATAGAGAAGAAGAAATCCAAGACAAAATCAGTTCATGTAGTGAGTGATGAGGAGGAAGTAGGGCCCCCACAACAGGAGGAAGAGGCAGGGATGGAGATAATCACCCAATTCCTATTCCTGGGTCAGCTGCAAGATATGTGAAAAGATGTCACCTGCCATATGGGTGAGCCCCTGGTGATCTGGCTGCTCTAATGCTGGGATAGTGTAGCCCACAGTTGGAAATTAGAGGGTAATAAAGCCAAGCAACTGGGCTCCCTGTCCAGGGATGCAGGCATTGACAAGGTGTTTGGGACAAAGATAGAAATCTTCAGCCTCTGGAGGCAACTCCTGTCAAGTGTGAGGGGAAAGTATCTTTTCCAGGACAATCTATCAGTACACCAAGGCAAGTGGAACACCATTGTCTTGGTTTGAAAAGACAGGTGTCTGCTAAGAAAGGCAGGAGCCTCTCTTGAAATGGAAAATGTAAACCGTCTCCCTCTAAATTATTATAATTTTGAAATTAAGGAGCTCTCAGGCACAGATATGGGAATAGGAATAGCCGTTCTTTACTAGGAAAAATTAATATAGAAATACAGTATAAAAAAAAAAACCAACCCAAAAAAACCCAAAAAACAAATACAAAACACTGACAGAGTCAGAATACAACCTGACACTCCATCAGTCCGATTAAATGGTGACTGCAGTCCTCCTGGAGTGACAGATGTGGTTCAGTTGAAGCAGTGGTCCTGGAGAAGGGTGAAGGTCCAGTGATGATGTGGAAAGGTCTGGTTTTCCTCTGGAATCCAGTGTAAAAAGGCTGCTCTGATGTTCCAAATCTCAGATTTTATCTAGGTAGGAAATGCTTTGCTCCTCCCCCTGGGTGGAGCATCTCACAATGGGATGATGTAATTTTATCAGTCATGCAGTGGAACTCAATGGACCATTAACAGAAGATACTTCCCTGGAAGTATCATTGCACTCAAGACAACCATGGAGAAAGGTATCCAGTACCTGAGAGAATTAACTGTGTTGAACGTACTCTATAAGGATTCAAGTAACGAGCAGTCCCCTATAGATCCAGATGAAGTCCAGTGTACACAACCCATGTTGTGGAAGTTCCTGTGGAGCAAAGCACACCATCATCATATGCCAACTCATAGGCAGTGATGTCATGGAAAGAAGGAGAACAAACTGGATAATTTGGTTGTCCAACTCCATCAATATAAAGAAAGTCTCCCTTTTCCCCTTTGGGCCTGTGTCTCGTCCATGGAAAGACTCTCCAAAGACCTCCAGAAATTTAAAGAGGAAATGTCACATGCCCTGCCAGTACAGACCAATGTCTCTGCTATTGGGAGCAAGTGCCTCCCTGCTCAAGAGAGGATCCACACGACAAGGTAGCCTGTGATTTTTACTTGCATGACTATGGTATGAGGAAGTGGAATGGAAAACCCATCTGTGCCCTAGGAGCATGGGTATGTGAGTTGAAAGGAAGAACAACCACTGCAGGAAATTCTTTAAGGATAAATGCTGCTTAGTTTCCAGTGGGCAGGTCCTCAGACAGAATAGGTGGGCTGATGTTACTTCTGATCCTCTTGAAGGGACCTCCAGGTCATATTTACAAGAAGTGAGTAATGAGTACAATGACCAGGAGTAGAGGGGTCCTGCCTCCATCCAGGTGGAGGAAAGGGACAATTGGATCTACTAGATTGTGGACCTGATGGTCTGGCAAATCAGACCCATAAGAGTATAAGGCTTTAGTTGACACTGTCACACAATGTACCCTGATGCCATTGAGATATGTAGGGGCAGAATCCATCTGTTTCTGGGGTGACAGGGGGATACCAACTGACTGACTATACTGGAAGCCAAAGTGACCCTGACTGGGAACAAATGGCAAAAACACTCTATTGTGACTGGCCCAGAGGCCTCAGGCATCCATGGCATATATTACCTCAGGAGAGGGTATTTCAAGGACCCAAAAGGCCGCCTTTGGGCTTTTGGGATAGCTGTTGTGGAGACAGAGGTAATTAGACAGCTGAATACCTTGCCTGGTCTCTCAGAGGACCCTTCTGCTATTTGACTGCTGAGGTTTGAAGAGCAATGGGTAGTGATCGCTACCACAACAGTGCACTGTCAACAATACTGCACCAGCCAGGACTTGACTTGGGGATAATAATTGAATTTGCTACCAATAAAATCAGAGCAGGATAATGAAAAGTAAAACAAATCTTATAAACCCCTTGCCCCAACTTCCCCCTCCTTCCTGGGCTTAACTTTATTTCTGATTCTCTACCTCCTCCCACCCCAGCAGTGCAGGGAGACAGGGAATGGGAATTACAGTCAGTTCATAACCTGTTGTTTCTGTTGCTGCTTCCTCTTCAGGGAGAGGAGTCACAGAATCACAGAATCAACTAGGCTGGAAAAGAACTTTGAGATCACCAAGTCCAACCTATGACCTAACACCACCTTGTCAACTAGACCATGGCACTAAGTGCCACATCCAGTCTTTTCTTAAACACCTTCTAGGGACATTGACTCTACCACCTCCCTGGGCAGCCCATTCCAATGCCTAGTCACTCTTTCTGTGAAGAACTTCCTATTGTCCAACCTAAACCTCCCTGGGCACAGCTTGTGTCCTCTTGTCCTGTTGCTGGTTGCCTGGGGAGAAGAGACTGACCCTCACCTGGCTACAACCTCTTTTCAGGGAGTCGTAGAGAGTGATAAGTTACTTCCCCTGCTCCAGCATGGGGTCCCTCCTGTGGGAAGCAGTCCTCTATGAACTCCTCCAACATGAGTCATTCCCACGAACTATAGATCTTCATGAGCTGCTCCAACATGGGTCCCTTTCCACAGTGCCATCCTTCAGGCACAGCCTGCACCAGCATGGGTCCTGCACAGGGTCACAAGTCCTGACAGCACTCTGCTCCAGCACAAGCTTTCCATGGGGTCATAGTCTCCTTTAGGCACCTACCTGCTCCAGCATGGGTCTCCTCCATGGGCTGCAGGTGGATCTCTGCATCCCCATGATCCTCCATGGGCTGCAGGGGCACAACTGCTTCACCATGGTCTTCACCACAGGCTGCAGGGGAATCTCAGCTCTTGCACCTGTAGCAGCTCCTCCCCTTCCTTCTCCACTGACCTTGGTGTCTGAAGAGTTGTTCCTTTCTCATATATTCACTCTGCTCTTCTCTGGACACAGCTAATTCTGTGCAATAATTTTTTCACCTTCTTAAATATGTTATCACAGAGGCATTGTTACCACCTCTGATGGGCTTGGCCTTGGCCAGTGGCAGATCTGTCTTGGAGCCAGCTGGCATTGGCTCTGTCAGACATGAAGGAAGCTTCCAGCAATTTCTCTGAGAAGCCACCTCTATAGCCTCCCTTCTCCCAAAACTTGGCCACTCAATCCAGATGTTCTAATCTATCATCAATGAATGTTGCAGTGAAGCTTTTCCTTCTTCTCTTCCATCATTATTTTCTGTTGTTTGCATTTTCCCCCAACTTCTTATGTTTAGTTATTCTGGTGAAAAGACTTTTAATTGGCTCTCACTAGAGTTTAAGGTGCTTTATATACTTGTAGTGTGTAATACATGAAGGGACAAGACCCACTAGCAGAGAGAGTGAATCTGTGATTTTATTTGGAAGCATCAGTATATATATATCTTTACTCCTAAGAGCCTTTTTTTTTTGTTACAGCTTACAGATGTAATCACAGTTCTACAATAAATCTGTCCTCTTGACATTTTCCATTGTTCTCTCCAAAGCCATGGTAAAGGAGTGTGAAGAGTGTACAGTTCTATGTTGATGTAGAAGTAGAAACTCGTTGGTCCGGTTTTGTCTCAGGTACAGATGTCCAGAGATATGCTGCTGCTCTCTGTTTAACTCTTTCCTTACACCAACATCTGTTTCTCCAACAGCAGTCTGTCTAAGGTTACTTAAATAGCTGAATCAGAGCTTTATAGAAATCTGTTTCAGGAGCAGCATTTCTTCAGTGGCCCCTATCAAAACTGTGTTGAAATGATCAAGCCCAATTGAGTCAGTAGATCTCACCCCCACAAAATACCCAGCATTGGGACTACATATGGTTGCAAGATGGCTGTCTTGCCTTCTGGTCCAACGATGTGTAGTTTTTTGGCTGACTGCCACGGTATCTGATGTCTACTGACTCCAGCAACAATCGCCGTAGAGGGTGCCAAGGGCCAATCAGGAGGCCACTCCTTCTGCACTATGATGGATACATCAGCACCACTATCAGCCAATCCTGTAAAAGACAGAGTCTATTTGGCAGGTGAGTAATGGCTGTTGTGTTCCAATTACTTTGGACCAAAAGATTTGAGGAGCACCTGTGCTTACAAAGCTCCCATTGTTTCATTGCTGCTGCAATATTGGCACTGGACAAGCAATTGCTGGCAGCGGTATGAGTTGTGCCAAGCATGTCCCTTCAGGCACAGTGTAAGGGGAGTTGAGTCCAAGCCATAATTTTGATTTCCCCTCTATAATCTGCATCATTAATTCCCAGTAAAATAAACAGTCCAGTTTGAATGGTAGAAGAATGACCCAATAATAAAGCATGAGTTTGAAATGGTAGTGGGCCAAGACCAGCAGTGGGTAATAGATGAACAGAAGCATCTTTTAAGACTGTTGTAGAGATGATGGCCACGTCCAGGCTGGTGGAGCCTAGGGTGCCCCTTGCCAGACCTGAGTTTGCATTTAAGGTTGGCTGAATTGGGCCCCGTTGGGTTGAGGGGCACTGGTCTGCATGCCCCTGTTCGAGTTTTCCCAGCTTTTGGAGTGCGTTGCTGTTGCTGGGGGTTTTTGGGGTTCCCCGTGGGTCCCGGAGACTGCTTCAGCAGTCCTCGGCGATGGAGCACGTTCTCAAGCCTTGTCCAGATAGAATTTGGCTCGCGGCGAGCTCTCAAACCAGCAGGGTAAAGAGATAGGAATATGTAGAAAGGCACAAATCCATAGTTTATTCTATGAAGGCATCCAATCTAGCATATACAACGGTTAGGGTTTTACAGGGGTTTTAAAATCTTTTGAGGGTTTTACAGTTTGCACCAATTACCAAGGGAATTCTACATTCAAACTAGCTTATGGATACTAAAAGAAAACGAACCACTAATATTAGAGATCGATAAGAGGGTCTACCAAGGGGGGGGGGGGGGGGGGAAGAGCTGGATCCCTTTTTGTATTCGTCATTTAACAAGCCATTTCTTATCTTTAAGCTATGGTTTTCCAAGGGGCCTGTTCTGGGGATACAGAGGGACTTTCTTCTTTATGAATGTTTTATGCTCCCTCCACATGTTGCCATCCTTGTCAAACTTAGAGTGCCGTTAGTTACTCCAATGAAGGCCTTTTTTGCAGTGAGGACAGGGTTTATTTGGCTTTTTACTAGTTTTCTGTCCATTTGGGCATTGTTTCCAAACATGCCCCTCTACTCCGAATACAAAGCACTTAACAGTTGCTTTAGCTGCCTGCAATTGCTGGGTGATTGCGGTAGCAATTAGTTCTGCTTTATATTATTCTGAGCTGATATTAGCACATGCTTTGATGTAATCAGCAAATTCAACATTGGTTGTGTTTTAAATCTAAGTTTTTTTTTACAGTCGTTATTAGCATTTTCATAAGTGAGGGATTTTAAAACAGCATTTTAAAACTGCCACTTGCATTTCTATTTGCTGTCTGACCACTGATTGTAGTCAGTCTATGAAGGTGATATATGATTCCTGGGCACCTTGACGACTAGCAGCAAATCCTGGCTCTGTTTTTTGTATCAGGTACTTTCCTTAGAGCACGCAATGCAATAGTTTTGCTTTGGTCCCAGGACTGGGGTTGTAAATGCAGCTGGGCACAGGCAGTGGCATACATGCTGATCCCTGAGAGCTGGGGTGCCATAATATTAAGTGGCGTATTTTGATTACCATTATTCAATGCCTGGGTTTGAGCCAAATCTACAAATTCAGTTCACTACACAGAGTATTGCCCCCTCCGTTAAAACAGTTTTAAAAAGAGATTTCCAGTCTACTGGTAATATGATGTGATTCAGCTACAGCATCTATTAAATTCACAGTAAAGGAGGAATGCAAGCTGTTTTCCTTCACTGATTTCCTTAGTTCTTTAACCATTTCATAGGACAACTGTTCATGATGTGAACTTTGATATATTTGTTATATTACAGGCATAGCTTGTAAATATTCAATATCTCCCTCTTGTAAAGCTCTTCTGTGGCAGCTATATATAAACCTTTCTGGCTTGGGTTCAGTGGGTAACATTTCTTCATAATCATTAGCAAGGCGAGACGTGGCATAGGGAGGAAGACGAGTGGGTGAAATGGTTGCAGCTGCTTTTCGGCATGCTGTCTGGAATATTTCTTCTGCACTAGGAGCATTGGCTGCCATAACGCATATTGGGGTCAGAGGAGGGTATAAATCTAGTTCTTTGTCAGGATCAACCAGCCCTGGATTAAACCGGTATTGGCATTCCGAATCACCATTCTCAGAAAGAGAGGATAGCGGTTGTAGGAAAATAGTTTGTATAGTGCAGGAGGCAATCTTTCCCAATGAATTACAGCTATACTGATTACTGAGGAGTAGAAACAGCCTTGCCTACCCAATGAGGATGAGTGTTATAAAAGAGTGGGCCAGCTAGTCGAGAGTAATTTGGAGTTGGAGCTTGAGACCCAGAGTCTGCTGCAGTTCAGGATGGAGTCTGCTGGCTGTGCTGGGAGGAGGTAAGGGACATGCAATCGTGCAAGGGACAGATAAGGTAAGAAGATGCTGTGTGAGGGACAGACAGGGTTAAGCAGCTGGTTAAGGGACAGCTTGGGGCTAGCCAGTCATGCAGAAGGAAGAAGGAAACTTGCAGAGAGGAGAGGAGTCAGTGCTGTGTGGAGCTGCCTACAAGGAAAGGAGTCAGAGTTGCCTGAAAGAAGTCCACTGAGAGAAGACATAATAAGTTTTTAATAAAGGACTGGTGATGATGCCAGTCATGTCCGTCTTGACATAATTACTACAGTGGTGGGTCCAAGAGGGCATGATCCACTTCCTTAAATTGTTGCAAGGCAGAATAGATGACACTCCAAGTCTCAGTATCATTGGGGTGAACGTCATGATGAGTAACCTGACGAGTTTGTAAGCATTCTCCGAGTTTTTGCCAATGAACCATCAGAGAGGTACCGGTGCTAGTTTTATTGAATCCAAATGAGTAAGGATATAAGTTTCTGAGGTATTATTTTAAATCCTTTCTTCCTGGTAATGTGCGACAGTTAGCCTTTATGGAGTCTTTGAGATTTGGTTGCACTTTGCCTCATAATTGAAGAAAAATGACTACCCAGTCGCTCTCTTGGCTAACCTGGTTTTAGAGCCGCAATGAGAGGAGCTCCTCGGTAATCTTTCAGGCACAACTGGATGGTTCGGCTGGGGTGTATCACAGGACTGGATCACCGTAGCAGTTGTAAGCCCACAAAATTGGGCACCATTTGTGATATGTGTAGGGATGAGACCCACCAGCAGAGAGAGAGTGAATCTGAGATTTTATTTGGAAGCATCAGTATATATATATATCTTTACTCCTAAGAGCTTTTTTTTGGTTACAGCTTACAGATGTAATCACAGTTCTACAATAAATCTGTCCTCTTGACATTTTCCATTGTTCTCTCCAAAGCCATGGTAAAGGAGTGTGAAGAGTGTACAGTTCTATGTTGATGTAGAAGTAGAAACTCGTTGGTCTGGTTATGTCTCAGGTACAGATGTCCAGAGATATGCTGCTGCTCTCTGTTTAACTCTTTCCTTACACCAACATCTGTTTCTCCAACAGCAGTCTGTCTAAGGTTACTTAAATAGCTGAATCAGAGCTTTATAGAAATCTGTATAAGGACCTAGTTAAGGAGGAACAAATGCTGCTTGGCTGTACAACAGGATCTAAAGGCTTCAAATGATTAGAATAAATATGCAGTTAGTTCTCCTAGCATTGAGCAACTTTTCTATTTGTCATTGAGAACTTGGAATAGGTTGTGGGTTGGGTTTTTTTGTTTGTGGGGTTTTGGTTTTATTTCTTTATTCTTGTGTTTTGGGGTTTTTTTGTGTTCTTTTACACAAGACCTGTTTGCTTATTTTTATATTGAAGCTTCTTGCTGGAAGAATAAAATTAGTTAAACATTTTAAAAGTATACCTTATTTCTAATATAAGAAATTTCTGCTCTGAAAAAGGACGTGGTTGAAGTTTTTAGGATTGGCTTGAAAAGTCAGGTATCAGATTTGTTGGACAAAGATTTTATAAAATAGTCTCAAATTAAGCATATATAGCACCAATCTTGATGACTTCCATCCCCCTCAGAGATTCAGAAATTGCATTAGTTGTTCCTTATAGAATGATGTTTCTAAATAAAATACTAGCTTTTAAAAGTTTTTCTTATTTAAAGAATCCATAAACTTATTACAGTGACAGTTATTGACTGATATGAGATAAATGCTTATAGTTACATTATCACAATGAAGAGATTTATTTACCTGCAACAATAGCAGGCAATTTTTCAATTTTTCTTTTTTCTAATCAGCAATTTTGCTTTCAGCTAAAAGGGTAGGAGACAGAGAATTATGTAAAGGTGTCAGAAACTGATGTTCACTTATTTGTCCTCTCCCACCTATGTCTGCTAGAACCTCCATTTAATTGTATGACCTGATGTGAATATCCAAGAGGACGTAGTGTTTCTGTTGTAAAGTAATACTGATATATGAATTTGGAATTCATAAAATGAAGCTTTTGGGTCAACAGAAAGGATTGAAATTCTATGCTAAAACATAATTTATAATAAACCAGGTACTTTCATTATCCTTTATATAGGATGCTTCTTGTATTTTGTATTTTATCTCTTTGGATTTGGGAACAGTTTTAAGGAGTTTTTTTGTAGAAGTTCTTCAGGTGATCTCAGATGCTTTAAAAAAATAAAAGAATATTAGTAATTGTAGAGAGACTACAAAAAAACCAGTATATTAATATGGTTTTCATCTTTTGGGAATATGATAGTCCTATGCTCCTCAGTCTGTTAGTATTCTTCATTAAAATCAAAATACTTAAAAGCGGTGTTTGTCATCAATAATTATAGCTACAAAGCAGATTAAAGTTGTAAAGTTGCTTGCAGCAGATTCTTATGTTGGAGATAGGATACAAGGGGAAGGAAACAGCCATCTTTGACATGAAAACTGTGGCAGATCAAAATTCCTATTAATTTCTAACCTGTTGCAATGTACTTGGATAGCATATGCTGTTATTCCTTTCCCCTCTACTCTCCCCAGCTGTCTTTCTATAGATCCAAAAATTCCTACTTCAAACTGGAACTCCTTGACTAAAAAAGTGAGAGTTCTGTCACCATTATGATCAAGTCCACTATGAAATACAACTCACAGCTCACATTTTGAGAAAAATAATGTCTATTTCAGTAGGTTTCAAATGGGTGACAGATTATGATTTTGTATTATGATGTTCTGTCTGTGCTATTAGTGTTGTCCTGTTAGTTTTAAAGAATAAAACTTCAAATTTATGTTGAATAAGGTAATCATTGCTAAGGTCCAAAATGGGAAGCTCAAGGTAGGGATGAATATAATGCATATCTTAAGCATTATGTCCTTTGTGTTTTCTGAGCAGACTATGCTCATGAATGGCTTTGGTATAGGTAGCCCAATAATTTAGGGTTTTTTTAGTAATTTTTTTGAGCTCTTTATCTCAAAGACTAACTTAATAGTTCTAACTGTAACTATTCAGGTTATGAAAACTATTCAGTTTTTGAAGTAGATTTGTCCATTGAACTGTGGAGTTTCACAGAAGGGGATGATCTTGCCTTTTGCTATCTGTCCCAACTGTGTTCCTTCCCTTTTCCATGCTGCCTCTGCAATTTGCTTATCTTCTCACTGAATGAGGTGAAGAGACTGAACATTAGCTTTCAGACAGGTCATGTTCTCATCTACTTGACTACACAAATGCTACTGAGGCGTCAAAAAGAGATAGCAGCAATGGGGTGAAAGAATAAATACTTTGTCTTCAGCAGCAGTTCATGCTTTCTTGGACTTCATTGTTGGGTTTAGCCCTCAAATGACTAAAAATTAAGACATGAGGAAGGGTATACCTTCTCAAGTTACATGTTTTTTTACAAGGTTAAAATGAGATATGCATCATTGATTTGAAACGTCAATAAAACTGAAATTATTCTCTCAAAGAATAGTTGAAAGGTGTGCACAGAAAGTAACAGTTCAAAAGAGATGCTTATGCCTTGAAAGTAATTAAACACTGGGGTATCATTTTGTCTTCAATTTATTTTCCTGTTCTCCCTCCCCCCATCTTTTCTCTCTGCCACTTGAAGTATCTCTAAGAAAAGATGTCTGAGTTTATGTATATACAAAACATGAGTCTTTTTCTCAGTATTGAGATAGCTGCTCAGATCAATCATTCAGAAACCATTGTTTAAGAAAGCTAGCTAGTTGTTTATGTATAAACAAAACAATAGTTTTATGTCTCACAACTTTTATATTGCTACCATCGACAGAGTATTTGAATGCCATCCATGCAGAATTAATAAAAGTAAAATCAAACTCCAGCACAGTTCAGGAACTCCAGGTTTTCTATCTTTCAGCATCCAGGTAGAGCTGGCTGAAATTTTTCTTCTGAAATATTCTTCTAAGGGAAAACAGGCTATCTGTAAATTCAGAATTTACTGTTTGCTGAAGTGAAAGGTTTCTCTAACATACTTTGTGCCTTCTAGCTGAGAAACCCTGAAGTTTCATGTCTTCTTGATAGACTGTCAGATATATTGCCTTAGAGCTAGGACTTTCAGATTCCGCAGGAGCTCTAATTGTTTATCTTGGCTTTCTGTTTCTTTCTGTTGGGGGTTGAATTGTTCCCTTTTCTTGCTGTTGAATTTCTCCCATTGTTATGCTAAGTATTTGTGGCAACACCTTAGTAGCTATAGTGTTCTCTCGAAGGGGGGTGGGTGGATGGGAGGAGACCAGAAAAGGAAAAGGTGGGAGAGGGGTCTGGGCGGGGCTCTCGCTCTCGCTTGGCTCAGGGAGTGAAAGGAGAACGGTCAGTGCTCGGATCCAGCATCTCCCCTGCCATCCCAGCACCGAGATCCACGCTCCCTGCCGTTGGACATTGCTCTGCTGCTTTCCCACTTCATCCTACTACCTCCGGACGCTTTGTGTGTGGAAAGGCGAGAACCCCTTTTCTGAGATGCAGAGTGCAACCCCCTCCCTTCTAATTATTTTAGTTTCAAATCAGAGGCTGTCAGGCAGGAGATATGGGGATAGGAATAACAGTTCTTTACTGATATCTAACAAGGCAAAATAGCAGAAACAACAACAGCTATAAAAATTGTCAACAAAACAGAACAGTATAGCTCAGTTCCAGTCCCTTTTTTGGCCACAGGCCCTCTCTCTCTGCGCTCAGTTACCAGTGCTGTGGGCAGGGCAGATCCCGTGCAGTCGAAGAGGGCTGGAGTGATGGCGGCGGCCCAGGTGTGAGAGGGATAGAGGGACGACTCCCTCCTCACAGTGTCGGTTGTGGTGCTTGGCAGAGTGCCCAGAGGTAGTAGGATGAAGTGGGAAGGCAGCAGAGCGATGTCCGACAGTAGGGAACGTGGCTCTTGGCGTTGGGATGGCGGGGATGATGTTAGGTAGGAGCCTTGGCCGTCTTCCTTCGACTCCACCAGTGAGCGAGAGAAGGAGAGCGAGAGCCCAGGCCCCTGTCCCACCTTTCCTTTTCTGGTCTCCCCCTATCCCCCACCCCCCTTCAAGAGAAAACTATTGCTACTAAGGTGTAGCCACAAATACTTAGGATAACAATGGGAAAAATTCCACAGAAAGAAAAGGGAACAATTCAACCCCCAACACCTGGACTGTGGTTTTGTTTTCTTTTCCCTTTTTCTTGGAATTGTTTGAACCTGCTCTGGACTGAAAACCCAGAAGACCACCGGGAGCTCACACCTGTGGTCCACCTGGCCTGGCTTTGGCCATGGCATTTCCCAGCGCCAGAGGGACTGAGAACCGACTGATTGAGCCGGGCTGCAAACCACGGAAGGGACTCTTCTGAATCTGTCATCTCTTTGGAGCAGCGAGAGGTTTTACTGTTTAGTATTGTTCATTTTTGTGCTGGGAAGTGCTTTGCCTGTTAGATAAACAGCTTTTTTCCACTTCTTTCCAAGGAAATTTTTTCCCCGAACCAGCTGGGGGAGGGACTGCTTGAATCTGTTTCCTATAGGGATGCCATTCAGAGGTTTCCTCCCAAATTTGCCCTAAACCAGGACACCAACTAAGTTAAACATAACTGTTTTATTTTATTAGCATGTGTATATCTTGAAACCTCATGGTTGGAACTCTGCAAGTGCTTCTTTTTCCTTTCTTTTGAATTGGAGATTTTAATGGATTTTTCATTCTTCCTCAGCCTTTTCTGGCCTGTGCCAGGTATAGAGTAGAGCAACTGCTCTCCTATTAGGATTTAACTGAAAATTAGAGAGAAAAAGTATATTTTTGTAGTGGGAAGAGACTTTTCGTAACTCTTATGGGTAAAACAAAGAAAGTATTCTGAAAAACATCACTAAAACTGCAGGAAAAACAAAAATCCTCCAACAACATTTTTAGTGCTAGAGAATCAAGACATTGTTTTATTCTGGCCAGGATGTGCAACAGAAATCATTTCATCCACATATAGCCGGGGTTGTGCAGAGAAAATCATTCCCTCACACATGATTTCTACTAGGTTTTTCACATACTTATACAGTCAAAACCCAGAGAAATTAACTGGTTCAATGTTCATTGGTCCCAAGTTATGCAGTTCTTAGTATTTGGTTTCCTATTGGTTATTGATCCCTTTGCCTTTGATGTTAATTAAGTTCTATTCCTTTGTTCTCTTATCTCTTTTCCCAGACCAGGTGTCTCTGACCATGCCACGGATGATTTTTGGAGTTTGTGTTCATTAATGCTTGTTATTTTTTGTGTATCTTCTGTGCTACTCCCAGTCTTGTTGAGATGTTAAGGTCAACGGGCCTTGAGTGGTGAAACAGTCCTTTGAAAAGAAACTTCAATTCCTTTCCCCCTGGGCAAAGGCAAACAAAACTTCTGACTAAAGTTATTAAAACTTTTTAAAAACTTTGTAACATTTCCAACACTTGAAGTGGTATAGTTAAGGTCAATTAATTAAAAAATACTTTAAAAATAAATTCAGTTTTAATTGCTAAACCAGGGGAAAAAATTCTGGTGCTTGAATTGTTTGCATAATAATGTAACACTTTCTGGAAATAGAAAGAAGTATATATTTATCATGCCACAGCTGTAAGTTTGCTTCTGTGTTGTATGATTTCAAAAATTACTTTACTTATGTAAACAGGCTATTTAATTGAAGATAGAAGATTGTAGGAGTCTTTCTTTTTGTATATATTGCACACCATCTTGCATGTTTTTTGGCAAAGAAATGCCTGGTGCCAACCAAAATCTTAATTTTGCAGAATGACTGACTTCTTTGTGAGTAACAGCTACTCTCATATCAGTTCTGAGTTGACTTATCCAAATTCTTAAATGCCTTTCCAACCTTCTATTTATGGCCTTTCATAAAAGGCAAGTGACATATTTCAGTAATTACTTTCTAGAGATCCAGAGCTATTTTAGAACTTTCTAAAGTATTGGTCATCTATATAATCTATATTATCATGTTCCTAGAAATCTATATTTAATGGCATGCATTACCGACTGATTTGTGTTTAGCAGACTTCAGATGTATGCATCTGATATCTCTATACATTGGCAGCTTTTATTTGTAAAAAGAATAAAATTGTATTGCCCTTGATTTAAGTGAGTCTTTCCTACTGGTTAGGATAAATTTTATGAAAGGGAGTCCTTCTTTTTTTACTGAATTTTTCTCTGAAGAAGCACGGTGGATGTTTTCACAGAGATGCAACAACATGGGAGTTTTGCAAAGTGTGAGAAGCGAACCTCACTATTTAAAATTTTTAAAAGTTTAATAAGGGATAATAAGGGACAAAATAACAGCTCTGTGTGCTTGGCGATGGCCAGAGGCACATCAGATAACCATAGTAACTCTTCTTATATACTTTTTCTATTGCATTGGTCAAACACATATTCATAAAGATTATAAATATTCAAACATTTATTTGAACTCGTTTACATGTTCTGGGAATTCTTTACCTTGGTTCAACCCCTGATCCGCCTTTTTAGAGTACGTGCAGTAATCGTGGATGTGGTTTTGAGGGTCATGTATGACTTCCTCACAACAGCCCCCTGTTCTATGGTTTCAGCAGGTGATAGTCATTGATAGTCGAAGGGTCAGTAGCAGGGGTCCTCGTCACGCCCCTTCCCTAAATGTTATCTGACCATGCAGACGGTTTTAGCTATTTCCATTATTGTAAGTTTACCACAAGTACCTTAAATCAACATCAGCTATTTCACAAATGTCTGAGTTATTTTCATTATTGTCAGTTAGTTACAAAAATAAAAGCATTAGTTATTATTTCACAACTATAGCTACTTCTGTAAAAGTTAACATTATAACACACAGCACATAGCATCCACTCTAATATTTGCGAAAGCCAAAACTATGTATTAATCACACTGTTCACAAACTAAAATATCATCCATAAATGATGTTCTTAGGATATGACCTACACAGGGATGAGGGCATTGGCCACAAAAAGTTGACTAATTATACTATATCAAAAGCAGTTAAAAGTGATTGCAAACTACTCTATCAAAATTGTTGCAATTAATAATAATTTGCAAAAGCCAATACATAATAGCAAAAGCCAACAACTACATTTATTTATAACAGAAAGTCTTTCTGGATTGAAACAAGTGTTTTCACAGTCATTTCTCAAAAATCAAATAATTTCTCAGAAATATTTTGTATTAGATACTGTTCTTGCATGTTTTTTAATATTCAACTGTTGCTACTCTTGTGAGAAACTGTACTGTTATGGTTAATGGCTTAAACAATGTTATGAATGACTTTTTGCCATTAAGGCAAAACTGTATGTAAAAATATAGTTGAAAAAGTGTGGTGTTGCGATGGAGTTGTTGGTTGGAGACAGCGATGACACAAATTTACCGAGGGTCCTCAAGAAACAGCCCTGAGTTTATTATGGTCGCCGCTTTTTATAGGGGGTTTGAATTTCTTGGACTTAGACAGCTGATTGGTTGAGATTTTGGACCACCTATTTCTCTGACTAGTGAGAAGTCTGCAGTTTAGGATGGAACGTGAATGGGTGAAGTCCCTGTTTGGGTTTGAATATATCCTATCATTGTTCACTCAGGGACCTGTTTATCAAACCAGACTAGGTGAACTGGATTTCTTATTTATGGCTGAATTATTTGTCCTGCTACTGACCGACTGTGCTGTGACAATTCCACCTTTGCTTTTTATTAAAAAATGCAAAATGTTCTCTGTTATCTTACCTGCAAGGGCCTTTTGCAGGTAGGATGACACAGACAGCATGCGTTTAATTTGAATGAGGCCTTCTACCTAATTTGACAAACCTAGCTCCCGCAGTTGGCAATGTGTTCTATGTATCACTGGAGCTGTAGCATTCATGTTCAGGAGTTGTTAGACAAAACCACTAACCCTCAGGCTAGCATGTCACAAGTTAACTGCTTAAAGTTATAAATTACAACTTAACTCTGTGAACAAGAAAACATTCAATTTTTAAAACTGAAATTGCAACTTAACTCTATAAACAAAAACATTCAACTTTTAGAACTGTGAGAAAAAACAACTTCATAGAAGAAACAATTTGTAAATGAACTGTTGTTTTAACAGTCCCAGATTTCCATGCGGTAGGTGTATAAGTCATTCTGGTTACTCTTCCACACACGGCTCCACATCTGTTGAGGGGCCATCAGGAGGTTGCTGCCTGTGGTCCCGAGCAGGACATAGTACAGGCCGAACACATCTGGCAGGTATCCAACACGTTCTGGTGTCTGTGGAAACACAAGTGTTTTCATGTCCTCAGGTGATGAGATTCCATGAGCCTTCCCACCTTTTGGTGATAAGGTCTCTCACCATTACCTTGGGTTTAGGTGACTGGATGAGTGTAATGATAGGAAGTGATTTAAAATTACTGGGTTCTGGGACTTTTTTAATATTTAGTGTATAGATAGCTTTAGCTATCCTGCTCTGTGGGGATTCACCAAACATTCCTCCCTTTTGTTTTTCAAGTATATGTTTTAAAGTGCCATGACCACCTTCCACAATGGCTTGTCCTGTTGTTAATCGTGGAATACTAGTGTTGTGTGATACACCCCAGAGCTGTAGAAAATGTCTTGTTTTCTGTGAAATGTATGCAGGGCTATTGTTTGTTTTGATGGTACAGGGGATACCTAAAGCAGGAAAGGCTGAATGCCAATGTGCGATGGCATCTCGACCTTTTTTTCTTGTGTGTACTGTAGCCCATATTGCTGATGAAAAGGTATCAATGGATAAATGTACATATTTTAGATGTCCAAATTCAGGAATGTGAGTGACATCAGTTTGCCAGATTTGCAAAGCATGCAGTTTACGAGGATTTATTCCCATCTGCAGTGGTGCAGTGTGGCCTTGGCAGTCAGCACAGTTGTTAACTATATTATGAGTCTCTGTGTTTGACAGCTGGAATTGCTGCTGTAAGGCTTAGACACCTTGATGGAAAAAAATAATGTGATGCCTTTACTTGTGTCAGCATATCTGGCTGTGGTGCTGTCCAAGCAGGGCCAGTTAGCATATCTGCTCTAACATTGCCTTCTGTGATGAAACTTGGTAAATTTGTGTGACTCCTGATGTGTAAGATATAATAAG
Source organism: Sturnus vulgaris (assembly GCF_052056855.1). Taxonomy (NCBI): domain Eukaryota; kingdom Metazoa; phylum Chordata; class Aves; order Passeriformes; family Sturnidae; genus Sturnus; species Sturnus vulgaris. Next base: position 64,571,871 of record NC_142282.1, read on the forward strand.
GGTAAGTTCTGGCTTGGATGCTATGGCATAGTTTTTAGTAAGTTAAATAATTCTGCATTGTCAATTTCCCTTAATAGTGCTAGGTCTAATCTTTGAGTGATGTCAGCTACATATGCAGAATCAGTTATAATATTTAGAGGAATGTGGGGAAAATGTTGGAAAGCCATAGCTACAGCCCTCAATTCTACTAACTGAGGTGATCCATTCTTATAACTCTCCAATGTTTGCTAATCACTTTCTTCTTTCTATGTTACAATGGCTTTTCCTGTTTTCTCAGAACCGTCAGTAAACACTGTAACACCTTTTAAGGGTGTTCAGATATTTAGAGGTTTCAGAGATAGTGCAATTTCCCTTCTTAATTTTAGAAATCTATGGCTTGGTAAATGGTAAGTGATTTGTCCAGAAAAATTTTGTAAGGCACTTTGTAAGACTGTGCTGTTGGCAAAGCACTATTCAAATTGTTGTTGTGTCACGGGAATAATAATTTTTGAAGCATCTTTAGCATTCAATTGTAAACACCTGTAACAACAATTGATAATTAATTATGCAATTAGTTCAAAGACAGTGGGTGACGTCTTCTTAGGCTGATGAGGTAAAAACATCCATTCTAGTATGTGCAAAGGATCAGGCCAGTGTGAATTCTACTGCCTGATAATACTAGTAGGGTGAAAATTGACCATGAGAATGAATACAGTGCTGCACATCTCTGGGCATATCTGGTGGATTTGTCTGCTTGTGATAGTTTGTTCTACTGTTTCAAGAGTGTTTTTTTCTTCTGGGGTTAGTTTTCTGGGGGAAGTTAATTTAGGATTACCTTTTAGGAAGTCAAATAAGGGTGCTAATTGTGAATTGGTCAGTCTTAGAGTTTAACCTAGTTGATGGTACCCAGAAGTTTCTGTGCATCATTTAGAGTTTGAATCTTAGTTGAAAATTGAATAGTTTGTGCCTGTATAGTCTGATTTATTATTTTGAGTCCCAAATATTTCCAGGGTGGTTGATGCTGCTCTGTGTGGTCCCTCTGAGGCTAGCAACAGCAGATCTTGCAGGTGTGGTGGGCCACAATGAAGGCCAAGTGTTGGCAGAGATGATGGTGACATGTACCCCTGTGTCAATCATTCCACTGACCTTGATCTGCGAGGAATTTGCCTGATGCATTTGTAACAGTACAAACTATATTAGGTCTTTGATCACCAACGATCTGAGTCCAGTACACCTGGGGCTGTCCTGTTGATCTGAAGCTTTGGACTCCTTGTTTCCTAGAATATGCTTTGAGGACAAAAGACTTAAAGGAATAAGTTGTGCAATTCTGGTTTTTGCAGGGATAGTTACAGGTGGTGTAGGGGTTGACACTATGACTTGTATTTGTCCTGTGAAATCTGCATCTATAACACTGGGGTACACAGAGATACCTTGCAAAGTGGCACTGGATCTCTTTAGAAGCAGTACAGTCAGTCCTTTTCCTATGGGCCTCTTGGCCTCGAGATGGACTTTATGTACCTTTAATGAGCTTATAGTTATTGGGATTGAGCTGGAAACATCTATGCTAGCTGATCTTCTTGTCTTTGCTGTGAGCTGCTCACACAGGCTTGTACTAGAGGATGGGAAAACACTTGTGTCGTCACGCATTTCCCCTTTGTGTTCGGCTTCTCGTTTCCATGGTCTATAAGAAATTCTATTAACATGAAATTTGGACTTGCATACCTTGGTTGCATGTCTAGACCGCTCACATCGGTTGCAGCTTGCATCTGTGCTTCTTTGTCTTTGAAATGTCCCCTGTGCAATGGACTTTTGGGGACAATTTACCTTCAGGTGGCCTTGTTGTCCACAGTTGTAGCAGTGAGATGTTAATTTAACACCAGCTGTAATATTAGCTAACATATCCATGTTATGTGAACTAGTTCTAACTTTAGCACATGTATTTACCATATCCTCTAGAGATGGATTTTCTTTGGGTAGTGCTTCTATCATCTTTCTGCAGTCTTCGTTGGTGTTATCTCTTGCTACTTGCAGTATTAATTGACCCCTTGTTTCACTGTTTGCTATTTGTTTTTCTATAGCATCCTGTAAATGTTCTATGAACTGCATATATAATTTGTTGGGATTTTGCTTTACGCTTGATTTTCTTTGGGCTGATACAGACAGGTTTGTGATTTTCATTAGAGCTTGCATTCTTAATTTCTTTGCTTGAGCTAGGAATGAGGGGTTCAGATGTGCTTGGGTTTGTGGATCTTCCACGGGGCACAGTCCCATAAGTTGAGAAATCCCTGCCCCAAAGCATGGATTTTGCTGCGAAGCTCTTGAATTTTGCAGTCCCTGGTCCTCTGTATAAGACCTCTAGGTTGATTTAAACATCATATATTGCACTGGAATACAGAGTAATTTTGCAAATTGCTTCATGTTATAGGAGGTTAATTCAGTAGCACTTATAAATCAAAGCATATTTGCAACAGCAGGTGACCCTAGCCCGTCTTTAGTGGCTAGTTGGCATAGCTCTGAAAGGTTATTTGCTAATTAAATGATATATATTTGTTGGGTGTATTTCCATTACCTCGTACAACTGGGAATGCTACAATCGTTACCCCCTTTTTCTGCCAGTCCTCTTGCGATGGTGAAGACATGGACACAGAAATTAGTTTAGCTCCCTTTATATCTCCACTTTCAACTGCCTTTTGTTTTACCTCTATCTACAAGATAATTGGGTCGTGAGTGGAGATGGCATCTGATTTGAACAGCTATGGGGCTGTAGCTGATGCCAGCACTACTGTGAGTGCTTCCTTTCTGGATTTGGTAGCAGGGTGGAGACTTGGGTTCCCTCTGTGGGTGTCTTGTGTATCCATCAGCGGTGTGGTTTTTTGGGGCTGTTGGAGCTTTGGTCGCAGATGCGTTGAAGCTGTGGCAGTGGTAGGAGCAGGGCCGAGACTGGGACTGGGGCTCGGCATTGCTGTGTTGGGACTTCCTGGTTTTGGTGTATTTCTAGGAGTGACGTAAGCTTGACATCTGGGCACCTGCGATGACATCTCATTGGGGCCCGCTCCCGTGTGGCAGCAGCAGGCAGATGTGGCCATCGGAGGCAGGGCTGTAGGCGCAGCTTCGCAGCTTAGTCAATTAGCTCTGGGTAGGAGTGGGGCGTGGTCAGCTCCAACGTGAGGGGGCTGTCCCGGAGGCCATATGGCATGGCGGCGGGGCCCTGAGGCACTTGCCCCACATGGTGGCCCGGGGTAGCACTCCAGAGCAGCTACTATGTGCTCTGGCACAGCAGCACGGGGTAGTGCGGGGTGCTCTGGCTCAGCACAGCAGCCCTGCTGCGTGGGCACAAGACGTTCCAGCCCCGTGTGGCATCCCTGCAGCACGGACTGTTCTCTGTTGGCTGTCTAGGAATCACAGCTCGGCAGAGCCTCTCCGACGGCCATGGGCTGGCTGCCCGCTGGGGCTGTGCATGCCACCGGCGCTGTGTGTTGGGGCCATGCTGACTACTGCTGCGCCACATGGCTCGGTTCGACAATCTAGCTCGCTGCCTCCCACCTGGGTCTGGCTACCAGCCCCTGCTGCACCGCCCACCGGAGCCCCTCCACACACGTCAGTTTTTATCTGCCTTAGCAAATTCGAGTCTCCAAGATCTTAGAACTGTAACAGTGCTTTGATTGCCTTTTGAAGCGGCATCTATTATATATTTCCTAGTCTGCGTCCAGGTATTCATATCTAATGCAGTCTCTAGTTGATTCTAAGCCCCGGTTTTTAGTCCATGATATTAAGTTTAATAAAGTCTCTTTTTCATAGTCTATATCTCATTATTGTAGAAAATTAATCTAATAATTGCTTGATGTTCCTCCACGGAGACACATCCACCCATATCTTCAATGGTTTGTTTTTTCTATTTAAAAAGGGGTATATATAAAGGAAATCTGGATTTTTTTCTGCGGTTTTCCACTGCAAACAGCTCTGCTCGCTGTATATTTGGACGGCTTTTCTTGCACGCATCTAATTTTTCAGCTTTTTTTGCTGTTTTTTCCGGCATTTGTTCCCCGCACACTGGTCTGTCTCCTCCCATTCTGCTCACAGGAAATGGCTGAGTCGGATCACTTAGGTGGTTACCACATGTTACGATGGGGTCGTTGGTTGGAGACAGAGGTGACACGAATTTACTGAGGGTCCTCAAGAAACAGCACTGAGTTTATTATGGCCGCCCCTTTTTATAGGGGGTTTGAATTTCTCAGGCTTAGACAGCTGATTGGCTGGGATTTTGGACCTCCTATCTCTCTGACTAGTGAGAAGTCTGCAGTTTAGGATGGAATGTGATTGGCTGAAGTCCCTGTTTGGGTTTGACTATATCCTATAGTTGTTCACCCAGGGACCTGTTTATCAAACCAGGCTAGCTGAACTGGGTTTCTTATTTATGGCTAAATTATTTGCCCAGCTATAGACTGGCTGTGCTGTGACAATGTGGTAGTGTGGTTCATAGAACAAATGTAGCTTGAAGTTTGGCAGTCCATATTAGAACAATTGTATTGGGTTTGTGTGGCCAGGTTTTGGTAGCAAGGGGGCTACAGGGATGGCTTCTGTGAGAAGTGCTGAGAGCTTCCTCCATGTCCAGCAGAGCCAATGTCAGCTGGCTCCAGGAAAGACCCGCTGCTGGCCAAGACCGAGCCAATTAGAAATGGTAACGCTTTTGTGATAACATATTTAAGAAGGGGGGAGAAAACTTCATGAGAGCAATTGCAGTCAGAGAGGAGTGAGGATATGCGAGAGAAACAACTCTGCAGACACCAAGGTCAGTGAAGGAAGGCGAGGAGGTGCTTCAGGTGCTGGAGCAGATTCCCTTGCAGCCTGTGGTAAAGACCACGGTGAAGGAGCTGTACCCCTGCAGACCATGGAGGTCTTCTGACTACATATAAACTATACTTTATATCTCCCAGTTCTTGATATCTTTCTGGTTTGTTTTGCATCTTTCCTGAACTTTCCCTTCTTTTTAAAGAGTAGAGACCAAGTGTCAAAACTAATAGGGGATGAGTCTGTTTTCTTTCATGTTTCAGTAGAGGAATGGTAGCTGACTAGCGATGCTAGTGTGAGGGCCAGAGAACTATTTAGAGAATGCCATAAGCCTCTTTTTTGATTTGCTTTCAGGTGGAAATGGAAATATCTTACTGCCTTTCATTCTTCACAGGGTTACACATCATTTTGGAATGATTGCATCTCTTCGGGATTGCGTGGCTGTATGTTAATTGAATTAGCATTACGAGGGCGTCTTCAGTTAGAGGCTTGCGGAATGAGGCGTAAAAGTCTATTGACAAGAAAGGTAAGTGGGGGAAAATGGTCACATTTACTTTTGTGTCATGCTTCAGGCGATACAGTAGCTATAAATAAAGGGTGATTATAACAAATATACTTTTTTCTTTATATGGGTGTTGGAGGTTAGGATTTTTTCCTTTTTTCTTTCTGTCATGGAATTTTGTCCCATTTGTTGCTAAGAGATAATAATGACCGGTACTTAAGAGAAACAAAAGATGTCGCCAAGGGGGAGGGGGAGGAGTGCAGCTGGAGGCACTATCTTAGCTGAGGGGCTTTCTCTTCGGAAGGACAGAGATACCATGAGATTTTGGCTGGGGGGCTCGGGGCTGGGCTCGGCTTCTCTTCCGCTCTCTCTCGCTCTCGGGGACACAGACACGCTGCGGTTGCTGTGGGAAGATTTCGCCACCACTGCGGAGTTCCGTCGCCTGCTGTCTTCTCCTACCGTGAGTGAAGCTTTGCTCATAAGAGCGGCCATTGCACTGAGACCTTATTAACACTACCTCACTGGAAAGGACCTTCACCATCTACTCAGGGGAAAACCCGGGACCCCTCCCCCCTCCAAGGGAGCCTCTCCCAACCGTGTTTGGGAGCCTGGATGCTGCTGCCCAGCCCTGCTGTTTCTCTGCCACTGCTCTGGATTTTTTGCTACACTGTAACTACTCACCCCCTGCCTGCTGGGACACCCTGTGGCTCCTGCTACAGCTGCGGAGTTTCTGTTACATTTTGTTTACTACTCTGGAGTCTGCTCGCCTCTGCTGTTCCAGTTTGCTGCTTCCAAGGTTCCTGGTACAGCCCATTTTACTATCTAGAGGGGCACTGGGACCAGCTTCCCCTGTGAGCTTGTAAAGGAAGTCCCTTTGCATTATCTTCCACTGGCTGCGCCCACCATTACCCACATGAAGAAGCAACTGAGCTCATGCCACAGCGCCCCCTGCAGCCGTGGGAGAATTATCGCACCTGCCTGGCCAGGAGCCAACAGCACCCTGCCAGCTGTGACCATAACTACACCAAAGGGGAAGTGCTTGACAGCTGAGAGAAGGCTATGGTTTGGTTTCTGTTTTTGTTTGTTGTTGCTGCCATTTTTGTTCTTTGTTTGCCTTCTTATACATATACCTACTAGCAAAGAATTGTTATTCCCTTTCCCATATCTATGCCTGAAAGCCCCTTAATTTCAAAGTTATAATAATTTGGAAAAAGTGGGTCATATTTTCCATTCCAAGGGAGATTCCCACCTTCCTTGGCAGACACCTATCTTTCAAACCAAGACAATGGGGATAGCGATTCTGAGTAGTGACCTAAGTAAAGTGCAGTTATTACCTAAAAAGTTTTAACGGTGAGCTGAAGTACCTTGTAAAATCTACTGCATTTGTTCTCTGTTCCTGTTTGTTCTCTTGATGTGTTCATGCTGCATACAATCAGTTGGCAGTGGCTCTGGCCAGGGTGCGGTGGCAGCATTTGCTGCTGAGAAGCCAGTAACACTAGTTATAATCTGCTGAAGGAACTAGATTTTGCAGTGTTCGTGAGATGTTGGTTGGGGCTGAGAGGAATGGCTGAGAGACTCAGGTGTATCCTGCAAGTCACCAGTTTAATACTGGTGTACACAGTGTTACAATTAATGCTTGCAGTGCAATTGTTGGAGTTTAGGAGTTCTCCTTTTGTTTCTTTCTCTGAGAATTTTCTCCCATTTTTGTTGCTAAGAGACAATAATGACCGAGTACTTAAGAGAGACACAAGAAGTTTCCCCAGGAACGGTGCAGCTGGCTGCCCTCTTATCTGGGAGGTCTCTCGTGGAGGGGCAGAGATACTGCGAGAATTGGGCTGGGGAAAAGGGATTGGGTGAAGCTCCCATCTCTCTTGCTCTCGACTTCAGAGGAGGATGGATGGATGGAGCTGCTGCCTGGGGGGAGGAGAATTCGCTAGCACTGCAGGAGCCCAGACAGGTCCTTCTTCTTCTGCAGTGGGGTGAGCTTTTGCTGGTGAGAGCAACCACTGAACTGGGACTTTATTAACACCCTACCTCACTAAAAAAAAAGGACTTTCACCATCTGCTCAGGTGCTTTAGGGGAAAATCCTGGGATCTCTGAGCCCTTTCCCCCGCAAAGGTGAAATAAATAAGGGCAAGGAGACCAGCTCATTTTTTAATGTCTTTATTGAGAAATCAGCTCTGGGTGGGGGGCCCGATGGGTCACGTGCACCACCGCTGCTCCCGATGGATGATCCAGAGGAAGAGAAATTCAGCTTTGCTGTGCAGCAGAGCTGGGCCTTCTATCCTCACAGGAATTCCCTCAGAAGACACTGGCTGGCTCGTAGTCCAGGGGTGTCATGTCGATCATGTGCTGTTCGGGTCATGGTGACAAGGCAAGAGAGTCCTGGTTGGTGATTTCATCTTCTCCACTGTTTTCCCTACCTGGGAGTACCATTTTTAGTTTTTGATGTTATATTGGCTCATTGTTTTAGGGTTTTTTTATTTTATTACTGAGTTGTGTCCCATAAGCACTTGCGGTTTTCTTATTTGCCAGGCACCATTTTGGGAGCAACGAAGGCATTACCCGACAGGAGGGAAAGGGCATAGGTGCAGGGTAATTCCAGGGAGTGGGAATCAGAACAGAACAACAGCAACAATTAACATAAAATCAGGGTGTTTTCCACAGTTAACAGAACATTAACAGAACAAACAGGAACTTGTTTGTAAAAATTCCCCCATCTATTTCTTTTATCAGGCCTTAGCCTGCATCAATCTATGATTTTAGTTTCTTGGACAGAAAATTTCTTTAGTTTTTGATATTGCTCATATATTTCTTTGGCATCTTTTTGCTTTTGTTTTTGACTTCCTTGTTCTTGGCTCTCTATTAACATAATTTTGGTTTGTTTTTGGTTAGTTCTGGGAGTTGTATACTGGCTTGGATAGTGGAGGTTACTACCCGGATAAGGCAGGGAAGTAGGCATGGCAAAAATAGTAGTCCAGTGGTTGCGCATATTATTATAAACGCAGCCTTCTTCCACCATGTTCCTTTGAAGGACCAAAAGTTGTTCCACCAGCTTGTATCCATTAGAGGAGTCCACTCTTGGGCACCCACATATGCTGATTTTCGAATTTCTTTGGAGATGTTTTTAATTACTGAACTTTTATCATCAATTTCCAGGCAGCTCTCAGAGGAGTTAAATTTCCCACATATCCCTCCTTCATCTGCTAATAGGTAGTCTACAGCTAATCTAACTTGGTATATCACTGCTCTTGTTTGAGTTAATTGGTCACTGATATGGTCAAGTGCAAGGGCTGTCCGGTTGGAGATTACCTCGAGTACTGCTTGGAGCCTGATAGCATATAAATTGGGGTACGGTATCCCCATGATCCATCTTGGGCCCAAGTAGCCGGCCCGTAGGTTTTAATAATTTCTTCTGGGGTCCATACTTTTCCCTTACACTTTTGGTTACCCCCATCTCGATTATACTTATTTTTTTTTCTGCTTATTTTCTTTAAATCGTCATATACTGGGACTCCTAAGTGTGTTCCTGACTTTTGGCAATAGGAAGAAGGCTGGTTTAATAATCCCTATAGTGCAACTCCCTGCCCAATCTCCAGGAAGTTTGGTATATGCTGTATTACCACAGATCCAAAATAAAGGTTGTGGAGCTTCCCAAAATGCATCCTTTATTTCGGTTGGGGATTCCCAAAACTTCAACAGTTCCCTTACTCCCCAAAATGGGTTAACTCCTTTCTCTGCACATTCGTGTAATCAGTATCTTTCATGGTAAATACACCCTCTTTCCTTTTTTCCAACAGACCAGTATCTATTTGGCTCTCTGGGGATCCGCCTTGTGCCCAGATCTTTTATTATTAGGTATCTTTTACATGCCATTTTCCCTATGGGAGTATTATATCTCTTCCCTGTTCTCATGATGCATTCCTCCCCAATTACCCTGGACTTGAAATCCCATTGTTCTCTTCCCCTTGCTCCTACAACTTGTAGTTCTTATTTAATTTGGGTCCATCTCAGTATTTCTAATGGGCTTAAACTTATTCCTTCCCATGGCCAGATTTCAGTCATTTGGGTACTTCTGCAAATCCAGCAGTCTGTCAATTTTAATTCTTCACTGATTCTTTCCACTAGATCTATAAATAAATTTTTCTCCACAGGAATATCTAAATTATCTTTTTCTTGTGTTGTTAATTGTTTTTCTTTTACCGGGTCTACCAATCTGTCTCGGTTGGCTTTGTACTTGAAGCAAAGCCAGGTATCTCCTACGGGGCATTCCCCAAGTAGGCGTTGCTTATAAGAAGCAGTATTTTTTACAAGCCAATAGACTTTCTCATCTTCTTGACAGGTGTTTAATTGGGAGTTATTGAAGCATTTGTGATTTAGGTTGGTATGAACCTTCAAGAGAGACTTAAGGTTTTCTCCATCATAGAGAGGGTGGTAGCATTTGGTACAAGCATCCTCTTCACTCCCTCGGGTGTTACCTATGAATAGGATTAACACTATTCTTCCCAAGAGTCCAGTATGAGCCATCTCTCTTGACCTCACCTGGTCTTGCCTCTTGGGGAACAAGGAGACTTCCTGGATGTGTATTAGAGTCTTTCTTAGCAGCCGGCTCCTTCTACTCCCACTTCCCTACTAATTTAGTCACCCTTGGAGAGTGCTCTGTAGGAGATTTATTGTGTTAGTGTTGAAACCTTCTTGGGGTGGAATTGTGGTTTGCAGGAAGTGCTTGTTTGAAAGCTGAAGTTAATAAAGAACCATGTGTAGTATGTAAGCTATACCTTAAAAGCTCAGAAGAGTATATGAATCCTCCAAGATTCTAGTCAATTATCAGGGGAAGCATACAAACAGTAACTTTTAACTTTGCCAACTCTTACTACTTTGACCTTCCAACTATCCAAGCAACAGCAACAGTATCAGAACAGGTAGAACATGGGTACAAACATGACTTTAAGTAACTTCTGAAAGATGTTACCCTTTGTCTTGTTACAGAACCCTTATTGGAACATAATACTAACTTGTACACACACAAAAAAAAATCCAGTTAATCTTTTGCAGGAGCTCTTCAACTGTTTTTTGGTTTTCTCTTTAATGTTAATTTGAAATTTTTTGGGTCTCGGATAGCAGTCCACTCAGGGGCATCTGTCGATGGTGTGACTGGATCTGGTTCACTACCAGGGGGTGATACTGGTCCTTTAACTCGAGAGATGTGTGTCCAGCCACGTTCCTGGGTCCGCACTGCGGTGTGTGTAGTGAGTAACACTTGGAATGGGCCTTCAAACCTAGGGGTTAATGGTATGTTATTCCAGGATTTTATTAGCACCCAATCTCCAGGACGGATCTGGTGTACATCCGCATCAAGGGGAGAAGTTTGGGGGAGGTATCCCTTTTTTCTAAGATTTCCCAGTGTCCTCCCAATGGCCTCTAGGTATTTTTGGGTTGCTATTTCTCCTTCCAAGTAGTTCCCTGTACTGAAAGGAGTGATAAGGAAAGGAAGCCCGAACATCATTTCATAGGGGGAAACCCCTATGTCTGACCGGGGTCTGGTTCTTATCCGCAAAAGGGCAAGAGGTAGGCACTTAAGCCAATTCATTTGTGTTTCAGAAATTAATTTTGTTAACACATTTTTGAGAGTTTTATTCATTCTCTTTACCCTCCCTGAACTCTGGGGATACCATGGGGTATGTAACCTCCATTTCATTCCCAGAGCCTTAATTACTTCATGTAATGCTTGGGTGATGAAATGTGGACCTCAATCTGAATCAATATTATTTACTAGTCCATAACGTGGAACTATTTCTTCTAAAATTATCTTTGCAACTACCTCTGCCGTTTCCTTCCTGGTGGGGAATGCTTCCACCCAGTGGGTGAGATGGTCTACCATTACTAATAGATGTTTATATCCTTGTATCGGGGGCATTTCAGTGAAGTCCACTTGTATATTTTGAAATGGTCTTAAAGTTAACTCTCTTCCTCCAGGTGTTATTTTTCTCATAATCTTTTGGTCTACTTTTTGGCAGATGACACACCCTTTTGTAACTGCTTTTGCTAGATTATACACCCCGATACATATGTTCTTTCTTAAGAAGTGGTCACATAACCCTTGGATTCCCCAATGGGTTAATTCATGCATTTCTGATAATATTTTTCGGGCTAAAGCCCTGTTTAGGAACTTACGCCCATCAGATGTCAACCATTCCCCTTGTTCCCCTTGATGTAATCCTAGTTCTTTTATTTCCTTTAACTCCTTCTCACTAAATGTTGGTTTCTTTTCTTCTTCCCCTTTACTTGGTGTTTCCTCTAGTCTCAAGATTTTTATTGGCTCTTTCGGGTCTAAAGCTACTTCTTTAGCCATCTGGTCTGCTAATTGATTCCCTTTTATTTCTAAAGTGTCTCCCCTCTGATATCCTTTAACGTGCACTACTGCTATTTCTTCTGGTTTATATAGGGATTTGAGTATTAATTTTACCAACTACGTATGTACCAAGTTCTTTCCTTTCGAATTTAAGTATCCTCGTTCCTCCCAAATCTTACCAAATGTATGAACAATCCCAAATGCAAATTGTGAGTCTGTGTAGATAGTTCCTTGATCCTTCTCTAACAAATCTAACCGTCTCTTCAGTGCATAGATTTCACAACACTGAGCTGACCAGTTTGATGGCAGCTTCCCCCTTTCTGCAACCTTCATGTCTGTCCCTTCTATAACTGCATATCCTGACACCCTTTTTCCCTCTATTACTCTTGAGGACCCATCAGTGAACAAAATCCTTCCATATGGCAAAGGTGTATCTTCTAGATCTTATCTTATTTTAGTTTGTAGGTTTATTAATTCAATACAATTATGTTCCAAATCAGTTAGGGGTTCCCCAGATAGGAATTGTGCGCAGTTTAGATTTTGGAGGTATTCAATTCTAAATTGTCATTGTTCATTAGGATAATTTCATATTTTAATATTCGGGAATCCATTAGCCACTATTGGGCTCTGTGACTTAAGACTGTTTTAAGGTCATGTGGTGTGTGTATTCTGATCTTTCCTTGCAAGGTTAACTTTTGAGCTTCTTCTAATAGGATAGCTGTAGCAGCAATTGCTTGTAGGCAAGTTTGCCATCCTCTAGCCACTGGGTCTAGCAGTTTTGATAAATATCTGTCCTGGTTTAGGGCAAATTTGGGGGAAAACCTCCAGAAGGAGCCCCCAGAAAGCAAACCCCCACGACTCCTCCTCGCACCAACGGCTTCAGGAAGAATTTCCTCATAGAGAACTGGAAAAAACCCTGTTTATTTAACAAGCAAAACACTCCCCAGCACAAAACAATGAAAACCACCAGATGACAAAAACTCTTTCACCGCTCTGAAAGGATGACAAACTCAGAAAGTCTACCCTGCAAATGGTCGCCCAGGTGTCAGTCTCCGGCGTTGGGGATGACTGCTGCAGATCATGAAATGCAGACTCCTGGTGTTTCTTGATGTTTCCCAGGTCCCTGTCTGGAACAGGTTCAGATGGTATTCAGGAAAGGGAAAGAAAAAAACAGTCCAGGGAAAAAATTGGACTGCCTAGCTCAACGAACTAATAAGCAAAAGCAAGGGCAAAAGCAAAAAGTAGGAGCAAGAGCAAAGCGAAAGCGAGCAAGCGAGCAAAGCCTAGCCTCTCCTAAACACAGACCATGGGGGAGGTGAGCCGGCTGATAACAAGACAAAACAAACCTTCACTTTCAGAGTCAGTCCTGAAAGCACAGGATATAATACCAAACATAAACAGAACACACGATTGGGGATACAAGCACCATAACATCACCCTAGGACATTCCACCCCTTATCTCCATATCGTGAACATACTAAACACCATGTAAAAACTTCATCAAGTAAAAACTTCCATCTTTCACTTACTCAGACACATTTCCTTCCATCTCACTTGCTCAGGCCTTTGACACTTAGACATTTCCTTCTGTCTCAAGCCTGTGTGATCTAATGTACAGACAATGGTAGTAACATCCAGCAAACAATGATATTTGCATATGAGTCTCACCCCACAATCAGATCTCCCTGAGGTACACATCGTGTTGTTCCATCTCTCTGCATTATCCACCATGTACAACCTGGTCCTTGAGCAAAGACAATCCCACTAATGGGTTTGTCTGTACTCGAGGCAGAATTGATCCACACTGTCTTCCCTAACAAACCTCTGACACGTGCCACTGAGACTTTATCTCCGTCTACTATATTCAGGGACTCAGACTGGGCAGGACCTGCTTGGTTGGTGGAACCTGGGGTGTTAACTAACCAGGTGGCCTTTGCTAAATGCTGCTCCCAGTTTTTGAAAGATCCCCCACTGTGATGGTTTGACTTGGAAAGAAGAAACTCAAAGGAAAGTTCTCTCTAAGGAAGCTTCCTTTGTGGGGGTTGGAACAACTTCAACAACCAATGGGAAAAAGTTAGTTCGCTCTGTGAACACACATTTTAAAAGAGGTATTCCAGAACTGAGCCTCTTTGTCTTTCCGGCGGCTGAGCAGGTAACATCAACCTGAGCTTCCCCCGCCATGTGGGGGTGGGGGGAGGCTCGGTAGGCTGTTTGGGCCCCGTTTGCAACTAGAGGACCCAATGGCTGGGAGGAGGAAAGGGTCTTTGATAAGACCTTCACGGCTTCCTCCATGGGCCTGCGCCTCTAGGGTGGGGGGATCCGGTTCCTGCTGATGTCGGAAAGGCCAGGTCTGCCCAGCCCCCAGGCGGTCTGGGGGAGGCAGCCAGACCCTGTCTGGAAGCAGGGGTGGCCATGAGCAGTGTGGGGCTGCAGCCCAGCCCCAGAAAGGCTGATTGACACCTCATCCGTGCCCCCCAGCGCAGCCTGAGCCTGGCCCAACTCTTGCAGTTGTGTTAAACTTTAACCCTTTAGTGCTCAGATAAGATTTGCAAAAACTCCAGCCTTCCTCTGAATATGAAAGGAAATAAAAAAAATTACTGAAGTCACAAGCGCAAGAGCTGAGTTTTTTAGATGGAAAGAAAATGAAAAGATGTTGTTAAGATGGCTGAAAATCCTTTTTAAAAATTGTAGAGATGAACTGATGTACTGAATATTCCTATAAAACATGGAGAATGACATGGGGGGATAAAGATGTTCCATTTAATGAATGATTTGACCAAAAAGCACCTGTGTTGAGAATCTTTTGCCCCGAGGAAAGAAGGGGATTTCAGTTTTCTGAGGCTGAAACATGAACAGAGAGAAAAGAAATGAAGAGAACCTTTGCTGTGGAACATTTCATTCTTAAAAGTAATACCCCATGAGACAGACATGGCCCGCATCTACAGCTTTGGGAAGGCTGTGGAGTTGGGAGGAGTGTCATGATTGCAGGTTCCTGGGTGGATGCAAATTGTGAAAAATAAAACCACAAGAAAACTGTTTTCTTCTGTCTTGTGAAAAAATCCCTACAGCTTCAACAAGAAGAGGCTTCTCTCTCCAGAAGTGAACTGAAAAAGACTAAATTAGAAACTGACCAAAGTATTACTTGTATGTTCGTTTTGTTGTTATAAAGGTTAAGAGAGAGAAGAAAGGAGTAGTCTGAAAAAACATCTTATTCTGCATTTGTTTTTTTTTCCCACCCCTCTTTGTTTGTGTAGTTAATAATTTTTTTTTATACTCTCTTAAGTTTTAAGCCTGCCTTGCTTTTTTTGCTCCTGGTTCTGTCTCACAAAAGAAAAATAAATTTATTTAAATTAACAAATCAAAACAAAAACACCCACCCAATGCTTTCAAGGTGGTTTTTAACAGCCCATTGTACCTCTCCATTTTACCTGCGGCTGGTGCATGGTAGGGAATATGGTACACCCACTCAATGCCATGTTCCTTAGCCCAGGTGTTGATAAGGCTATTCTTGAAATGAGTCCCATTATCTGACTCAATCCTCTCAGGGGTACCATGCCTCCAAAGGACCTGCTTTTCAAGGCCCAGGATGGTGTTACGGGCTGTAGCATGAGACATAGGGTAGGTTTCCAACCATCCAGTGGTGGATCTACAATGGTGAGCACGTAGCGCTTGCCTTGGCGTGCCTGGGGCAGTGTGATGTAATCAATCTGCCAGGCCTCCCCATACTTGTACTTGGTCCAACCCCCACCATACCATAGGGGCTTCACCCGCTTGGCCTGTTTGATGGCAGCACACATCTCACAGTCATGGATAACCTGAAAAATACTGTCCATGGTTAGATCCACCCATTGGTCTCGTGCCCACTTATAGGTGGCATCTCTGCCCTGGTGGCCTGAGGCATCATGGGCCCATTATGCTAGGAACAACTCTCCCTTGTGTTCCCAATCAAGGTCTATCTTCAACACCGCTATCTTTGCAGCCTGATCTACCTGCTGATTGTTTTGCTGCTCTTCATTAGCTCTACTTCTGGGGACATGGGCATCTACATGGCAAACTTTCACAGGTAGTTTCTCTAACCGGGTGGCAATGTCTTTCCACTCTTCAGCAGCCCAAATTGGCTTTCCTCTACGCTGCCAGTTAGCCTCTTTCCATCTCTCCAGCCATCCCCACAGAGCATTGGCTACCATCCATGAATTAGTGTAGACATAAAGCTTTGGCGACTTCTGTCTTTCTGCAATGTCTAGGGCCAGTTGAACCGCTTTGAGTTCAGCAAGTTGACTTGATCCACCCTCTCCTTCAGTGACCTCTGCGACCTGTCGTGTGGGGCTCCACACAGCTGCTTTCCACCTCCTATTCATCCCTACAATGTGACAGGAACCATCGGTGAATAGAGTGTAATGTGTTTCCTCTGCTGGCAGTTGCTTGTAAGGCAGAGCTTCTTCAGCCCTTGCCACTGGTTCTTGTTCCTCATCTGTGACACCAAAACTTTCACCTTCAGGCCAATTTGTAATTACTTCCAAAATCCCAGGGCAATTCAGTTTTCCAATCCGGGCATGCTGTGTGATGAGGGCAATCCACTTGCTCCATGTAGCACTGGTGGCATAGTGGGTGGAGGGAACCTTTCCTCTGAACATCCACCCCAGCACCGGTATTCGGAGTGCCAGGAGGAGTTGTGTTTCTGTACCAGTCATCTCTAAGGTGGCTTGGACTCCTTCATAGGTGGCCAAGATTTCCTTCTCTGTTGGTGTGTAGTTGGGTTCAGACCGTCTGTAGCTCCTACTCCAAAATCCCAGTGGTCAGCCTCGAGTCTCATCAGGCACCTTCTGCCAAAGGCTCCAGGACAGACCATGGTTCCCGGCTGCAGAGTAGAGCACGTTCTTCACATCTGGTCCCATCCTTACTGGGCTAAGGGCTACTGCATGAGCAATTTCCTGCTTTATCTGGGCAAAGGCTTGTTGCTGCTCAGGGCCCCAATGGAAATTGTTCTTCTTGCACGTAACCAGGTAAAGAGGGCTCACCATCTGACTGTACTCAGGAATGTGCATTCTCCAAAAGCCTATGGTGCCTAAGAAAGCTTGTGTATCCTTCTTTTTGATTGGTGGGGACATAGCTGTGATTTTGTTGATGACATCAGTAGGAATCTGACACCGTCCATCTTGCCACTTCACTCCCAAGAACTGGATCTCTTGAGCAGGTCCCTTAACTTTACTCTTCTTGATGGCGAAGCCAGCTTCCAGGAGGATTCGGATGATTTTCTCTCCTTTCTCAAACACTTCTGCTGCTGTGTTCCCCCACAAAACGATCTCATCAATACATTGTAAATGTTCTGGAGCCTCACCCTTTTCTAGTGTCGTCTGGATCAGTCCGTGGCAGATGGTAGGACTGTGCTTCCACCCCTGGGGCAGTCGGTTCCAGGTATACTGCACTCCCCTCCCTGTAAGGGTAAACTGAGGCCTGCATTCTGCTGCCAGAGGAATGGAGAAAAATGCATTGGCGATATCGATAGTGGCGTACCACTTGGCTGCCTTGCACTCCCACTCGTACTGGAGTTCCAGCATGACTGACAAAGCAGCACTCAGTGGTGGAGTCACTTCATTCAATGCACGATAGTCCACTGTTGTCCTGGGGTACAATGCAAAAATGTGTATTCTATCACCATCTGTTAAAATGTAGGAGGGGTGGTGATCCTTATCTCTGTGGGAGATATCCTCTGCTGATGTGCCATCTGATAAAGTCAGGGGGATGATCATCGTTATCTTTTCACAACCCATCCTTCCTCCAGAAGATATATTCCGTTAATGGGCCATTAAGTCCTATTGTGTGACTGATAAGATTACATCATCCCATTGGGAGATGCCCCAGCCAGGGGCAGGAGCCAAGCCTTTCCTACCTAGATAAAAAACTGTGGTTTGGGACGCGAAGGCAGTCCTTTCCACTGGATCCCAGAGGAAAGTCGGACCATTTCCACATCATCGCTGGATCTTCGGAGGAAAACTGCACCTTCTACAGGAGCACTGCTTCAACTGAATCACATCTGTCATCCAGGAGGACTGCAGCCACCATTTATACGGACTCCTACCAACACCCTGACTGACAGGGTGTCAGGTTGTATTTCTGACTGTGTTGGTGGTTGTTTCTTTTATATTATTGCATGTATTTTATTTTTTCTCTTTTCTCCTTTTAAATTGTATTACTGACTTGGAGTCTCTCACTGGTTTTACTTTCAAACCAACACAACTGTCAATCTCCATTCTCCTTCAGATGTACGCACAGGCCAGATGGGGCTGTTGAAGGGTGAGTGGGTTTTGCTGACCACCCCTTGGCTCTCCAGCTCACGGATCATTTTATGGATGGGAACCACAGCATCTCGAGTTATTCTGTATTGTCGGTGATGCACTGGTGAAGTGGCAATTGGTACCTTTTGCTCTTCTCCCTTCAGAAGTCCTACTGTAGTTGGATTCTCAGACAGTCCAGGCAAGGTGTTCAATTGCTGGATGCCCACTGTCACCGCAGCTGCTATCCCAAATGCCCACCTGAGTCCTTTTGGGTTTTAAAATACCCCCTTCGGAGGTATTCTATGCCCAAAATGCATGAGGCCTCTGGGCCAGTCACAATAGGCTGTTTTTTCCATTTATTTCCAGTCAGAATCACATCAGCTTCCACCAATGTAAAGTCCTGTGATTCACCTGTCATGCCAGTGATAGAGACAGATTCTGCCCCCACATATCTTGATGGGACTAATGTGCATTGTGCACCAGTATCAACCAAAGCTTTATACTTTTGTGGTTCCGATGTGCCAGGCCAACAAATCCACACCGTCCAGAAAACACGATTTTCCCTCGCATCTCCCTGGCTAGAGGCAGGGCCCCTCTAAGTCTGTTTATCCTTCGTTCCCTGGGCATATGTGTTAGAGGTTCCTTCAATGGGATTGGACATATCATCATCATACTTGGCAGCTTGGCTACGGGCAACTGAAGCTGCTCTCCTTTTGGTGGAACTCTCTCTCTGAGTCTTGCCTTCCTTCAATTCACGCACCCGTTGTACCAGAGCAGCAGTAGATTTTCCATCCCATCTCCTCATGTTTTCTCTGCAATCACGCAGGAAGAACCACAGCTCAGCTCCTGGGGTGTACCTTCTCTCTCCATCGGGGGAACGTCTGCGTTGGATACCAGGGCCTCTAATTTGTACTGTCGAGATTTGGAGAAGGTCCTCTTTAATCTCCTCCCTGAGTCTCTTATGATTCTCTTCTATCTTGTCTTCTAATTTCTGCAGACGTGTTTCCACTGCTGCGATTCTGGCATGTGTTGGAGCATGTACAGCATCTGCATATGCTCGGAGCTTCTTCGCCATATCGAGCACGGTCTCATCCCTCTCATCCCGCTTCATTATTGCTAAAGCAGAAGCATATAACTGTGGCTTAAGCCGTACAAGTTTTCGCCACATCACAGACGTACATGGTACCAAGTCCGGATTCCTAGTTGTTATGCCATCTGAGAAGATAATCTCTGCTACTGCCATTTCTCTCAGGCATTGGATCCCTTGTTCTATAGTCTTCCACTGGGTCAGCTGCATATAAAGATCGTCTGCACACAGGTATCTTTGTGCTACACTGTCCAGGACCCGTGCCCAGAGGCTGTGAGTGTTAGGGCCCCTCATCATTCCTTGGTTGATGACAGGATCATGTGACAGGGATCCCAAATGCCTGGTTTCAGTGCCGTCCAGAATTGTAGCCTCACCTGCAGCATCCCAGAGACGGACCAACCAACTAATTATAGACTCATCAGGTCGTCGAGTGTAATCCTTTCTTAGGCCACGTAGGTCCTTTAGGGAAAAAGACTCAATATTGGCCTCTGATCTTGTACCAGTTGCTTTGACTCCTGGTTTTACATCAGGAGGTGTTGAGGGTCCTTCTCATGCATCATCATCGTCATCCGCTGGTCGATCGGTCTTGTCTGTGCACTTTCCACTTCTCGTGCTAGTAGCAACAGCTATTGATTGAGGCTTACTGACTGGTTTAGCTGCTGGCTTAGGCTCACTGTCTGGTTTAGCTGCTGGCCTCGAGCCTGGGGTGTTAGCTGCAGCCTGAGTGACTGGGACAGTGGCTGATTTATCTCCCTGTCCCCCTTCCTCTGTCTACTGCCCTACAGTATCTAGAAGGGTGCGATAAACATATGCCAGGGCCCAGCTCACTGCAATGATCTTTTCCTCCTTGGAGTTATCATGGCACTTCTCTTTCAGGTACTTTACCACCTCAGCTGGGTTCTGAATTTGTTCACATGGAAAGTCCCAGGCTATAGGGTGAGAAAATTCCTTTAAGATTTGGCCCATATCCTCCCATTTCCCACACCACTCGGGAATTCTCACGCCTGGCTCTACTCCTGGGTCAGGGGTCTCATCAACCCCTCTAGAAATTTCAGCTCTCATTCTAGAGAAACTGAAGACTGTATAGAGAAAGCTTACCAGATTAATCTCCAGAGAGATGGTCTCTTTAACATTCAGGGGAAAATGAATATTCTCTAATAGGGATGTAACAAATTCAGAGGAGAAGAAGGAAAACAAAGGCTGAAAAGTATCATCCCCTGCTTCTCCTCTAACCAACTGGGTGCACAACCATGACTATGAACCATACATTCCTGGAACAGACTCCTGCACCTTTATAAACCTTCTGCAAGCCATTACAACGAAGCCCAGCCCGATGGATATTCTGGTCAGTGCCCCTCTACTGCAGAAACTACGTATTAGGGACAATATCGGAGCTTTTCCTGGATAAGAAAATAAAGCTAGGGAGCAAAGAGGTATTAAGACCTCAAAAAACCCTAGGGACCAGAAACACATGCAGGCCTCCACCCCAAGAGACATGAATTCAATCAACATAGCCAGTAACTGCTCTATACCAACACAAAGTAATTTGGACCAATATATTATTAGAAAAGTTTTTTTTCCACTTTCTCGAGCCACTAGTGGGGCACCTAAATATCTGTCCTGGTTTAGGGCAAATTTGGGGGAAAACCTCCCAAAAGAGCCCCCAGAAAACAAACCCGCACGACTCCTCCCCCTACCAGTGGGTTTGGAAAGAATTTCCTCATAGAGAACTGGAAAAAACCCTGTTTATTTAACAAGCAAAACACTCCCCAGCACAAAACAATGAAAACCACCAGATGACAAAAACTCTTTCACCGCTCTGAAAGGATGACAAACTCAGAAAGTCTACCCTGCAAATGGTCGCCCAGGTGTCAGTCTCCGGCGTTGGGGATGACTGCTGCAGATCACGAAATGCAGACTCCTGGTGTTTCTTGATGTTTCCCAGGTCCCTGTCTGGAACAGGTTCAGATGGTATTCAGGAAAGGGAAAGAAAAAAAAACAGTCCAGGGAAAAAATTGGACTGCCTAGCTAAACTAACTAATAAGCAAAAGCAAGGGCAAAAGCAAAAAGTAGGAGCGAGATCAAAGCGAAAGCGAGCAACCAAGCAAAGCCTAGCCTCTCCTAAACACAGACCATGGTGGAGGTGAGCCTGCTGATAACAAGACAAAACAAACCTTCACTTTCAGAGTCAGTCCTGAAAGCACAGAACATAATACCAAGCATAAATAGAACACACAATTGGGGATACAAGCACCATAATGTCACCCTAGGACAAAATGCAACGGGCTTTTTGCTTCCTCCCCATTCTTGGGTCAACGCGCCATATGCTATTCCTTTCTCTGTGTTTACGAATAGCTCGAACCCCTTCTTAAGGTCGGGTAAACTTAGCACAGGTGCTGAGAATAATTTGTTTTTTAAATCTTCTAATTGTTCTTCATCTTCTGCTGTCCACTTTATTGGCTCAGGGTTGACTAATTTGTCATAGAGAAATGTAACACTTTTGGTGTATTGGTCTAACCACAACTTACAGTACCCAAACAAGCCTAAGAGCTTCCTTCTGTTTTTTTTTAGTTTTCGGGGCAAGGATGGATAAAAGGCCTGTAATTCTCTCAGGGCTTAATTTCTTACATCCTTTTCCAATATTGTGGCCGAGATATTTAACTTCAGTTTCTACAAACTGTAATTTGTCCTTGGACACCTTTAAGCCCTTCTCCCCTAAGAAATTTAAAAGCCGGATACTGGCCACTTTAACTTTGCTCTGTTCTTCTCCAGATATTAACAGATCATCTACGTACTGTAAAACCTGTATGTTTTCTCCAGGGGCAAATTGTTCCAGTAGGCCTTCTAAAGCTTGTCTAGAAAGGTTTGGAGACTTTGTAAAGCCCTGGGGTAAACGAGTCCATCAGTCAGTCCATCGTAGTTGTTTTCTTTTCCTATTAAGATATTCCCATTCAAATGCAAACCAGTTAGGGCATTCCTCTGCCAGAGGACACTCCCAAAAGGCATCTTTTAGATCTATGACTGTAAACCAAGTGTGCTCTTGTGGGATTTGGCTTAAAAGGGTATATGGATTGGACACTACTGGGTGCCTGGTGATAGTTCTTTTATTAACTTCTCTTAGGTCTTGGACTAATCTATATTTAACTTCTGCTTTCTTTACTGCCAGTATAGGAGTGTTATGGGGAGACATACATGGTTCTAAAATTCCTGCTTTTAATAAATGGTCAATCACAGGCACTAGTCCTTCTCTACCTTCTGGGGATATTGGGTATTGTCTGACTCGGATGTGGGAGGTATCTTTTTGCATTTCTATCTGGATTGGCGGAATGTCAAGATATCCATACTTTCCTTCTTCTGCCCATACCTTTGGATTGATCTCTCCAGTGTCTCTCTGAGTCAACTTCATGATCTGAACTACCATCCTTCTGTCCTTGGGAATAATTCCTACCCCTCGTTGAACTTGAAGATCCCTCCCTAATAAACATCTCTCTACATTTGGTAAATAAATGAAATTGGCTACACACTGTCTGAAATTGCCTCTTATTTCTACTTTTTCAATGACAGATGCTTTAAATGGTCTCCCTTCTGCCCCTAATACTTCACAGACTTTTGTTCCAATGGTTACTCCTGTTGGGAGCTAATTAATACTAGATCAATCAGCTCCTGTGTCTACTAAAAATTCAAATTCTTCATTTTGGGGACCTACCTCAAAGTTTACCAAGGGCTTTTTCTGGTGGCTCATGGGATCCCCTAATTTGTAGAGTCCCTGACACCCTTAGTCATCTCCCCTCAAAACCTTTTCTAGGGCTTCTTGCTCTCGGGCAATAGTCTAATCTAATGAGAGCTTCCCACAGTTTCTTTTCAAGTGTCCTGTTTCCCCACAGTAATAGCACCTTCGGTTATTTATAGGTGGTGCCCTGGGCTTCTCAAAATCATCACGCTCTTTATTGACCCCTGAAGGTAGCACCGCTCCACCTTTAGGTTTCTCGAAGGGGGGCCTTGATCTGTTCTCATTTATTTTAATGGAGGATTCTGATTGGTCTTTATTCACTCCTAAACTTTCCCTAGCTACTGATACCATGATCCGTGCTTTTGCCTTAGTTTTCTCTTCTTCCCTCCTCAGATATATCCTAAGGGCCTCTTTTAGTAACTTATTTATACTCTTTTCCTGCCAATCTTCCATCTTTTCCAATTTTCTCCGAATGTTGGGCCAAGCCTTAGTGACAAATTGTACTTTCAGTAGTACCTGGCCCTCTGGACTATCAGGATTGATGTTTGAATATAATTGGAAGTTTCTTCTCAGCCAGTTAAGCCAAGTGGCTGGAGGTTCATCTTTTTCTTGGGTACTGTCAAAAGCTAGTTTTGTATTACTACCTTGGGGAACAGACTCCTTTATTCCTCTGACTATGAGGGATTGATAGTCTTTGATGTTTCTCCTCCCCTCGTCATGGTTTGGGTCCCACCCAGGATCTACTGGGGGCATTTTGTTGTCTCCTGGGGGCCCTAATCTATTTTCCCTCTCCCAAATCCTCATACCGGCTACCCAAATCATCCTGACCTCTTCTGGGCAGAATAGTATATTAAGAATAGAATTTCACTCTCCGCAAGTATAGATATTAGGCCCTAAAAACTGGTCTTTTTGATTTGATATTCCTACTGGATCTTCTACTAAATTCCCTAGATCCTTTTTAAATCCCCGAACCTCAGAGGCTGTCAAAGGAGCATTTACAAATCCCGACTCCTCCAGCCATTCCACCCATAGGGACCTCTCTGAGGGGAAAGAGTCTTTCTACCCTTGATGTTTTAGACCTGGTGTGGCAATAAGGTCCTTCTGCCAGGTCATCACCTCGGGAAGCGGATATATTGGAGGTTGCAGTGGTATTTGAAGATAGCCAGTTTAATTTCCAATCTGGAGGAGGAGGAGGAGGAAGGGTATTGGGCAACGGAGAGGAGATTGAATCTACTACGGGGGACACTGGGGATGGGGTTGAGGAAATAAGTGAATGGACAACAGAGAGGGCTGGAGGCATGGGCAGATTACAGGAAGGTGTTAGGGCGGTGGACTGGATAGGTAAAGGAGTCAGGTTTTGGGTAGGAACACTAAGAGCAGGTGACTGAATCACTGGTGGCTGAGGAATGGAAATTATGGGTTCTGAGGGGAAGGGAATCAAAGGTTTTGCAATAGAGGTCAAAGGGGAGACTGAAGTTTCTGCAGAGTAAGTTGGGGAAGGAACTTGGGACATAACTGGGGGGGCTGGAAGAGGGGCTTCGGGTACGGCTGGGTAGGTAGGAGGGGGAGATGGTAGATATTCGAGGGGGTCCCATCCCATGCTTGTTTCTCTTCCTCCTTTGTTCACCTTATCTTTTTCGTTTCTTTGTAATTTATGTATCTTTGCACTATCACAGCCTGTGGCAATTTCCTGCCAACAGGCGGCATAGGCTAGCTGTTCAAGGTCAGGACAACTTTTAACTCTCAGGTATTGGCTTAGTTGTGAGCATATCCATTGGTCTTGGGTCCCGTACCAAGGCCAATCTCCTTGCAGTTGTAGTTTAGGCCAAATCTCTGTACAATAATGAACTAGTTTAATTCTATCTAGGCCTTTTGTGACTTCCAGAGTATCCCATTTGTCAAGCAGTTGTGCAAGAGGGCTATTAGGTGGAATGTTCTTTATCTTTTTCTTGGAGGAGCTTGTTCTTTTACTACAGCACCCTCCCATCTCTTTAAACCCAAAACGAACTTTAACAGTGCACCTACCCAAACAGAGACAAACAGACGGGCAACCTAACAACTTAAACTGGCCTGTTTTTCAACTTAATTCTATGTGAAATTTCTCTAACTTAACCCTTAACCAAAAACAACTTCCTTTAATTAAATTAAACTTTCACTAGCCTTTCGAGGCTTAAGGCCCAAACCGCCCCGTTGGGCCCTTGAGGCTTGTCCTAGTGACCAAACCCCCTACGTACCCCCGCATCTCACCCCAGCGGGACTCTGACCACTCCTGTTCGACGCTGCCGGGGTCCCTAGCACTAGATCCACCTGAGGACCTCCCCTGCCTAGCCTCCTGCTGGGCTGGATATACCCACACCCCGGACTAAAAGCAGTCCTACTTCTAGTGCTGTCTCCTTCCTGAGTTTTTTGTAGAGGTGGGAAGGAACAAAAAGACTGTCAGGGGTGTCTCGGATTGAAAGACAGGTATTTGCTAAGGAAAGGCGAGAACCCCTTTCCTGAGATGCAGAGTACAACCCCCTCCCTTCTAATTATTATAGTTTCAAATCAGAGGCTTTCAGGCAGAAGATATGGGGATAGGAATAACAGTTCTTTACTAATATATCTAACAAGGCAAAATAGCAGAAACAACAACAGCTATAAAAATTGTCAACAAAACAGAACAGTATAGCTCAGTTCCAGTCCCTTTTTTGGCCACAGGCCCTCTCTCTCTGCGCTCAGTTACCAGTGGTGGGGGCAGGGCAGATCCCACGCAGTCGAAGAGGACTGGAGTGATGGCGGCAGCAGCCCAGGGGTGAGAGGGATGGAGGAGCGACTCACCCATCATGGTGTCGGTCGTGGTGCTCGGCAGAGTGTCCGGAGGTAGTAGGATGAAGTGGGAGAGCCGCAGAGAGGTGTTCGACAGCAGGGAATGTGGCTCTCGCCACTGGGATGGTGGGGAAGATGTTAGATCTGAGCCCGGGACTTCCTCCCTTCACTCCACGAGCAAAGCGATTGTGAGAGAGAGAGCCCAGGCCCCTATCCCACCTTTCCTTTTCCGGTCTCCCCCCTATCTCCCACCCACTGTGAGAGAAAACTATTGCTACTAAGGTGTAGCCACAAATATTTAGGATAACAATGGGAAAAATTCCACAGAAAGAAAAGGGAACAATTATACCCCCAACATTACCCACCCCTGAATTTTTCCCATACTAATATGCTATATCAAATTAAAACCGTTACATTATATACATACATGCAGTAACATATATAAGCACAGTACCATAGGTATTTCACCCTAAAACAAGGTTTCCTTGGGGTATGCATTGGGTTTCTCCATCCTTTTCCATCACCCACCAGATGCAACCAGGTCCCTGAGCGAATACAACTCCCCGGATGGGATTGTCTTTGCTGGAGGCAGGATTCACCCAAACAGTTTTTCCTAGCATACCTCTCATGTGTACCACTGGAACCTTATCTCCATCTGGAATTCCCAAGGGCTCAGATTGGGCAGGGCCTGCTGGGTTAGTGGAACCTCAGGTGTTCACTAACCATGTGGCCTTTGGAAGATTAATCTCCCAGTTCTTGAAAGTTCCCCCACCCGGTGCCTTCAAAGTGGTTTTAAGCAGGCCATTGTATGGTTCAACTTTCCCTGCAGTTGGTGCGTGGTAGGGGATATGGTACACCCACTCAATGCCGTGTTCTCTAGCCCAGGTGTTTATAAAGCTGTTCATGAAATGAGTCCCTTTGTCTGAATCAATTCTCTCAGGGGTACCATGCCTCCAAAGAACTTGTTTTTCCAGGCCCAGGATGGTGTTCCGAGCAGTGGCATGAGGCACAGGGTAGGTCTCCAACCATCCAGTGGTGGCTTCCACCATGGTCAGTACATAGCGCTTGCCCTGGCGGGTTTGAGGCAGTGTGATGTAATCAATCTGCCAGGCCTCTCCATACTTATATTTGGACCATCGCCCCCCATACCAGAGGGGCTTCACCCGCTTGGCTTGCTTGATGGCAGGGCACGTCTCACAGTCACGGATAACCTGAGAAATACTGTCCATGGTTAGATCCACCCCTCGGTCTCGTGCCCACTTATAGGTGGCGTCTCTGCCCTGATGACCTGAGGCATCATGGGCCCATGGAGCCAAGAACAACTCTCCCTTGTGCTGCCAGTCTAAATCTATCTTTGACACCTCTATCTGTGCCGCCTGATCTACCTGCTCATTGTGTCGGTGTTCCTCATTAGCCCCACTCTTCGGGATATGGGCATCTACCTGACAGAGTTTTACAGGCAGCTTCTCTACCCGGGTGGCAATGTCTTTCCACTCATCGGCAGCCCAAATTGGCTTTCCCCTACATTGCCAGTTAGCCTTTTTCCACCTTTGCAGCCAACCCCACAGAGCATTGGCTACCATCCATGAATCAGTGTAAAGGTAGAGTTTTGGCCACTTCTCTCTTTCAGCAATGTCCAGGGCCAGCTGAACAGCTTTGAGTTCAGCAAGTTGACTCGATCCACCTTCTCCTTTGGTAGCTTGTGCAACCTGTCGTGTGGGGCTCCATACGGCTGCCTTCTACGTCCGGTTCATCCCCACGATGCGGCAGGAACCATCAGTGAAAAAAGCATAGTGTGTTTCATCTGCTGGCAGTTGGCTATAGGGTGAGGCTTCTTCGGCCCGGGTCACTTGTTCCTGTTCCTCTTTCTCAGCAAGACCAAAGTTTTCACCTTCTGGCCAGTTGGAAATTATCTCCAAAATCCCAGGGCGATTCGGGTTTCCAATACGGGCTTGCTGTGTGATGAGGGCAATCCACTTGCTCCATGTGGTGTCAGTGACATGGTGGGTTGAGGGAACCTTTCCTTTAAACATCCACCCCAGCACTGGTAGTCGGGGTGCCAGGAGATGTTGTGCTTCCGTGCCAACCACCTCAGAAGCAGCTTGAACCCCTTCATAGGCGACCAAGATCTCCTTCTCAGTTGGAGTATATTTTGCCTCGGACCCTCTGTAACTTTGGCTCTAGAATCCCAGTGGTCGGCCTCGTGTCTCACCAGGCACCTTTTACCAAAGGCTCCAGGACAGACCATGGTTCCAGGCTGCAGAGTAGAGCACGTTCTTCACATCTGGTCCCATCCTGACTGGGCCAAGGGCTACCGCATGAGCAATCTCCTACTTGATCTGGGTGAAGGCTTGCTGCTGCTCAGGGCCCCAGTGGAAATCGTTCTTCTTAGGGGTGACCAGGTAAAGAGGGCTCACGATCTGACTGTACTTGGGAATGTGCATCCTCCAAAAGCCTATGGCACCTAGGAAAGCTTGTGTTTCCTTCTTGCTGGTTGGTGGAGACATTGCAGTAATCTTATTGATGACCTCACTGGGAATCTGGCGTTGTCCATCTTGCCACTTTACTCCCAGGAACTGGATCTCTTGGGCAGGCCTTTTGACTTTGCTCCTTTTAATGGCGAAGCCAGCTTCCAGCAGAATCTGGATGATCTTTTCTCCTTTCTGAAATACCTCCATTACCGTGTCACCCCACACAATGACGTCGTCAATGTACTGCAGATGTTCTGGAGCTCCACCCTTTTCTAGTGTAGTCTGGATCAGTCCATGACAGATGGTGGGACTGTTTCCACCCCTGGGGCAGTCTGTTCCACGTGTATTGCATACCCCTCCAGGTGAAAGCAAATTGAGGCCTGCACTCTGCTGCCAGAGGAATGGAGAAAAATGCATTGGCAATGTCAATGGTGGCGTACCACTTTGCTGCCTTGGACTCCAGCTCGTACTGCAGTTCCAGCATGTCCGGCACAGCAGCGCTCAGCAGTGGAGTCACTTCATTCAATGCCCAATAGTCCACGGTCAGTGTCCATTCTCCTTCAGATTTACGCACAGGCCAGATGGGGCTTTTGAAGTGTGGGTGGGTTTTGCTGACCACCCCTTGGCTCTCCAGCTCACGGATCATCATGTGGATGGGGATGATGGCATCTCAATTCATCCCGTACTGCCGGCGGTGCACTGTTGAGGTAGCAATTGGCACCTGTTGCTCTTCCACCTTGACTAGTCCCACTGCAGATGGGTTTTCTGATAGCCCAGGCAGGGTGTTCAACTGCTTAATGGCCTCTGCTGCCACAGCAGCTATTCCAAAAGCCCACCTGAGTCCCTTTGGGTCTTTGTAATAGCCGTTCCTGAGGAAGTCTGTGCCTAGGATACATGGTTTCTCTGGGCCAGTCACAATTGGATGTTTCTGCCACTCTTTCCCAGTCAGGCTCACCTCAGCCTCCAGCAAAGTCAATTCCTGAGATCCCCCTGTAACCACGGCAATTGAAACAGGTTCCTTCCCGACATGTCCCGATGGTATTAATGTACACTGTGAACCAGTGTCAACCAATGCTCTGTGTTCCTGTCGCTCTGATGTGTCAGGCCATTGGATCCACACGGTCCAAAAGATCCCGTTTTCCCATGCCTCTACCTGGCTAGACGCAGGGCCCCTCTAGCCCTGGTTATTATTTCTCTCCTGGGCATACATACTGGAGGTTCCTTCAAGGGGATCTGACAGATCATCCTCCCTTCTGTAATACCCTGCACTTTGGTCATGGGAGGCTGAGGCTACCTTCACTTTAGTGGCGTTCCCTCTGTTGGTGTTCCCCTCCCTGAGTTGGAGCTCCTGTGCTGCCAGGACAGACGTGGGTTTCCCATCCCACCTTCTCATGTCTTCCCCTTGGTCACGTAGAAAAAACCACAGGTCAGCACATGGGGTGTACCCTGTCTCCCTAGCTGGGGGGCATTGGGCTCTAATTTTGGGGTCTATGACTCGCACTGGTGCTGCACTGATCTTCCTCACCTCTTCCCTTGTCTCCTTCATCTCCTCTTTGAGGTCCTTAACCACAGCAGAGACATGAGCCTGCACTGGGCAAGCCATCATACTCTCAAAATTCCTGAGCCTGTTGGCAACAGAACCCACTGTCACTTGGTTGGTATCAGCATTAATCATTGCAATAAAGGTGGTATACTGAGATGGGCCCAGGCTTGCCAGATTCCACAACATCTGTCCTGTGCACCTGACCTTGTCAGGGTCATTGTCATGCTGTCCATCCCTCCCAAAGAGCACCTCCAGTACTGCCACTTCTCTCAGCTGTTGGATCCCTTCCTCAAGGGTATTCCAACGCATTCTATGGTGGTGCTCCTGCATTCTCTCCCTGTGGACAAACCTCTCTCTCACACTCATTAAAAGTCGCTCCCAGAGGGAAAGGAGACCTGTCTCCCTTACAAATACCTGGTCCACACCTGAGTCCTGGGTCAAGGCTCCCAAATTCCCTGCCTCAGTACCATCCAGTTGCACACCTGTACCCATAAGGTCCCAGACCCGCAGTAACCAGGTTGTAAAAGGCTCATGGCCCCGTCATACAATGCCTTTTCGCAGGTTACGGAGACCCTCGTATGACAGGGACTCAGTGATGATTTTAACTTCTGACTCCCTTGGTGGTTGTGAGGGGCCCCCTTCCTGACCCTTATTATCTAGGTGTCTTGTTTTCATCTTAGACTTTCTAGTTTCCACAGGGGTAACTGCTGCTGGTTGTGAGTGCATTTGCAGTTCAGCTGGTACCTGGACAGATGTAACATCTCTGGGTTCCACTGCTGCACCATCAGAGTCTCCCTCTTTAAGGCAGGGGGAGGGTTTTTTACTAGCTGGGGAAAGGTACTCTTTAAGCATCTGGCTTATCTCACCTATCTTCTTCGCTAGAACCCCCACCTACTCTGGGTGGTTTATTTTTGAGGTGGGGTGTGGGGTAGGGTCATGCTTTGAGGTAATATTCTTAGTCTCTGGGACAGGATTAGGCTTTGGGGTAATATCCCTCGTCTCTGGGACAGGGTCAGGCTCTGGGGCAGCATCACTATTTTCTGGGGTAGGTATTAGGGTTGTTATTTAAGTCAATCTCTCCTTATCTCTGAATGTTAGATAGAACAGGTTTAACAGGGATATCAGTAACACCAGCTACGGTATAATGTTATTAGCATTTAGAGCGGATTTGAACTCCTTGAAGAGTGGTGGGGTGGACTTCAAAAACTGTGTGATGGGTTGGGAGAAAATTTTACTTGCTTTCACTTCTTTGTAGTAAGTACTATTATTGAAGTAGCCCTAGAAACACACACTTAGAGTGCGATAGCTTTGAATATATGTGGCCATCTTCCAGAAAAAATTTAAAATCCATGAATTCCTCAACTGATCAACCCTCAAAATGAACTGGATAATAGCCACAGTAACCTTGTTTATGAGACTCATGTTTAAAAAAGGGCTTGCAAATGGGAGAGATATAGCAGTGACCACATGGAGGCCAAACCAGGGTAAGCTGGACACCATGGTGTCACCTACCACAAACTTTGGTAACTCAAGAACTGTTATCTCCTTTTCTATCCCTCTCTCAATGCCCTCAGGGAATCCCCCACGTTGGGCGCCAAAATCTGTCTTGGTTTAAAAGACAGGTATTTGCTAAGGAAAGGCAAGAACCCCTTTTTCTGCGATGGGGAATGCAACCCCCTCCCTTCTAATTATTATCGTTTCAAATCAGAGGCTTTCAGGCAGAAGATATGGGGATAGGAATAACAGTTCTTTACTAATATATCTAACAAGGCAAAATAGCAGAAACAACAACAGCTATAAAAATTGTCAACAAAACAGAACAGTATAGCTCAGTTCCAGTCCCTTTTGGCCACAGGCCCTCTCTCTCTGCGCTCAGTTACCAGTGCTGTGGGCAGGGCACATCCTGCACAGTCGAAGAGGGCTGGAGTGATGGCGGTGGCCCAGGTGTGTGAGGGATGGAGGGGAGACTCCCACCTCAAGGTGTTGGTTGAGGTGCTTGGCAGAGTGCCTGGAGGTAGTAGGATGAAGTGGGAGAGAAGCAGAGCGATGTCTGACAGTAGGGAACGTGGCTCTTGGTGTTGGGATGGCAGGGAAGATGCTAGGTAGGAGCCTTGGCCATCTTCCTTTGAGTCCTCCAGCAAGCGAGAGAAGGAGAGCGAGAGCCCAGGCCCCTGTCCCACCTTTCCTTTTCTGGTCTTCCCCTGTTTCCCACTCCCCTGCGAGAGAAAACTATTACTACTAAGGTGTAGCCACAAATACTTAGCATAACAATGGGAAAAATTCCACAGAAAGGGAACATTTCAACCCCCAACAACTAGTAAAGGGCTGTTATTTCTTTTCCCATATCTTTGCCTGAAAACCCCTTAATTTCAAAGTTATAATAATAATTGGGAGGGAGGTCATATTCTCTGTTCCAAGGGAACTTTCTGCCTTCCTTAACAGACACCTGTCTTTCAAACCAAGACAGCATGGGAAAGAAACAATCCTTGTTCCTTGGGCCTATGAGAACACCAAACTAACTGTATCTAGTTTAAGCATGTGACCATTGTATTATTTTTTTTGTTCTCACTGACCTTTAAAATGAGCAAATTTTTGAGGTTCTTTACTGAATTATGCTGAATATTTGAGGCGCCTTAGTTTATTACTTTTGGCACTGGATCTTTTTTCTTAGTACAAAATGTGCAATCACACTGAAGAATTTTTACTTTATCAGCATTAGAAGAAACTTGTAAAATACATTTATTGAAAACATGGTCAAATGTTGTCTATCCGTCAGAAATAAATTCTCTTTTATAACACATTTCCCTTTCAATATAATCCCTTGCTATATTCCCCAAGCTTCTCCCAGCTTCCTTCTCTTCTGAAGAATTGAACCTCTGTTCAGACAAACAGCTCCTAACTTTTTTGCTTCATTTAAGCATATTCAGCATTGATTAGTTTGCACAATTATTTTTTTTTGCCTCCAAAACTTTTGGTTCCTTAGGCATTCAGGAATGTTCTCTAGCAGTCATTTTCATATTGCACAAACTTTGTCAGATCTAACTGAAATTTTAACTGTGTCTTTTTAGGAAAATGTAAAAATAACTTGTGCATATCCTCTATAAAGAATACAAGCAAAATCACTGTTTTCCTTTTTTTTTTGGTTTTATCGTGATTTTTGGGGGATGGGCTGGTGTCTTTGTTTCAATTTTTGTTTTCTTCTATTTTCTTTAAGGAGAACTAAAAGGTACGCAACATTAAATGCTTTGTTTTTTCTGCTGTTGAAAGGCAGTTGAGAGATTTATTTTTTCAGGCATGACGGTTCCATGAAAATGGCTTAATATAAAATTAGAATGAAGACTAATTTCTGCTTAAGGAATTTCATGCAAATAAAATCCAGAACTACTGGTATATAGGATGTTCCTTCTCTCCTTGCCCCATCTCTCTCAGTTTAGAAATCCTTCCATGAATGACGTGTTCTTTTATACCTTATATGAAGTCTTGCGTTAATACTACATTATAAGTCTCATTTATATGTTTGCAAGATTTGTCTCAACTCTACCAAGCGTCTCCCTCATCTCGCTTTGCAGGCTTTGCTCCCCTTGCCCTCAGATCTCTGTGAATTAAATACTGTATTTAGTGAGTGGAATGAGCTGTTTAGTTGCATCCAAGGTTGATTCAGTGAGGTAGAATTTTAATGGCAATAGCATTTTTATATAGCTTCTGTCCCTCAGGCTAGCCCTTCTCCCTCCTCATCCCTGCTCCATTCTGAGACTTTGTGGAAAGGTGAAATTTCATTAAAAGTAAAGCTTTGATTTTTGACTTGAAACCCTGTATCTTCAAACTATGGTCTGAAGGGAGGGAGTTTAGGTTTCAGCCACATTAGCCTGTCCTGCAGCTGAGAAGGCTAGTCCTATCTTTGCAAAGAGATTTATTATTGGAGTCTCTCTTGGGTTGTTACTAGTGTTTGTGTGCGGTGGTTTTAGTTTGAATTTGGGTGGAAATACGAATTTTAGTGTAGTGGTTTTGATTTGTTAATTTGAGATATTTTGGCCAATGCATTAATTTATGTGCTGGGTTTAGTGCTGGCCAAATTGTTAGTGTACTTACTAGAATTATTTACTTTTTGTTGTGAGCTAGGGTTAGGAGGAAGGTAAAGTAAGCTCAAGCATTAAAAGGGTATAAAGAAAAACTTTATTAATAGAAAATAAAAGGAAAAAAAATAATTAGAACAAAACCTTTAAAACACCTCTCTCTGTACCCTCTTTTTATTTACATTGACAACTTATAGATACAAATTAGTTTATTATCTTTAAAATAGGTTTTTTTTCTGTTTATTTAGGGAGAGGAGTTTCTTTTGTTAGTTTATGGAGACTTCATTACAAGAAAATAGTTTTTTTTGTTGCTTTAATGTAATAGTGAATTAGTTGTTTGGGAGAATGGAAATTTGATTATTGTGTAGAAGTCCCTCCCATTGATTTATATTTTTTTCTGTAATCTTTTTTGAGGGCTATGTTAACTTATGGGGTACATTTTTAAGCATTGAGCAGTTTAGAAGAAAAGGGTTTTTTAAATTTAACTTTGAGATTATTTTTATTTTGGGGAATAAAGGTGTTTTTTTCGGGGGGGGTAAAGGGTTTTTATTACTTTGTTTGTTTACATTTTTTAATGGGATTATAGTTACTTTAATATTTGTTTGTTTAGTATGGATGCCTTTGTTTATGTTTATAATGTGAATGCTCCACCCTCCATACTTCTTTTATGATTTATAAGGATATTTAATATATTGTACTTTACGATTATAGTTTATAAGAGAATTTTAGTTTAAGACATTTTAAAAATTTTATTTTATTTGGAACTTTTTTTTGTTTGACTTTGATGTTTTTATGTTGGGTTTTTGTGTGTTTTTATTTTTGTGAATTTTTTTATTTAAGAAAGAGAATTGATGTTTGTAGGTTTTATTTCTGCAGTGAAAGAGTTAATATTTTGCTTGGGCAGTGATTGGAGTAGTTGGAGTGGAGTATTTTGGTCTGTTTTGGGGGCTGGGCCAGGATAGCAGGGACTTAGTGAGAAACGATGGTGGCTGTTTTGGCTGTATGACTATTTTTTGGGTTTTGTTGCGTTTAATTTTAGCTGTGGGTTGATGGTTTCCCCTCCCCCTGCCGGGCAGCCACCAGGGTCTGGCCCGGCTCCCCCCCAGGCCACATGGGTTGCAGAGGAGGTGGCCTGGCCCAGTCCGTAGTTGTTTTTGGGGTTTGGTGGTATTTGGTGAGATTTCGTAATGGTAGTATTTTATTTGAGCTGCGGGCCGGTCTGGCCATGTTGGGAGGACGGGGAAGTAGCTAGGCTTTTACTGGTTTATGGCCTCCCCTTTCCTTGTCTGGTGGTTTTTGGTGAAATTTAGTAGTGGTAGCATTTCAGCCAAGCTGCGGCCAGCCTGGCGGTGCTGGGGGGAGAACCTGGTCTGGCCAGTGCCACAGCAGAGGCAGGGCCCAGCTCGGCTCGGCCCTGCTAGGCCCATGGGCCTAGCTCAGCTAATTATTTGTTGAGAAGTTGGAACTAAAAGAGATTCTTGGGGTTTTTTACATCTTTTCATCTTTACATGTGTGTTTACAAAGGTTCATCTAACTTTTTTATTGGTGTAACAATGTGTTAATATTAAAAATCAGCTGCTGATTGGTATTTGTTAGGTCTAAAAGAAGCTGCCAAGGTCTTTATAGGGAATTATTTCTATAATTGGTTCTTTTCTTTCCTTACCAAAAAAATAAATTAATATAAAACTAGCACATTGTGCAATGCTTTCAGGTAGCCATTCTGACTAAAAATTAATTCACTTCTTTGATCAGTTTAGTTTTTATTTGAATCTCTTTCTTGATCCTGTCATCAGATAGGGCACAAGTGAGACTGCTGGCACAAGTGTTAAGGTGAGAACAAGAAAAGGGTAGAACTAGTTCTTTGGGAAGTAGTACAGATTTATAACCGGCTAATTATGGCCTTGATCACACAACTGACTTACAAGATTGCTAGCTACAAAGACTTCTACTTAAAACATTAAATTGAGTGGATATTTGCTGATTATTTTTTGCAGTTTCTAAGACAACTTCAGAAGTGATCAAGATGCATTAAGTCCATGCTTGAATGCCATAGAGAGACAAATGAGAATGAGAAACTGGCAGACAAGGACATGATGAACGTTAGTGAAACATTTGAAAGTCAGTATGACGCATTTTATGTTGCAACATCCTTGTACATTTGGCTTCAGAGTATGTAATCATTTCATAATTTTGTAATTCTATCTACTGGTACCACTTTTAGAAACAAATAAATTAATGAGGTTTATGTGTAAATTAATTTCTAACACTAATGGTTATTCAAGATATTACAAAATTATACTTTATGCTGCCTTACAGTCTCAGAAAGTAAACACAGTAATTAGTTCTTAAAAGAAATCCCAATAAATCCTTGGCAGATTAACTTAAGTGTTTTATAGATGACAATCCTAAGTGATTAATGCACGAGTGGATTTTTATTTTAAAACAAAATAATAAAGTTTACTTAAAAATCAATGCAAGAGATGCTTCATCTTTAGCATGGCCTAATTGCAAAGCTGTATTGTGGAAAATGAAAATTGAATGTTCTGTATAATTGAAATGTCAGCAGTTGAATACAAGGCAAATGTAGTACATGCTACATCACTGAAAAACTGGAATAAAAAAATATTCTTTGCAGTAAGGCTAAGGACCATCATCTGAATAAACAGGATCTTCATTCTCTACATTAGCTCATTTATTAAAGAGAGAAAAGATACCCTCTTGAAGATACTTAATCCTAGAATCATCATAGAATCATGGAATGGTTTGGGTTGGAAGGGACCTTAAAGATCATCTTGTTCCAAACCCCTGCCATGGGCAGGAACACCTTCCAATAGACCAGGTTTCTCAGGACCCCATCCAACTTGGCCTTGAACACTTCTAAGGATGGGTCATCCACAACCTCTCTGGGCAACCTGTTCCAGTGCCTCACCACACTTACAGGAAAGAATTTATCTCTAATATCTAATCTAAACCTGTCACTACTGAGCTAATGAAAGTAATGAGCATCACAGACTTCCTTGGGGAAAGGAAGCTATTTTATTGAGAACGCTATTCCTCTTTTATAGGGTTTTCCGATGAACTAAGATAAGACAGTAGCTCATTGGATAGCTGGAGAAACACCTCTGGGACAGTACTTCAGAACGTGTCCCACAGTCGGCACCAGGTGCTAATCTATGTTATTAATTCTATTCTATTTTGACAAAACTATTGTTCTGGGAAAAACTCCCTACTGGAGCTGAACACATTATCAGCTTGGGAATGGATTTGTGAGAGAACCAAGAGAAGCTCCAAACTGGGAATGATTTTCCTGGCTGTAATTTTCCTAGATCTCTAACAGTGTGTCCACATAAACCTACCCTCTTTCAGTTAAATCCATGCCCCCTTGTCCTACCACTACATGCCCTTATAAGAAGTCCCTCTCGAACTCTCTTGTAGGTCCTCTTCAGGTATTAGGTCTCCCCAGAGCTGCCTTTTCTCCAGACCCAATTGTCTCAGCCTCTCCTCATAGGAGAGGTACTCCATCCCTTTAATCATCTTCATGGCCCTCCTCTGGCCTCACTTCAACAGGTCTATGTACTTCCTGCACTGGGGACCCTGTAGCTAGATGCAATATACCAGGTGTGGTCTCACAATAGCGGAGTAGAGGGGCTGAATCTCCTCCCTTGCCCTTCTGCCCACATTGCTTTTGGTGCAGCTCAGGATACGATTGACTTTCTGGGCTGCCAGCGCACATTGACAGCTCATGTCCTGCCTCTCATCCACCAGCACCCCCAAGTCCTTCTTGACAGGGCTGCCCTCGATCCCTTCATCCCTAACCCAGGTGTAGCATGTTGCACTTGGTCTTGTTAAATCTCATGAGATTCCCATGGGCCTACTTCTTGAGCTTGTCCACGTCCCTCTGGATGGCATCCCATCCTTCAGGAATGTCAACTGCACCCTCATCTTGGTGTCATCTGCAAACTTGCTGAGGGTCCACTTGGTCCCTTTGTCATTAGTGAAGACATTGAATAGCACTTGGTCCCAATACAGACCCCTTGACGGACACCATTTACCCCCAGTGTCCATTGGGACTCTGACCTTTTGACCATTATCCTCTGGATGCAACCATCCAACCAATCCACTGAACAGTCCACCCATTGAATGCTTCTTTCTCCAATTTAGAGAGAAGGACATGGGGGACCATGTCAAAAGCTTTACAGAAGCCCAGATAAAGGACATCTGTAGCCCTTATCTTTTCCTCTGATGCAGTTACTCCATTGTAAAAGGCCACTGGGTTGGTCAGACAGGACTTGCCCTTGGTGAACCTGTGCTGATTGTCCTGAATCACTTCCTTGTCCTCCATGTGCCTTAGCAGAGTTTCTAGGAGAATCTGTGCCATGATCTTCCCAGGCACAGAGGTGAGACTGACAGGCTAGTAGTTTCCAGGGTCTTCCTTTATACCCTTTTAAAAGATGGGCACAATGTTTCCCTTTTTCCTGTCACCTAGGACTTCACTTGACTGCCATGATTTTTAGAATATGATGTAGCTTGACAACTACATCAACTAATTCCCTCAGGACTGATTCATCACATCAGGTCCCATAGACTTATGTTCAGTCAGGTTCCTCAGGTGGTCATGAACCGGATCTTTACTTATGTCCTGAGTTACAATGCAAAAATGTGTATTCTATCACCATCTGTTGAAAGGAGGAGGGGTGGTGATCCTTATCTCTGTGGGAGATATCCTCTGCTGATGTGCCATCTGATAAAAATCAGAGGGATGATCATCTTTATCTTTTCCACAACCCATCCTTCCTTCAGAAGATATATTCTGTTAACGGGCCATTAAGTCCTACTGTATGACTGATAAAATTGAATCATCCCATTGGGAGATGCTCCAGCCAGGGGGAGGAGCCAAGCCTTTCCTACCTAGATAAAAACTGAGATTTGGAAAACCAAGGCAACATCTTTCCGCTATATCCCAGAGGACAGTCAGACCTTTTCCACATCATTGCTGGACCTTCGGAGGAAAACTGCACCTTCTACAGGAGCACTGCTTCAACTGAATCACATCTGTCATCCAGGAGGACTGCAGCCACCATTTAATCGGACTGCTACCAACACCCTGACTGACGGGGTGGAAGGTTGTATTCTGACTCTGTCAGTGGTTTTCTTCTGTATTATTACATGTATTTTATTTTTTCTCTTTTCTCCTATTAAATTGTATTACTGACTTGGAGTCTTTCACTGTTTTTGCTTTCAAACCAGTACAACTTACTACTGCTGAGGCTGGAAATGTGGGATAGGGAATTTATATAGGCACTTCATAAAGCATATAGAAAAAGTAATAAACATATAATGCTCCCAGTTAAGTGTCCTGCCCCTCCTAAACCACTCAGCTAGCCAGGCAGTCCTGACAGGTTGTGTTATTCTATGTATTAAGTCCAGATGATGTCGAATGTTGTCATCCATATTAGCTGATTCAGTAATTATGTTAAAGCAGTACATACCTTCAAACTCAGAACAGCATTTATGACATTGAAGAGGGAGGTAGTTAATCAGTAATTGATGTTGTAAGGTCCCTCAGTGTACAGCAGTTACTTTCAAATTTAAGGCAACAATTGCCTTGGATGTCCAATTTAAATTTTGCACAAGGGCACACACCAGGGGCTCTTTATTTGCTTCTTGAAAAGAGTAATAAGTTAGTTACAGTAAAAACCAAGCACACATGAGCATTTACATATTGATCTTGCAGAAATGTATCCAAGGTATGTGCTCATAGTACAAGCCTACAAAGCATGATGAGCCAACCTGTGAAAAGGAAGGAAAACAGGAGTGTCATCTCCTCCCAGTAATACATACACTGTTACTCCAGCTTCTTCAGCCAATATTGATCCAGGCTTGGTAACTTGACATGGGGTAATTGCCCACAGATTAAAGAGCTGTGGCTTGCACTTTTTCAGATCAAAGTGCAATTCAGTGTTGGGTTTGTAATACCAATAACGCTTTCAATGCTATCCCCCTAGCTAAGGCACAGGAAATCATCGAACATACCTGAAATACAAGTCAAGAATATGATTAAAATAGGATGTAAAATAAGGGAAGAAGTCAGAGTATAGGACCATACTGTACTGTCAGGGGTGTTGCAAATGAGTGGTACAGCTGTCTCAATTGTCTGGAGGTGTGCTGGTTACACCTGGGAGAGGGCAGAATCACAGAGGTTTTTCTCCATGAGAACTTCCTCTGTGAGTTGATGGGACCAATTGGAGGCTGATTTGGTTATTGACAGCCTGAGAAACCAATTGGAGAAAGTTTGCTCTGTGAAAACACATTTTGAAGGGGGTAACCCCGAAATAAGCTCTCTTTCATTTCCTGCTTCGTTCAAGGTAACTAACCTGGCCCGGGCCCTTCTCTTGGGCCAGGCCGAGGTGGGCTTGGGAGGCTGCTGGGCCCCGTTTACAACCGGGGGCCCAGATGGGCAGGAAGAGAAGAGGCTCATTTCTAAAATCTTGATCGTCTCTTCTCCCCCCCTGGAGCTGCAGCTTGGCAGAGCCCTGCCGCCTCATCAGAACAGCCGAGGGGTGGCTGAGCCCGCCCAGCTGCCCACGTGGCCTAGGGGGACGCAGCCGGGCCCCCCGTCTGGAAAACTGGCATGTCCCAGCAGGGAAGAGGGATGGCTGTGGGCAGTGCGTGCTGCAGCTGAACTCCAGGGACGCTG
Source organism: Sturnus vulgaris (assembly GCF_052056855.1). NCBI lineage: Eukaryota > Metazoa > Chordata > Aves > Passeriformes > Sturnidae > Sturnus > Sturnus vulgaris. The sequence continues at coordinate 64,612,174 of NC_142282.1, forward strand.
ATTGAGATCTTAGCCGTCCCCCATCCCCACCCTCCCAGTGCAGCCTGAGTCTCTTGAGATCCTGGCACAGCTCCAGCATTGGCCTCAGCCTTGCATTCCCCCTGTGAGATCTTAACTCGTTCAATGTTCAGATAAGACTTGCAGACTTTTCAATCCTCCCCTGAGTGAGAGGGAAAAAGAATAGAAGACACCAATGTCAGTGAAGCCAGAGCTAAGTTTCTTTAGATGGAAGGAGAATGAGAAGGTGCTATGAAGGTTGGCTGAAAATCCTTTTGTAAGCTGTAGGGATGAACTGATATTGCACTGAAAATTCCTATAAACCATGGAGAAAGACATGGAGGGGTTGGAGTGTTCAATTTGATAGATTATTGACTAAAATGTACTTGTGTTGAGAATCCTTCGCCCCGAGGAGAAAAGGGGATCTCTGTTTCTGGAGGTGAAGCATGAACAGAGAGAAAGAGATATGAAGAGAATTTTTGTTTTGGAACAGTTCATTCTTAAAAGTAAATACTCCATGAGTTTAACATGACCCATAAGCAGAGCTTTGGGAAATCTGTGAAGATGGGAGGAGTTTCACCATTTGCAGATTTTCCCAGGTGGATGCGAATTGTGAGAAGTGAAGCCACGAGAGAACTGGTTTTTTCCCTCCTTGTGGAGAAGTCCCTATGGCCTGACAAGAGGAAACCTCTCTCTGAAGTGAACTGAAAACGACTATTTAAGTTGGGAACTGACTGAAGTGGTTTTTTTCTATGTTTCTTTTGTTGTTAAGAAGGTTGGGAGAGGGGAGGAAGGAGTGGTCTGAAGATCTCATTCTGAATTTGTTTTTTTTTCTTTCTTTGTGTTGTTAATAAAGTTTTTCTTTCATACCCTTTCAAGTTTTAGGCCTGCCTTGCTTTTACTCCTAATTCTATCTCACAGCAGAAAATTAGCAAACCTAAACTATAACATTTTTTGGTGCATTGGCCGGGAAATCAAATTAAACAAAGACTATCATCTATTTCAGACCATGCTTTTGAGCAGAGCCATTGTAGCTAGGAAAGCAGCCAGGGGGTCCCAGCATTGAGTTCTGGAATATGGGGAGTCACCATCACAGCCTCCTTAGTCTCCAACTTTTTTTTCGCGCCATGACATGGTTGTTCCTGGATCCTGCTGACTATGCCAAATGTTTGAGTCAACACAGACAGAATAACCAGAAACTCATGGCTAAAACACAAAGAGTAAATTTATTTTTCTTACCTTGCAAACCAGAGGATCCTCAAGGGAACATGTGTGCAGGGGTACACAAGATGGGATGCAGGCCGCATTAAGCTCCATTCCTTTTAACAGTCACCTTGTTATGGAAGGACATCAAGTTATTCAAGCAGGACCTGCTTTTCCTAAACCCATGCTGGCTGGGCCTGATCCCTTTATTGTCCCATATGTGCTGCATGATGGCACTCAAGATGATCTGTTCCCAACCTTTGCTGGCACTGAGTTCAGGCTGTCAGGTCTGTAGTTCCCCAGATCCTTCTTCCAGCCTTTCTTCTAGATGGGCATCACATTTGCTAGCTTTCAGTCAACTGGGACCTCCTGGTTGGCTGGGACTGGTGGTAAATGATTGAAAGTGTCTTGGTGAACCACTGTCAGCTCCCCCAGTACCCTTGGGTGGATCCCATCTGGCCCCATAGACTCTTGTGTGTCCAAGTGGTGTAGCAGGTCGGTGACCATTTCCCCTTGGATTATGGGGTTTTCATTCTGCTCCCCATCCTTGTCTTCCAGCTTAGGGGGCTGGGTACCCGCAGACCAACTGATCTTACTATTAAAGACTGAGGCAAAGAAGACATTAAGTACCTCAACCTTTTCCTTATCCTTTCTTGCTATGTTTCTCCCTCATCCAATAAAGGAGATTTTCCTTGGCTCTTCTTTTGTTGACAGTGTATTTATAGAAACATTTCTATTGTCTTTTATAGCAGTAGCCAGATGAGGTTCTAGTTGGGCTTTGGCACTTCTAATTTTCTCCCTGCACAACCTCATGACATCCTTGTAGTCCTCCTGAGCTGCCTCTGCCCCTTCTTCCAAAGGGCATAAACTCATTTTTTTTTCTGAGTTCCAGCCAAATCTGTCTGTTCAGCCAGGCCATTCTTCTTCCCTGCCAGCTCGTCTTTTTGGTGCATGGCAACAGTCCTTTCCCATGCCTTTGAGATTTTCTTCTTGAAGAATGTCCAACCTTCCTGGACTCCTTTGCTCTTCAGGACCACCTCTCAAGGGACTCTGTCAACCCGTGTCCTAAACAGGGTGAAATCTGGCCTCTGGAATTCCAAGGTGGCAGTTCTGCTAACAGTTCTTGTGCTGTTAGGACTCTGGAGTTAACCAAGAAGCATCTGCCAGTACATTTTCCTTCCAGAAAGAGCAGATTCTTGAGCATAGGGGAGAGGTGGATGGGCTTCCCCTGTTGTCTATGTGCATGTGCTGGGAAAAGAAGGGGAAGGGAAATACAGTGAAAGTGTGAATCAAAATACTTTTGTTTGAAAATAGGGTGTGCTGGTTTTAAAACTCAGCAGGAAAATTAAGCCCAGTCAAACCACCCCCATTCAATATTAGAGGAAAAAAAATAGGAGAGATTATAAATTGGGGTCACAATTTACTGAAAAAATTGTAATGAACGTACCAGTTGTACAAAAGATTGGTTTGCCCACAAAAAAAGGGTATTCACCACTGAAACATGTCACCTGGTCCACTAGGACAAAACCAAGATGATGGCTGTTCCCAAGCTGCTGGCTCCATGTAGTTTCCCCAGAAAAAGACAAGATGGTGGCTATTCCCACACTCTTCACCATGTGGCTCCTTGGGAAAAATGGCAAGAGGATGCGGGGCTCCTGCACTGGACCAGTGGCTGAAGAGAACAAAGGAAACAATGTGGCAAACGAGTTTCCACGGTTTCATGCCCTCCCCTAGCCAGAAAACGATGGATGTTACAGTACAAGTTGGCTTGTACTGGGCAATTAATTTGGCTATAAATAAGAGACCGGCCCTGTTTTAAACTATAAAAAAGAGACTCTTATTTCCCTATAAGACATAAAGATATGGAGTAGATGTGAATGTTTTAACTGTAGATATAAACAAAGGTATTGGTGTTAGAGTAAGCAAATGTTAAAATGGCTCTGATCCCATAAGTTTGAATAGAAAGGAAATGAAAACCCCTGCTGCCCCCCAGAGAACAAGAAAGAAAAAAAAACCTCTCTGTTTTCAAAAATAAAAAAAGTTTTGTTTGAACTGTTATAATCCTTAAAGTGTGCCCCATAAGTTAATATAGTTCTCAATAATTGTTGTGAAAAACCTGTTAGTCAGAAAAATAATTTTTACATAGCAATCAAATTTCCATTCTCCCGGGTAGCTAATCACTGACATTGAGGCCACAAGAAAACTGTTTCTTGTATAAAAATCTCCATAAACTGAAAAGTCTCCTCTCCCAAGTATATTTGTGAATAACTTTTTTTTAAAAAATAGTAAATTGACTGATTTTTTTCTGTACATTGTGTAAAAGAAAAAAGTTGTAGAGGAAGAAGTGTTCTAAAAGGTTTATTCTAAGTTTTATTCTTTTTTCTTATAGTTTTTAATAATAAAGTTTTTCTTTGAACCCTTTAAAGTTTGAACCTGTTTTACCTTCCTCCTAATTCTATGTCACAACAAAAAATAAATAAATAATTCTAGTAAATACACTAGCAATTTGGCTAACACTAAAACCCACAACATAAATTAGTGCATTGACCAAAAAATTTTAAATTAACAAACCAAAAACACTACATACCTTTACATCAGCAATATGGGCTACAGTTCACACAGGAGAAAAAGGTCAGGAATCCATCGCACATTGACACTCTGCTGCTTTAGGTATCCCCCGTACCATCAAAACAGACAATGGTCCTGCTTACACGTCACAGTAAACAAGACATTTCCTACAGCTCTGGAGTGTGTCACACCACGCTGATATTCCCAAATTAGCAACAGGACAAGCCATTGTGGAAAGAGCATGTGGCACTTTAAAATGTAAACTTGAAAAACAAGAGGGAGGAATGTGTGGTGAATCCCCACAGAGCAGGGTAGCTAAAGCTATCTATACACGAAATCATTTGAGAATATTAGAAAAGTCCCAGAATCCAGTCATTTAAAATCACTTTCTATCACTACAATCATCCAGTGATGACCAGTCCCCCAAACCGAAGGTAATGGTGCTAGACCTTATCACCAATAGGTGGGGAGGCTCATGAAATCTCATTACCTGGGGATGTGGATATGCTTGTGTTTCCACAGACATGGGAACACGTTGGATACCTGCCAGAAGTGTTCGGCCTGCACTACGTCCTGCTCGGGACCACAGGCAGCATCCCCCTTGATAGCTCCTCAGCGGACGTGGTGGAGCCATGTGTAGAACAGTGATTGAAACAACATGTTTACTGACCTCATGGAAATCTGGAACTCTTGAAGTGGCAGCTCATATAAGGACTTTATTTGTTCACAAATTGTTTTTCTGTTTGCAAACTGTTTTTTCTGTTTACAAATTGTTTTTCTGGTAATTGGGTTTTTTTCTAACAGTTCTAAGAGTTAAATGGTTTCTTGTTTTTAGAGTTAAGTTGTAACTTGCAACTTCTAAGCAAATAGCCTGTGACATGTTATCCTGAAAGATCACAGTATTGATAGTTCTCGCCTGGCAGCTCCTGGACATGAATGCTGCAGCTCCAGTGATACATGGAACACATTGCTAACTAGGGGAGCAGGGTTTGTCAAAGTGAGTGGAAAAACCTCATTCAAATTGAACCCATGCTGTCTTCTGTTACCCTGTCTGCAAAGGGCCCTTGCAGGTAGGACAACAGAGAGCAGTTTGCAATTTTTAATAAAGAAAGAAAGAAGGAGTTGTTACAGTACAAGCTGGCTTGTACTGGGCAATTAATACGGCTATAAATAAGAGACTCAGTCCTGTTCATGGGCTGGCCCCTGGGTGGACAATGATAGGTTATATTCAAACCCAAACAGGGATTTCACCCAATGATGTTCCACCATGGGCTGCAGACATATCACTGGTCAGGGAGCTGGGTGGTGTTAAAGCCAGGTAAAAAGTGAGTATGTATTTTATTCAGTGCTGGGCGCATGTGGGGTTTCTCCACAACTCCAACAACTACTCTTAATCAATTACTTTCTAACTTCTAACCCCTTGCTTCAGTTGGATTCAAATCTACACAGGGAGCCTCAGCCAATCTCATTCAGCCCTAAATGCAGATGTATCATTGGCCAGGGAGCTGGGTGGTGTTAAAGTCAGACCAATCAGCTGTCTAGATGAAGGAGTTTTGAATCTCCTATTTAAGGAGGATCTGAACAATAAAATAGGTTGTTGTCTCATGGATCTCCAAAAGTGTGTCATCTCTTTCTCTGACCCATGAATCTCATAACAAGTGGAAAACAGGGGCAAAGCAAAACCTGGAAAGCTATTTTGTCCAAAAGGAGTTATGTTGCTTGGCTGCTCACTCCACATCATCCAGCAGGGTTTTCCCTGGTGGCAGCAATGTCAGGTGGTGGCTGGGGTCTTGCAGGGCAACTCTCTCTCCCAAGTGAGCCTGACAAAAGAAAGAGGACCCCTCCACTTCTGCCCATGTTTTTTAAAGGGGACAAAACCACTATCTTCCACAACTGGGGCCAGAAAAAGTTCTGGTTCCTTGCCAAAAACTGCTCTCCCTCCAATCAAGTGGGTGGTGTGGAAGAAACAGTGTTAAAACTCTGCCCCTTATCCCTGTACCTAGGACATAAGAGCAATTAGAAGAATCTTTGCAGTGAATATGCAATGTAGCAGAGATGTGAAAAGAAATAGTGCTGTATGCCTGGTTGCAGAGAACAGTAAATTTAGAAACAAAATCAGTGTGTATTGTGTCTTCCCAAGAGCTTATAGAGCCCTGAATTGAATGGGAGAGTCTATACTCCTTACAGGTCTTTCCTCTAAATGCTTGTAGGTTTACGCTCATACTGTCATGGGGGATTATATTCAAAAGAGCTTCTTAATCTTTACAGTGGTAGAAAAACATATCTTAACCCCAAATAAGAAAGAAAAGCTGTTTTCTAAACTTAAAAAATATATTACTTTTAAAAATGCTTTTACTTTTGGGATACATCTCTTTAGTGAGGTTTATGTTTGTGTGTTTGCTTGTTTTTATAAAGCAGGTCAAAAAGACTCCACATCTTACCTGTTAAAGTGAGATGGTGAGTAGTACGTTACCAACTGCGGTAAACGAGTGATCCAGTGCAACCAAGGTCACTGTGAAAAATCATATGAATCACATGAAAACATTTAAATATTGATGGAAAATAATTTTTAAAAAGAAGTAAAGATAACTATGTTGGGTGGTTTTAGGCTAATTATTGAAGGGTGGCTATTAATAACCACAGTCTAGCAGCTTAAAAACTCTAAGTTTGCTCTTGTATAATTAGAGAAACTCCAAAAATTTCAGTCTTAATATAAACCTGGAAGATATGTAATATCATTATATAGAGTTAATAAAAGTTGATGCAAGTTTGTAAATGTGAAAGATAAATACATATTGTTGTGTGATTAGTTTTTAAAAAGAACTGCCTGGATAAAAACATTGCTATGTTCTTGAAACTACATATCTGATATTTATTGCTGGAGTGATCTCCAGCTTCAAAAAGTGGAGATCAGACCAGTATCTCAAAGAACCATTTAATCTTGATGCAGTAACAGAAAATCATGTTTCTCTGGTTACTCCCTGGCAGATGTTTAGTCTTAAAATTCTCCACTGAATGCAATTCAACAACCTCCCTGTCTTGGTTTAATTTTGTTTCAGGGCAATGCACCAAATAATGTTTTCGGTTTGATTTGCCAGTTTAAATAAACTCATTTTTCTGTTCTGAGATGGAACCAGGAGCAAAAAGCAAGGCAGGCCTAAAACTTAAGAGAGTATAAAAAAAAATTTATTAACTACACAAACAAAGAGAAGGGAAAAAAAACCCAAATTCAGAATAGGATTTTTTCAGATCACTCCTTCCTTCCTTCTCCCAACCTTCATAACAACAAAACAAACATATAACAAATACTTCTATTAGTCCCTAATTTAGTCTTTTTCAGTTTACTTCCGGAGAGAGAAGCCTCCTTTTGTTGAAAGCTGTAGGGATTTTTTTCCACAAGAAGGAAGAAAACAGTCCTCTCGTGGTTTCATTTTTCACGATTTGCATCTGCCCGGGAACCTGCAACCGTGATACTCCTCCCAACTCCACAGCCTTCCCAAAGCTGTAAATGTGGGCCATGTCTGTCTTATGGGGTATTACTTTTAAGAATGAAATGTTCCACAGCAAAGGTTCTCTTCATCTCCTTTTTCTCTGTTCAGGCTTCATCTTCAGAAAACTGAAATCCCCTTTTTTCTTCAGGGCCAAGATTCTCAACACAGGTGCTTTTTGGTTAAATCATCTATCAAATGGAACATCTCCATCCCCCCATGTCTTTTTCATGGTTTATAGGAATATTCAGTACATCAGTTCATCCCTACAATTCTACAAAAAGATTTTCAGCTATCTCAGCATCTTCTCATTCTCCTTCCATCTTAAAAACTTAGCTCTTACGTCACTGACTTCAGAAATCTTCTTATTCCCTTTCATATTCAAGGAAAAGGCTGGAGGTTTTGCAAATCTTATCTGAGCACTAAAGAGTTGAAGTTTAACACAACTACAAAAGTTGGGCCAGGCTCAGGCTGCGCTGGGGGGCACGGATTAGGTATCAATCAGCCTTTCTGGGGCTGGGCTGCAGCCCCACACTGCTCATGGCCACCCCTGCTTCCAGACAGGGCCCTCCTGCCTCCCCCAGACCGCGTGGGGGCTGGGCAGGCCAGGCCCTTCCAACAGCAGCAGGAACCGGATCCCCCACCCCAGAGCCGCAGGTCTGTGGAGGAGGAAGCCATGAAAGTCTTATCAAGGAGCCTTTCCTCTTCCCGGCCATCGGGTCCCCTCGTTTGCAAACGGAGCCCAAGCGGCCTCCCAAGCCTCCCCCCCGCATGGGGGGGGGAAGCTCGGGTTGATGTTACCTGCTCAGCCGCTGGAAAGACAAAGAGGCTCAGTTCTGGATTACCTCCTTCAAAATGTGTGTTCACGAAGCAAACTAACTTTCTCTAATTGGCTGTTAAAGGTGTCCCAACCCTCACAGAGGAAGTTCCCTTAGAGAGAACTTCTGTCTGAGTTTCTTCTTCCCAAGTCAACCTATCACACTCCCTGAATGTTTAATTTGCCTGGTGAAGTTTTTGACAATACATGCTGCATCTTCTGTATATCTACTTTTTTCCAAAGTAGACAACCTAAACTACTGTTTGATGCCCTCTTTGTAAAAATATCTTTGTACTGGTTTTGGTTGGGGTAGAGTTCATTTTCTTCCCAGTGACTGATATGGGGCTGTGTTTTGGATTTGTGCTGAACACAGGGTTGATAATATAGAGATGTTTTAGCTATTACTGAGCAAGGCTTACACAGAGTCAAGGCCTTTTATACTTTTTGTACTGTCATGCTGGCAAGGAAGTTGGGGGTGCATGGGAGGTTGGGAGGAGAGACAGTAGGGACAGGTGACCCAAACTGACCAAAGGGATATTCCTGACCATATGACATTGTGCTCAATATATAGAGAGAAGGAGTAAGGTGGAAATGTTTGGAATTATGCCATTTGTCTTCCTGAGTAATCTTATGTGTGATGGGCCCCTGCTCTCCTGGAGATAGCTGAACACCTGCCTGCCCAAGTGAATGGATTCCTTGTTTTCCTTTGCTTGTGTGCATGGCTTTTGCTTTACCTAATAAAGTGTCTTTATCTCAACCCGTGAGTTTTCTGGTTTTCACCCTTCCAATTCTCTCCCTGATCCTGCTGCTGGGGGAGTGAGTGAGTAGCTGCGAGGAGCTTGGTTGCCAGCTGGGATGAAACTATGACAATCTTACATGCTTCTTTTTAGATCTAAACATCGTTGTTTTTAGCTTGGCATTAAGGACTGCTTCATTCTTTCTGATTTTTATTTATATCTTAGTTTCTGTGCTTTATAGACACCATCTAAATTGAACATAGTATTCCAGCTATGACGTGTTAGGTATTCACAAAGATCTCTCCAGCAATTTCCTGTTAATACAGCTTCAAATGAAATTCTTACTTTGTTGAAAGACTTGACTTTTGTTGATACATTTGGGTCGTAGTCTACTGATAGAATTACCAGATTTTTTTTCTGTCATTCTGAACTATATAGTCATTTATTACATCTTTTGTATTTGTCATCTGTTTTCTCATACCGACCATACTATTTGCATTTCTTTTTCATTTCATTTAATTGACTTTGTACACATCTGTGTTGGTTTTGCACAGCCTGTTTTTTTGGTAGTGGTGGGGGGGGGCATGGAGATGGCTTCTGTGCGAAGCAGCTAGAAGCTCCCACCATGTCTGGTACAGCCAATCCTTAATGGCTCTGGAGATGGACATGCTGCTGGCCAAAACTGGGCCAATTAGAGATGATGGTAATGTTTAAGAAGAAAATCAAAACAAAGTGGGGACAGTTTTTTTTTTCTAGCCATAGAAGAGGAGGAGGTGAGAACATGTGAGGGAAAACAGCATGGCAACACCAAGGTCAGTGAAGAATGAGGGGGAGGAGGTACTCCAGGTGCTGGAGCCAAGATTCCTCTGCAGACAATGGTGATGACCATCGTGAAGCAGGTTGTCCCCTTGCAGCCCATGGGGATCCACAGGGAATGCAGAGATCCACTCACAGCCTGTAGGGGAGGTGCCCACTCCGGAGCAGGTGGATGCCTGGAGGAGGCTGTGATCCAGTGGGAGACCTGGTGAAGAGAGGGGGCCTCTACTTCCAGGCTGGAGTAGCCTGTTCTTGGAGGACTGCACCCCCATGGAAGAGTGACCCACCCCAAAGCAGTTTTGGGATGACTGTGTGCCTGTCAGAGATACTCATACTGCAGCAGTTTTGGGAGGACTGATGCTCGTGAGAGTGGACCCACACCGCAGAAGTTCATGGAGAACTGTCTCCCATGAGAGGGAGTTATGTAAGGCAGGGCAGGAAGGGAGGGCTTGATATGCTAACCAGACCCAACTCATAGGGAAGTATGCTGCCTCCCTGGGGCCCAGGTAAGGAATGTGTTTTGTTTGACAGTGGTCCAATGCCAGGCACCCATGAGAGCTGCTCGCTCACCCTCCCCTGCCACAGCTGGGCAGAGGAGGGAAAAAAACAATGAACACTTCATGAGTGAGATAAGGATCGGGAGAAATATTTCAAGGGCAAAGCAGGCTCAACTTAAATTGCAAAGTGAATTTTATTATTGTTATAGTTGAGTAATGCAAAGGTTGGCTCTCACAATTAAGGGATAAATATTATGTGTATGTTAAGAGAAGTTTTGTAGACACATAGTTATGTTATTGTAATATGTCCTCCCATAGTCCTCTTTCCCCCCCCCTTGTATTGTTTCCACAGGATGGCCTTGGTAGTCGAGGCATTTGGGGAGGCCCAGCTTGTTACTAGGAGGCACAACATAACGACACCTGATCTCCAATCAAGATGTAAGAAAGTTGTCTTGAGTTTGAGTTGCCAATTTGAATAAACTTATTTTTCTTGTTGTGAGACAGAACCAGGAGCAAAAGAGCAAGGCAGGCCTAAAACTTGAGAGAGTATAAAAGAAAATTTATTAACTACACAAACAAAAAGAGAGGAAAAAAAAAATTTCAGAATAAGATTTTCTAGATCACTCCTTCCCTCCCTCTCCCAATCTTCATAACAACAAAACAAACATATAACAAATACTTCGGTCAGTGCCCAATTTAGTCTTTTTCAGTTCACTCTTGGAGAGAGAAGCTTCTTCTTGTTGAAGTTGTAGGGATTTTTCCCACAAGAAGGAAAAAAAAACAGTTCTCTTGTGGTTTTATCTTTCACGATTTGCATCCGCCCGGGAACCTGCAACCGTGACGCTCCTCCCAACTCTACAGCTGTCCCAAAGTTGTAGATGTGGGCCATGTCTGCTCCATGGGGTATTACTTTTAAGAATGAAATGTTCAACCGCAAAGATTCTCTCTGTCCTTTTTTCTCTGCTCAGGCTTTATCTTCAGAAAACCAAAATCCCCTTCTTTTCTCAGGACAGAAATTCTCAACACAGGTGCTCTTTAGTCAAATCATCTATTAAATGGAACATTTTCATCCCCCCATGTCTCTTTCCATGGTTTATAGGAATATTCAGTACATTAGTTCATTCCTACAATTTCACAAAAAGATTTTCAGCCATTTCAGCATCTTCTCATTCTCCTTCCATCTTAAAAACTTAGCTCTTACATCACTGACTTTAGAAATCTTCTTATTCCCTTTCATATTCAAAGGAAAGGCTGGAGGCTTTGCAAATCTTATCTGAGCACTAAAGAGTTAAAGTTTAACACAACTACTAAAGTTGGGCCAGGCTCAGGCCGTGCTGGGGGGGCAGCTGAGGTGTCAATCAGCCTTTCTGGGGCTGGGCTGCAGCCCCCACACTGCTCATGGCCACCCGGGCAGGCCCGGCCCGGCCGGCAGCAGCAAGAGTCGGCCTCCCCCCACGCCAGAGCCGCAGGCCCGTGGAGGAGGAAGCTGTGAAGGTCTCATCACACAACTTTTTCTCCCTCCGGCCATCGGGTCCCCCTCGTTGGCAAACGGGGCCCAAGCGGCCTCCCGAGCCTCCCCCCCCCCCCCCCCCCCCTGCATGGGGGAGAGGGAAGCTCGGGTTGGTGTTACCTGCTCAGCCGCCGGAAGACCAAGAGGGTCAGTTCCGGATTACCTTCCTCAAAATGTGTGTGCACGGAGCGAACTAACTTTCTCTAATTGGCTGTTGCAGGTATCCCAACCCCCACAGAGGAAATTCCCTTAGGAAGAATCTCTTCTGAGTTTCTTCTTCCTAAGTCAACCTATCACAAAAGTACTCTCCACCAATGGACAGCAGAGAAGGAGTTGACTGACAAGACTTTGGGAGGGGCTAAGGGTATAAAAGGCAGAGCATCCATTTTGTAGATGAGCACATGGTGGTTTAGTCTCATGCTCCCAGCACTGCTTTTTCTCCTTATTCAGTCTTTTGTTGTATTTTTGTTAAGGTTTAAATAAACCTTTGAAATTTTAAAAGTGAGCGTTGTTTCTCACATTACTATCAGAATCAGAGGAGGATAATGAAAAGCAAAATAAGCCTTTAAACCACCTTTTTTCCCCCAGCCCCTCCCTCCTTCCCATCGACAGCAGAAGGAGACAGGATGTGGGAGTTTGGTCAGATTTTCTTCCACTGCTCTGGGAAAAGAGTCCTTCCCCCGTGAGGCCATGGGGTGCCTCCCACGGGATACAGTTCTCCATGAACTTCTGTGGCGTGGGTCCACTCTCATGAGCAGCAGCCATACCGCAACTGCTGCAACATGAACTCCCCTCATGGGCAGACAGACCTCTCAAATCTGCCACGATGTGGGTCTCTTTCCATGGGGTGCAGTCCTCCAAGGACAGGCTGCTCCAGCCTGGAAGCAGGGACCCCCTCTCTCCACCAGGTCCCCCACAGCCTCCTCCAGGCATCCACCTCCTCCGGCATGAGCACCTCCCCCATGGACTGCGAGTGGATTTCTGCATCCCCTGTGGACCCATGGGCTGCAGGAGGACAACCTGCTTTACCATGGTCATCACCATGGCCTGCAGAGGGATCTCAGCTCTGGCACCCTGGAGCACCTTCTCTCCCTCCTTCTCCACTGACCTTGGTGTTGCCATGTTGTTTTCCCTCACATGTTCTCACCTTCTCTGACTAGGAGCAAAAACCCCATGACTTTGTTTTGATTTTCTTCTTAAATATGTCATCACAGAGGTGTTACCAACCTCTCTCATTGGCCCAGTTTTGGCCAGCAGCATGTTCATCTCCAGAGCCCTCATCCACTGGCTCTGCCAGGCATGGTAAGAAACTTCCAGCAGCTTCCCACAGGAGCCATCTTTATGACCCCCCTGCTGCCAAAAACTAGGCTGTGCCAAACCAATAGAAGATATCACCAAGAAACTTCCCAGCCTGGTAAGGCCCACTGACTATTACCTGCTACTGGTTTTCCAGGTGAGTACCAATGATGTCTCAACAAGAAGGCTGTAGAGAATCAAGAGGGACCTCAGGACCTTTTCACAACTGGTCAAGGGATCTGGAGCACAAATTGTGTTCTCTTCTGTCCTGCCAGTTGCAGAGAATGATGGGGGAAGAAACAGGAAGATCTTGCAGACGAATACCTGGCTTCAGGACTGGTGTTACCAGCAGAATTTTGGGGTTTTTGATTGTGGGTCAGTTTATGCAGGACCAAGTCTGCTGGCAACAAACAGGGTCCACCTGTCTCAAAGGGGAAAAATGATCTTAGCTCAGGAGTTAGAAGGGCCCATTGAGAAAGCTTTAAACTAGGTTTTAAGGGGATGGGGACAGGGCCAGGCTCAACAGAGATAAGGTATGGGAAGGGGAGAACTTTAGTGACCACCCAAGTAGCAAAAGGAGGTTTAAGATGGAATACTCCATTCAAGCACAAGCAGCCAAAGACTTAACCACAAGACAGGACTATGGGGCATCCCTTTGCACCCCACTAGGATATTAACACACTCAAATACCTCTATAAAGTGCCTGTACACCAATGCACACAGGATGGGGAACAAGCAAGAGGAACTAGAGATCTATGTGCAGTCACAGGGCTTAGATCTCATTGCGATTAGAGAGATGTGGTGGGATAGCTCACGACAGGAATGTTGTCATGAAGGGCTACACGCTGTTTAGGAGAGACAGATCAGGAAGGTGTGGTGGTGGAGTTGCCCTCTATGTGAGGCAACACTTGGAATGTATTGAGCTCTGTCTTGGGGTGGATAACGAGTGGGTCAAGAGTTTATGGGTTAGGATAAAAGGGCAGACTAAGGGTGACACTGTTGTGTGTGTGTGCTACAGGCTGCCTGAGCAGGAGGAAGTGGATGAGGCCTTCTACAGGCAGCTTGAAGGAGCCTCATAGTCACAAGTCCTGGTTCTTGTGGGGGACTTTAACTACCCTGACATCTGCTGGAAAAGCAACACAGAGAAGCACAAACAGTCCAGGAGGTTCCTGGAAAGCATTGATGACACCTTCCTGTCATAGGTAGTGGAGCATCCCACAAGGAATGATGTGCTGCTTGACCTTATACTAACAAACAGGGAAGGTCTTATTGAAGATGTGAAGATTGGAGGCAGCCTTGGCTGCAGTAACCATGAGATTGTGGAGTTCAGTATCAGGAGAAGAGGAAGCAGAGCAGTAAGATCACAACCAAGGACTTCAGGAGACCTAACTTGAGCCTCTTCAGAGATCTTGGAAGAATCCCATGGGAACAGGCCCTGCAGGGAAGAGGGATCCAAGAGAATTGGTTGATATTCAAGAATCACTTCCTCCAGGCTCAAGAACAGTGCATCCCAACAAGCAAGGAATTGGGCAAAAGGGGCAAGAGACCTTCATGGATGAATAAAGAACTCAAGCATAAGCAGGAAGTACACAGGAGGTGAAAACAGGGTCAGACTATTTGGAATGAATATAGAAAGGTTGTCAGAGAAGGTACAAATGAGACAAGGAAGGCCAAGGACCACCTGGAATTAAATCTGGCCAAGGGTGTCAAGGACAACAAGAAGGGCTTTCTCAATAACAAAAGGAAAACAAAGGATAATGTGGGGCCATTCCTAAATGGAGGGGGACCCTAGTAACAGAGGACTCAGAGAAGGCGGAGTTACTGAATGCCTTCTTTACATTGGTCTTCACTGACAAGATCAACCCTCAGGGATCTCTGACCCAGAAGACCAGGGTTAAAGAATGTTGGAAAGAAAACCTTCCCTTGGTCAAGGATGTGGGACACATATTGAGAAAGTAAGAAAATTACAGCCTGAAAAATATTCCAGGCTGGAGCTTTTCAGTTCTGTTCCCAGCCGATAAGCTGGTCCAGCTCAAGGCTAGGGAGAATTTCTCCCAGGGTGATCATTTGGTCAAAATAAAAAGGAATTAATAACAAAGATAGAACACCTGTTGTGGTGTGTGACCAGGCCCTGGGAATGGGGTGTCTTCTCTCTGAACCAATCACCTTTTCTCTACTCTTGGAATTGCGAGTCATGCTATAAATCCAAGTGTGTTTCTGAATAAATTTGTCTTTTTCTTCCTGTCATGAAAGATGACCGTGTAGCTGTGCATCTTATTTCTGCCACACTTAAAGGGTTAAAACTCCTTTCCATGGCTACACAAGGAGGATTTGGTTAGAGAACACCTAGGTAAATCTGACATCCACAAGTCCATGGGCCCTGATGGGATGCACCCATGAGTACTGAGAGAGCTGTCAGACATCATTGCTAGGCCACTCTCAATCATCTTTGAAAGGCCATGGAGATCAGGAAAGGTGCCCGAAGACTGGAAGAAAACAAATGTCACCTCGGCCTTCAAAAAGGTCAAGAAGGAGGACCCAGGGAACTACCAGCTAGTCAGTCTCACCTCAATCTCCAGAAAGCTGTGGAGCATCTCATTCAGGGGTCATCTCTATCCACATATCCACATGGACAAGAAGGTGATCAGGAATAGTCAGCATGGATTCACTAAAGGTAAATCATACTTCAACAGCCTGATTGCCTTCTATGATGAAACAATTTCCTGTATGGATGATGGAAGAGCAGTGGATATTGTCTACCTGGACTTCAGTAAAGCTTTCAACACTGTCTCTCACAACATACTCATAGGCAAACTCAGGAAGTGTGGACTGGATGAGTGGATAGTGAGGTGGATTGAGAACTGGCTGAACGACAGATCCCAGAAGGTCATGATCAGGGGCACAGGGTCTAGTTGGAGGACTGTCATTAGTGGTGTCCCCCAAGGTTCAATACTGGACCCAGTATTGTTTAACTTATCCACCAATGACTTGGACAAAGGGGCAGATGCCTCCTCAGCAAGTTTGCTGATGACACAAAGCTGGGAGGAGTGGCCGATACTCCAGTGCTGTGCTGCCCTTCAGAATGACCTTGACAGGTTGGAGAGATGGGGAGAGAAGAACCATCTGAAACTCAACAAAGGCAAGTGCAGGGTCCTGCACCTGGAGAAGAATAACCTCAGGCACTGGTACAGGCTGGGGGTGACCTGCTGGAAAGCAGAGCTGCAGAGAAGGACTTGGGGGTCCTGGTTGACAACACGCTGTCCATGAGCCAGCAGTGCCCTTGTGGCCAAGAAGGCCAATGGTATCCTGGCATGCATTAGGAAGAGCATTGTCAGCAGGTTGAGGGAGGTGATCCTGCCCCTCTACTCAGCCCTGGTGAGGCACATCTGGAGTGCTGTATCCAGTTGTGGATTCCTCAGTGCAACAGAGAAATGGAGTTCCTGGAGCCGGTCCAGCAGAGGGTGAGAAAGTTGATGAGGGGACTGAAGCCTCTCTCTTAAGAGGAAGGACTGAGAGAATTTGGCCTGTTCAGCCTCAAGAAGAGACAACTGAGACATGACCTTATCAATGTCTATCATTATCTGAAGGGAGGGTGTCAGAGGATGCAGCCAGGCTCTTCTCAGTGTTGGCAACCAATAGGACAAGAGGCAACAGGCAGAAATTGATTCACCTGAATATGAGGAAGAACTTCTTTCCTGTGAGGGTGACTGAGGACTGGAACAGAGACCAGAGAGGGTGTGGAGTCTCCATCACTGGAGATATTCAAGAACCATCTGGACACATTCCTGTGCAATATGCTCTGGGATGAACCTGCTTGAGCAAAGAGGTTGGATGAGATGAACCCACTGTGGTCCTTTCCAACCTTACCCATTCTGTGATTCTGTGACTTGGGTTGCTAGTTAAATCTGTATGTTTTAGTTTGGTGTTCTTGATTTTCAAACCAGGAAAAAAAAGGATATTTGTACATGGTTTATACAACTACTTATATGGGTAAAGAAGCAGTTACATTCTTAAATTTTATTATGCTACTGTAAATGATTTTTTTCTCTCTTGTGCCCTCTTGGGGGAAAAATAATTTTAGAAGTTATTTAATAACAAACTTAAGTGTTGTTTCATTTATGACTGCATATTAAGGGGTTTATTGGTACATACATATTTTGCCTAATATGTGTATTTTAACTGTTAGTGAATGGAACTTAGTGTTGCTGATTAAAATGTTCTTCAGAGCTGTAAAACTGATAGATGTTGTCTTGAACCTATTTTATCCATCAACATATGGAAGAAGAAAAGCATTTTTCCTGCCTTTTCACTTTCTAATTGAGTTCTCAATTTCACATGGCCTAATTGTCTATCTGCACTATTCTGAGTATATTGACTTAGGGCAGTAACATGGACTGTTATCAGAGAGCAATTTAGCACTGTAGTATACTTTGTTTTGGAGAGAAAGTGAAGGACCTGACCATGTTAGTTGATTATCTTCCTTAAAAAATTAGGTATTAAACATGTTATTAATACTATAGTTCTGGTCAATTAAGGCTAATAGAGGTTATATATAACTTAAGACATAACAGAGCTTTGTAATTAAAATCCTAAAAAGTTTTTCTAACAACTAGGTGGTTTTTAAGCTTGCATATTCTTTGAGAACATTCCTCACTCCTTAAAATTTTCCTTGGTTCTGATAACAAGTAGATTTTTCAAGTTTTTATTGTTGGATGTTTATGGTATATGAATTAAGTAAAAATACTGACTGTATTTTATTCTATTCAAGGTAATTTGCAAGTCAGATGCTCCTACAGGGGATGTTCTGCTTGATGAAGCTCTGAAACACATAAAAGAGACCCAACCTCCTGAAACAGTACAAAATTGGATTGAACTGCTTAGTGGTAAGCCTTGGACATAATGTATTTGCTTTTTCCCTCCCAAATAAAGCTAATTATCTAGCATCACTAGAGAATATACTGTTAGATTTTTGTGGCGATAGCATGCAAAAAAGTTCATCACTCTGTCCTCTAGAGTAGTCTCTTACTAATTTTAGCCTTCAATCAAAGTTACTTATTTTTGACTTAACTTGGTACAGAAAGGATCTAGATAGAAGTGTCAGAGGACATCTCTACTCTGTGGAAGAGGTGTCTTCTGCTGACTGAAGTAAATCAGCACTGTACCCTGGAGATATAATGGCCTTTCTCTGTAATTGGAAATGAGGGATAGTGGAAGTTTGGAGTATCATACAATCATAGAATATCCTGAGTTGGAAGTGACCTACAAGGACCATTGAGTCCAACTCCTAACCATGTACAGGACAGCCCCAAGAGTCACACCACGTGCCTGAGGATATTGTGCAAGCATTTATTGAACTCTGTCAGGCTTGGGGCCATGACCACTTCCTTGGGAAGCCTGTTCCAGTGCCCAGCTACCCTCTGGGTAAAGAACCTTTTCCTAATATCCAATCTAAACCTCCCCTGACACTGCTCTAGCTGTTTCCTCATGGCTTATCACTAGTCCTTCTTATAATGTGGTGCTTGTGCTCAAAACTGCACACAGGACTTGAGGTGAGGCTGCACCAGTGCAGAGTAGAGCGGGAAAATCACCTCCCTCAAGCAGCTGTCAATGCTTTGCCTGATGCACCCCAGGATATGGTTGATCCTTGTGGCTCCAGGGCACACTGTTCTCACATTCAACTTGCCATCAACCAGGACTCCCAGGTCCCTTTCCTCAGAGCTGCTCTCCAGCCTCTCCTTCCCCAGTCTGTCCATATACCCAGAGTTGCCCCATTCCAGGTGCAGAATCTGACACTTGCTCTTGTTAAACTTCATACAGTTGCTGATTGCCCAGCCATCTAATTTGTCAAGGTCTCTCTGCAGGGACTTTCTGCTTTTGAAGGAGTCAACAGCTCCTGCCAATTTAGTGTCATCAGCAAACTTACTCAATATAGATTCAAGTCCTACATTTAAGTTGTTTATGAAGATGTCAAAGACAACTGGGCCTAAAATGGTGCCTTGCGGTGTTGCCTGGAAATAGAATAAAACCTTCCCAAACAACGTTAAAATGATAATATAAAAGCAAACTTTTACTTGAAAACCTTCAGGTGCACAATATGGCAAAAAAACCGAGCCTGGAATTAGATTTGTACAATTTTATAAGATCGGGCAATTAGTATATCTAGCAAATATTGTCCAATTAGAAGAGCAGTTGTTTAGGTAATTTCCCCCCAGGTTTTGGCCCCATTGGATCCCTCCCTCCTGATCCTCTAACTCTGCCTTTATTATGTCTATGATACATGGTGCAAAACAAAATGTCCTTGCTAAACTAAGAAATAAGACTAAACAGAATTTTGGGAATGTATCAATAAGGGTTCGCTTGCAGCGGGAAAGAAAGCTGGAAAAGTACTAGAAGTCACAATCATGCATTAACAGTCTACAAAGCTACAAATGCAAGAATACTGTCTTGGTTTGAAAGACAGGTGTCTGCTAGGGAAAGCAGGGCCCTCCCTTGAAACAGAAAAAGTAAACCCCCTCCCTCTGAATTAGTAGAATGAATTAGTATACTTTTGAAATTAAGGGGCCTTCAGGCAAAGATATGGGGATAGGAATAGCAGTTCTTTACTAGTATGAACAATAAGGTAAACAAAACAACAACAACTATGGAATTAATAACAACCAAAGCTAGGAGCCCAGTAACGGTTCTTTTTGGCTGCGGACACTTTCTCCTTTGGTGCAGTTACCATCACAGCCAGCAGGGAGTGCTGGCAGGCTTTCGTTGGACAGGGCAGGTGCGATGATGCCGACGCGGCTGCAGGGGGCGCTGTGGCATGAACTCGGGGAGCATGCGGTAATGGCGGCTGTGTCTGAGACAGGAAGGGATGGAAAAGAGAGGCTTTGCTTACGAACCCTGGGGGCAGTGTCGGTCCTGGTGTTCTAACAGGATGCTTGGAAACAGCAAACTGAAGCAGCAGGGCATCCTAGCAGGGCAGGGTTGTGGGGTCCAGCAGTAGAAGAAGAAGGCAGCTCCCGGGATTGGGATGGCAGGGGTAGCAGCGACCATCCTCTTCTGAAGCCAAGAGCAAGCAAGAAAGAAGCTGCCCCTCCACCCCCCCCTGCTTTCCTTTTATCTGTTTTTAATCTCATGGTGTTTCTGTCCCTCCCTCAGAGAAACTCCCAAAAACCAGAGAAGTTCCCCCTTTCCCTATCTCAAGTACTTAGCCATCAGTGCTTCTTTAGCAAGTCATTGGGAAAAATTCCACAGGTAATGATTAAAAGAAAAACCAATCACCCACATTATCTACCCCAAATTTTTCCCATACCAGCATGTTATATCAAATTTAAACCTTTAAATTATATACATACATGCAGTACTTTAATTATATACATATATACATGAAGATATGCATACAGACACAGTGTCATGGGTAGTTCACCGTAAAACAAGGTTTCCTTGAGGTATGCATTGGGATTTTTTATCCTTATTTCCATCTGGTGTCCCCAAGGGCTTAGATTGGGCAGGACCTGCTCGGTTAGTGGAACCTCAGGTGTTCACTAACCATGTGGCCTTGGCTAAATTAATCTCCCAGTTCTTGAAAGTCCCCCCACCCAGTGCCTTCAAGGTGGTTTTAAGCAGGCCATTGCACCGTTCAACATTCCTAGCCAATGGTGCATTATAAGGAATATGGTACATCCACTCAATGCCATGATCCCTAGCCCAGGTGTTGATAAAGCTGTTCATGAAATGAGTCCTGTTTTCTGACTCAATTCTCTCAGGGGTACCATGCCTCCAAAGGACTTGTTTTTCAAGGCCCAGGATGGTGTTCTGAGCAGTGGCGTGAGGCACAGGGTAGGTCTCCAACCATCCAGTGGTGGTTTCCACCATGGTCAGTACATAGTGCTTGCCTTGGCAGGTTTGAGTCAGTGTGATGTAGTCAATCTGCCAGGCCTCCCTATACTTCTATTTGGACTACTGCCCCCCATACCAGAGGGGCTTCACCTGCTTGGCTTGCTTGATCGCAGCACGTCTCACAATCATGGATAACCTGAGAAATACTGTCTATGGTTAAATCCACCTCTCAGTCTCGTGTCCACTTATAGGTGGCATCTCTGCCCTGATGACCTGAGGCATCATGGACCCATCGAGCTAGGAACAACTCTCTCTTGTGTGGCCAATCCAAATCTATCTGTGACATCTTTATCATTGCAACCTGATCTACCTGCTTGTTGTTTTGGTCTTCCTCATTAGCCCGACTCTTGGGGACATGGGCATCTATATGATGGGCTTTTACAGGTAGCTTCTTTACCCCACTGGCAATGTCCTTCTAATCATTAGCAGCCCAGATTGGTTTTCTCCTACATTGCTGGTTAGCCTTTTTCCACCTTTCCAGCCAACCCTACAGAGCATTGGCTACCATCCGTTAATCGGTATAAAGTTAGAGCTTTGCCTACTTCTCTCTTTCAGCCATGTCCAGGGCCAGCTGAACAGCTTTGAGTTCAGCAAGTTGACTCGATCCACCTTCTCCTTTGGTAGCTTGTGCAACCTGTCGTGTGGGGCTCCATACAGCTGCTTTCTACTTCCGGTTCATCCCCACGATGCCGCAGGAACCATCAGTGAAAAGAGCATAGCATGTTTCATCTGCTGGCAGTTGGTTGTACAGTGGGGCTTCTTCAGTCCAGGTTGCTTATTTTTGTTCCTTTTCATCAGTGAGACCAAAGTTTTCAACTTCCGCCTAGTTTGTAATTATTTCCACAATCCCAGGGTGATTTGGGTTTTTAATACCGGCACACTGCATGATGAGAGCAATCCACTAACTCCATGTGGCATTGGTGGTGTGGTGGGTAGAGGGAACTTTTTCTTTGAATATTCACCCCAGCAGTGGTTGTCGGGGTGCCAAGAGGAGTTGTGTTTCAGTGTCAATTCTGAGACAGTTTGGACTCCTTTATAGGTGACCAAGGTTTCTTTTTCTGTGGGAGTATAGTTGTCTTTGGACCTTCTGTAACTTTGGCTCTAGAATCCCAGTGGTCGGCCTCGAGTCTTTCCAGGCACCTTCTGCCAAAGGGTCCAGGACAAAGTATTGTTTCTGGCTACAGAGTAAAGCACATTCTTCACTTCTGGTTCAGTCCTGACTGGGCCAAGGGCTACCGCATGAGAGATTTCCTGTTTGATCTGGGCAAAGACTTGCTGTTGTTCAGGGCTTCAGAGAAAATAGGTTTTCTTGCTGGTAACCAGGTAGAGAGGGCTCATAATCTGGTTGTACTTAGGAATGTGCATTCTCCAAAAGCCACTGGCACCTAGGAAAGCTTGTGTTTCCTTCTTGCTGGTTGGTGGAGACATTGCAGTGATCTTGTTGATGACTTCAGTGGGAATCTGGCGCCGTCCATCTTGCCACTTTACTCCCAGGTACTGGATCTCTCGGGCAGGTCCTTTCACTTTACGCTTCTTGATGGAGAAGCCGACTTCCAGCAGAATCTGGATGAGTCTCTCTCTTTTCTCAAATACTTCCATTGTCGTGTTCCCCTACACAATGATGTCATCAATGTATTGTACATGTTCTGGCGCTTTACTCTTTTCCAGTGCAGTCTGGATCAGTCCATGGCAGATGGTGGGGCTGTGTTTCCACCCCTGGGGCAGTCGATTCCAGGTGTACTGCATGCCCCTCCAGGTGAAAGCAAACTGAGGCCTGCATTTTGCTGCTAGAGGAATGGAGAAAAATGCATTGGCAATGTTAATAGTGGCATACCACTTTGCTACCTTGGACTCCAGCTCGTACTGGAGTTCCAGCATGTCTGGCACAGCAGAGCTCAGTGGTGGAGTACATTCAAGGCACAATAGTCCACAGTCAATCTCCATTTTCTGATAGACTTGCACACAGGCCAAATGGGGCTGTTGAAGGGTGAGTGGGTTTTGCTGACCACCCCTTGGCTCTCTAGCTCATGGATCATCTTGTGGATGGAGATCACAGCATCTCGATTCTTCCGATGCTGCCGGTAATGCACTGTCGAGGTGGTAATTGGTACTTGTTGCTCTTTCACCTTCAGGAGTCCTACTGCAGATGGGTTTTCTGATAGTCCAGGCAAGGTGTTTGTCTTGGTTTGAAAGACAGGTATATGCATTCTCTTTCTGTGGACAAACCTTTCTCTTACATTTATTAAAAGCTGCTCCCAGAGGGAAAGGGGCCCTGGCTTCCTTACAAATACCTGATTCATACCTGAGTCCTGGGTCAAGGGTCCCAAATTCCTTGCCTCAGTACCATCCAGTTGCATGTTTGTACCCATAAGGTCCCAGACCTGAAGTAACGAGGTTGTATAAGCCTCACGCCCCCTTCGTACAATGTCTTTTTGCAGATTATGGAGGCTTTCATACAACAGGGACTCGATGATGATCTCAACCTTTGGCTTCTCTGCTGGTTGCGAGGGCCCTCCTTTCTTGTCCTTATTGACTAGGTGCTTTGATTTCATCTTAGACTTCTTTGTTTCTATAGGGGCGACTGCTGCTGGTTGTGACTGCCCTTGCAGTTCAGCTGGAACCTGGATGGTTGCAACATGTGTGCGTTCCACTGCTGTACTATCAGACTGTCCCTCTTCGAGGCAGGGGGAGAGATTCTCAAGAGCTGGGGAGATGTACTCCTTCAGCATCTGGTCCATTTCACAAATCTGCTTCACTAGAACCAACACCCAATCCGGGTGGTTCATTTCTGAGTTGGTCTGTGGGGCAGGGTCCGGCTCTGGGGCAGCATCCCTAGTCTCTGTGGTAGGTATCACGGTGGTTATCCAAGTCAATATCCCCTTGTGATAGGTTGACTTAGGAAGAAGAAACTCAGAAGAGATTCTTCCTAAGGGAATTTCCTCTGTGGGGGTTGGGATACCTGCAACAGCCAATTAGAGAAAGTTAGTTCGCTCCGTGAACACACATTTTGAGGAAGGTAATCTGGAACTGTGTCTCTTTGTCTTTCTGGCGGCTGAGCAGGTAACATCAACCCGAGCTTCCCCCTCCCCCATGCGGGGGGGGGGAGGCTCAGGAGGCCGCTTGGGCCCCGTTTGACAACAAGGGGACCCAATGGCTGGGGGGAGAAAAAGTTGTGTGATAAGACCTTCATGGCTTCCTCCTCCACGGGCCTGCGGCTCCGGCGTGGGGGGGAAGGCCGACTCTTGCTGCTGCCGGCTGGGCAGGGCCTGCCCGGGTGGCCATGAGCAGTGTGGGGGCTGCAGCCCAGCCCCAGAAAGGCTGATTAACACCTCAGCTGCACCCCCCAGCGAGGCCTGAGCCTGGCCCAACTTTAGTAGTTGTGTTAAACTTTAACTCTTTAGTGTTCAGATAAGATTTGCAAAGCCTCCAGCCTTTCCTTTGAATATGAAAGAGAATAAGAAGTTTTCTGAAGTCAGTGATGTAAGAGCTAAGTTTTTAAGATGGAAGGAGAATGAGAAGATGCTGAAATGGCTGAAAATCTTTTTGTGAAATTGTAGGAATGAACTAATGTACTGAATATTCCTATAAACCATGGAAAGAGACATGGGGGGATGGAAATGTTCCATTTAATAGATGATTTGACTAAAAAGCACCTGTGTTGAGAATTTCTGCCCTGAGAAAAGAAGGGGATTTTGGTTTTCTGAAGATGAAGCCTGAGCAGAGAGAAAGGAGACAGAGAGAATCTTTGCTGTCGAACATTTCATTCTTAAAAGTAATACCCCATGGGACAGACATGGCCCACATCTACAACTTTGGGACGGCTGTAGAGTTGGGAGGAGTGTCACGGTTGCAGGTTCCTGGGCGGATGCAAATCGTGAAAGATAAAACCACAAGAGAACTGTCTTCTTCCTTCTTGTGGGAAAAATCCCTACAACTTCAACAAGAAGAGGCTTCTCTCTCCAGAAGTGAACTGAGAAAGACTAAATTGGGGACTGACCGAAGTATTTGTTATATGTTTGTTTTGTTGTTATGAAGATTGGGAGAGGGAGGGAAGGAGTGATCTGAAAAATCTTATTCTGAATTTTTTTTCTCTCTCTTTTTGTTTGTGTAGTTAATAAATGTTCTTTTATACTCTCTCAAGTTTTAGGCCTTCCTTGCTCTTTTGCTCCTGGTTCTGTCTCACAACAGAAAAAATAAGTTTATTTAAATTGGCAACTCAAACCGAAGGCAATAATTTGGTGCACTGGCCAGGAAAGTCAAAATTAAACCAAGACACCCCTTATCACTGAATGTTAAATAGAACAGGCAAATCAGCAACATCAGCAACTGTATGATATCATTAGCATTTAGAGAAGATTAGAACTTTTTGAAAATTGGTGGGGTAGACCCAAAAAGCTGGGTGAAGGGTTAGGAGAAAATTTCCCCTGCTGTCACTTCCGCGCAGTAGATACTATTATTGAAGTAACCCCAAAAACATACAGTTAGTGTGTGATAGCTCTGAATCCATGTATCCACCTTCCAGAGGAAGTTAAAAATCCACAAATTCCTCACCTTATCAACCCACAAAATACACCGGATAACAGCCACAGTAGCCTTGGTTATAGGACCCATGTTTAGATAAGGAGTTGCAAATGGGAGAGATATAGCTGTGACCATGTGCCACCTGAACCAGGGTAAGCTAGACCACATTGTGCCAGGTAACGAAGTTTCTAAATTCAGGACACAAAAAATTAGGTTACTCAAGAACTGTTATTCCTTTTTAACCCTTTTCTCTCGATGCCCCCAAGTCCCACTTTGGGCACCAAAATCTGTCTTGGTTTGAAAGACAGATGTCTGCTAGGGAAAGCAAGGCCTTCCCTTGAAACGGAAAAAGTAAACCCCCTCCCTCTCAATTAGTATAATTTTGAAATTAAGGAGCTTTCAGGCAAAGATATGGGGATAGGAATAACAGTTCTTTACTAGTATGTATAACAAGGCAAAGAAAACAACAACTATGGAATTAATAACAAACAGAACAGGAACCCACTAACAGTCCTTTTGGCTGCAGACTTTCCCCTTTGGTGCAGTTACCATCACAGCCGTCAGGGAGTGCTGGCAGGCTCCCGGTGGACAGGGCAGGTGCAGTGATCCCCATGCGGCTGCAGGGGGCGCTGTGACTTGAGCTCGGGGAGCACGCAGTAATGGCGGCTGTGTTCCAGATGGGAAGGGATGGAAAACAGAGGTTTGCTTATGAACCCTGGGGGCAGTGTCGGTCCCAGTGCTCTAGCAGGACACTTGGAAACAGCAAACTGAAGTGGCAGGGCATCCTAGCAGGGGAGGGGTGCAGGGTCCGGCAGCAGAAGAAGAGGCAGCTCCCGGCATTGGGATGGCAGAGGTAGCAGGGACCCTCTTCTTCCAAAGCCAAGAGTGAGTGAAAGAGCAGTTGCCCCCCCCCCCCCCGCGCTTTCCTTTTACCTGTTTTAAATCTCACGCTGTTTCTGTCCCTCCCTCCAAGAGAAACTCCCCAAAACCAGAGAGGTTCCCCCCTCCCCTATCTCAAGTATTTAGCCATCAGTGCTTCTTTAGCAAGTCAATGGGAAAAATTCCACAGGCAATGAGTAAAAGAAACGGCAACCCCCAACAAATACATAAAAGCTAAACATCTTTAGGCAGCATTCCCCCTTTTAGATACTTGATAAAAATTCCACATTGTTTAATCTCTACCGCTTAGATTTTACGTTAGACCATAAAGATGACCAGAAATCACAGCATCGAATCATGCAGCCAGCTATTATGCAGGCACCAACTACAAATATAGCCTATATGAATAGTTGTTTTGTCCAAGCCCAGTTTGGTAACCTTGAGGTAAATGTATGAAAGATCTGTGAGTTACCTGATGTAGAATTTGAATTTGTCTCCAGATTTTAGCCAAATCTTTATTAATCCTTCCTCTCTGATCTACATAAGAACACTAGTATTAATTACTGTACACACACCCTCTTGTGAGGCTAATAGGAAATTGACAGCCATTCTGCTTTGCAAAGTTTGGGTCTACACCTGAGTCATGGTTACCAACAGTGTGGATAACAGACACAAAAGAACAGTTTAAACCATATCATCATCTGTATCTGTCTTTGTTTTTCCAGTTATTTTAGGAGTAGAAGCCTTTTTAACTCTGGAGTAATGAATCCAGGTTCCCTTGCCAGCAACTTTGACTGCGGTGAGGATGGTCAGCAGGACTTGGAATGGTCCTCTCCACTTAGCTTGCAGAGGGTCACTGTCCCACCATTTAACATAGACCCAGTCTCCAGGCTGGAACAGATGAGCAAGTGTGTCCAGTCCTATGGATCTGGATAACACAGCAAATCTCTGGAACTTCTGCAAAGTGGACCTTAAAGTCATTAAATAGTTTTGTTAGTCAAATTTCCCCCTCATATGGATTTCTCCGGGGATATGCAGAGTTTGATATGACCTGCCATACAATATCTCATTGCGACTTATGTTGCCCCTTTGCCTTGGTTGTATGTGAAATCTCAGTAAGGCTATAAGCAAAGCCTGCACCCATGTAATGATGTCTCTTGACAAATTTTGCTAATCTGTGTTTTGAGGGTTCCATTCATATGTTCAACTTTACCACTCACCTGGTGTCTGTAGGGTGTATGCAGATCGCAAGCAATTCCCAGAATTCTACTAACCTCTCCCACTACTGTTGCGAGAAAGTGAGGCCTTCTATCTGATGACAACCCCAAAGGAACCCCAAACCTTGGAATTATATGATTGAGCAAGACTTTTACCACTTCTTTTGCTGTGTTAGTACGACAGGGGTAAGCTTCAGGCCATCCACTAAAGGTGTCAACCAACATCATTACATACCTGTATCCTTCATTACGTGGTAACTCCGCAAAATTCACCTGTCAATAGGCTCTGAGAAGGTCTCTGGCCTTTGTCACCTCTAGCACTACTCTTTTGCTCGTATCAGGATTATTTTGACAGCAGATTTTACATTTGCTCACTATAGACTGCACAATTTTGGTCATTCCCTGTCCTATTACTACCTTTTTCAGATGCTTCAAAAGATTTTCTGTTCCCAAATGGGTACTTTCATGTTCCTGCTGAGCTACCTCCAAAGGAGCAGGGGTGGGAACAACCTGTCCCACTTGTGTAACAGCCCGTTCACTTTCTTTCATTTCAGCCTTAATGGACCCAATTAACTGGTGGTCTTTCTGATCATACTTTGGGGTAAACCCTGAGAGATTGATTTATTTTTGTGGTACTATCTGCAGCCCCTTTTGCTGTTCCATGGGCTAAATTATTCCCTAATTCAGAAATTGTTTTTATTTTGATGAGCCTTACAATGTTGTAATAAATCAGCTGAGACTCCATTTTCTTCATGCAGGAAAAGCCCCTTCTTTATTCACATAATGCATTTTTATACATTTTTTACAGATCTCGTGTTTGACTCCAATTGGCTGTTAGTTTTCTTACTACTTCATTTATTGGTCAGAAGGTGTTTTTGTGTTCAAGTGTTTTACATTCTTCTTTTGTGAGTTCTCATGGGACAAACCTTATTGTTTACATAAGTGCACTTGTTTTGCACCCAGGAATAGGTTGTTGTGTTACCAAACCTTTCATATCAAGATTGTTTTCACATGGGAACTTGCAAACTGCACTTAGAAGAAGTAACAGGCTAGCTTTAATTTAGCAGAGCAGGCCTGATTTTATGAAGCCTTTCTTTTATAATTTCTTTACCTGTCTATGATGTTGCAATGCATAATAGCCACCTCTGTAGGGTTCCAAATACTCTGCAGGAGTGCAAGGATCTGTTCAGCATGTTTGTTCCCAATACACTGAGCAGTCAGCAGCCCTCTCTCCTTCCGGACGGCTCCATTGGCATGCACAACATTAATAAATGCATATTTTAAATCAGTCCATACATTTACTTTCCTTTGCTTTCTAGAGGAGCTGGAACAAAGGCTAGACAGAGTTAAGGGGAATAAAATGGATATTTATTGAGAGCCCTTCAAAGGCCACACCCTGGCAATACCAGTGCCACAGTTGTGGCCCCTGCCCGGATGGCTCCAAGATGGAAGCAAGAGAGCTTGGTCACGAGATCTCACAACTTTATAGGCTTTAGTCCATTTGCATGCAGGAGTCAACTGTCCAATTAATAGTCTCAAATCATGAAGTTTCATCCTCCTTGCTTGCTTGCCAGCCCTCCTCTTTTCACGTTTTTTATGCTTAGGGCATGAAGTTTGAAGAAATTGTCCTTGAGTCCCCAGCTGGAATAGGACTGTTTTGTCTTCACCACCCAAGCATAACAGAAAAGCACACCCAAGCAGAACAGAAAAACTTAAAACTTAAGGCATCAATTTCGCTCAGTTCTAGAGCTCTTGTCAGTGCAATCAGTTCAGCTTTCTGTGATGATACATCTAGTGGCAGACCCTTTACCTGATTACCTTATCTCTAGTTGTCACTACATAATTTGTCATTCGTTTATCATCTCTCATGAAGCTGCTTCCATCTGTATATGGTTCCCAATCTAGATTTTCCAGAGGCACATCCTTCAGGTCTGGTTTGCTGGAATAGGCCTCTTCTATGGTCTGTAAACAGTCATGCTCAGGCACGGTGTCAGTCAGTGTGGAGGACAGAAACATAACAGGGTTGATAATGAGGTTGTTTTTAGGGTAGCATCATCTTGCTCCAACAACCCAGCTTGGTACTTAAGCATCCTGCTAGGGGACAACCAATGCCCCCCTCTTTTATTCAAGTGCAGTTTGTACTGCATGGGGTACATACACCACAATATGTTGCCCAAAGGTGAATTTCTGAGCTTCTTGGATCAATATAACAGTAGCCGCCACGGCTTTCAAACACCCAGGCCACCCTTGGCTAACATTGTCTAGCTGTTTTGAAAAGTAGGCCACAGTTCTTCACTGGTTTCCAAGGAACTGTGCTGGTACCCCCAAGGGAACATTCAGTCACTCATAGGTGAATAATTCAAAAGCCTTAATTAAGTCTGGCAGCCCTAATGCTGGAGCTGACATTAAAGAATATTTCAACTGTTTAAATGCAGTTCTAGTACTATCTCACCATATCACAATTCCCTTATCAGCCGCTTTTAGTGCTCCATACAGAAGGCTTTACCAGTAGTCCATAATTTGTTATTCATAATGGACACTGACCTACTATTCCCAGGAAAGCCTGCATTTCTCTCATGGTGTGGGGTTTGGGGAGACAACAGATGGCTTCTTTCCCATCTCTACTGAGTTGTTGATGTCCACAGAAAATTCCAAGTCCCAAATAAATCACTCCTTCCTTGGCAATCTGTGCTTTCTCTTTTAAGACTCTATACCCACTTAGTCCCAAAAAGTTTAACAAACTACAGTGACTTAGATGCAGTCATCTCGATCTTAGGCTGCAATTAGTGTATTCCACGTATTGTAAAACATCCCCTCTTGGTTCTTGTCTTCTCCAGTTCTCCAATTCTTCTGCCAGCTGGTTTCCAAATATAGTTGGGCTATTCCTGTAACCCTGGGGTTGGACCGTCCTGATGAGTTGGCTTCTTCTCCCTGATTCAGGATTTTCCCACTCAAAAGCAAAAAGTTCTTGGCTATTCTAATTTACAGGAATGCAGAAGAAGGCATCTTTGAGATCTAACTCAGTAAACCACCCTAAATTGTATGTCAATGTGGTCAAAAAGGTATAGGGATTGGCCACTACTGGGTGAATATCCTCTGTTATTTTGTTAATTGCTCTTAAATCCTGCACCAATTGGTAGCTTTTACCATCAGCCTTTTTTACTGGCAGCATGGGTGTATTGTATTTGGATTCAAATTCTATCAATAACCCAAATTTAAGGAACTTCTCAATTACAGGGGTTAACCCTCTATGGATTTTCTAACTTCAAAGGACATTTTTTTAATCTTACCAGTGTGGCTCCTGGTTTAAGAGCAATGCTTACAGGTTCTGCCCATTTGGACTTCCCAGGAAAATCACTGACCCACACTATTGGAATGTCAGCATTTTTCCACTTGTGTGGGGATATCACTACAGTCCTCCTGTATGAAAAGGGCAGCTGCTTTTACAAATTTAGTCTCAGGAATTATAACTTGTATTTCCTTCCCTTTGCAAAGCTTAGTTTCCGCTTCTAACTTCTCTAATAGATCCCTACCCATCAAATGCTTAGGAGACTTTGGCACATAATTGATGAATCTCCCAGCGTTTTCCCAGTTTGAATTTCAAAGTCTGGAAAAAGGCCTTCTGTTTCACTTATTCCTGTGGCACCAATCACTTTTACAGTGTCTTGACTTAGTTTCCCTTCTAAGGTATTATAGTGGTTTTGATTCACCAATTTGAGAGTTTCCAGGACAATGCGCCAATTTATGTAGTGGATTTAGCTCTGGCTAAATCGCCAGTGCTCTCACTAGAATTATTTACTCATTTCTTGCTGTGAGATAGGATTAGGAGGAAGGTAAAACAGGCTCAAACTTTGAAGAGTATAAAGAACTTTATTAACAGAAACTAAAAGAAAAAATAATAAGAATCAGAATAAAACTTTCACAACACTTCTCCTGCTCCCTACACTCTCTTTTCTTTCACACTGAAAACGTACAGAAACAAATCAGTCAGTTTACCATCTCTAAAATAGTCTTTCAACAATTTACTTAGAGAGGAGTCTCTCTCTTCAGTCTGTGAAGGCTTCTCTGCAAGAAACAGTTTTCTCGTGGCTAAAATTTCCTTGAATGGCAGCCATCCAGAAAATCTGCAATCATGAAATCCCTCCCATTTTTTCAGCCTTCCCATAGCTGAATTTATGGGCTATGTCAACTTATGGTGCATACTTTATGGATATAGCAGTTCAAGCAAAGGATCTCTTCATCTAACTCTTCTTTCCTGAGGGCAGAAAGGGTCTTCATCGCTTTCTTTGTCTTTGTGTAAACTTCTCATGGGATCACACCTACTTCAATATCTGCTTACTTCAGCACAAATGCCTCTGCTCATGTCTACAGTTAGAACGTTTCATCCACCCCATATACATTTCTATGACTTACAGGGAAAACAAGATCTGATTTATCCATCATATCTTCTCCATAGCTTACAAGAGAATTGCATTACAAGACATCTCCTCATCCCCTCATCTGGGACCTGACTCTTCCTTCTTGTATGACTTCAATATCTCCATGCTGTTTCTGTGTGTGTCTTCAACTCTGTCCTTTTCTTTCACGCGAGAGAGAATGGAAAGTCTTCAAGTCTCATCTGTGCAGTGAAAGAGTTAATATCTTCCCTGGGCCTGCAGGTGGTCATGTGATCCCTGCTGGGTCACAACCGGGAGCTGTTTACAGTGGAAAGCATTTTGGGAGCCATGCTGGAGACCAGCCTGACTGAGCCTGTTACCTGTATTTGTCCTGGTTTAGGGCAAATTTGGGGGGAAATCTCCAGAAGGAGCCTCCAGAAAGCAAAACCCCATGACTCCTCCCCCCACCATCGGGTTCAGGAAGAATTTCCTCAAAGAGTAGTAGAAAAAAAACTGTTTATTTAATAAGCAAAACACTCCCCAGCACAAAAAAAACAACACCAGATGACAAAAAACTCTTTCATCGCTCTGAAAGGATGACAAACTCAGAAAGTCTACCCTGCAAGTGGTCACCCAGTTATTGGTCCCTGGCGCTGGGGATGACTGCTGCAGATCACAGAATGCAGACTCCCGGTGTTTCTTGGTGTTTCCCAGGTCCCCATCTGGAACAGGTTCAGATAGTATACAGGAAAGAAAAAAAAAACAGTCCAGGGAAAAATTTGGACTGCCTAGCTAAACTAACTAATAAGCAAAAGCAAGGGCAAATGCAAAAAGTAGGAGCAAAAGCAAGCAAGCAAGCAAGCAAGTGAGCAAGCCTAGCCTCTCCTAAACACAGACCATGGGGGAGGTGAGCCTGCTGATAACAAGACAAAACAAACCTTCACTTTCAGAGTCAGTCCTGAAAGCACAGAACATAATCCCAAGTATCAACAGAACACACGATTGGGGATACAAGCACCATAACGTCACCCTAGGACATTCCACCCCTAATCTCCATATCGTGAACTGAGGCTTTTTCTCAGCCCTCAAATGGGGTTCTTCACCCTTCCTCCGGTCTAGCTCAGCTGTTAGGGTGATGGCTTCCGGGGCCCTTGCCTCATGGACGTAAATAAGATAACAAAAGAGGCTCTTTCCCCTGATGAAGTTACAGGGTTTATTTCTCGTGGGTAGCGAGGAAAAGAGGGAGGGAGAGAAAAAAAGAGACAGAGGTCATGGGGCACAGATCTTTTCTAGGGTCTGGAAAGGGGGGCGGAGAAAAATTGGATCCCGGCCAGCCCTGTATGGTCAGGAGGGGAGAGGGACCAAGCTACAGGGCATAGCAGGGGTCACGGAATGTACCATTTACAATGCATCTAGGAAATGCAACATCTCCACGTTTTTTGTTTAACAAAGTTGAAAGAGGGATATTAGTTTCATTCAAATTATGATTTTGCCCACCACCCTGTGAGTCCCCAGCTTTTGAACAGTCCATTGAACCAATCTTCAGATTAGGGTAGCATGGATGTTAGGAGCTCTCGAGGTCAGGTCCATACAGCAAAGTCCTTCAAATTCCTGGCACTCATGTCCATGCAGCAGTAGGAGAAAATCTATAGCAGCACAATTTTGGAGTGTGTGTGCCAGGGTCACCCAGATGTTCTGACGTGGTTGAAGGACGATTCATGCAGCTGCTAAACTGTTCAGTGTTAATAGGAAGACAACTTGAATGGGGTTCCTCACAGGACCTAGACAAGAGAAGCTTTTCTCTAAAAGGAAAGACAAACATTATAAAACCTGTTAAAAGTCTCTATCTGCCAGAATGCCATCCTTTAGGAGGATTTCTTTTCCTTTTTTCCGGCGGCGTCTTCTTTTTGAAGCCACAGCCACCTGCTGCTCCTTCCCCTCAGTTGGAGCAGGATGCTTGGGGACATATGGTTTCACCCACTTTTGGGGAATCCACCGAGGGCCTGAGGGAGTGGATGCGCACACATAGCCACGCCCCCAGGTAACGAGCTCATAGGGACCTTTGATTTCCCAGGTTTCTGGGTCCCTAATCAAAACTGGAGGATGTTGGGATAACTTGAACTGTTTCCCACTGTTAAAGTGACGTACCACAGGTGGACTCATGTTCTCAAATGAACAATTCAGGAAATTGATAGTAAACATGGCTTTGCAGAGCTTCTGCTGTGGAGACATCCACACAGTTGAACTGCTCTGTTTAGTCAAAACCTGCTTGAGGGTCTGATTGGCTCAATCAACTACACCTTGGCCTGTGGGGGAGTGAGAGGTGCCAGTTTTATGTTCCACTCCCCACTGCTGGACGAATTCCAGGAACTCCTTGGACTTATACGCTGGGCCCTTATCAGTTTTGATTTCCCTAGGGATCCCCAACACTGAAAAGGCTTGCACCAGGTGTTGTTTGGTGTGCATTGCCCTTTCTCCTGCATGGGCAGAGGCATAGACTGCGCCTGAATACGTGTCAATGCTAACATGCACATATTTGAGGCGACCAAAACTAGGAATGTGTGTGATGTCTGTCTGCCATACCTCACAACTGCCAAGACCTCAGGGGTTAACCCCCATGCCTATTGAGGGCATGGTGTGCAGCTGACAGTTGGGACAGGTGGCCACAATGGCTCGAGCGTGACTCCGTGTTAGCTGGAACTGATGCATTAGACCTGGTGTATTCTGGTGATACTGCTGGTGGCTCAGCTTTGCCTGTTGGAAGATGTCAGGAAGGCGTGCTTGTTCTGCTGGGGTTGCTTGTTCTGCTGGGGTTGCAAGGGAGTCTGCCTGACGGTTCCCTTCTGCAATTTCACCTGGCAAATCTGTGTGTGATCTCACATGCATCACATAGAACGGGTGTTCTCTATGAGAAATCAAATAAATTAGTTTGGAAAGCAACCTGAAAAGCTGTTCATTTTCGATGTGTCTGAGCACTGCCTGCTCTGCCCTGGACACTACCCCCGCTACATAGGCTGAGTCTGTTACCAAGTTGATTGGTTCTGAGAACTTCTCAAAGGCTCTCACGACTGCTGCCAGTTCAGCTACCTGGGGCAATCCTTCCACAAACTCAACATCAGCTTCCCAATGCTGAGTCTGAGGATTTCTCCAAGTCATCACAGACTTGTGGGACGCCCCGGATGCATCCATGAACACTGTGAGAGCTTTGAGTGGTCTCCGACGCCTCTTCTCACGAGGAATGAGGTGGAATTCCTCATTAAACAGCTTGTGAGACGGGGCATGGACTGATATTTGTCCTCTGTAGCTGTCCAGGGCTAATTGGAGACTGGCATTGCTCTGGAGCAAGTGCTCAAACATCTCTTTAGTCAGTCTTTCAGGAGAGTTCCTTCCCTCCTCAGACAGTTTAACAGGGAGGTGAATACATGTGAAGTCACAACCAGCTAGTTCATACAGTCTCATCCTTGCTTTCCGAATCAGCTGAGCTATTAACTCTTGTAGCTTAGTGATAGTTTTGGTCTTTGGTGGGAGAGGAAGACCCACTCTATGATTAAGAGTGACTCTCTCTGCTCCTTGATCCATTGGAATAATAACCCGTGTAAGTGTGGCAGTTTTCCTAGGACAATGAATTTGAAGGGCAGCTCGGGCTGGTAACGGTGAGCTTGCCTCTCTCCTAAAGTCTTTTGTACCTTTTATATTGCAGTCTTTGCCTCTGGGGTCAGTTCCCTGGGAGAAAGCAGCTCTCTCTCCCGCTTCAATAAATTGAAGAGAGGTTCTAGGTCCTCATTAGTGAGGCCTAGCCAGGGCCTAACCCAGTTCAATGACCCACACAGGGAATGGAGATCTGCTAAGGTTTTTGGATTACAATTAATTTCCAATTTCGGCGGAACAATGGTCTGTGCAGTAATTTCCAGGCCCAGGTACTTCCAAGGTGGCATCTTTTGGACTTTGTCCTCCTGCAATTGAAATCCAGCAGAGGTTAAAACTTTAACCACTAGGTCAAGTGTGTCTTGGAGTAGAGAGTTATTGGGGGCACACACTAGCACATCATCCATGTAATGAAGGATGATGGCCTCCTTTCTCTGGGCACGCACCTGGGACAGCAATGAGGCCACATGCCACTGGCAAATGGAGGGACTACATTTTAATCCCTGGGGCAAAACTTTCCAGTGGTAGCGCTTCATTGGGGCTTCTCGATCAATGGTAGGCACCGAGAAGGCGAACCGTGGGGCATCCTCTGGGTGTAGGGGAATGTGGAAGAAACAGTCCTTGATGTCTAGAACAGCTAATTGCCAATCTCTGGGAAGCACTGTTGGAGAAGGCATTCCAGGTTGGAGAGACCCCATGTCCTCAATTACTTTGTTTATTCCCCGGAGGTCGTGGAGCAGCCTCCACTTGTCCTTCCCTGGTTTCTTTATCACAAAAACCAGGAAATTCCACACACTTGTGGTCTCCTCTATGTGGCCTTTAGCCAATTGCTCCTCCACAAGCTCCTCAAGCGCCTTGAGCTTCTCCTTACTCATCGGCCACTGTGCTACCCACTTTGGGTTATCATCTAGCCATTTCAGCTTTTGGGTAGGGCGCTCTACAGTGGCCGCCTCTAAAAATCCCGAGGAGTTTTATGAATAATCAATTTCACCCCCCACTGGGACATGGTGTCTCTCCCCCATAGAGGGCATTTATAGTCTGTAAGAAATGGACGGATGCTAGCCAATTTTCCATCCGGCCCTCAATTTGCACGATGCTTTTTGATATTTTTGCCAATTTGACTCCTCCTACACCCTGGATTCTGCCTGCCACAGGCTGAAGTTCCCAATGTGACAGCCACATCCCTTCACATCAGCACCTGTGTCCAGTACCCCCTCCACATGGAGGTGATCTGATCCACGGGTTAGGTTGCATGCCAGAGAAGGTTTGTCCTCACCCACCACTTCTGCCCAGTAGACTTCAGGTGATTTTCCATCTACTGGGACATCCGCTGGAATGGGAATGGCCTGGGCAAGGATTTGTCCCTCAACCAGGTAATATGGTGGTAGAGGACATCGTGCCAGGAGAATGAGGCCAGTTATGCTACCCTTGATGGTCATGGGAGCTACCTCGATCTCTAGGGGTGTGTGTGCTGTGTCCCCGACAACAAAGTACTCACTGTCCAGTTTCATGTGGTTTAACGTCACATCCTGTGTACTGTTAGGTAGGTCCACTGTAATGACTGTCCAATCAGGTGACCTGAAATGAAAACCTTTGGTAGTCACAAGCCTAAGAGGGCCTAGTGGCTTCCAAACCTTGTTAATTGAACATTTAATATTTTGATTGCCATGCAGCCCCACACCCTCTATCCCATCCTCCCCCTTTTTGTTTATTAAGAGAGAGTTTTTTGCGAGTGTGGAGCCCGCTGTATTTATAGCAGAGCGCGCTATTGTGTTAATGGCGGGTATGCGCTGTAAATCTAGTTTTTTTGTTTGTTAGTCTTCTTCTGTTTCTGGTTGTGTGGACAGTATCTGGTGAAGTGTCCCGGCTGCTTGCACTGGAAGCAGATAATGTGCTTCAGCTGCTCTGGTGACATTGGTTGCTTCTTGGCTTCTGGTGTTACAGCTGCCATGGTCTTTGGGTGTGCCAGTCCTGGATTTCTTTCGTGTCCACTGAGCAGTTCTGCTTTCCTGGCGCAGGCTTCTGTCATCTGTGCTAAGCTAGGTGCTGGCTCTAGGGGAAGGCCAAGGATAACCCTACGGCAGGTTTCATTAGCATTCCTCTGAGCCATCTCTTTA
Organism: Sturnus vulgaris; assembly: GCF_052056855.1. Lineage (NCBI taxonomy): Eukaryota > Metazoa > Chordata > Aves > Passeriformes > Sturnidae > Sturnus > Sturnus vulgaris. The sequence continues at coordinate 64,649,745 of NC_142282.1, forward strand.
ATTAGTTCAGCTTGTACCACTGGGTCAGACACCTGTCTTTCCACTTGCGCACGAAGGCGATCTACAAACTGTAAGAAATTCTCAGAAGCAAACTGTTTAATGTTAACATAACTGCCTTTAGTATCTACTGTTGGTAATTGATTAAAAGCCTTTTCTGCAACATTGCATATTTTATCCAGGACAGACTTGGATAGTACTCTGGTTTGGCTTTCGGGGCAATGCCAATCCTTTTCCCCACATAGGTGTTCATATGTTATGTCATTATTATCAGTATCTTTTGCATCATCTGAGCTTTTTAAAAGCTCTAGTATGTCTTGGTTTGAAAGACAGGTATGGTCTAAGGAAAGGCAGGAGCCCTTTTTCTGCGATGCAGAGTGCAACCCCCCTCCCTTTTAATTATTTTAGGTCCAATTCAGATGCCTTCAGGCAGGAGATATGGGGATAAGAATAACAGTTCTTTACTGGTATCTAACAAGGCAGAAAAACAACAACAGGTATAAAAATTGGCAACAGAACAGAACAGTCTAGCTCCGCTCCAGTCCCTTCTGGCCGCAGGCCGTCTCCCTGTGCTGTTACCGGTGCTGTGGGGGCAGGGCAGGTCCCGCGCAGTTGAAGAGGGCTGGAGTGATGACGGCCGGGCCCAGGGGAGAGAGGGGATGGGGAAAGTTACTCGCCCCTCAGGGTGTCGGTCGTGGTGCTCAGCAGAGTGTCCGGAGATAGTAGGGTGAGCTGGGAGAGCAGCAGAGCGATGTCCAAAGGCAGGGAGTGTGGATCTCAGTGCTGGGATGGCAGGGGAAGATGCCAGAGCGGAGCCCAGGTTGTCTTCCCACTCCACGAGCCAAGCGAGAGAGAGAGAGCCCCGCTCCAGACCCCCCATCCCACCTTTCCTTTTCCGGTGCCCCCCCCCCCCCCCCTCCAGCCACCCCCCTACGAGAGAACATTATCTGTCGTTTTAAGGTGTAGCCACAATTACTTAGCATAACAATGGGAGAAAATTCCACTGAAAGAAAAGGGCATAATTCAACCTCCAACATAGTAAAAGCACTTTTAAAGATCTTTTCCACAGGCTTTCCCATAGATCATATTCTGAAGAAGTTAACAGACATCGGAAAAGCTCTTTGATATCATATGGAATCAGTTCGTTTGAGTTAAAGGTGGATCTCATCATGCCTTTAAAGATTTCACTATTTCTACCAAATTTTCTCTGTACTTTACAAATTTCCTTTTTATCTTGATAGGACAAAGGTTGATAACTTTTTCTACCATTCCTCTTACCAAGATAAACTACAGGAGCAACTGATGGTATATACTCTTTTCCCTGGTGTTGACTTTCAGGACTGGGCATCCCCCCCCCACCCGGCCCCAGAGGCTGCCCACCCCCCCCCACCACGGGGGCACCATCCGTCCCGTAGGGGCTGTGAGCTGATCCTTCCCCAACCCCACCCCCATAGGCACTGAACCCATCATGGGCTCCACTGCCCTCCCCCACCCCGCAGCAGCTTGGAGACCAGGCATGTGAAACCGGAGTGGGAGAGGGGTGGTTGGATTCAGGGTTGCAACACCTGTGGGCGGGGTCGCCGGGTGCTGTGCAGGGCCGGGTCTTGGAGGGGGGAGGGGGCAGTGGAGCCGAGGGCAGGGATGGGTTATGGGAGGGGACAGGCTTAGGGGCAGGGACGGGAGGGTGAAGGGGGTTGCGGGATGAAGGAGAAAACACGTGGCTGCCACCATATGGGACCCCCCACCACGCTGTCTACCGCATGGCCAGAGCTATCTGGGACCCCAACCCCGACTCCTTCAGGCGTAGCCACGTGGCCGTGGCCCAGGGGGGAAGGGAACAAGGAAGGAATGCTGACAATTTTCGAAAAATTATCAGAACCGGGATACTGGGGAGGACCCAGGGACTCAGAGCAGTCACAGCTGTGCTGGGCACCCTGCACCCCCCAGGGAGACCTGTGGGTCCCCTCCAGGTCCGCGTTATAGGGTTTTGGGGAAAGGGAAGGTGAGTCTGAACCGTTTTGCTGCTGCTGTCTGTTGTGTTCTGTCTGAATTAAAAGTTTCCGAATTTGTAAGAATATCGGGAGGAATGCAGAGGCTGTTTTATCTCTATTTTCCACTTTTAAAGTTAATATATCCCCTATTTCATCCCAAAATGAAATTGAATTTATGAATTTATTGAATTTTGGAATTCAAGGTCAGATTTTTCAACAGACAGCCAGCTGGCAAAATGGGCTAATTTTTTCTTAGATATTAAAACATTTCCTGAACTTAATATTTCCCTGAGTTGGTTTCTTATACTCTTTTATAAGGCAGATTGCTGTAAGCCCATGATGTTTAGCAATTTGCCACTATATCCACCCCACTACAGTTAAAAACACAGGAAAGGAGTTAGGTGTTAAGACATGCCAGGTACATCACGGTTTTCAGGCTTTACTGGATGCGGAGCCAATGTTAATTTCGCCGTTTCTGTCGGTAAAACCTACATGGCACCCGCGCCGCTGTAGGGACCGACCCCGCTGCAAAAACCCGCAAAAACACGCAAAAAAAACCTCAGTGCCACCGCTTTGAAACCGATCAAAGCTGCCTGCCTGCTGTTTTCTGCGCCTGGGGTGGCCGCATCCAGCCCCCCCCTCCACGCTCTGCACCACTTGGCCGCGGGCACACCGAGCAGCGCACACTGCGCACACACCCGTGCCGCTGCTCTCCCCGAGAGCAGCGCTGTGCCGCCAAAATGCCACCGGTGTGACCCCCCCGCAGAGCTACGGGAAACCACCCACCGCGAAAGGAGGCTTTCACTCACCTTTTTTTCTTGCAGGCAGAGGCGTCTTTGTAACTGTAGTGCGTCTACGTCCAGAACCGACCTGCCTGGGCTTCTGACAGGCTCCCGGTTCGTGCTTAAAAGTCTTTGAACTGCACAAAATGCAGCTTAAAGAAATTTAAGCTAGTTGATCAGCTCCAAGGTTCCCTGAATCCCGAAACTTGGAGTCACAGCCAAACGTGGGGTGCTGTGTAGCGACCATTCACGTTGGGGCACCAACTGAGGCTTTTTCTCAGCCCTAAAATGGGGTTCTTCACCCTTCCTCCAGTCTAGCTCAGCTGTTAGGGTGATAGCTCCCGGGGCCCTTGCCTCATGGACGTAAATAAGATAACAAAAGAGACTCTTTTCCCTGATGAAGTTACAGGGTTTATTTCTCTTGGGTAGAGAGGAAAAGAGGGAGGGAGAGAAAAAGAGAAATAGAGACAGAGGTCAGGGGGCACAGATCTTTTCTAGGGTCTGGAAAGGGGGGCGGGGAGAAATTGGATCCCAGCCAGCCCTGTATGGTCAGGAGGGGAGAGGGACCAAGCTACAGGGCATAGCAGGGGTCACGGAATGTACCATTTACAATGCATCTAAGAAATGCAACAGTGAACATACTATTAAAAAGCATGTAAAAACTTCATCAAGTAAAAACTTCAATCTTTCACTTACTCAGACACTTTTCCTTCCATCTCACTGGCTCAAACCTTTGACACTTACACATTTCCTTCTATCTCACTTGCTCAGACCTTTGGGCCAATTTGTAATTACTTGCAAAATCCCAGGGCAATTCAGTTTTCCAATCCGGGCATGCTATGTGATGAGGGCAATCCACTTGCTCCATGTAGCGCTGGTGGCATGGTGGGTAGAGGGAACCTTTCCTCTGAACATCCACCTCAGCACCGGTAGTCAGGGTGCCAGGAGATGTTGTGCTTCTGTACCAGTCACCTCTGAGGCAGCTTGGACTCCTGCATAGGTGACAAAGATTTTATTCTCTGTTGGGGTGTAGTTAGCTTCAGACCCTCTGTAGCTCCGACTCCAAAACCCTAATGGTCGGCCTCGAGTCTCATCAGGCACCTTCTGCCAAAGGCTCCAGGACAAACCATGGCTCCCAGCTGCAGAGTAGAGCATGTTCTTCAAATCTGGTCCCGTCCTGACTGGGCTAAGGGCTACTGCATGAGCAATTTCCTGCTTTATCTGGGCAAAAGCTTGTTACTGCTCAGGGCCCCAATGGAAATCGTTCTTCTTGGGGGTAACCAGGTAAAGAGGGCTCACGATCTGACTGTACTCAGGAATGTACATTCTCCAAAAACCTATGGCACCTAAGAAAGCTTGTGTCTCCTTCTTGTTGGTTGGTGGGGACATAGCTGTGATTTTGTTGATGACATCAGTAGGAATCTGACACCGTCCATCTTGCCACTTCACTCCCAGGAACTGTATGTCTCGAGCAGGTCCCTTAACTTTACTCATCTTGATGGCAAAGCCAGCTTCCAGGAGGATTCAGATGATTTTCTCTCCTTTCTCAAATATTTCTGCTGCTGTTTTCCCCCACACAATGATATCATCAATATATTGTAAATGTTCTGGAGCCTCACCCTTTTCTAGTGTTGTCTGGATAAGTCCATTGCCAATGGTAGGACTGTGCTTCCACCCCTGGGGCAGCCGGTTCCAGGTATACTGCACTCCCCTCCATGTAAAGGCAAACTGAGGCCTGCATTCTGCTGCCAGAGGAATGGAGAAAAATGCATTGGCAATATGGATAGTGGCATACCACTTGGCTGCCTTGCACTCCAACTCATACTGTAGTTCCAGCATGTCCGGCAAAGCAGCACTCAGTGGTGGAGTCACTTCATTCAATGCACGATAGTCCACTGTCAATCTCCATTCTCCTTCAGATTTATGCACAGGCCAAATGGGGTTGTTGAAGGGTGAGTGGGTTTTGCTGACCACCCCTTGGCTCTCCAGCTCTCGAATCATCTTATGGATGGGAACCCCAGCATCTCGAGTTGTTCTGTATTGTCGGTGATGCACTGTTGAAGTGGCAATTGTTTTTTTCATTAATTTCAAGTCAGGCTCACATCAGCTTCCACCAAGGTAAAGTCCTGTGATCCACCTGTCATGCCAGCAATAGAGACAGATTCTGCCCCCACATATCTTGATGGGACTAATGTGCATTGGGCACCAGTACCAACCAAAGCTTTATACTTTTGTGGTTCTGATGTGCCAGGCCAACAAATCCACACAGTCCAGAAAACACGATTTTCCCTCGCCTCTCCCTGGCTAGAGGCAGGCCCCCTCTAAGCCTGGTTGTCCTTCTTTCCTTGGGCATATATCTTAGAGGTTCCTTCAATGGGATTAGACATATCATCATCATCATCATCATCATCATACTTGGCAGTTTGGCTACGGGCAACTGGAGCTGCTCTCCTTTTGGTTGAACTTCCTCTTTGAGTCTTGCCTTCCTTCAATTCACGCACCCATTGTGCCAGAGCAGCAGTAGATTTTCCATCCCATCGCCTCATGTCTTCTCCGCAATCACGCAGGAAGAACCACAGCTCAGCTCGTGGGGTGTACCTTCTCTCCCCATCGGGGGAACGTCTGTGTTGGATACCAGGGCCTCTAATTTGTACTGCTGAGATTTGGAGAAGGTCCTCTTTAATCTCCTCCCTGAGTCTCTTATGATTCTCCTCTATCTTGTCTTCTAATTTCTGCAGATGTGTTTCCACTGCTGCGATTCTGGCTTGTGCCGGGCCATGTACAGCATCTGCATATGCTCAGAGCTTCTTCTCCATATTGAGCACGGTCTCATCCCTCTCATCCTGCTTCATTATTGCTAAATCAGAAGCGTATTCATGTGGCGCAAGCCATACAAGTTTTTGCCACATCACAGATGTACATGGTACCAAGTCCGGATTCCTAGTTGTTATGCCATCTGAGTAGATAATCTCTGCCACTGCCATTTCTCTCAGGCATTGGATCCCTTGTTCTATAGTCTTCCACTGGGTCTGCTGCATATAAAGATCGTCTGCACACAGGTATCTTTGTGCTACACTGTCCAGGACCCGTGCCCAGAGGCTGTGAGTGTTAGGCCCCCTCATCATTCCTTGGTCGATGACAGGATCATGTGACAGGGATCCCAAATGCCTGGCTTCAGTGCCGTCCAGAATTGTAGCCTCGCCTGCAGCATCCCAAAGACGGACCAACCAACTAATTATAGACTCATCAGGTTGGCGGGTGTAATCCTTTCTTAGGCCACGGAGGTCCTTTAGGGAAAAGGACTCATTATTGGCCTCTGATCTTGTACCAGTTGCTTTGACTCCTGGTTTTACATCAGGAGTTGTTGAGGGTCCTTCTCCTGTATTATCATCATCATCCGCTGGTCGATCGGTCTTGTCTGTGCACTTTCCACTTCTCGTGCTAGTAGCAACAGCTATTGATTGAGGCTTACTGACTGGTTTAGCTGCTGGCTTAGGCTCACTGTCTGGTTTAGCTGCTGGCCTCGAGCCTGGGGTGTTAGCTGCAGCCTGAGTGACTGGAACAGTGGCTGATTTATCTCCCTGTCCCCCTTCCTCTGTCTGCTGCCCTACAGTATCTAGAAGGGTGCGATAAGCATATGCCAGGGCCCAGCTCACTGCAATGATCTTTTCCTCCTTGGAGTTATCATGGCACTTCTCTTTCAGGTACTTTACCACCTCAGCTGGGTTCTGAATTTGTTCACATGGAAAGTCCCAGGCTATAGGGTGAGAAAATTCCTTTAAGATTTGGCCCATATCCTCCCATTTCCCACACCACTCAGGATTTCTCATGCCTGGCTCTACTCCTGGGTCAGGGGTATCATCAGCCCCTCTAGAAATCTCAGCTGTCATTCTAGAGAAACTGCAGACTGTATAGAGAAAGCTTTGGCCACTTCTCTTTCTACAATATCTAGGGCCAGTAGAACCACTTTGAGTTCCGCAAGTTGACTTGATCCACCCTCTCCTTCAGTGGCCTCTGCGACCCGTCGTGTGGGGCTCCATACAGGTGCTTTCCACCTCCAATTCATCCCTATGATGCGACAGGAACCGTCGGTGAATAAAGCGTAACGTGTTTCCTCTACTGGCAGTTGGTTGTATGGCGGAGCTTCTTCAGCCCGTGTCACTGCTTCTTGTTCCTCATCTGTGACACCAAAACTTTCACCTTCAGGGATACAAGCACCATAATGTCTCCCTAGGATAGTATTCAAGCGGAAGAAAGGAGTTCCCGGGGATTGTTCAATTTAAAAATTATGTTCACAGAGGCGTGTTCAACTTTCTCAGTGGTTTAACAGGTTGTCAGTTCTAAAAATCAATCGCTGGGTTTTGACAGACATAGAGGAAGCTCTCAGTGGCTTCTTTAAAAAAAAAAAAATTATTTCCTTGGGTGTCTTCTTCCTTCCTCACTGAATGTCATATGTGCAAAAGTAGCACAGGCATTTAACACAGAATATGTTGCCCTTGTATCCACCAAAACATCCATTTCATCTTTCCCCAGCTTAGCTATAACCAAAGGCTCTGCTGGGGAAGAGACCTTTGGTGCCCCTCATTCCCCATTCACAGCTAGTTCGGGAGCTGGGTCTGAAAATTTCTTCTTCGCCAACACTGGACACTCCTTTTTCCAGTGTCCTTTCTTCTTGCAAAAAGCACATTGGGTCCTATCCAGAGGAGTTCCCTTTCTAGTTTCCTTAGATGTCTTTTCCTGATCGATCCCCTTACACTGCTGGCCTTTGCATCTATTGCACTTGTGGCAATTTTCCCCATCCTTTGAATCTCCAATTTTTGAACCCCTATTTCAATATACCTTCCAAGCAATATCCAACAACTTACTTAGATCTTCCTTCTGCTGTACGTTTTGCAGTTTTATTCTTATATTGTCTATATACTGACCTATAAACAGATAGACCAAGTTTGCTGTCCCTTCAGCTGATTTGAGGTCCAGAGTTGTGTACTTTCGTGCAGCCTCTTTTAGCATTTTCAAAAAGTCTGTGGGTGATTCATTTTCATTTTGCTTTATCTTGTATAATCTCGACCAATTTATTGTTTTAGGAATTGCATTTCTCATCACATAGACCACCCAATTCTGATATCGTTTCAACCATTCCATTTGCTGTCTTACATTGGAGTCCCACTTTGAATCCTCTGAAGGGAAAAAATCATTAACTGACCCTTGAAGAGTACCAGCCGCTATCTGTGCCTCTATTGCAGACTGAACTGCCCTCATTATCATCTCTTTCTTTGTTCTATCAAAGTTTCCATTATGGCTTCGAAATCGTTCCAATCTGAATTCGGTGATTAATTGGCTCTTTCTACAAAATTACCTACTTTTCTGGGATTGTGTCTATACTGCTTGACTGAGGGCTTCCACTGCTGCAGCTCAACAAGAGAAAAGGGAACCCTTATTAAGACAGGACCCTGGCTGTCCATAGCTTGTCTCAAGGGATCTTGTATAACAACTTCATTCTTTTTAGATCTGGTGCACCCAGCCACAGGGCTAGAGGCTGCTATAGCCTCTTGTGCCCTTTTTCCTTTTTTCCCTTTCTCTTCCCAGCTGCAACAGATGTTTATTCCTCAGTTTCCTCCCCTTCAGAGTAGGTGTTGGAGTGTATGCTGGCAGGTTTGCTTTTAATAGGTTTTGGTTCTGCAGTTTCCCTTCTCAAGGGAGGAGGAGAGTAGGGAGGGTGAGCCTGCCTTTCTTTTTTCTTGGGTGCCCATATTATCTCCTTTGAGAAATGGAGCCCACTCTTCAGTTGGATTTTAAAAAAAATTAATAAAGGACAATAGAGGACAAAATCAATAAAGCAAAAGTAACAGCGCTGGGTACATAGCCATAGCCAGTGGCACACTGGCTCACCATAGCAACTCTTCTTATATACCCTTTATATTGCATTGGTCAAATACATATTCATAAAGATTATACATATTCAAGCATTTATTTGAACTTGCTTACATGTTCCAGGAACTTTTTAGCATGGTCCCTCCTCTGATCCACCTTTTTAGAGCATGCGCAGTAATCTTGGATGTGGTTTTGAGGGTTGTGGGTCACATCCTCATAATGCCCTCCTGTTCCCTGGTTTCAGCAGGTGACATTTGTGGATAGTTGAAGTGACAGTAGCAGGGGTCCTCATCACACCCATTCCTCGAATGTTATCTGACCACACAGATGGTTTAGCTATTTCACTTATTGTAAGTTAACCACAAGTACTCTAAATCAACATCAGCTACTTCGCAAATATGTTTGAGTTATTTTAATTATTGCCAGTTAGTTACAAAAATAAAAGCATTAGTTATTATTTCACAACTACAGCTACTTCTGCAAAAGTTAACATATTATAATGCACAGCACATAGCATCCACTTTAATATTTGCAAAAGACAAAACTATAATATATGTTTATCACATTTCCCCACCTGCAGAATCGGAGCTACCTCCCACGAGGTAGGTGCCAGGTTTCCACCCGGTGCCCCCCCAGAAGCACTGGGGTATGCATAGGTCGCAGGCCAAACCGTTGGACCAAAAGTGGGTCCCATTCCCCCACCCTGGGCTGCATAGGTGGGGGAGAGGTGAGAGGCAGATGGGAAAGCCAGGCTCCTGCCCACCACCTCATTTTCCCTTTGCTGTGGCACAGAGTAGCGCCCTCAACCTCAGCAGCATAGATGGTAAGGGAAGAGAGAAGCAGCTGGGATGACCAGTCCCATTGCAGTAGCCAGGCTCCTGCCACCCCTACCCTGCACCGTGGGCAGAGCAGGGACCCCACCCCCACCCTTACTGGCAAGGGCTACAGTCCACACTGCCTACCATGACAGCCACAGCCGCACCACCCACAAAAGGTACGTCATCCCTGTCAGGAAAATTAATCCACAAACACCAGAGGTTTATGTCCAAAAAGGAGACAGAGGAGTCCTTTTTGCTTTATTCGAATAAAGGGAGAGGCCATGGGACATTCCCCTGGGATCTCTCAAATTTTTGGAGGACGCAGCCTCCTTTTTATCCTGTTTTCCCGGCCGCATTTCCCTCTCTCTTTCCCCATTGGCTTAGGTACTTGAGAGGCACAGACTTCCCGGAACGCCTGATACCTGAAATTCCCCTCTAATGTATAACCCTCCCTTTTAATTTTTAATTCTTACAGAATTCATAGTTTCCCCCCCCGTTGCTTCTTTCATCTTTCGATCTCCAATTTCATTTATCAGCAGCCCTACAGTTTGTTTGTAAAGGCAAATATCTCTTTCCATTCATCAATCAGTGGAATCCATCCCATTGTTTCTTTTATCTCTCAGTGCTAGTGTTATCTACAAGCAGATCCACAGCTCATTTGTAAAGACAAATTCAACATTCCTCTCAATCCCTCCTCTTTTATTTTTTAATAATTGTCTTTACAAACTTTAGCTATCATTGACTTAATTTTTTGTTCCTGAGTCTTTTTTGGTTTTGTAATTATTTGGAGTGACATCAATTTCTGTCCTTTTGTAACCATCTCTGGATCAGTAGGCGTGCCTATTACCTGCATCCCTTTGATTACATGTTGAATAAGTTGTACTAAGCAAGGGATCATGCATGGTAAAAAGATTAGAGTTGCTACAGCACATAAGAGGAAAAAAAGTAGTCGTTTAACCCATAGTCCACCAGGTAGCCAAGAAAACATGTCCCATTCCCATCCTTTCCATGTTTGGACTGGCACATGAGCTAATTTTCTTATTTCTTTTGCTATTTGTTTCACCACCTTTCCATTGTCATCTATTTGCAAACAGCAGTTTGAGTCATTAAATTTGCCACACACTCCCCCTTCTTCTGCTAATAAATAGTCTAATACCATCCGGTGTTGAAATATTGCAGTTCTCATCTGAGTAGACTGGTCAGCAAGAAGGTCAAGAGCTGTAGCTGTCTGGTTACTTACTATGTCAAAGACAGCTTGTAACCTAATTATCTGGTTTAAATTATAAATGAGTTCTCTGGCACCTGATATTAATTCATTAGGATTCCAAGTGGCTGGTCTGTAGTGTTGTATGATTCGGTCAGGTGGCCATTCATCTTCACCCCATCTTTGGGTGCTCCCTCCAGCCAGGGATACATCAATTGACCGCTTTTCTCTAATTAGATCATCATATACCTTGATTCCTAAGTGATTTCCCTGAACCTGTGGTAGCAGAAAGAACAATGGTCTGATATACCCCACATAACATATTCCTGACCAGTTTGGGGGTAACCTGCGATATGCATGTTGGCCACAAATCCAGTAATGCCCCTTTAAAGCCCAGGTCCTGTTGGCAAAGGGACCTTCCCAATTTTCATGGTCAATTGGAGAGTCAAAATACAGCTTACTCCTTGGGCCTAGTGGTCCTCCAACAATGGTTGCCCCACCATAAGAATCACAGTAGTTGCATTTCCAAGCTCCCACATGAGGTTTCCACCTGCAGTTACATCCCAGATCTGTTTTGTTAGATTTGGACCAGAACCTATTAAAAAGGGTTCGAGTTCCATTTCGATGTTGCCATTTCCACTGGTAGTCATGGATAACGTGTGTCCTACTTGTGGAATTATCTCGGGGGCAGCTTAAAAATAAGGGGTCAAAAAACTTATCCTTCCCCACTGCTTTACAGCCTTCTAAATCTTTCTGGTAATTATGGTAGGAGCACTTTACCCAGCTACCATTTGTGAGCTTAACATGTGTTTGATTCCATCTGCCTTGATATCTGGAACAAACATAAGGAAGGCAGTTGGGGGTCGAACAATCTAAACCCAAAGATAAAGTCCAGTCACAAACGCTTTTTCCCCATGTATATGCTTCCTGTCCTATTTAGACAATAAGTGCCTCTTTCAGAAGAATGAAGCTGCCATGGACTTCCTTCTTCATCCCAAAATCCTGTTCCATTATGGGCCTCACTCAGGGTGCTAAACCACCACTTAGGTTCAACTGGGCTGGCCACCCATGGCCAGTTTTCAGATCCCCCTGGCCCTCCACAGACCCAACAGTTGCTAAGGTTAAAGGTTTTTGCTACTTCTTCTCCTAAGGTCAAAAAATTATTTTCCCATTCTTGGCCCTAACCTAACTGATAATATAAAGGGAACATTATTAAGAGAAACATTCTGATTGTGTAATCTAATTTCCTAACTTAATTTTTACTTTCACGTTGTCTTCCATACCACCTGTGGCGAGTGAAGGCACAGAAACAGCTTAACATAAACAATGACAGCAAGGGTTGGCCCCCAGTGACTGGAGATCTGAGAGGAGGGATGCCCACACAAACTATTTCAGCAGGCAGTCTGTGGGTAGGCACACGAGGCTTCCCCCGATGTCGACGCACCGGCTGTTGCTCCAGTCCACTCCTGCCGAGTGTCAGTCGCTGCTTCCCGTCCTTCTCCTCCAGCTGAGATGTCCAAACCTCCGGGACTGCAGAGACCTTGACACGAGTGTGATGGGTCCACCCGTGTTCAGCTGTCTTGATGGCTGTTTCTGTGGTCAGCAACACCTGGAAAGGTCCACGCCACTTCGCCACCAGTGATGCTTCTTTCCACTCCTTAACCAGGACCCAGTGTCCCGGTTGGATGTTGTGAACAGTAAAGTCCAAAGGCAGGGTCTGTGCCAGCTGAGCTTCCTGTCAAAGAGATTTCACAAGAGACAGTATCCGAGCCACATATTGTTTCAAGTACACATCACTTATCTCTATCCCCCCACTAGGCTGAGAATTACAAGGGTAAGGAATTCCAAACATCAATTCAAAGGGAGATAATTTAATATCTCCCCTGGGTCTGACTCTTATCCTTGCTAAAGCCAGGGGCAGGAGCCGTACCCACGGCATCTTAGTTTCTATCACCAGCTTCAGGAGATGTTTCTTTATTTCTCCATTCATCCTCTCAACCTGGCCCGAACTCTGTGGATGCCAGGGGGTATGGAGGTTCCACTGTATCCCTAAAGCAGTCATAACTCCTTGAAGAATTTTTCCTGTAAAATGAGTTCCCCTATCTGAATCTATTGCTTCCACCATCCCATATCTTGGAATTATTTGTTCCAAAAATATTTTAACAACTGATCCTGTAGTTGCTGAAACAGTTGGAAATGCTTCTGGCCACCTGGTTAATTGACATACTATTACCAGAAGATATTTAAATCTTACCACTCGAGGCATTTCAGTAAAATCCACCTGGCATCTCTGGAAGGGACGTACTGCCCAACGCCTCCCTCCCCTGGCCAGTTTCTTTGTAACTTTGTTGTTGGTTTTAGCACAAGTCAAACAACCTTCAATAGCTCGCTTTGCCAGGCTAAAGAGACTAACAGCAGTGTTCATTTTGAGGAAGGCTTCTGCCAGTCCTCGGGAGCCCCAATGACTCCCTTCATGAAGTTGTTTTAACAATTGTAAGGCTAGAGCTTTTGGTATCCACTGCTTACCATCCCTTGTAAACCAATTATTTTCTTCTTTCCTCTGTCCCACTCTTTTTAATTATCTCAAGTTTCTCTGGTGGAAAAGAGAGTTTCTCTGGCAACGGTGCAGTTACTGGGAGCAAAGGCAGGATCTTAGAGATTTCTGGCAACAATGCAGCTTTTCGAGCTTCTTCATCAGCCAGTCGGTTTCCTATTGCCTCCTCCGACCATCCTGCCTGATGCCCCTTAATGTGGATTATTGCCACCCTTTTTTTTTGGTAAATTCACTGCCTCCAATAGGCGAGAGATTAAGTTCTCTTGAACTAACGTCTTTCCTCTGCAGCTTAATAAACCTCTTTCTTCCCATAGTTTTCCAAATGCATGTATCACCCCATATGCATATTTAGAATCAGTAAAGATATTTACTGTCTTGTCCTGGTATAATTCACAGGCTCTCACAAGCACATACAGCTCTGTTATCTGAGCTGACCAGGTGGCTGATAACCTCCCCCCTTCCTTTAATTGCTTTCCATTCACGATAGAGTATCCTGTAAATCGTTTCCCTTCTACCACCTTGGAGGACCCATCAAAGAACACATTCTCTCCCTCAGGCCAGGGAATATCTCGTAGATCTTCCCTAGCCCGTGTCTGGAGGTCTATAACCTGGATACAATCATGGATTTCTTCCTGGCCCCCCTTTTCTCCAGGGCCATTTAAATAAGAGGCTGGATTAAAAATTTCCCCACCTTTAAATTCTAAATCCTCCTGTTCCATTAAACAAGATTCATACTGTAATAATCGAGCACTCGTCATCCACTTAGAGGCTCTCTCAGTTAACCAAGCTTTAATCTGATGTGGGACTTTAACAATGAGATACCCTCCCCTTGTCAGCTTTCGGGCCTCAGCCACCATCAGAGCTGTGGCTGCACAGTTCTGCAGACAATGGGGCCAGCCTCTGGCCACCGGGTCTAACAACTTAGAAAAACAGGCAACAGGCCTCCGTGTTCCCCCATGCTCTTGCACCAAAATTCCTTTAGCATGACCCTGTTTGACATTCACATATAGTTGAAATTCTTTTTCTGCATCTGGAAGAGCTAAGACTGGGGCCTTAACCAATTTGTCTTTTAATTTCTTAAAGCTTTTCTCTCCTTTTGGTGTCCATACCACGACATTAGGACTGTTTTGGGTCAAAAAGTTATATAAAGGTCTGGCCACCACAGAAAAATCCTCGATCCATGCTCTGCAGTACCCCACCAACCCTAAAAACTGCTGTAACTCCTTTTTAGTCTGGGGTAATGGTACCTGTAAAATCCCTTGTATCCTTTCTGGATGAATACACCGTAACCCTTCAGACAGAATGTGTCCCAAATATTTGACCTTCTTTTCTACTAACTGCGCTTTCTTTTTGGATAGTCTAAGTCCCTTTTTTGCAAGAAAATTAAGCAGCTTTACAGTAGCCTCTTCAACCACCTTTTCCTGTTCCCCTGAAAAGAGCAAATCATTTACATACTGCAACAACTTGACTCCTGAGGGTGGAGTAAACTCTCTTAATATTTTCTGCAAAGCTTGCCCAAACAGAACTGGTGACTCTGTATATCCTTGAGGGAGTACTGTCCGTGTCAATTGTTGTTTTATCATTTTCCCTCCTTCCTCCTGTTCCCACTCAAAAGCAAAATACTGTTTACTATCTTCTGTGATTGGACACCCCCAGAAAGCATCCTTCAAATCCAGTACAGAATAATACTGATGCGAAGAAGGGATTTGATTCAGGATTGTGTGTGGATCTGGAACTGTGGGATGCCTTGGTTTGACAATCTCATTTATTATTCTTAAATCCTGCACCATTCTGTAGGTTCCATCTGGTTTCTTAACCGGCAGGATAGGAGTGTTATAGGGAGACATACACGGCTCTAAAAGACCTGCTTTTAGCAGGGACTCAATAACAGGCTGTAACCCGTTCTTTCTCTCCCTTGAAAGAGGGTATTGCTTTTTAGACACCACTTGTCCTGGTTGCTTCAAAGTAATTTGGAGAGGCTCTATGTCCAGTTTCCCATATTTCCCTGGAGCTGCCCATACTTCCGGATTTATTTCAGCATAAGCCTTTTCAGACATTTTACACAAAGATATCACCGTTTCGGACTGCGTGTCACTTTTTACAATGCTAATTTGCATTCCCATTCTAGCCATCAAATCTCTTCCCAGTAAATTACAATCACAATTAGAAACAAACAAGAATTCATGCAGTTCAAATCTGTCCCCTACATCTATTAACAGCGGTTGAATAAAATGCACTCGCTCATCCTTCCCGCTTACTCCTTGAATAACCAAGGATCTTTTTGACAATTTCCCCCCCTTAGGTATAAAATTTAAGGTGGACCGAGAGGCCTCCCCCTTGTCTACCAGAAAACACACCTCCTCTCGATCCGGACCCACCTTAAAAGTTATCAAGGGCTCCTGAGTGGTGGGTCCTTGGTATAATAGGAGCCCCTGACACCCCTAACAATCCATTCCCATTATCCTCTGGACTTCCTTCTCCTGTGGGTCCAGTTGTTTCTGCGGACACTCGTTTTTCCAATGCCCTTCTGACCTGCAGATAGCACACTGGCTCTTCCCCAGCCGCTGTTTGGGTCGGCTGTCCCCTGCCGAGGAGGGAATCCCTCTGCCACTTCCTTGTGACCGACCCCATCCCTTCTGTCCCTGGGGACCCCTTGGATCCTGCGGTTTATTCCTCCGGGGCTGCAAAAACTCTGCCATCATCCTTGCTTTAGCTTTTGCCTTTTCCTCACCCCTTCTTACATATATCTGCTGTGTTTTTCTAACCAATTCCTCTAGAGGCTTATTCTGCCACTCTTCATCTTTCTGTACTCCTTTCCGTATATCAGGCCAGGCTTTAGTAACAAATTGTACTTTAAGCAATGTGTTGAAGGCTGGCCCTTCAGGATCCATCCCCCCGTCCTTCCTCAAGGCATCCCTAATCCTCTCCAACCAATGAGGGCTTTCCTGTTTCTCCTGTTTTAATGACATAGCCTTAGCTATGTTGTTAGTTCTGGGAACTGCTGACTTGATTGCCCTGATCAAATAAGCACGGTAATCACGGTGAGCCAGACTGGCCTGGTTATTTGGGTCCCACTGGGGGTCTGCCTGGGGGATGGCATCATCCACCGTAGGTGCATTGGGTCCAGCCCCTCCCCCCCCCCCCCGCTGCTTGTGGATGTTCATCCTCCCACAGCTGCCGAGCTTTCTGCAAAATCATTCGTTTCTCTGATGACCCAAACAAAATTCCCAAAAGAAAATCCCAATCCTTCCATGTATAATCCGTATTTCTCAAATATTCCTCTATCTTTTCCTCCACCCCTATGGGATCATCCAAATATGGGGGTAATTCTTTTTATAACCCTCTTATATCCTGGGTAGTAAGTGGTACAATTACAAATCCAAATCCTCCCCCTTGACTCCCCAAAGGAACTTGACAGAGTGGCATCTGGTGTACCCCTGTCTCTTGGGGGGCTTCTGATGCCCTAAACTGAGTTCCTCTTCTAGTTCTAGAGGGTGATACAACATGCTGCTCCCCTCCCCCTACACCATTATCCTTCTCAGGTGGGGCTGTAGGAATAACATTCTCCTGATCCCCTTGCTCTGAAAGTTGAGGATACAGACGACCTGCAGCTGGCAACACTGGAGGACAAGACAGGGGAAGGTGCTGAAAAACATCCCAATCCTCACCACTTTCCTCTTCCTCCTCTTTTTCCTCTTCTCCTTTTTTTCTTAACACATACATTTCTCTTGTTTCTTGTCTGACCCATATTAATCCACATTCCCTTTCAATCCATCCTTTCCAATTCTCCTCTAAATACCTCCACAAAATTCGACACAAATGAATTTTATCTGTTCCATAAGGTGGCCATATAAGTCCCCTTGTCAGCTTATACTCTGGCCACACAAAATAATATTTTACCATCATTTCCATAGTTACTTCTGGGTGAATATACAATCTGTCCCAAGACCTCAGCATTCTCCCCAAGGGACTCTCCAGGGGTATTATGGGATCGTCATCCCTTTTGCCGGGGTCCCTTCGGGGCTTCACCTTTCCAACCCTCTCTGGGTGCCCCGTTTTACCTGTGCTACCCACCATGGGTCCCCTCCCAGGTTTGCTCCCCGAAGATCCCATTTTACTCACTGGTGAGATTTTCAGTGGTTCTTCCCTGCGGACTCTTCACGGACCCCCCTGGTCCGCCACTCGTCTGTCTCCTGGACAGTCTCGGGAACCCAGTCAATCGCCCGGTACCGGCCAGCACCAAGGGGAGCTGATCACCCAAACTGGGTGAGGCGCCTTCAGCTCCACTCGCTGCCCGCCGCCCCGGACGGTGGAAAGATCCCGGACGAGCCCCCAAAATTGTCAGGAAAATTAATCCACAAACACCAGAGGTTTATGTCCAAAAAGGAGACAGAGGAGTCCTTTTTGCTTTATTCGAATAAAGGGAGAGGCCATGGGACATTCCCCTGGGATCTCTCAAATTTTTGGAGGACGCAGCCTCCTTTTTATCCTATTTTCCCGGCCGCATTTCCCTCTCTCTTTCCCCATTGGCTGAGGTACTTGAGAGGCACAGACTTCCCGGAACGCCTGATACCTGAAATTCCCCTCTAATGTATAACCCTCCCTTTTAATTTTTACTTCTTACAGAATTCATAGTTTTCCCCCCGTTGCTTCTTTCATCTTTCGATCTCCAATTTCATTTATCAGCAGCCCTACAGTTTGTTTGTAAAGGCACATATCTTTTTCCATTCATCAATCGGTGGAATCCATCCCATTGTTTCTTTTATCTCTCACTGCTAGTCTTATCTACAGGCTGATCCACAACTCATTTGTAAAGACAAATTCAACATTCCTATCACCCCTGAGGGCCGATCCCTGCCCCCAACCCCTCTCTGCAGCAGTAGCAAAGTCAGTGGGGCCACCTTGGGCAGCACAGGTAGGGCTGGGGAGGTCACCACCAACGGCGGTGGTGGCCAGGATTGCAACAAAGGTAGGGGAGCTGGGGCCGGAGTCACCCCTATCAGCAGGGGCGGTGCAGGACTCCATCCCAAACCTCACCTCCATTCACAATGGCGGCCACCCCGGTAGCACTCGCGGGACTCACATTTCCAACTCCTATGTGGGCATCATAGAGGGGTCCCAGGGGCAGGAGGTGGGTTGGGCCATGACGGTGTTTGCACAGCTGGGCAGCTCCACCTGGCAAAGGCTGCAAAAGAACCGGCGGCAACTGCAAAGGAGCAGGTTGCGGGAGTGGTGGCAGTGGCTGCAAAGGAATGGGTTGCAGCTTCAATAGCAGTGGTGGCATACCAGGAGCCACTCTCGGGGGTCCCTGATTCCCCAGTCCCCTCAAACTCAACTATCAATAAACCTAAGTCTAATATATCTGGGTCTCTGAGACAGATTTTGCTCTCTGGGGGCTCTTTACACTGTTTCTCTTTCTCTTTCTTTCCTTTCAAAACCATAACAGGCTGCTGCTCCACCAGTTTCATTTGATTCATAACCTTTTTGCAAGTCTGGGTGGTTTATAAGGAGTAAAAATAATTCTGCATACAAAACTTCCTGCTATCTTTTTTCATGGCGGAGAATAGACAGAAGCTGAGATACCATAATGTTTTCCAGGGTTCCATATCATGGCCAAGCCTTTCCTCCCTCCAAGTTATGAAAAGGCCAAAGCTGCCTAGACAACCTAATTAATTCTTGGCTTTCAAGAGATGTCTTAGAGCCAGTCAATGCCCCCCAATGTTGTAATGCCAAATCTAAGGCAGAATTATCAAGAATTTCTTCATCTTTTGAAAGCTGACACCTCATATTCTATTTTAGGCAGGGGAAGGAAAGGAAAAATAACACTTCCAAGAGCATGTGTCAAACCCACTGCCTTGAGGTGTCAAGTCAAATTCCTAACTCCATGCACCATTCACTTGCAGAAGCTCAGGACTTCTGGACAACTAACCAATGTGATTAAGCAGAAGCCACTTTATTATTTACATTATGCTCTACTTATACATTCTAAAACTTACTGTACACGTGATCACGCATTACTTGATTAGTGCCTCCATCTTGTCCACGAGTTCTGCACACACCTTTCAGGAGATATGATTGGTTACAGTCCAGTGCTTCACTGCCCTTCTTTATCATAGTTCTTGCAATCTTGGTATTCTGTTTTTCAGCCTCTTCTTTCCCAATTCAGCATGATTTATGTCTCAGTAGCCTTGACGAATTCCAGAGTGTTTGATAAGAATAACTAAAAATGGCTTGACTGGTGCACCTGGTATGCATTGTGGCCTAGGCTGTTCAAATACATTGCTACATTTGCTTAGATCAGCATGAGCAGGCTACTGAAGTCTAGGAAGCACTGGATTGGAGTGCCCTCTTCCCCCCACCTCTTTTCACAAAACCAAGATGGCGGCTGCTATGTGGCTCACTGTGGTTCAGCTGAACCACTGAGGGGAGGAATGTCTGCCTACACACAACAAGGAGACCAAAACTGTGCCACGCGGATTATGAAAAACTGAGCCAAACCGGGTTAAACTCTGACTCCCACTCCAGTGGTGGGAGTTTGCACCACTTAATTAGTGGGTTTTTTCAGTCTCTTCTGCCTTCACTCAGAGCCAGGATTAAAAAATACATGAAGGAAATGGATTTTCTTGTGTTTGGGCTTGGTTGTTTATTAAATCTTATCAAAAAGTACAGAGCGTTCAGCAGCACTTCTAGCTACCTGCCAGAAGCGAGGAAAATTGAGGAAGATTCAACTGCTACAAGGTCTCTTAAAGCTAAACAGTCCAATAGAGAATTAACACCTATATTATTTATCCTTTTAACCCAATAACTAACTTCCCGTGACCCTCAGTGTGACACTGACTGACCAACCATAAACTACTACCTGAAACCCATGAAGAAGAAGGCAGAAGAAGGAAGATGAACACCAAAAGAGACACCACCCAAAATCTTCCATCTTGTCCCATACCTATTACTATACTATAAAAACCTCAAATTTAAAACTCTTTACCATGTGAAAGCACACACTTTTATTTAACTACATATCCGTGATTCTAAGTTCATCACTCAAATGTAGAAGCCTTCTCCAGGGCCTCAGGTCAAAAGCAGTGTTCTCCAGGGGGTCAGTGCCAGAAAATACAGAAAGCTTGAAAACCCCTTGTTTCTGGGATCCAACATAGAGAGGGCGAAGGGAAAAAAAGAGAGGGAAAAAATCCTGCTTCACTGAGTCAGGAGTAGAACCAGCATACCCGAGGTTGCAATGCTGGTAGTGCTGGGTGCCACCACTAGAGCTGGGTATTTCTTGCTGCACTATAAAACCCTTGTCTCAGAACCAAGCATGGTTCAGTGCCCCAACTCCCTCTCTCCTTTTCCACAAGCTGAGCCAAGCTGGGGTTAACCTGCGGTTTCCTGGGCAAAAACACAAAGGGGAAAAAAGCCTCTAGGAGCCTCAAGTGGGACATGTGGGACCCCTTGCCCCCCCCCCCCCCCCATGCTGGGAGAAATCTTCAAAGACTGAACAAACAAATGACCTCCTAAGACCACAAACAAAAAGATCCCACAAAAAGGTCATATTCCAGTCCGCAAAACCTGTCTATTTCTGAAAAAAACAAAATTGCTAGCACAATTACAAAAAAAAGAATTTCTTTTATATTACCTTCTGCTTCTGTGTGAGATCTTGGGACTCACAGAGCCTCTCAGATTGCTGTGGGAACCTCCTAGATGGTGCCGGCAGAAGAGCTTCCAGCAGAATGCAACTTGATTCAGAGATGTTCCATAGGGTCCCAGAGGTCTTGTCTGGTGGTGACAAAACTGTTGCCTGGAATAAAACACAGATCTTTTCCAAATAGTGTTAAAATTATAATATAAAAGCAAATCTTTAATTGAAAGCCTTCAAGGTGCACACTATAGCAATATGCAAGTGTGATACATTATTTCTACAATTTTTATAAGGTTAGTTGATAAGTATACCTATCACATATTGTCCAAGTAGAACAGCATTTGGTTAATTTTCCCCTGGGTACCACCTCATTGGAATTGGTCCAGGGGCTTCTTTGCCCCATTTCTTGTTGTGTCTTCTCCGATTTTGGTTGGAAAACAAAATGTCCTTGTAGGTTCTCTTCTTGAAAATAAGACTAAACAGTATTTCAGGACTGTGTTAGAAGGTTAGCTTATTGTTCTAAAATGTAGGGGAAAAGGGTAGGAAAAATGCTAGAAGCTACAATCATGTATTAGCAGTCTACAAAGCAAAAAATATATGAAAAAATGTAAAAAAACTAAAAATCTTTAGTCATCAGTTCCTTTCCAGTTCTTCTTCTTACAGAATAAGCACTGTGGTATTCCATAGGTGTTATGAATGGAGATGGGAGAGCTTAGACAAGTCCTGCCTTTGACTCAGATTTCTGGCAGTAGCTCTTTTTGAGGCGGCCTGCACCCCAAATGTCTCTCATTTGCAAGTTCTTAATAATGGCCGATTGGGTCCATTACAAAATGGATTATTTATTGAATAGACACAAGATTAACAAACATAAGACTTGAACCAGTCTACTTACTACACAGGATAAAACAAAATAAACACTACTAGTAGGTTCATAAGACAGTGCACAATAATAAAGGTACCTATATTACAGCTAGCGAAAAAATAGTATAGATTAGGAGTCAATGTAACTTACCAACATATGATAGTGGTGTACAGAAGTCTCCTTTCACTCAACTTCCAGAAGAGTAACTCGAGGCTGACATCTCAACTTTGAGGAGAACTCCCCACACACTCAGAGAGTAAGAGATTTCTGATTTTATGAAAATTATAGTGTTCAAGGCTTTTCTGGGCTTTTCTGCACCACTATGTTAGTGGTTTGTCTCAGTCTCATGTGTTTCTGTTCGGATGCAGGATTATTAGAAAGGCAGTCGAGCCGGATTCTTGTGTTCGGACTTCAAGGTTTATTATATCTTATCAAAATTTATAGAAAGCATAACAGCACTTCTAGCTCCCTGCTAGAAGTAGGAAAAATGGCTCCAAGCTGAGCCTCTTTCAAGGCCTTTTAAAGCTAAACAGACCAATAAAAGTTTAACACTTATATTATTTATACTTTTAACCCAATAATGGATTCCCATGACCCTTAGAGTGACTTTCAACTGACCAATCTAAAGGTAACTACCTAATTTCCATGAAGAAGCAGGAAGAGAAGATGAACAAGAAGAAAGACACCACCTGGAATTCTCCATCTTGTCCCCTAACTACCACTATACATAAAAACCCTCAAATTTAAAATCCATCACCCAGTGAAAATACACACATCTAACTTACTACACATTTGTGATCTCTAACTCATTTTTTATATTTACAAATCTTCTCTAAGGTTTCAAGTCCAGTGCAGTGTTTTCTAGGGTGCCTGTGCCAAGAAGCACAGAAAACTCAAAAACTCCATATTTCTGAGATCCAACAGTCTTTTACAGTTTGTAAAAGAGCTGTGTCTGTCAGTCACTAATCTTTTCATATCCTTTCCCCTGCATTCAGGGCAGGATGTTTATTGATGCCTAAAAATGTTTTTCAGCTGAGATAATTCACCACAAGGCAAGCTATTCTGGCTTGACTGAGCCATGGGGTTAAACAGATAAGCTTTTGCTGTATCAGAGGTGAAAGGTCCTGTCACAATAGGCCAGTGGGTTTTGAAGAATAAGCATGGTATTAGCCCACCAGGTGCAAATGATTTTTCATCTGGCAACATTCCCTCCCTTTGAGGCTTGTGAAGCTAATCTTCCCTTCAAGCCTTCATAAGCCTCACTTTGGTTTTTTACTAACATCATATAAGTTCCTCATGTTGCATTAGCAATCATGGTTTTTATACAGCTTAAAGCAGGTATCCTAATCACAATTATTACTGTGATCACAATTATACTTTGCAAGAATGAGGTCAACCAACCAGTCAGAGAAAATCCAAGTCTTTAAATATTTTATTCAACCATTTACTTTCTAATCCTGCCCTTCATTCTCTGCAAGATGCAGCAACCAATTTTATCCTCTCTATCTGATCATCCAATTTAGCATTCGCATTTAAAATGTACACACCGGAAGTATTGTTTAAATTCACATAACCACATATTCCATGTTCATGTAACAGCAATAGGTCTAAAGCCAATCTTGCAATTGTTCCTTTATTTCAGTAAACCCCTGTTATAGATCAAGTGAGAGCCTTTGGACCAGGCCTGCCTTTGGTTCAGATTTTTGGCAGCAACTTTAATCAGGTGACCTGCACCTAAATCACTCTGGCTTACAAGTTCTCAAGAATGGCTGATCAGGTGTATTTAAAAATTAGTTATTTATTGAATAGGCACAAGATTAACAGACAAAAGGCCTTAAACAGAGTTACTTACTACACAGGTTAAAAACAAAGAACTACTAGTAGATTACATAAAACAGTGCACAACATAAGGGTACCTATATTACAGCTAGCAAAGAAACAGTAAAGATTAGGAGTCAACGTAACTTAGGAGTCAACGTAACTTACCATCAATTGATTGTGGGGTATATATAGAGTCCTTTCACTCAATATCTGGAAAAGTAACCACGACATAGATGTCTCAACTTCAGGGAAAAGCCTCACACTTTTCCAGGGAATGTGCAGAAGATGTCTGCTTTGTGAAAGTTTTATGTACCTTTTATAGTTTGTTAAGTGAAGTGTCTGTCAGTCAGAAATTCAAGCTTATCTTCCTTCAATCTCACTCTCAAGGCAAGATGTTTATTGTCAACTGGGAATGCCACCTCCATGGCACCAGAAATAACTCACTAGCAGACAGGTGTCCGTCTTGCGTTATCTCACAAATTAGCAAATTTATGTGAGGAGGAAGATGCCCTGAGCTATTCCACCAGCTGATATGCAGAAAAGATAAGCCCTCCTGTGGTAGGGGAACATCCTGCTACAACCTCAATTGAGTTTCATTCACTAAAGTTTCCATTTGTAGAGCCAAAATTTGTATGGTTAATCTGTTACTACAGGTAGATATTTGAGGAGTAAAAATGGATTCTAAAATCCATCCCACTATAGTTCCCATGCTGAGATGTTTCCAAGGTTCATCATGTTTAACTTTCCTCCATAGTCGGGTTCCCAAGGGTGATTCCTTCCACAAGGGACATAATGTTAATGCTCCCAGTGTCCATTGCACTCTTGATTCTCCCAAGGGCAAATGTGTGGTCCAAATTCCATTACTTCCTACCCATACTGTGGGTCCTAATGATTTTACCGTGTCCTGCTGACAGTCTATATCTCTCCAAGTCTCATTTGTTAGGTGAGACCAGGTGTCATCAAGAAAGGTAGAATAATTTCTACAAACACATCCCAACCTTTGAGTCTGAGCCACAGTCGTGAGCTGCTGTACCTTAGGATTCATACTAGTACAAGTGTAAATTTGAGTGCAATTGCACTTTTCCTTTGTCCTTGGATCCTTTTGTCTTGATCTTATTACATCAGGATATTTTATACCTACCTGTAAGGGGTCCTCTAGGAGGCCTGGACTCCCTTCCCATTCTAGATACCACTGAACTGGCCAGATATATTCCTATTGTCCTGTTTGAGGTATATTCCATACTTCTGGTATTGAACATCCCCAAGGTGTATTAGTGCAATCTTTCAGCTGATAAATAGTTCCTGAAATTATTTTCAGATCCAGATTTGAGATATTACAATTCTCAAGAGTATCGTTCTTATGTATCCGTTTTAAGGAATATTCTCCTTCTATCCCTGTCCAATTGGCATGAGTACTATTTCCTTCCCACATGTGTTCCCATATTTTTGTCAGATTGCTGACTAAGACATTCCATGGAACTGGATTTTCTGTAGAGGTTGGTATTGGTAATCAAGCTGTTACAAAACTCTAAGCAAAAAACAAGTAAAACAAATTCCCCCCATGAGAAATAAAATAGAAAACTTCTCAGTGTTAGTTAATCTTGTTTCCTTCATATTTTCATGCATAAAGGATTATCCACCAATTCACAATGATGTGATCGTTTTACTGATATGTGATGAACCCAGTGCTTGATTCCTTCTACCTTGAGTGCAGTGTAGATGTTATGGATGACAGTTTGTAATCGCTTAAAAAATCGCTGGCAAGGGTATGACCAAAAGTCAGATTTAATAGTAAGCAACAAAACATGACAAGTTCATTGGCAAGATTCACTCTATTACTTACAGGACAGCTAAGGCACAACAAGGAAAAACAAGCAACAGCAAACCAAACAAAATCCAGGCAATCAAACCAGAAATTAACTGAGAACTACCTAGGGGGCTGTGTGCAGATGTGTGGGTGTGGGGGGCTGTGTGTGTGTCAAAAGACAGTGTGGGCAAGGATAAGAAGGAACATGGCCTAAAAGCTTAACAACACTCAAACTTAGCAGTACTTTAACTTAACTTATACCTTAACCCTAACAATTTAACATAGGAAAAACACTTAACTTATACCTAACTTAACTTATAACTTAATTTATAGCTTAACCATAACAATCTAACAGAGGAATAATGCTTAACAGCAGTTAACCTAACTTATAACTTTGATGTTGTACTTAGCAACTCAGCAGAACAACACTTAGCAATATTTAAGTAAGTTTATCACTTAACCTTACTGACAGGCCTAACTTACTTGGATATCTGAGGTACTTAAACATCTAATAAAGCAGTATTTCTCAGATTTGCTATAGCATATGCAGAGGGGCATGCACCCAGGCAGAAACAGCACAAGGAAGGTACCTGTGAAAAATTCCCCTCAGAGGTCAGTGAAATACTCACTTCAGATCCTTTTGCATGTCCCAATGGGTGAAGGATCTGGCCTCGAAAAGTGAGGATATTGGCCCAGTATACATCGTGTTTTGGTGATCCTCCAAGTATAGCAAACCTGAGGGTTTACTGGCTATGAGAGATGTCCCACTCAGAGTGAGGTTGCTGGTCAGAGCCTGCTGTGTTCCAGGAGAGCTCAAAGGGTCTCCTTTTGGACTGCTGTTTCTAAGGTTGCAAGTGTCCTGGGGTACAATGCAAAAATGTGTATTCTATCACCATCTGTTAAAATGTGGGAGGGGTGGTGATCCTTATCTCTGTGGGAGATATCCTCTGCTGATGTGCCATCTGATAAGATCAGGGGGATGATCATCATTATCTTTTCACAACCCATCCTTCCTCCAGAAGATATATTCCGTTAATGGGCCATTAAGTCCTATTGTGTGACTGATAAGATTACATCATTCCATTGGGAGATGCTCCAGCCAGGGGAAGGAGACACGCCTTTCCTACCTAGATAAAAAAACTGTGGTTTGGGACGCGAAGGCAGACCTTTCCACTGGATCCTAGAGGAAAGTTGGACCTTTTTCTACATCATCGCTGGCTCTTCGGATGAAAACTGCACCTTCTACAGGAGCACTGCTTCAACTGAATCACATCTGTCATCCAGGAGGACTGCAGCCACCATTTATACGGACTCCTGCCAACACCCTGACTGACAGGGTGTCAGGTTGTATTTCTGACTGTGTCGGTGGTTTTTCTTTTATATTATTGCATGTATTTTATTTTTTTTTCTCTTTTCTCCTATTAAATTGTATTACTGACTTGGAGTCTCGCACTGGTTTTACTTTCAAACCAACACAACCCTTTTCTTCAGCAAGTCATAAAGAGGTCTGGCGATAATTATAAAATCAGGGATGTGTTTTCTCCAAAACACTAATAATCCCAGAGCTTGCTGAAGCTCTTTCCTGGATCCAGGCATTTTAATTTGATCCAGGGAAGTTAGGGTATCTGGTGGAATACATGTCATACCTCCTTTCCACCAAATCCCTAAAAACTTCACCTCCTGTGAAGGTTTCTGAATTTTTTCTGGGGGAATTTGTAAGTCAAGGCTTTCCAGATGAGAGATTATTTTCTGTTGGGTATCCCCCACTACTTCTATTTACTCCCCCCCCCCCCCACCAGAATATCATCAATGTATTGATAGACAGCTACATTGTCAGGTTTGGGTATCTTTTCTAATTCCTGTGCTAAAGCATGGTGGGCCAGAGTAGGGGAGTGTTTATATCCTTGAGGAAGCCTAGTGAAGGTGTATTGCTGTCCTTCCCAGGTGAAGGCAAAATGGTCCATGTCCTCTGACTGTATAGGTATCATAAAGAACATGTCTTTGACATCGATAGTTGCCATGATTGTATGAACCTTCTCCTGAATTGAAGTTATAAGTTCAGCTAAATTTGGGACAGCTGCTGTGAGAGGATCTGTGTTTGCATTTAGTCTGCGAAAATCTACTGTCAGCCTCCATTTTCCGTTAGGTTTACGGACTGGCCACACTGGAGAGTTAAAGGGAGAATGAGTGTCAATTATCACTCCCTGATTTCTCAAGTCCTGAATAACTGGCTTGATTCCTTCTTTGGCGCCAGTGGGAAGTGGGTATTGTTTCACATTTGTAATTTTACTGAAAGGTAAGGAGGGTGCGGTTTGGAGCAGACTAATATTAAAACGTGGTGTGCCAAAAGACCAGAGACAACCCTCCTCGTCTTCCCACTGTCTCCCAGCAAGGACATCCATTCCTAATAAATAATTTGGAATATCTCCAATTACAATTTTAATAAGTAACAAATTCTCCTCTCCAGGTAGTAAGATTTTTATAAGAGCTATATCCATAGCTTCTGTGGTCCCCAAGGCATTAAGGACAAAGCATTGTCTCCTTGTTGGAACAACTCCACATTTCTGTGCAGCTTTCCTTGTTAGTGCAGAAATTTGGGCTCCAGTGTCGACCACAAAGGTGACAGGTGACCTTCTAGGACCAACTATTGCTGTTATCAGGAGGTCCCCAGTATTAGGATTTCTGGTGAGCGTTCTAATGAATAACCAGTTTCCCCCCCCCATCCCTCTGCCCACCCATGAGAGACAGGGTTTCTAGTTTCCCTGCTTCTGAAGCCGTTTCAGTTCCATTCCCAAAAACTGAGAAGGAGGAAACTCTGATTCGGCCCTCAGAACCTGTGAAGGAGATTGATTTGGCTCACTGCCCAGAATCTGTGGAGGAGTTAAGTTTGACTCACTGACCACAACTGGTGGAGGAGGAGGTGCACTAGGCTGGACAGTAGGAGAGTTTGATGTAAGGCTCTTAGGGCAATGCCAATTCACAACAATTTTTATCAACTTGTCAAGTGGTAAGCCATCCATGACATCTTTAGGAATTTGTTTCTTTAACCCCAACGACCACCAGTACTGACGAGAAGTATTCAATTTCCCCTTTTCTGGCTTATCACTAGGAGAAACAATGTGTCTAACACCTTTGGTTTTCTCCACTTTATCCTCTAGGACTTTTACAGGTCCATATTTCCTGCTGTAATTCAGCAACTCCTCCGCAACTTCGCTCCAGGTCCAAATTTTACGGCTATTGTCAGGAGACTCTGGAGTCCGTCTAGAGGGGGATTCATAGAGAGGGAAAGAGTCCACAGAACCAGATCGCTCATGTGAGTTTCCAAGAAATCTATCTAATCTTTCTACAGGTGTCATGGATGCGATAGTTTTTTGCAGAAGAATTGCAGTAGATTTGAGTGTTTCTGGGAGACCACGAATTAAAGGGGTCATGATTTCAGGCATTACAGGCAATTGCATAGGTGATTCATAGGTGGTGGTCAGTTTTCTCTCATGTATCATTTGCAAGCAAGCAGCTTTGTGAATGTTTTCCAAAAGTCAGTAGGGAGTACCAACTAAAGCTATAGGGCCTCCCCTTTCCAGGGGGTTAAGCCCCCCGGCCCAAAAAGCTGCACGTTGGGTCAAGGACCATGGGTAGCTCTTATCTCTGGTTGTTAAGAAACCCCATGTCCCCAATACCCACTAGCTTCACTTTCTGATAATTTAATCTGATCTCCCCCAGTAAGAGACACTCGAAATACATATTCAGTCTCCGTTTCATGAGGGAGTCGCCCATATTCTTTTTTCAATTTTGCTAATTCAGTGGCAGAATATGGGATTTCTTTTGTAGATATGTTTGGTTCAAAATCATCAGGACCAAGATAAGTATATTGTGTTTTAACCATAGGTCTCAATTTCGGGCAGCAGTGTTCCCCAAGATTTTTCATTATAGTTAACTCCTTTTGGGGATAAATTTGATTAATGTGAATAATCTCCTTCTCCTCTGTTTCTGTGTGTGTTTCATTCTGCTTTAATTTTTTGGTACGTTCTTCTCTTAGGGCAGCCTGTAGCAAATGATTTTCATCTTGCAACAAATGGTTCTCATTTCTTTCTTTATCTAATTGTTTTTGCAGAATTTGAACAAGATTTTGTAAAGAGTCTATAATTGTGCTTTCTTCACTCACTCGCTTAGAGCGAGTTTCTATGGCTGCCGTAAGACAAGCTCCCAAAACTGAGCAGAGTATGGTTTTATTTTTGCCCAGTTTAAACTTCGACTCATGTTGCAAAGAACATATTCTATCAATCGCATTCTCCAGATTAAACCAATTATTGTTCGCCCATTCCTCCCCACCTTGGGACGGTCTGGCGCTATACTTAGCTAATAGAGCATAAAATGCAACTTTATCTGTTACAGTGGAATTCTCAGTCATTTTGTGAAGGGATAAGTAAAAACCACAACAGGGAGGTCTATTGCTTAAGTTACCACACACAACGAAACAGCTTCCGCTGTGTGCCCCCCTTTGCTTCCCTGTGTGGGTGAAGAGACCAAACTACTTGGGAGGCACTCCTTAGTTACAAAACACCAGGTTGTCTCTTCGCTACACCAAGTAGTCAAACATCATAAAAAACAACAATAACAACAACAACAACAGTGTCCCGCCATTTGCACCAGTAGATCTTTTGTGAAATTCTGACGACAGAGCCCTCAAGCGAGTCTGGGGATGCTCCACACCAAGGTGTCTGCAGTCTGCAGGAAATCAGAAAAACCCCCCTTGCTTTCTAGACAGGCTCACCCATTCAAGGTGGCCAGCTAGGTGCGGCTGGAGTAAGACTTCCTTCCCCTGATACAGACTACAGACAACCTTGCATCCCTTCTGTCTGCCAGAAAATCCTGTCCGTGACGCCAATTTAATGTCACGATCCGCTATTAATGCAGAGCGGGGGTCGTGATGATTCTTTTGATCTTAAAGGTGCAAACAGGCAAAATGCAGGGGACAAAATCAGTTTATTCAACAGCAGAAAATCAGTTTATTCAACAACAGCAATGCATTTCATCAAATGCCAACAATTCAGGTACGGTAAAGGGGAGAGGTATAGGAAACAAAGTATAGGGAAAGGGGAAGGAAAGAAAGGGATGGGAAAATAGCTACCAACAGATGAGATGGGTGTCCTCACGGGTCATCCGATAGACGAGTCTTCGTCCATGGGGAGATCTCAGGGGTCTTCTCCAGGGGGTAGACGGGTCTTCATCAGTGGAGAGATCTCAAAAGGTCTTTTCCAGAGGGTCGCTCTTTTATAGTCCTTCCCTAAAGCGAGTGGCCTCTGGCCAAGAGGTGGGAAGATTTATGGACCATTGTGAGGTGCTGCAGGAGACAGGTACGGTCAAGCAGTCCTCAGCTGGTACAACACAACCTCTGGTTGGTGCCATGACAGTACAGTCCAGTGAACACAATACACCAGCACACAGTCACGACCATCCACCTGGCCCGGCCAGTAAACCATTGTTCGGAGTCAGCCTGGGTGGGGGTCCTCGAGGTCTCCTTCCGACGGTCGGGAGGCAAAATCGAGGGGAACTTCGGACTGCCCTTACAGCTGCCTATGAAGGAGATCAAGCTGCCTCAGAGGTGATTGGCACAGAAACACAACTCCTCCTGGCACCCCGACTACAAGTGCTGGGCTGGATGTTCAAGGGAAAGGTGCCTTCCACACATCATGCCACTGACACCACATGGAGCAAGTGGATTGCCCTCATCACTCAGTGCGCCCGTATTGGGAATCCAAATCGCCCTGGGATTCTGGAAATAATTACAAACTGGCCTGAAGGTGAGACTTTTGGATTGTCTTCTGAAGAAGGAGCAAGTGGCACGTGCTGAGGAAGCCCCACCATATAATGAGCTACCGGAGACTGAAAGATTATATGCCCTCTTCACTGATGGTTCCTGCCAAATTCTAGGCACTAACCGGAAATGGAAAGCTGCAGTATGGAGCCCCACACGACAAGTTGCACAAGCTACCGAGGGACAAGGTGGATCGAGTCAGGTCGTAAAGCTAAAAGCCATCCAGTTGGCTTTGGATATTGCTGAACGAGAGAAGTGGCCAAGGCTCTATCTCTACACCGACTCATGGATGGTAGCTAATGCTCTGTGGGGATGGCTGGATCGCTGGAAAAAGGCCAACTGGCAGCGCAGAGGGAAACCCATCTGGGCAGCTGAGATTTGGCAGGACATTGCTGCCTGAGTAGAGAAATTGACCATAAAGGTTCAACACGTGGATGCACATGTACCCAAAAGCCGGGCTAATGAAGAACATCACAACAACGAGCAGGTGGATCGAGCTGCCAAAGTGAAAGTATCACAGGTGGATCTAGACTGGCAGCACAAGGGAGAATCATTCCTAGCTCGTTGGGCCCATGATGCCTCAGGTCATCAGGGGAGAGATGCAACGTACCGATGGGCCCCTGACCGAGGGGTGGACCTTACCATGGACAGCATCTCACAGGTCATCCACGACTGCGAGACCTGTGCCGCAATCAAACAGGCCAAGTGGGTGAAGCCTCTGTGGTACGGTGGACGATGGTCGAAGTACAGGTATGGGGAAGCCTGGCAAATTGACTACATCACCCTTCCCCAAACCCACCAGGGCAAGCGCTACGTACTGACCATGGTGGAAGCAACTACAGGATGGTTAGAGACCTATCCTGTGCCTCATGCCACTGCCCGGAACACCATCTTGGGCCTAGAAAAACACGTCCTTTGGAGGCATGGTACCCCTGAGAGAATTGAATCAGACAACGGAACCCATTTCAAGAACAGACTTATCAACACCTGGGCCAAAGAATGTGGTATTGAATGGATATATCATATTCCTTACCATGCGCCAGCTGCCGGGAAAGTTGAACGGTGTAATGGACTCCTTAAGACTACTTTGAAAGCACTAGGTGGTAGAACCTTCAGAAATTGGGAAATGAACTTGGCCAAAGCCACCTGGATGGTTAACACCCGAGGGTCCATCAATCGAGCTGGTCCTGCCCACTCTGAACCCCTGCACACAGTGGATGGGGACAAGGTCCCAGTGGTACACATGAAAGGTATTTTAGGAAAGTCTGTTTGGATTAATCCCACCACAGGCAAAGGCAAACCAATCCGTGGGATTATTTTTGCTCAAGGACCTGGTTGCACTTGGTGGGTAATGCAGAAAGATGGGGAAACCCGTTGTGTACCGCAAGGAGACCTAATTTTTAGTGAGAACTGTATGTAAGGTTTCATTTTGTATTATATATCTGTAAGAGGGTATTGGTTTGGGTATGATGTAGATGGTAATAGAATAAGGGGTGGATTATGTCCTGGGGTACAATGCAAAAATGTGTATTCTATCACCATCTGTTAAAATGTGGGAGGGGTGGTGATCCTTATCTCTGTGGGAGATATCCTCTGCTGATGTGCCATCTGATAAGATCAGGGGGATAATCATCGTTATCTTTTCACAACCCATCCTTCCTCCAGAAGATATATTCCGTTAATGGGCCATTAAGTCCTATTGTGTGACTGATAAGATTACATCATTCCATTGGGAGATGCTCCAGCCAGGGGCATGAGCCAAGCCTTTCCTACCTAGATAAAAAACTGTGGTTTGGGACGCGAAGGCAGACCTTTCCACTGGATCCTAGAGGAAAGTTGGACCTTTTTTCACATCATCGCTGGCTCTTCGGAGGAAAACTGCACCTTTTACAGGAGCACTGCTCCAACT
The DNA here is from genome assembly GCF_052056855.1 of Sturnus vulgaris. Lineage (NCBI taxonomy): Eukaryota > Metazoa > Chordata > Aves > Passeriformes > Sturnidae > Sturnus > Sturnus vulgaris. The sequence continues at coordinate 64,682,809 of NC_142282.1, forward strand.
AAATCATAGCTGTCATCCAGGAGGACTGCAGCCACCATTTATACAGACTGCTACCAACACCCTAACTGACAGGGTGTCAGGTTGTATTTCTGACTGTGTCGGTGGTTTTTCTTTTATATTATTGCATGTATTTTATTTTTTTTTCTCTTTTCTCCTATTAAATTGTATTACTGACTTGGAGTCTCGCACTGGTTTTACTTTCAAACCAACACAGCAAGAGAGTGGGCTTTAGTCATAACAATGTTTTATTCTGGCCATAGTTTGAGTCAGCACTTTCTTTGGAAGTGTGAGAACAGGAATGTGTCTCAGTTTAAAGACAAATTTAGGAGAAAAACACTCTGGAAATGAGTGTTTCCTCTAAAGAAAAGGGTTCCACCATTCCCTTTCCACCAATGAAAAAAAAAAAAAATTAGTCAGTGAAAGTGAAAAAAACAACTGTTTATTGACAGAGTGCCCACACGGCACGGGAAAGAAAGATTGATAAATTCTAGATATTGAATTGTTAGAACTTACCCCACACACACACATACATCAGAACAAAAAAACCCAAAATGCCAAGTAAAGAAAAAAACTCACAATGGCTGGCCACATGGTGGGGAGAAACAAAATAGGGCCAGCTCCAGTCTCAGGGAAGGAAAAAAACCCAAAGGGTTCACACAGCAGCTCGGGCAAAACAGAGGAGAACCTGGTGAATCTCTGTTGTGGGTGCCCTCTTCATAGCAGATGAAGCTGGTGGATTTAGTGTCCTTTCTCTTGTTGGTTCTGCTGTTCCATGGTCTCGGGCCTTGCAGGAGAGGCCTCTCGCTGTCCCACCAGTCCCTGGCTGATTCATCTCCTGTTGATTGTTCTCTCTGATCGCGGATCAAAACCAAACTGAACAGTTCAAGAAAAAAAAAAATGAAGGATTGCTATCACAGTCTCCAGGGAAAGGGAAAAAACCTTCTTGCCTAAGCTAAAAAAACCCAAGCTAACTAAGCAAAAAAAAAAAAAAAAAAAGGAGGAAGGAGTCCACATGGCACCAGGGACGCCTGAGAGTGAGGCTTGGAAAAAAGGCTACCTAAGAGCCCCAAGGCTTCCCCCTCCCTTGGACCCACCTTAAAGCTATAGCAACCATTTCTGGGCATAGAGCAGAACTCCCCAAGACATTCCACCCCTTATTCCATATCATCTGCTTAATGTCCAAATTAAAACACTTCAACTCTAAACACACACATCTATACATATATCCATATAACTATATACAAATAGTGGCAGTGACATTCAGCAAGCAGTGGCACATAGGCATTCCAACATTACAAGCTGTTCTCACCCAAAATCAAAGGCCCCTGAGGTACATGACGTGTTTCCCTGTCCCTCTGCATTACCCACCAAGTTCAACCAGGTTGCTGAGAAAAGAAAACCCCACAGATGGGTTTTTCTTTACTCAAGGTAGAATTAATTCAAACATTCTTCCCTAACAAACCTCTGACATGTGCCACCAGAACCTTGTCTCCATCTGCTGTATGCAGAGGTTTAGACTGGGCAGGGCCTGCTCATGGGCACATGGGCATCCACATGACGGACTTTTACAGGTAGCTTATCTACCTAGGCAGTGATGTCTTTCCACTCTTCAGCAGCCCAGATTGGTTTTCCCCTACACTGCCAATTGGCCTTTTTCCACCTTTCCAGCCACCCCCACAGAGCATTGGCTACCATCCATGAATCAGTGTAAAGGTAGAGCTTTGGCCACTTCTCTCTTTCAGCAATGTCCAGGGCCAGCTGAACAGCTTTGAGTTCAGCAAATTGACTCGATCCACCTTCTCCTTCAGTAGTTTCTGCAACCTGTCGTGTGGGGCTCCATACAGCTGCTTTCCACTTTTGGTTCATCCCTACGATGAGATAGGAACCATCAGTGAAAAGAGTGTAGCGTTTCTTCTTGTGGCAGTTGGTTGTACGGTGGTGCTTCCTCAGCACGGGTCACCTGTTCCTGCTCTGCTTTGCCAGTCAGACCAAAATTTTCACCTTCAGGCCCATTTCTAATAATTTCTAAAATCCCAGGGCAGTTCAGGTTTCCAATATGGGCACACTGTGTGATGAGGGCAATCCATTTACTCCATGTGGCTTCAGTGGCATCAGAGCCTAAGAGCCCCAAGGCTCCCCCCTCCCCTGGACCCACCTTAAAGCTACAGCAATCATTTTGAGGAATAAAGCAGATGGTCAGGGAATAGAAAACCACCCCAAGACAGAATGTTATGCCATTCAGGCAAGAGGAATATTTTCCAAGGCTGGTCATAAGGAAAACAGGAGCTTGTTAGCAATTCCTGGGAGCAGACAGTATTTCTGATAAACTCAGAAAGAGCTGAGCCCAGGTGCTGTTTTCAAGGCCAAAGCCTAACAAGCACTTCTCAGATCACACTGCAGCCTGGAAAGGAGGAGGCAGGGGGAAAATGCACCACCCACAGTAGGTTACCAAGAGGACTTGATATGGTCCCTTCCACTTCTCCTGGATTGGTCAAAAATTCCAGGTTCTGACGCACACCATATCTCCTGTTTGGAAAGGATGTACATGCAAGTCTAGTCCCAATGATCTGTTGATAACAATGTGGCTTGTAAGACTTAAAAGAGTTAGTCTCAGTGGTGTTAAATATTAATTTCAGCAAAACTTTTGAGACTTCCCTTGTCTTGTTGGTGCAACGTAGGAAAGCTTCTGGCCATCCAGAAAAAGTATCTACCAATACCAAAATGTACCAGTCCCCATTCTGCCTAGGCAATTCTGCAAAATCAATTTGCCAATAATTGGCTGGTGAATTCCTCTGTTTTACTAGCCCTGGAGGTAGCCTTCTTCCTTTCTTGGGATTATTTTGCAAACAAATCCTATATTTTTCAATAATGGATCTATTCATTTCTGTCATTTTTGTGCTTACTATATTCCTTGGTAAACTTGTTAGCATATTCTTTATTTCCTAATGTGTTTCCTGATGTTTCAGTTCTGTTATACATTAATTGTGGAGGTACAATTACCTGCCCACATAAGGTTACCAATCATCTGCTGGGATTTTCTGTAGCTTCTAAGGATGGGGCTAACTGCCAGTCCTGAGTACTATAATTTGGTTTTTCTTCCAGGACATTCAACTTTTTGCTAGGTATTAGTGCACAGATACCTTGTTCAGTAACCTCTTTAGCTGTTTTGTTAGTTAATCAATTCCCTGTATTAAATGGGAAGTCTCCAAACTGATGTGCTTTACAAGTGCATCAGGGCCACTTCTTTTTGGCTTTTACACATCCTGTAGTAGTTGACTAATTTCTTCTTTGTACTCATTAGGAGACTTCTGTGCTGATAACAATCCCCTTTCCTTCCATATGGCTCCATGTGCATATATTATTCCAAAAACATATGTTTACCATTTTTCCTATTGTGATTTCTAGCACTCAGTGTAAAGTAATTAATTCTGCTTTTTGTGTGGATATGTTAAAAAGTTGTGTTGGTTATACCTGGGGGAGGGCAGACTCACAGAGGTATTTCTCTATGAGAACTTCCACTGTGAGTTAATGGGACCAATTGGAGGGTGGTTGAGTTATTGACAGCCTGAGAAATCAATTGGAGAAAGTTAGTTGGCTCAGTGAAAACACATTTTGAAGGAGGTAACCCAGAAAAATGTCTCTTCTCTTCTGGCAGCAGTGCAGGTAACAGGGCCGGGGCCTGGCCTACTGCAGGCCTGCGGGCCTGGTGGGGGGCAGGGCCGGGCCCCCCTGTCCGGGGAGCTGGCATGGCCCGGCAGGGAGGAGGGGTGGCCATCAACAATGAGTGCTGTAGCTAAGACCCAGGGAAACTGATTAAAGTCCCAGCCGTTCCCCCTCCTCCCCCTTTCCAGCGTGGCCGCTGCCATTTCTAGCTTAGGCCAGCCCTTTCCAGTGTGGCCAGAATGTTCTGAAATCCTGGCACAGCTCCAACATGGCCTGACCACAGTCTTTGCATTATCCTGTGTGAGATTTTAACTCTATTAATGCTCAGATAAAACTTGCAGACCTTCAATCTTCCCCTGAGTGAGAAGAAAAAAAAAAAACACAAAAATCAGTAAAGCCAAAACTAAATTTAATTGAATAAATAAAAACAAAGTGATAAAAGTTAGCAGAAAATCCTTTTGCAAGCTGTAAGAATGATCTGTATTGCACTAAAAATTCCTATAAACCATAAAAAACTGGAGAAGTTGAAGTGTTCCATTTAATAAATTATTAACCAAAAGCACCTATGTTAAAAATCCCTCACCCCAAAGAAAAAGGAGGATCTGTTTCTGAAAATGAAGCATGAACAAAGAGAAAGAAAATAATTTTTGTTTTAAAACAGTTCATTCTTAAAAGTAAATACCCCATAAGTTTAACATAGCCCATAATCACAGCTTTAAGAAAGCAGTGAAAATAAAAAGTTTCACTATTTACCAGTTTTCCCAGGCAAATGCGAATCGTGAAAGTAAATCCACAAAAAACCTAGTTTTTTCCCTCCTCGTGAAAAAGTCCCTATAGCCTGACAAGAAAAAACGTCTCTCGGAAGTAAACTAAATAAAACTATTTAAGTTAAAAACTAACTGAAGTAATTTGTTTTGTATGTTTGTTTTGTTGTTAAGAAGGTTAAGAGAAAGAAGAAAAAAGTGGTCTGAAGATCTTATTCTGAATTTGTTTTTTTCTTAATGTGCTGGTTTCACCTAGAGAGGAGAAACTCAGAGAGAAGTTCTCTCTGTGAGAACTCCCTCTGGGAGTTGAGAGTGACCAATTGAAGGCTGGTTTGGTTATTGACAGCCTCAACAACCAATTGGAGAAAGTTAGTTCGCTCTGTGAACACACATCTTGAAGGATGTAAGCCGGAAGTGGGCTCTCTTTCTTTTCCTGCAGCAGTGCAGGTAACAGGCCCCGGCCTGGCTCCACTGCAGGCCTGGCAGGGGGGCAGGGCCGGCCCCCCCCGTCTAGGAAGCTGGCATGGCCCGGCAGAGAGGACGGGTGGCCATCCACAGTGGCCAGGGAGACTCAGGCTAATATAAGATCCCAGCCACTTCCCGCCCCCGCCCCCCCCCTCCCCTTTCTCCTTTTCCAGCACGGCTGGGCTTTTGAGATTTTGGCACATCTCCAGCATTGTAGCCTTACTTTTTTTTCCTTTTCCCTGTGTGAGATCTTAACTCTTTCAGTGCTCAGATGAGACTTCCAGACTATTCAATCCTTCACAGAGTGAGAAGGGGAAAAGGGAGATACTCCGAAGTCAGTGAAGCAAGAGCTAAGTTATTTTAGATAGAAGGAGAATGAGGAGATGCTGTGAAGATGGCTGAAAAAATCCTTTTGTACGTTGTAGGGATGAACTGATGTTACATTGAATATTCCTATAAACCATGGAGAAAAAAAGACGGGGGGTTGGAGTGTTCCATTTGATAGATCATGTGACTAAAAGCACCTGTGTTAAGAATCTTTGCCCCGAGGAAAGAAGGGGATCTCAGTTTTCTGAGTGTTATAAATGAGAGACAAAAGTCTCGATATTCAGCAAAATTTAGATTGCTTTATTTGATATAGAAAGAACAAGCAGCACGCTGGGGAACGCGAGGGGTCACTGCCCACTCCACGCTCCACCGAACCTCGGTTTGCAGCCTCTTCTTATACTGTGGTTTCTTGTTGTTCACAAATTCACAAAGCCTTTGGGTGATAATTAGTCACAGATAGCCATCCGGTCCTTGTAGATAACCACCAGAGAAGTTCTGGGAGTCTGGTTTTTGGGATAGGCAGTATTGATCAGACAAAGGCAGGAAGGGCTTTTTGGGAAGTCCAATTTTGCAAGCTGGTAGCCGATACAACTTATTTGAAAAACATAACATAATATAATGTAACATAATACAACATAATATAACATAACAAGGTGATTTTAAACATAATTATTTAATAATATAATTTCCTTTATCTAGTGTCCATGCTTCACTTTAGAGCTTAGTATTCTGTTTTATACAAACCCTAATGCTTTTGTGATTAACACGAATCTTTTATCAATTGTCACACTGAGGATGAAACATGAACAGAGAGAAAAGAGATGAAGATAACTTTTGCTTTGGAACAATTCATTATTAAAAGTAATACCTCGTGAGTTTAACATGGCCAATAGACACAGCTTTGGGAAAGCTGTGAAGATGGGAGGAGCTTCATGACTTTGCAAGGTTTTTCCAGGCGGATGCAAATCGTGAAAATGAAACCATGAGAGGACTGTTTTCTTCCTCCTTGTGGAGAAATCCCTATAGCCTAACAAGAGGAAACTTCTCTCTCCGAAGTGAACAGAAAAAAAGGACTATTTAAGTTGGGAACTGACTGAAGTAGTTTTTTGTATGTTTATTTTCTTTTTAGGAAGGTTGGGAGAGGGAAGGAAGGGGTGGTCTGAAAATCTTATTCTGAATTTGGTTGTTTTTCCTTCTTTGTGTAGTTAATAAATTTCTTTTTATACCCTTTTAAGTTTTAGGCCTGCCTTGCTTCTGCTCCTGATTCTGTCTCACAACAGAAAATGAGTATATTTAAATTGGCAAATCAAAACTATGATATTATTTGGTGTGCCACCTGGGAAATTCAAATTAAACCAAAACCTTTCTGGGGGAAATTAAATTAAACCGAGACAATTTCTTTGTGTTGTTAATAAATTTTTTTCTTTCATACTCTTTGAAGTTTTAAATCTGCCTTGCTTTTACTCCTAATTCTATCTCACAACAAAAAAATTGCATATTAAAATTAACAAACCTAAACTATAACATTTATTAATACATTAGCCAAAAAATCAAACTAAACAAAAACAAAGGTAAAGCCTGGGATTCTATTACCTGGGCCGAGATTCCCACTGCATATCCAGCAGCCCATCTTCCATTTTGTACCATGCTGCTCCCACCAGTGTAAAGGCCCAGTACCAGGTCATGGATGGGATCACTCTTGAGATATGGTCTGCCAGAACACACTTGTTCAATGGTTACCAGGCAGTCATGGCACAAAAGTCTCTGGGCTTCTTCTGAAACCTGAAGAAACATGGCTGAGTTCAAAGTAGTGGTTGCCTTAAGTTCAACACTGTATTGCTCCAATAGGGCAACTTGGTGTTTCAGCATCCTGCTGGTGATATCCAATGTCTTCCTTTTTCCAAACCAGGTATTACCATGTGGGGCTCATTTCAGCTTTTGTGCTTCCTGGATTCAAAGCTCTGCAGCTACCCACCTCTCTCAAGTATCTGGGACATCCTTTACTCGCATTTTCCAGTTGCTGGAAAAAGTACCTCACAGGCTGCTTCCATGACCTCAAATGCTGTCCCAGTACCCCTAGTGCCACGTGCATCCTTTCATGCACAAATAACTCAAATGGTTTGGTTCAGTCTGGGAGTGCCAGTGCAGGGGTTGCCATTAAGGCTTTTTTTAGGGCTTTAAAGGCCCTCTGACTATCAGGAGTCCATACCAAGTATTTTTTGGTGGAGGATGATACAAGGATTTTGCCAGTACTCCATAATTGGCAATCCATAACTGACACCATCTGGCCATACCTAAGAAGGCTCATAGATCTCTTATAGTCTTTTGCTCTGGAGTGTGGCAAATGGCTTCTTTTCATCTGCTTCCCAAGCTTCTTTTTCCCTTCAAGATCTCAACACCAAGATATATTACTGCTTCTTTGCCTATTTTTGCTATTTGCTTTGATACCCTGTATCCAGATTATCCCAAGAATTTTAACAGGCTTACAGTAGCATTGAGGTGCTTCCTTTCAGTTTTGGTTGCCAGCAGAATATCATCTACACGTTGTAGTAAAGTTCTGTCTAGATTTTCGAGCTTTCCAATTTCTTTTGCCATCTGATTGCCAAATATAGTGGGGCTCTTTTGAAGCCCTGGAGTAGCACAGCCCATGTTAGTTGCATCTTCTATCCAGTGTTTGGATTCTCCCACTCAAAAACAAACAACTTCTAACTATCTGGGTCAAGAGCTGTTGTAGAAAAAGCCATCCTTAAAATTGGGCACTGTGAACTATTGGTATTTCCCTTTCAGTGCTGTCAAGAGTGTGTACAGATTAGTTGCTACTGGATGAATGTCAGGTACTATTTTATTAATGGCACTTAAATTTTGTACCAAATCAATATTCCCCATTTTGCTTTTTTGCTTTCTAACTTGTAATATTGATGTATTATATTCTGATTCACACTCTTCCCATAACCCATATTCTAAAAATTTTTCTATAAGCTTCTCCAAGTTTTTCCTTGCCTCTCATTTAATAGGATATTGTTTTTGCGTTACTGGTCTGGCTTCAGGTTTGAGAGTAATCCTCACCGGTTAGGCCACATTTGCTCATCCAGGCATTTCAATTGCCCATGCCAGTGGGGTTACAGCATTCTCTACCTCCTCTGGAATTTCTTCCACCTCATTTAATTTCTATAACATAAAAATCTTTGCCTCAACAGCTTTTGATTTGGCTATTTGAATTTGTATTTCCTCATCCTGGAAAGTTATTTGAGCATGCAATTTTCCCAATAAACCTCTCCCTAAAGAGGGGATTGAACATTCAGACTTATACAAGAATTGGTGTGTCCCCCCACCGTTTTCTTAATTTAAATAGCAATGGTTGTATAAAAGGCCTCTTCTCCTTCCTCTGTGTCACACCCACACCACTTACTGGTTCCAAGCTAAATTTTCCTCTGCACATATTCAGTACTGAATAAACTGTTCCTGTATCAATTAAAAAATTTACATTTTCATTCCCGAGCAATAATGTAACTAGAGGCTCAGCTGAGGATGATTCCCTCAATTCCCTTCAGGGAAATTCTTCATATTTGCTTTAAGGTCATGAGCTTGATGGTTTGAAGACCCAGGTTTTGGTTTCCTGTCTGATTTCCCCATACCTTTTCCAATGTCCCCCTTCTTTACAAATTGCCAAAGTGTACTTCAGCCACCAATTATTACAATACAAAATGTCAAAGTATACTTCAGCTACCAACTATTACAATACTCAACAAATTATTTCTGAGTGAGGGGTCCTGTCTTGCGTATGGTTTATTATCCCATATAATTTTGGGGGGTTTTGTTCTGTTTTGTCTTGTTTCTGGGGTGGCTACTGCCCCCTCTCCTGACGCGACCACTGGAGTTTTTAGCTAGCTCTTTTAGAACACCAGCAGCCATGCCAAGGTGTGTGGAATAACTCCAGGATAAATTCACCAGGAGCTGAACTTCAGAGCTGTGGCTCTACAGTGGGATTAGCTTTACCAGCGTCAGGGAGAAAAGTAAAAGAGTCGATAGATTCTCTCCGCCTGGTATTCCAGAAGGTCTTTTAATCCAGAGATTCAGAAGCGAAAGAGAGCAGCTCTGCAGTGGTTTATATACAGGCCAAAACCGGTGGGCAGGTACAAACAGCCAGTCAATGGGATAACCTTAGGGGAGGAGTAAGGGGAGTGGTTTACAGAGCCAGTTCCAATGAGAGCGAAGGGGAGGAGAAAGGGGAGTGGTTTATATCAGGGGTGGATACAACTTAGGGAAAAACCAACTTGGAACAACATAGGGAGGGCTTTTGAAGCAACCATTATCAGAGAACTGGGATTACGAAACTGAAAGCTTGGATAACACAAACACTAACCGCAACATCTCCCCCCCCGCCCATCCTCCCTGGTTCTGGGAGTATCCCGATGAGTTGTGAGCCAGGCTGGGTTTCGGGAGAGAGATGGGGGCGGGGCGAGGGGCAGACCCTTTCTTCTGGGCAGGCTGTTCGACTGGCCACGTGGCTGGTATCTGACATGGGATACTGCTGCTTCTGTGGGTTTTGCCTATTTCTTTTTGTTTCTTTTGTTTCGGTACTGTGACTGGGCTTGCTGACTTACTTCTCTGCTGCTCTGCTGTTGGGAAGCCCAGAGACAGTGCATGCCGCGGCAGCACCCAGGAACACCTGCTGGGTGCTGCCCCTCTCCGCATAGCCAGGACCCAGGGACCAGCCAGTGCCACTGAGAAATCCCGGGGAGCCTTTCCCTGCCGTATTCGGGAGCCAGGCTGCCACTGCCCAGCCCCTGCAGTTTCTCTGCCACTGCTCCGGGTTTTTTTGCCACCAGCGCCCCTGCTGGCTGTGACCAGAACTACACCAGAGGGGAAGGTGCTTGGCAGCCAAGAGAAGGCTGCTAATGGGTTTCTGTTTCTGTTTGTTGTTGCTGCCTTTGTTGTTGTTTGCCTTCTTATACATACTAGTAAAGAACTGTTATTTCTTTTCTCATATCTTTGCCTGAAAGCCCCTTCATTTCAAAGTTATAATAATTTGGAGTGAAGGGGTTCATATTTTCCATTCGAAGGGAGGCTCCTGCTTTCCTTGGCAGACACCTGTCTTTTAAACCAAGACAGGTCATCCCACAATTTTCATCCAATGTTTTAATATGCATCCCAGGGGGGATTTTTCCAGAATTCCCCCTCTTCACTAGATGATCCATTCCCCATTTAAACCGTGTGGTATTCCAAACCAATTACTATTTAGCAGCTCCTAGAAGGGACCTTTCGTGTTCCCACCTTAGGTACCTTTAAACTTAACCCTGTGAAGCTTTTGCTGCACCTTATGGGCAGATTAACACCTTTAAAGTAAAGAATGCCTTTATCTTACCAGGGGTCTTGCTCTGATTTCTTTTGGTCCAGGGATTGCATGTTCTCCCCAAGAATCCCTCAGTGCCAGCTGGAGGTCCTGCGATCCCTTGGATCAGTTGAAATTCAGGAGTAGGTCCTATCTGGGGTTGCTAAAACTGTTGCCAAAAATCAGTAAAAAAACCCCCTCCTTAACACCAATGTAGCATTTAGAAGCAGGCATTCTTTATTCGGCTGGATGCACAAGGGCATATCTCCTCTGAAAATTGTGCATGCTGAGTACAGAAATGTTCCTGCTTATATACTATATTTTACATATATATTAATTGTTTTTCCGGGAATAAACACAGATATGATAACCATTTCCCTAAAATCATTAACATATGTTCCCTCTTCTTTATGCATGCATTCTTCTGTCCTGGGGGTCTCTTTAGTGTTCCCTGGTGGTCGGTGACCCCAAAATCATACCTGACCACATGGTGAACTGGTAAAAGTTGGCACAACTGGGCTGATTGCTTTCCAGTTTTTCTTCCTACAGAATAAACATTGGGCAGCTCCATAGGCCAGTGGGTTTTGAAGAATAAGCATTGTATTAACCCACCGGGTACAATTTTTCATCTGGCAACCTTAGCTTTCTCAGTAGTTGTTGATGCTGATTTTGTGCTTTTAAAATTCCCTCCTCTAAGCATACATTGAAGTGCCCATTTCTCTTACCTTTACAAAGAAAAAATTAGAGAAATTTTTATTGAAACATCAAAGCCTGTGCCCAATGTGCCTGTGTGTAATGCACACACCTACACTCAGTGCATGTTACTGTTTCATCTGGTGAGGGCAGGAAGGGAGAAAAGAATGTAAACGTGAAGAAATAGAGAAGTGAGTAGGACATATAGTGTGTTGCTTATCTCTGTGGCAGAAAGAATGGCAATGACACTTCTTCCAGCTTCTGAATTGATAAAAGCCTGGAAGTAGACAAATGGAAAAGATTGGAGGAGATGCTTATTTTTCGTTTGCAACTCTTTCTTCATAGCTGTGTGTGGTGTTTTGTTTGGTGGTTTGTCTTGGGGGTTTTGGGGTTTTTTTCTCTCCCTTCAATACAAGAGTGGTTTTTTGTCATATCCCTAATCAAGACATGGCTTAGTAGCATTTAGTCCAAACTTTAAATACTGACACGAGCACAATATCTTAGTGTAAAAGTCAGCTATATTAATTTGACAGCTCATTCTGCAGCGGGTGGGGGAGAGAATCACTGTAACAATACAGCTTAAACTTTGCCTGACTCGGCTTTTTTTTTTTTTTTTTTTTTAGGTGAAACATGGAACCCATTGAAGTTGCATTACCAATTGCGAAATGTCCGTGAACGGTTAGCGAAAAATCTAGTAGAAAAAGGTGTACTGACCACAGAAAAACAAAACTTCCTTCTTTTTGACATGACTACACACCCTCTCACCAACAACAACATCAAACAGCGCCTCATTAAGAAGGTTCAAGAAGCAGTTCTTGACAAATGGGTGAACAACCCTCACCGCATGGAGAAGCGCTTGCTGGCACTTGTTTATTTAGCCCATGCCTCAGATGTTCTGGAAAACGCTTTTGCCCCCCTTCTGGATGAGCAGTATGATTTAGCCACAAAGAGAGTGCGGCAGCTTCTGGATTTAGACCCTGAGGTTGAATGTATGAAAACCAACATGAATGAGGTTCTATGGGCTGTTGTAGCAGCTTTCATAAAATAACTGCATTCAGACAGAAGTGTTCTCTCTTTTTTCATGTAAACCAGTTGTTTCTCTTTTATTGACTATTCGTGTTTTCTGTAATTTGTACCTTCTGACATGATGAATCAAGTCTTGTTTAATAGAAATTATGTGGTGAATTCCCTCCTCTGTCTGTATACAGGATTCTGCTTGCACAAGAGACCTTCCCATTTAAAAACAACAGAAAAAGTTTTTACTGCCATATTGACATTCTAATTCCTATTCAGTTTTGAGTTATCTGAAATACTTTGTTTAGTCTATTTTTCACCTTACTGTTATTGAAGTGGTTTAACATGGAAAATACCTCAAGAAGGAAATGTGCATGCAGTTGGATCACTAGTCTCAGCTGACACAGATGTGAGCATGCATCAATGCTTCTGCTATAGAACTCATAATAGATTGAAGAAGGGCCTTTTAAAATCACCAAAGCTTCATGTTGAAGTATCTGTCAGGACATTGTATATACAGATGTTGTTTCAATTATATCTAACAAAATTACTTTAACAGCAAAAATGCCATTAAGCAGCTTTTCCAATAGTTCCTGTAAAATGCCCCATAAATTTTACTTTTAATGAAAGTCTCTTGCATACTTATGTTTACATTAAAATGATATCTGAGTCATAAGGCTAGAGTTGAAAGGTCCAGTTTTTTCATCCACCCATTTTGGGATGGGATGCATTCCATTATATTGCATATATAGTTCAAATTGTAAATTAATAACTGCCCCATCTTAGTATTTTGCAAGTTTTACACCTATTGCCCCTAATTTGCCATAAGTTATTTGATGAAAAAAATGGCATCCTATAAAGAGCCTCTATGTGAAAGCTGTTTGTTTCCAGGGTGTACAGAGTTTGCCATCCAGATATTCTGAGTCTATGCATTGTTTTTGAGAATTAGTGTATAGAAAGAGACCATTTTCTATCATCATATCTATCGTCATTTGTACTTTTTTTTCCTCTTCTTTTCCCCTCCTGTATGAAAGAGGCTTGTGACTAGTACAGTTCTTGACTGCAGTTTTTATGTTTGTTTGTACACAAATTAATATTTGTCTCAAACCTCTCAATCTATTTCACACTTTCAAAACAAAAAATCACTTCTAGTAGGTATTGCATTTAAATGGTTAGCAAGTAATGACTGTAGTTCACATTATTAAAAGTTAGGTAATGGGATGCTGTGCTATATTTTACTTTTTTATATAAAATTATGCTGATTAGCACAGTATTGTAAAAAATATAGATATAAGGCTTTGTCTTTTAAAAAATGTATTCCTTTTCTGCCACTGCTTGTTATCTCCCATTTGTTTCACAGGGCAAATATGCATTGAACAAATTAAGAATCAATCTATGTATTTTTTTTCCTCATAACGATGAAGATTTATGGTGGGGCTTACAGCTGTCTAGAAACTCTTTTTGGTTCATATTCAGAGTAAGAATACGAGATGGTATAAAACTTTAGAGTTTAAATTTAAGAGATTCCTTAGTCTGTATACTAGCTTTTTACCTACAGTAAATAAACTATGATCTTAAAAGTGCCTGAAACAGAGCAAGCATGTAATTTTGTTGTTGTCCTTGCTAATTAAAAAGGTGTCCTGGTTTAGGGCAAATTTGGGGGAAAACCGCCGGAAGGAGGCCCCAGAAAGCAAACCCCCATGACTCCTCCCCCCACCACCGGCTTCGGGAAGAATTTCCTCAGAGAGAACTGGAAAAAAACCTGTTTATTTAACAAGCAAAACACTCACCAGCACAAAAGAAATGAACAACACCAGATGACAAAAACTCTTTCACCGCTCTGAAAGGATGTCAAACTCAGAAAGTCTCTCCAGTGAGTGGTCGCCCAGTTATCGGTCTGCGGCGCTGGGGAATGACTGCTGCAGGTCACAAAAGGCAGACTCACAGTGTTTCTTGGTGTTTCCCAGGTCCCCGTCTGGAACAGGTTCAGATGGTATTCAGGAAAGGGAAAGGGAAAAAAAACAGTCCAGGGAAAAAATTTGACTGCCTAGCTAAACTAACTAATAAGCAAAAGCAAGGGCAAATGCAAAAAGTAGGAGCGAAAGCAAGCAAGCAAGCAACCAAGCAAGCCTAGCCTCTCCTAAACACAGACCATGGGGGAGGTGAGCCTGCTGATAACAAGACAAAATAAACCTTCACTATCAGAGTCAGTCCTGAAAGCACAGAACATAATACCAAGTATAAACAGAAGACACGATTGGGGATACAAGCACCATAACGCCACCCTAGGACATTCCACCCCATATCTCCAAATCGTGAACATACTATTAAACACCATGGAAAAACTTCATCAAGTAAAAACTTCCATCTTTCACTTACTCAAACACATTTCCTTCCATCTCACTTGCTCAAACCTTCGACACTTACACATTTCCTTCTGTCTCATGTCTGTGTGATCTAATGTATAGACAACGGTAGTAACATCCAGCAAACAATATTTGCATGAGTCTCACCCCACAATCAGATCTCCCTGAGGTACACATCATGTTTTTCCATCTCTCTGCATTATCCACCATGTATAACCTGGTCCTTGAGCAAAGACACTCCCACAAAAGGTTTTGTCTCTACTCGAGGCAGAATTGATCCACACTGTCTTCCCTAACAAACCTCTGACATGTGCCACTGGGACTTTATCTCCATCTACTGTATTCAGGGACTCAGATTGGGCAGGGCCTGCTCGGTTAGTGGAACCTCGGGTGTTCACTAACCATGTGGCCTTTGGTAGATTAATCTCCCAGTTCTTGAAAGTTCCCCCACCCAGTGCCTTCAAGGTGGTTTTAAGCAGGCCATTGCACTGTTCAACTTTCCCTGCAGTTCGTGCATGGTAGGGGATATGGTACAGCCACTCAATGCCGTCTTCTCTAGCCCAGGTGTTTATAAGGCTGTTCTTAAAATGAGTCCCATTGTCTGACTCAATGCTCTCAGGGGTACCATGCCTCCAAAGAACTTGTTTTTCCAGGCCCAAAATGGTGTTCCGAGCAGTGGCGTGAGGCACAGGGTAGGTCTCCAACCATCCAGTGGTGGCTTCCACCATGGTCAGTACATAGCGCTTGCCCTGGCGGGTTTGAGGCAGTGTGATGTAATCAATCTGCCAGGCCTCTCCATACTTATATTTGGACCATCGCCCCCCATACCAGAGGGGCTTCACCCGCTTGGCTTGCTTGATGGCAGCGCACGTCTCACAGTCATGGATAACCTGAGAAATACTGTCCATGGTTAGATCCACCCCTCGGTCTCGTGCCCACTTATAGGTGGCGTCTCTGCCCTGATGACCTGAGGCATCATGGGCCCATGGAGCCAAGAACAACTCTCCCTTGTGCTGCCAGTCTAAATCTATCTTCGACACCTCTATCTGTGCCGCCTGATCTACCTGCTCATTGTGTCGGTGTTCCTCATTAGCCCGACTCTTGGGGACATGGGCATCTACGTGACGGACTTTCACAGGCAGCTTCTCTACCCAGGTGGCAATGTCTTTCCATTCATTGGCAGCCCAGTGTTGGAGTCAGTAAGTCAGGAGTCTCTCTGAATCCTTCAGAGAGAGATAAGAATGCAGGGATTGAATTGAAACCTTTAGATGGATTGAAGTATATTAGGCCTCTCACTTATAAGGCAGAGGTAAAGATTTAGGTTGTAACTTAAGAGAGAGATAATAAGTAAGTAAATGGAATAAGTTTTAAGTGTTTTTAGTAAGCAAAAGGTCTTAGATGCCTGAGAAGTAGTACATGTTCTAGTGAAGGTTAAAAAACATGCTAGTGTTTTCTTAGAGGCTCCAAGAACCTAGCTTCAGACATAATAGAGTTAGAGTTAAGAATATTGCTTACATTTTTCAGTTAGAACAAGATAGGCCATGTACATAGTCTATACCTAGCCTGGCGTGCTAAGAAACTAGAATTCTAATAGGTTAAGAAGTAGTGGTCCGAGTTTGTGTCTTAGCTAGTTGGAAAGTTTCTATAAAAGAACATGCATCAGGGAGAGCTGGTGCTCTATGCCATGGCTTTATGCCATGTGCATTTTGCCATTGCATTTTGCCACTGCAGCTTTGCCATTGCTTTTAGCCATTGCTTTTATGCCACAGCTTTTGCTCTGCTTTTGCTTTCACCGCTGAAACCAACACCCGAGAAGAAGATAGGAGCTGCCAGGCTCCTCCAGCCCTGCTGGGACCACGGGGAGCTTCTGCTTCGGTTTGGGACTTTGAGCTAGAACCTAGCATGGACTTTGTTAGCTTTGACTCTGCATTTGAGACTGATGTGCTTCTGCAATAAATAACTTCACAGCAACTATTAGCCGCTTCGCTTTTTACATAAAAGAAAAAGTAGCCCGACAGTGTGGGTGCACAAGAGGCACCCGGAGGTTCCACGAAACCTCACAGCCCAGATTGGTTTTCCCCTACGTTGCCAGTTAGCCTTTTTCCACCTTTCCAGCCAACCCCACAGAGCATTGGCTACCATCCATGAATCAGTGTAAAGGTAGAGCTTTGGCCACTTCTCTCTTTCAGCAATGTCCAGGGCCAGCTGAACAGCTTTGAGTTCAGCAAGTTGACTCGATCCACCTTCTCCTTTGGTAGCTTGTGCAAACTGTCGTGTGGGGCTCCATACGGCTGCTTTCCACTTCCGGTTCATCCCCACGATGCGGCAGGAACCATCAGTGAAAAGAGCATAGCATGTTTCATCTGCTGGCAGTTGGTTATATGGTGGGGCTTCTTCGGCCCAGGTCACTTGTTCCTGTTCCTCTTTGTCAGCAAGACCAAAGTCTTCCCCTTCCAGCCAGTTGGTAATTATCTCCAAAATCCCAGGGCGATTCGGGTTTCCAATACGGGCACACTGTGTGATGAGGGCAATCCATTTCCTCCATGTGGCATCAGTGGCATGGTGGGTTGAGGGAACCTTTCCTTTAAACATCCACCCCAGCACTGGCAGTCGGGGTGCCAGGAGGAGTTGTGTTTCCGTGCCAACCACCTCTGAGGCAGCTTGAACACCTTCATAGGCGGCCAAGATCTCCCTCTCCGTTGGAGTATAGTTGGCCTCGGACCCTCTGTAGCTTCGACTCCAGAATCCCAGTGGTTGGCCTCGCGTCTCACCAGGCACCTTCTGCCACAGGCTCCAGGACAGACCATGGTTCCCGGCTGCAGAGTAGAGCACGTTCTTCACATCTGGTCCCGTCCTGACTGGGCCAAGGGCTACTGCATGAGCAATCTCTTGCTTGATCTGGGCAAAGGCTTGCTGCTACTCAGGGCCCCAGTGGAAATCGTTCTTCTTGGGGGTGACCAGGTAAAGAGGGCTCACAATCTGGCTGTACTCAGGAATGTGCATTCTCCAAAAGCCTATGGCACCTAGGAAAGCTTGTGTTTCCTTCTTGCTGGTTGGTGGAGACATTGCAGTGATCTTACTGATGACCTCACTGGGAATCTGGCTCCGTCCATCTTGCCACTTGACTCCCAGGATCTGGATCTCTTGGGCAGGCCCTTTGACTTTGCCCTTGTTAATGGCGAAGCCAGCTCCCAGCAGAATCTGAATGATCTTTTCTCCTTTCTGAAATACCTCCATTTCAATGTCCCCCCACACAATGATGTCATCAATGTACTGCAGATGTTCTGGAGCTCCACCCTTCTCCAGTGTAGCCTGGATCAATCCATGACAGATGGTGGGGCTGTGTTTCCACCCCTGAGGCAGTCGGTTCCACGTGTATTGCACACCCCTCCAGGTGAAAGCGAACTGAGGCCTGCACTCTACTGCCAGAGGAATGGAGAAAAATGCATTGGCAATGTCAATGGTGGCGTACCACTTTGCTGCCTTGGACTCCAGCTCGTACTGCAGTTCCAGCATGTCCGGCACAGCAGCGCTCAGCGGTGGAGTCACCTCATTCAATGCACGATAGTCCACAGTCAATCTCCATTCTCCTTCAGATTTACGCACAGGCCAGATGGGGCTGTTGAAGGGCGAGTGGGTTTTGCTGACCACCCCTTCGCTCTCAAGCTCACGGATCATCTTGTGGAGGGGGATCACGGCATCTCGATTCGTCTGGTACTGCAGGCGGTGCACTGTGGAGGTAGCAATTGGCACCTGTTGCTCTTTCACCCTGAGGAGTCCCACTGCAGATGGGTTTTCTGATAGCCCAGGCAGGGTGTTCAACTGCTTAATGCCCTCTGCCACCACAGCAGCTATTCCAAAAGCCCACCTGAGTCCCTTTGGGTCTTTGTAATAGCCGTTCCTGAGGAAGTCTATGCCTAGGATACATGGTGCCTCTGGGCCAGTCACAATTGGATGTTTCTGCCACTTTTTCCCAGTCAGGCTCACCTCAGCCTCCAGCAAAGTCAATTCCAGAGATCCCCCCATAACCCCAGCAATTGAAACAGGTTCCTCCCCAACATGTCCCAATGGTATTAATGTACACTGTGAACCAGTATCAACCAATGCTCTATGTTCCTGTGGCTCTGATGTGCCAGGCCATCGGATCCACACGGTCCAAAAGATCCCATTTTCCCATGCCTCTACCAGGCTAGAGGCAGGGCCCCTCTAGCCCTGGTTATTATTTCTCTCCTGGGCATACATACTGGAGGTTCCTTCAAGGGGATCTGACAGATCATCTTCGCTTCTGTAATACCCTGCACCTTGGTCATGGGAGGCTGAGGCTACCTTCACTTGAGTGGAGTTCCCTCTGTTGGTGTTCCCCTCCCTGAGTTGGCGCACCTGTGCTGCCAGGACAGAAGTGGGTTTCCCATCCCACCTTCTCATGTCTTCCCCGTGGTCACGTAGAAAAAACCACAGGTCAGCACGTGGGGTGTACCCTGTCTCCCTAGCTGGGGGGCGTTGGGCTCTACTTTTGGGGTCCATGACTCGCACTGGTGCTGCACTGATCTTCCTCACCTCTTCCCTTATCTCCTTCATGTCCTACTTAAACTCCTCTCTGAGGTCCTTAACCACAGAAGAGACATGAGCCTGCACTGGGCCAGCCATCATACTCTCAAAATTCCTGAGCCTGTTGGCAACAGAACCCACTGTCAATTGGTTGGTATCAGCATTAATCATTGCAATAAAGGTGGTATACTGAGATGGGCCCAGGCTTGCCAGATTCCACAGCATCTGTCCTGTGCATCTGACCTTGTCAGGGTCATTGTCATGCTGTCCATCCCTCCCAAAGAGCACCTCCAGTACTGCCACTTCTCTCAGCTTTTGGATCCCTTCCTCAAGGGTATTCCAACGCATTCTCTGGTGGTACTCCTGCATTCTCTCCCTGTGGACAAATCTCTCTCTCACACTCATTAAAAGTCGCTCCCAGAGGGAAAGGAGACCTGTCTCCCTTACAAATACCTGGTCCACACCTGAGTCCTGGGTCAAGGCTCCCAAATTCCTTGCCTCAGTACCATCCAGTTGCACACCTGTACCCATAAGGTCCCAGACCCGCAGTAACCAGGTTGTAAAAGGCTCACGGCCCCGTCGTACAATGTCTTTTCGCAGGTTACGGAGACTGTCGTATGACAGGGACTCGGTGATGATCTCAACTTCTGGGTCCCCTGCTGGTTGTGAGGGGCCCCCTTCCTGACCCTTATTATCTAGGGGCCTTGTTTTCATCTTAGACTTTCTAGTTTCTACAGGGGCAACTGCTGCTGCTGAGTGCCCTTGCAGTTCAGCCGGAACCTGGACAGGTGTAACATCTGTGGGTCCCACTGCTGCACCATCAGAGTGTCCCTCTTTAAGGCAGGGGGAGGGTTTCTCACCAGCTGGGGAAAGGTACTCCTTCAGCATCTCACATATCTCCTTCGCTAGCACCCCCACCCATTCTGGGTGGTTCCTTTCCGAGGTGAGCTGTGGGGCAGGGTCAAACTCTGGGGTAATATCCCTAGTCTCTGGAACAGGGTCAGGCTCTGGGATAACATTCCTAGTCTCTGGGACAGGATCAGGCTCTGGGGTAACATCACTAATCTCTGGGGTAGGTATCAGCGTTGTTATCCAAGTCAATCTTCCCTTATCTCTGAATGTTAGATAGAACAGGTTTAACAGGGATATCAGCAACACTAGCCACAGTATAATGTCATTAGCATTTAGAGCGGATTTGAACCCCTTGAAGACTGGTGGGGTGAACTTCAAAAACCATGTCATGGGTTGGGAGAAAATTTCACCTGCTGTCACTTCCTCACAGTATGTACCATTATTGAAGTAGCCCCAGAAACACACAGTTAGAGTGCGATAGCTCTGAATATATGTGGCCATCTTCCAGAGAAAATTAAAAATCCATGAATTCCTCAACTGATCAACCCACAAAATGAACTGGATAATAGCCACAGTAACCTTGGTTATGAGACTCATGTTGAAAAAAGGGCTTGCAAATGGGAGAGATATAGCAGTGACCACATGGAGGCCAATCCAGGGCAAGCTGGACAGCATGGTGTCACCTACCACAAGCTTTGGTAATTCAAGAACTGTTATTCCCTTTTCTATCCCTCTCTCAATGCCCTCAGGCAATGCCCCAGGTTCCGGGCGCCAAAATCTGTCTCGGTTTGAAAGACAGGTATTTTGCTAAGGAAAGGCGAGAACCCCATTCCTGAGATGCAGAGTGCAACCCCCTCCCTTCTAATTACTTTAGTTTCAAATCAGATGCCTTCAGGCAGGAGATATGGGGATAGGAATAACAGTTCTTTACTGATATCTAACAAGGCAGAAATAACAACAGCTATAAAAATTGACAACAAAACAGAACAGTATAGCTCAGTTCCAGTCGCTTTTTTCTCCACAGGCTCTCTCTCCCTGCGCTCAGTTACCGGTGGTGTGGGCAGGGCAGGTCCCGCGCAGTCGAAGAGGGCTGGAGTGATGGTGGCAGCAGCCCAGGGGTGAGAGGGATGGGGGAGTGACTCCCCCCTCACAGTGTCGGTCGTGGTGCTCGGCAGAGTGTCCGGAGGCAGTAGGATGAGGTGGGAGAGCAGCAGAGCGATGTCCAACGACAGAGAGTGTGGATCTCAGCACTGGGATGGCAGTGGAGTTGCTAGCTCAGAGACGGGGTGTCCTCTCACTCCACGAGCCAAGCGAGAGAGTCCCAGCCCGCTCCAGACCCCCGTCCCACCTTTCCTTTTCCGATTGCCGAGTAACTGTGTGCTGGTGTATTGTGTTCACTGGACTGTGCTGTCGTGGCATCAACTGGAGATTGTGTTGTAACAACTGGAGACTGCATGTACTGCCTAATCGCACCTGTCTCCCGCAGCACCAAAAAATGGTCCATAAATCTTCCCACTTTTTGGCCAGAAGCCACTTGCTTTGGAAAAAGACTATAAAAGAGCAACCAACTGGAGAAGACCCTTTGAGTACTCCCCACGGATGAAGACTCATCTATTGGCTGCACCACGAGGACGTCCGTCTCATCTCATTGGTAGCTATATTCCCATCCCCTTCTTTTTCTCTCTATACTTTGTTTCCTATATCTCTCCCCTCTATCGCAACTGAGTTGTTGGCATTTAATAAAAATGAATTGGTGTTCTTGAATAAACTGATTTTGTCCCCTGCATTTTGCCTGTTTGTACCTCTGAGATAAAATGAACTATCACGACCCCAGCTCTATATTAATAGCAGATCATGAAAGACAGTCACAATACGCTGTTTTTCCCATTCATTTCAAGTCAGGCTCACATCAGCTTCCACCAAGGTAAAGTCCTGTGATCCACCTGTCACACAGATTCTGCCCCCACATATCTTGATGGGACTAATGTGCATTGTGCACCAGTATCAACCAAAGCTTTATACTTTTGTGGTTCCGATGTACCAGGCCAACAAATCCACACAGTCCAGAAAACACGATTTTCCCTCGCCTCTCCCTGGCTAGAGGCAGGGCCTCTCTAAGCCTGGTTGTCCTTCTTTCCTTGGGCATATGTCTTAGAGGTTCCTTCAAGGGGATTAGACATAGCATCATCATCATCATCATACTTGGCAGTTTGGCTACGGGCAACTGGAGCTGCTCTCCTTTTGGTGGAACTTCCTCTTTGAGTCTTGCCTTCCTTCAATTCATGCACCCATTGTGCCAGAGCAGCAGTAGATTTTCCATCCCATCGCCTCATGTTTTCTCCGCAATCACGCAGGAAGAACCACAGCTCAGCTCGTGGGGTGTACCTTCTCTCCCCATCGGGGGAACGTCTGTGTTGGATACCAGGGCCTCTAATTTGTACTGCTGAGATTTGGAGAAGGTCCTCTTTAATCTCCTCCCTGAGTCTCTTATGATTCTCCTCTATCTTGTCTTCTGATTTCTGCAGATGTGTTTCCACTGCTGCTATCCTGACATGTGTTGGGCCATGTACAGCATCTGCATATGCTCGGAGCTTCTTCACCATATCGAGCACGGTCTCATCCCTCTCATCCCCCCTTCATTATTGCTAAAGCAGAAGCGTATTCATGGGGCCCAAGCCGTACAAGTTTTTGCCACATCACAGATGTACACAGTACCGACTCCGGATTCCTAGTTGTTATGCCATCTGAGAAGATAATCTCTGCCACTGCCATTTCTCTCAGGCATTGGATCCCTTGTTCTATAGTCTTCCACTGGGTCTGCTGCATATAAAGATCGTCTGCACACAGGTATCTTTGTGCTACACTGTCCAGGACCCGTGCCCAGAGGCTGTGAGTGTTAGGCCCCCTCATCATTCCTTGGTCGATGACAGGATCATGTGACAGGGATCCCAAATGCCTGGTTTCAGTGCCGTCCAGAATTGTAGCCTCACCTGCAGCATCCCAGAGACGGACCAACCAACTAATTATAGACTCATCAGGTTGTCGGGTGTAATCCTTTCTTAGGCCACGGAGGTCCTTTAGGGAAAAGGACTCATTATTGGCCTCTGATCTTGTACCAGTTGCTTTGACTCCTGGTTTTATGTCAGGAGGCGTTGAGGGTCCTTCTCCTGTATCATCATCATCATCATCATCCACTGGTCGATCGGTCTTGTCTGTGCACTTTCCACTTCTCGTGCTAGTAGCAACAGCTATTGGTTGAGGCTTACTAACTGGTTTAGCTGCTGGCCTCGAGCCTGGGGTGTTGGCTGCAGCCTGAGTGACTGGGATAGTGGCTGATTTATGTCCCTGTCCCCCTTCCTCTGTCTGCTGCCCTACAGTATCTAGAAGGGTGCGATAAACATATGCCAGGGCCCAGCTCACTGCAATGATCTTTTCCTCCTTGGAGTTGTCATGGCACTTCTCTTTAAGGTACTTTACAAGCTCAGCTGGGTTCTGAATTTGTTCACATGGAAAGTCTCAGGCTATAGGGTGAGAAAATTCCTTTAAGATTTGGCCCATATCCTCCCATTTCCCACACCACTCAGGATTTCTCATGCCTGGCTCTACTCCTGGGTCAGGGGTCTCATCAGCCCCTCTAGAAATCTCAGCTCTCATTCTAGAGAAACTGCAGACTGTATAGAGAAAACTTACCAGATTAAACACCAGAAAGATGGTCTCTTTAACATTCAGGGGAAACTGAACATTCTCTAATAGGGATGTAACAAATTCAGAGGAGAAGAAGGAAAACAAAGGCTGAAAAGCCTCATCCCCTGCTTCTCCTCTAACCAACTGGGTGCACAACCATAACCATGAACCATACATTCCTGGAACGGACTCCAGCACCTTTATAAACCTCCTGCAAGCTATTACAACCAAGCCCAGTCCAATGGATATTCTGGTCAGTGCCCCTCTACTGCAGAAACTACATATTAGGGACAGTACCGGAGCTGTTTCTGGATAAGACAATAAACCTAGGGACCATAGAGGTATTAAGACCTCAAAAAAACCTAGGGACCAGAAACACATGCAGGCCTCCACCCCAAGAGACATTATGAATTCAGACAACATAGCCGGTAACTGCTCTATACCAACACAAAGTAATTTGAAACAAAATATTATTGGAACAGGGTTTTTTCCACTTTTTGAGCCACGAGTTGGGGGCCAAAATATCTGTCCTGGTTTAGGGAAAATTTGGGGGAAAACCTCCAAAAGAGCCCCCAGAAAGCAAACCCCCACGACTCCTCCTCCCCACCACCGGCTTCGGGAAGAATTTCCTCAGAGAGAAGTGGAAAAAAATCTGTCTATTTAACAAGCAAAACACTCCCCAGCACAAAAGAAAAATGAACAACACCAGATGACAAAAACTCTTTCACCGCTCTGAAAGGATGTCAAACTCAGAAAGTCACTCCTGCGAGTGGTCACCCAGTTATCGGTCTCCGGCACTGGGGATGACTGCTGCAGATCACGAAATGCAGACTCACGGTGTTTCTTGGTGTTTCCCGGGTCCCCATCCAGAACAGGTTCAGATGGTATTCAGGAAAGGGAAAGAAAAAAAAAAACAGTCCAGGGAAAAATTTGGACTGCCTAGCTAAACTAACTAATAAGCAAAAGCAAGGGCAAAAGCAAAAAGTAGGAGCGAAAGCAAGCAAGCAAGCAACCAAGCAAGCAAGCAAGCCTAGCCTCTCTGTTGGGGGTTGAATGCTTCGCTTTTCTTTCTGTGGAATTTCTCCCATTGTTATGCTAAGTAATTGTGGCTACACCTTAAAACGACAGATAATGTTCTCTCGTAGGGGGGTGGCTGGAGGGGGAGGGGGGGGGGGAACCGGAAAAGGAAAGGTGGGATAGGGGGGTCTGGAGCGGGGGGACTGGCTCTCGCTTGGCTCGTGAAGTGGGAAGAGAACCTGGGCTCTGCTCTGGCATCTTCCCCTGTCATCCCAGCGCTGAGATCCACGCTCCCTGCCTTTGGACATCGCTCCGCGGCTCTCCCAGCTCACCCTACTACCTCCGGACACTCTGCTGAGCACCACGACCGACACCGTGAGGGGGGAGTAACTTTCCCCATCCTCTCTCTCCCCTGGGCCGCGGCCGCCATCACCCAGCCCTCTTCAACTGCGCGGGACCTGCCCTGCCCCCACAGCACCGGTAACAGCACAGGGAGACGGCCTGCGGCCAGAAGGGACTGGAGTGGAGCTAGACTGTTTCTGTTGCCAATTTTTATAGCTGTTGTTGTTTTTTTCTGCTTTTGTTAAATACCAGTAAAGAACTGTTATTCTCATCCCCATATCTCCTGCCTGAAGGTGTCTGAATTGGACCTAAAATAATTAAAAGGGAGGGGGATTGCACTCTGCATCGCAGAAAAGGGGCTCCTGCCTTTCCTTAGACCATACCTGTCTTTCAAACCGAGACACTCTCCTAAACACAGACCATGGGGGAGGTGAGCCGGCTGATAACTAGACAAAACAAACCTTCACTTTCAGAGTCAGTCCTGAAAGCACAGAACATAATACCAAGCATAAACAGAAGACACGATTGGGGATACAAGCACCATAACGTCACCCTAGGACATTAGGTTTTATTGCTAAACTGAAAGCTTTAGTTAATATTCTTCTTAGAAAGTGAGAGATTATATTAAGTAGATCAAACGGACCTAATCAGCAGTGTCAGTCAGATCTACAGGATTCATGGCTGGGTCAGACTGAGTTAACTTGTGAGTGTTCAGTTGTGTCTGCCATAGGTAGGCCTCTTCTATCTTGAGCAGAACTCTATAGTGTCTAAAGCTAAAACCCAAGGCATCCATCTGTGACTGGACTTCCAATTTTGCACTTAATTTTAAATAATTTAAATGCTAAAGTAGTCGACTTGAACATACAACTTATATTCATCATACCTATAGAACCTTTTTAAAAATAAAGATTTAAAAAATATAGTCCTTAACATTTAGTGGCACATTTTTCTTTCAATTTTTGAATTGTTTCTTTATAAAAATTAAAGTATAGTGTATTTCATACTTTGGTTTACAAATAAAAAGATAATCAGTGTTCTCCAAGCTGTAAGATGCTATGTTTAAAACTTTGAGGAGCTTAGCATGAACTTTGGACATTTTCTTTTAAACATTTTCAAAATGTGATTGCTTTAAGTGGAGGAAAAATGCAAGTTGCTGTGTTCCTTTTATATTTGAACTTACAGAATTCTTTCTGTACTTGATAGTATATGTTAACTCTTTGCTTTCATTGTCTCTCTCCGGTGATCTGTTTTCTCATTTTCTGTTGCTGTTTAAGGGGAGAGAAAATTTATTAGGCAGAAAAATCAGACAAACAATAGTGTATTTGGGAGTAAGTTGAGTGCACAAAACTTTTAAAATGGCTTTGAAAATCTAAGATACTTGAAACATTATTCAGACTAAAAGTATCTTTCATAGTCCCTTTTCTGTCCTCTCATCTTCATTCTGTCATGTTCCTGCTAAGTTCATGTTGCATTAACACCCTACCTCACTGGAAAGGACTCTCACCATCTACTCGGGAGCCTCAGGGGAAAGCCCGGGGCCTCAAGCACTCTCCCTCTGAGGGGGCGTCTCCCGGTTCAGGAGCTGAGCTGCCCTTGCTCAGCCCTGCTGCTTCTTTGCCACAGCTCTGGGTTTTTTGCTACACCATAACCCCACACTCCCTGCCTGTCAGCACACACCACGGCATACCAGTAAAGAACTGTTATTTCTTTTCCCAAATCTTTGCCTGAAAGCCCCTAATTTCAACGTTATAATAATTCGGAGGAAAGGGGGCCATATTCTCCATTCCAAGGAAGGTTCTCATCTTCCTTAGCAGACACCTGTCTTTCACACCAAGACACCCAGTAACAGCCTTTTCTTGGCTGTAAAGCACCTTCCCCTTTAGTGTAGTTACAATCACAGCCAGCAGGGGCGCTGATTGCTACCTGCCAGGTAGGGCTGGTGTGATGATTCCCCCATGGCTGCAGGGGGCACTGTAGCACGAGTTCCAGATGGCGAAATGGGCTGTAGCATGAACCTCAGAGCAGGGGCTGGAATGGCAGAGGCAGACACACCCTGTGAGAAACGACCCCTCACTTTTAAAATTTCAAAGTTTTATTAAACCTTAACAAATACAACAAAGGACTGAATAAGGAAAGACACGGTGCCAGGAGCATATGACTGTCTGCCACACGCTGATCTACAAAATGGCTGCTCTGCCTTTTATACCCCGGGATTGCATCAGGCAACCCTGGTCCCTCCCAAAGTCTGTACGTCAAATCTTCTTCGCTGTCCATTGTTGGAGACTACTTTCTTGCAACTTGATTGGAAGTCAGGTGTTGTCAGGCCGTGCCCCCCTAGCAAGAAGCTTTTCCCATCCCACGCGAGGGGCACATGTACACTCCTTCCCTCCACAAGTCTTTCACAACCAAGGCTGTCTGGTGGCAACAATATCGGGGGGGGGGGGGGGGGGGGAGGGGACTATGGGGAGAACAGATGATGTCTAAACAACAAATCACAATAACATAACTATACATCAATAAAACTTCTCTTAACATATACACAGTATTCATCCCTTAATTGCGAGAGCAAATCCATCGCATTCCGTCGCATTACCTATCAATAACAACCCAGAGTAGCAAACATCATGTAGCAGAAACTCTGCAGCTATAGCAGGAGCCACAAGGTGTCCCAGCAGGCAGAGGCTGCTGGGTTACAGTGTAGTGAAAAACCCAGAGCAGTGGCAGGAAAAAACAACAGTGGCGTTGGGCAGTGGCAGCCGGGCTCCTGAAGGCTGCCAGGAGAGGCTCCCTTGGAGGGGAGAGTGGTCTCGGGTTTTTCCTTGAGGCGCCCAAGTAGATGTTGAGGGTCCTTTCCAGTGAGGTAGGGTGTTAATAAGGTCCCAGTGTAATGGCCGCTCTTATGAGCAGAGCCTCACTCACAGTAGGAGAAGACAGCAGGAGATGGGACTCCGCAGTGGTGGCGAATTCTTCCCACAGCAACAGCAGCCTGTGTCCCCTTCGATCCCGAGAGCAAGAGAGAGCCATAGAAAAACGGAGAAGTCGAGCCCAGCCCCTCACCCTCCAGCCAAAATCTCACGGTATCTCTACCCTTCCCTAGAGAAAGCCCCCCAGATAAGAGTGTCTCCAGCTGCAGTCCTCCCCCTTAGCTACATTGCTTGTCTCTCTTAAGTACTGGTCATTTTTGTCTCTTAGCAACAAATGGGACAAAATTCCCTGAGAGAAAGAAAGAAAAGAAAAAAAAGGAAAAATCCTAACATCCAACGTGCACCCAAATAACTTGCAGGTTCCAAGCTAAGTTTTCCTCTGCACGTATTAAGTACCGAGTAATTTTGTGAAAAACGATGTTCACATTCTTGGTAAATTTTAAAAGGTTGAATAAAAGACAATAAGAGACAAACAATAAAGCAAAAGGTTATAACGGCCAGGTGCTTGACATTTAATCAAGAGCACACACTAACTAAGAAAACACTTCGCTAAATGCTTCAACCTGTTGCATATTCATAGACTTTATGCATTATTCAAAATCACCCCCCCACACACACCCTGTAAATTAGCATTTTTTTATTTTTCTCCTTGTGGCTCCTTCTTGTGGTGCACTCCCTGATAAGAGAGATCAATAAATTGCTTCCTTGGAGTTCTGGTATTCATCATCCCTGTCTTCATCCAGATAGGATAATCCAAGAATGTGAAGAATTTCCTGATTATCTTTTTACCATTCTCTCAGTTAGTTACACGAATGTTATAAATGAGAGACAAAAGTCTCGGTATTCAGCAAAATTTAGATTGCTTTATTTGATATAGACAGAGCAAGCAGTGCGCTGGGGAACGTGAGGGGTCACCGCCCACTCTACGCTCCATCGAACCTTGGTTTGCAGCCTCTTCTTATACTATGGTTTCTCGTTGTAATCAATAATTTTTGGTTTTTTAGCTGTCCAAATTTTGCCAGGTAAGCAGTGGTGGTTGAATAAACATCCTTATCCCAATTCACAACATCTCCGGAGATAGTCAGTTTCACAGATAACAATCTGGTCTTTGCAAATAACCACTTACGGAGTTCTGGAAGTCTGGTCCTTGAGATAGGCAGCATTGATCAGACAAAGGCAGGAAGGGCTATCGAGAAGTCTGATTTTGCAAGCTGGTAGTAGATGCAACTTATTTGGAAAACATAATATAATATAAGATAATATAACATAACAAGGTGATTTTAAACAGAATGATTTTATAATATAATTTCCTTTACCTAGTGTCCATGCTTCACTTCAGAGCTTAGTATTCTGGTTTATAAAAACTCCAATGCTTTTGTGATTAACACGAATCTTTTATCAATTATCACATGAACAAAAGCTTTTTACATCACCATGTTATAGTCCAAGAAAAATATATATTTATCACACTGCGATATCTAAGTTTTGTTAATAGCAGTTGTGGAGGCTGAAAGCCCCGCAGAGAAAGAGCCTGCCTCTGTCCCATGAAGGGAATGCCCTTATGCACTCCCTCCTCATAATGGTTATTATAAGGTTTCCCCTGGCATGCTTCCCTATTTCATGCAAAATGTTTGTAACCTGTTGGTCCTTCCCCCTTTGTACTGCCCCTGCGCCCTCAGATGATTAGTTAATTGTTCTACCCTGATCTCTGGCTCTCCTCTATCAACCCTGCTCCCTCTGCCTGTTGGAGCCATTTCGTCCCTGGACCCTTTGAGAAGGAATAAACTTCGCCTTGGATCACCACACGTGGCTCCCGTCCCTCCCTCCACCGTCGGCCGAAGCAGGGCTCTCATAAAAGAGCTGAAATCACTCTCCTCCCCAGAGCGGGAACGTGCCTGTTACCACCAGGACGTCTTTCCAAAGACGCTTCTCTGGAAGGTCGTGGCACCCGCACACGCCCGCGCCCACGAGCACTTTCCCGCCCGTGCCGCGCCACCGCTCTGGTGCCCAGATACAGAACTAAAAGAAACTATATTCATATAGCAACGTTTTCTAATATTATACATGTTGGAGTAAATAAGCCAGGGGTCTCTTTGAGTCCTTCAGAGAGAGATCAGAGAGCAGGGATTGAATTAAAGCCTTTAGATGGAATGAGTAAGTGAGAAGATGGAGCAAGTAAGTAAGTAAATGGAATAAGTTTTAAGTGCTTTTAGTGAGTAAAAGGTCTTACAAGCCTGAGAAGTAGTACATGTTCTAGTGAAGGTTGAAAAACATACGAGTGTTTCCTTCAAGGCTCCAAGAACCCAGCTTCAGACATAATAGAGTTAGAGTTAAGAATATTGCTTACATTTTTCAGTTAGAACAAGATAGGCCATGTACATAGTCTATACCTAGCCTGGCGTGCTAAGTGAGAGGAATGTTGAATTTGTCTTTACAAATGAGCTGTGGATCAGCCTATAGATAAGGCTAGCACTGAGAGATAAAAGAAACAATGGGATGGATTCCACTGATTGATGAATGGAAAGAGATATTTGCCTTTACAAACAAACTGTAGGGCTGCTGATAAATGAAATTGGATATCGAAAGATGAAAGAAGCAACGGGGGGGAAACTATGAATTCTGTAAGAATTAAAAATTAAAAGGGAGGGTTATACATTAGAGGGGAATTTCAGGTATCAGGCGTTCCGGGAAGTCTGTGCCTCTCAAGTACCAAAGCCAATGGGGAAAGAGAGAGGGAAATGCGGCCGGGAAAATAGGATAAAAAGGAGGCTGCGTCCTCCAAAAATTTGAGAGATCCCAGGGGAATGTCCCATGGCCTCTCCCTTTATTCGAATAAAGCAAAAAGGACTCCTCTGTCTCCTTTTTGGACATAAACCTCTGGTGTTTGTGGATTAATTTTCCTGACATAAGAAACCAGAATTCTAATAGGTTAAGAAGTAGTGGTCCGAGTTTGCGTCTTAGCTAGTTGGAAAGTTTCTATAAAAGAACATGCATCAGGGAGAGCTGGTGCTCTATGCCATGGCTTTATGTCATGTGCATTTTGCCACCTGCATTTTGCCATTGCTTTTGCCACTTGCTTTTATGCCATGTGCTTATGCCATTGCTTTGCTTTGGTTTTGCCTTTGAGACTGATGTGCTTCTACAATAAATAACTTTATAGCAACTATTAGCTGCTTCACTTTTTAATGAAGAACATAACCCGACAGTGAGGGTGCCCAAGAGGCATCCAGAGGTCCACAAAACCTCACAGCATTCATTTTAATATTTGCAAAAAGCCAATTAATATATAATATGCACTTATAACAATATCTTCTCTCTTTATTTTTAACAATCATTTGGCTTGAGCAATATTCCTTTTCTAGCCTCCATTATTAGCTGATTTTTTAATAAATCATTTTTGCTTCTTTCAAGGGGTCTTCTATATCATTTTGCTTTCTTAACATTATGATCTTTTGCGCAATTCCAGATGTAGTCAATTTTGGATTTATTGTTACCATTTGTATGCCTTGTACTATGCTGGTGATCAGCCAAATAAAACAGGGGATCAGACAAGGAAGAAATATTAATCTAGCTGTAGCACTATAGTGATTTGAAAGCAAAACCAGTGAGAGACTCCAAGTCAGTAATACAATTTAATAGGAAAAAGAGAAAAAAAATAAAATACATGCAATAATACAAAAGAAAACCACTGACAGAGTCAGAATACAACCTGACACCCTGTCAGTCAGGGTGTTGGTAGCAGTCCGATTAAATGGTGGCTGCAGTCCTCCTGGATGACAGATATGATTCAGTTGAAGCAGTGCTCCTGTAGAAGGTGCAGTTTTCCTCCGAAGGTCCAGCAATGATGTGGAAAAGGTCCGACTTCCCTCTGGGATCCAGTGGAAAGAGGCTGTCTTGGTGTTCCAAACCTCAGATATTTATCTAGGTAGGAAAGGCTTGGCTCCTGCCCCTGGTTGGGGCATCTCCCAATGGGATGATGTAATCTTATCAGTCACACAATAGGACTTAATGGCCCATTAACAGAATATATCTTCTGGAGGAAGGATGGGTTGTGAAAAGATAACGATGATCATCCCCAGATCTTATCAGATGGCACATCAGCAGAGGATATCTCCCACAGAGATAAGGATCACCACCCCTCCCACATTTTAACAGATGGTGATAGAATACAGATTTTTGCATTGTACCCCAGGACAAGCACATAAAAGGAAGAAGCCTATCACAATTCTATTCCCAATACGTTATCTCACCAGCTAGTTTTTAGCATTGATTCCCATTTTTGTACCAGTAAATGAGCTATTTTTCTGATATAATTGACTATATCTAGGATGGCATTCCTATTGTCATCTATTTTTAAACAACAATCTTATGTATTAAATATTCCACAAACACCTCCTTCTTCAGCTAATAAATAGTTTAAAGTCAACCTATTCTGATATACTGCAGCTCTTGTTCGGTGGTGATGTTTTGCTATTAATTCCATTGCTTGATTAGTTTTGTTTGTTATCTTTACAACTGCTTGGAGTTTTATAATGAGATTTAGCATTGAAATTGGGGTTCGATATCCCCAACTCCCATCTTGTGCCCAGGTGGCTGGCCCATATGTTTCTAATATATGTTCAGATTGAGAGGAATGTTAAATTTGTCTTTACAAATGAGTTGTGGATCAGCCTATAGATAAGGCTAGCACTGAGAGATAAAAGAAACAATGGGATGGATTCCACTGATTGATGAATGGAAAGAGATATTTGCCTTTACAAACAAACTGTAGGGCTGCTGATAAATGAAATTGGATATCGAAAGATGAAAGAAGCAACGGGGGGGAAACTATGAATTCTGTAAGAATTAAAAATTAAAAGGGAGGGTTATACATTAGAGGGGAATTTCAGGTATCAGGCGTTCCGGGAAGTCTGTGCCTCTCAAGTACCTAAGCCAATGGGGAAAGAGAGAGGGAAATGCGGCCGGGAAAATAGGATAAAAAGGAGGCTGCGTCCTCCGAAAATTTGAGAGATCCCAGGGGAATGTCCCATGGCCTCTCCCTTTATTCGAATAAAGCAAAAAGGACTCCTCTGTCTCCTTTTTGGACATAAACCTCTGGTGTTTGTGGATTAATTTTCCTGACAATTTGGGGGCTCGTCCGGGATCTTTCCACCATCCGGGGCGGCGGGCGGCGAGCGGAGCTGAAGGCACGCCTCACCCAGTTTCGGTGATCAGCTCCCCTTGGTGCCGGCCGGCACCGGGCGATTGATTGGGTTCCCGAGACTGTCCAGGAGACAGACGAGTGGCGGACCAGGGGGGTCCGTGAAGAGTCCGCAGGGAAGGACTACTGAAAATCTCACCGGTGAGTAAAATGGGATCTTCGGGGAGCAAACCTGGGAGGGCACCCATGGAGGGTAGCACAGGTAAACCTGGGAGGGCACCCATGGAGGGTAGCACAGGTAAAACGGGGCACCCAGAGAGGGTTGGAAAGGTAAAGCCGCGAAGGGGCCCCGGCAAATGGGATGACGATCCCATAATACCCCCGGAGAGTCCCTTGGGGAGAATGCTGAGGTCTTGGGACAGATTGTATATTCACCCAGAAGTAACTATGGAAATTATGGTAAAATATTGTTATTTTGTGTGGCCAGAGTATAAGCTGGCAAGGGGACTTATATGGCCACCTTATGGAACAGATAAAATTCATTTGTGTAGAATTTTGTGGAGGTATCTAGAGGAGAATTGGAAAGGATGGATTGAAAGGGAATGTGGATTAATATGGGTCAGACAAGAAACAAGAGTAATTTATGTGTTAAGAAAAAAAGGAGAAGAGGAAAAAGAGGAGGAAGAGGAAAGTGGTGAGGATTGGGATGTTTTTCAGCACCTTCCCCCGTCTTGTCCTCCAGTGTTGCCAGCTGCAGGTCGTCTGTATCCTCAACTTTCAGAGCAAGGGGATCAGGAAAATGTTATTCCTACAGCCCCACCTGAAAAGGATAATGGTGTAGGGGGAGGGGAGCAGCATGTTGTATCACCCCCCAGAACTAGAAGAGGAACTCAGTTTAGGGCATCAGAAGCCCCCCAAGAGACAGGGGTACACCAGATGCCACTCCGTCAAGTTCCTTTGGGGGGTCAAGGGGGAGGATTTGGGTTTGTAATTGTACCACTCACTACCCAGGATATAAGAGGGTTGAAAAAAGAATTACCCCCATATTTGGATGATCCCATAGGGGTGGGGGAAAAGATAGAGGAATATTTGGGAAATGCGGATTATACATGGAAGGATTGGGATTTTCTTTTGGGAATTTTGTTTGGGTCATCAGAGAAACGAATGATTTTGCAGAAAGCTCGGCAGCTGTGGGAGGATGAACACCCACAAGCAGCAGGGGGGGCTGGACCCAATGCACCTACGGTGGATGATGCCATCCCCCAGGCAGACCCCCAGTGGGACCCAAATAACCAGGCCAGTCTGGCTCGCCTTCGCGATTACCGTGCTTATTTGATCAGGGCAATCAAGTCAGCGGCTCCCAGAACTAACAACATAGCTAAGGCTATGTCGTTAGAGCAGGAGAAACAGGAAAGCCCCTCTCATTGGTTGGAGAGGATTAGGGATGCCTTGAGGAAGCACGGGGGGATGGATCCTGAAGGGCCAGCCTTTAACACATTGCTTAAAGTACAATTTGTTACTAAAGCCTGGCCTGATATACGGAAAGGAGTACAGAAAGATGAGGAGTGGCAGAATAAGCCTCTAGAGGAATTGGTTAGAAAAACACAGCAGATATATGTAAGAAGGGATGAGGAAAAGGCAAAAGCTAAAGCAAAGATGATGGCAGAGTTTTTGCAGCCCCAGAGGAGTAAACCGCAGGGTCCAAGGGGTCCCCAGGGACAGAGGGGACGGGGTCGGCCACAAGGAAGGGGCAGAGGGATTCCCTCCTCGGCAGGGGACAGCCGACCCAAACAGCGGCTGGGGAAGAACCAGTGTGCTATCTGCAGGGCAGAAGGGCATTGGAAAAACGAGTGTCCGCAAAAACAGCTGGACCCTCAGGAGGAGGAAGTCCAGAGGATAATGGAAATGGATTGTTAGGGTTGTCAGGGGCTCCTATTATACCAAGGACCCACCACTCAGGAGCCCTTGATAACTTTTAAGGTGGGTCCGGATCGAGAGGAGGTGTGTTTTTTGGTAGACACGGGGGCCTCTCGGTCCACCTTAAATTTTATACCTAAGGGGGGGAAATTGTCAAAAAGATCCTTGGTTATTCAAGGAGTAAGCGGGAAGGATGAGCGAGTGCATTTTATTCAACCGTTGTTAATAGATGTGGGGGACAGATTTGAACTGCATGAATTCTTGTTTGTTCCTAATTGTGATTGTAATTTACTGGGAAGAGATTTGATGGCTAGAATGGGAATGCAAATTAGCATTGTAAGAAGTGACACGGAGTCCGAAACTGTGATATCTTTGTGTAAAATGTCTGAAAAGGCTTATGCTAAAATAAATCCGGAAGTATGGGCAGCTCCAGGGAAATATGGGAAACTGGACATAGAGCCTCTCCAAATTACTTTGAAGCAACCAGGACAAGTGGTGTCTAAAAAGCAATACCCTCTTTCAAGGGAGGGAAAGAAGGGGTTACAGCCTGTTATTGAGTCCCTGCTAAAAGCAGGTCTTTTAGAGCCGTGTATGTCTCCCTATAACACTCCTATCCTGCCGGTTAAGAAACCAGATGGAACCTACAGAATGGTGCAGGATTTAAGAATAATAAATGAGATTGTCAAACCAAGGCATCCCACAGTTCCAGATCCATACACAATCCTAAATCAAATCCCTTCTTCACATCAGTATTATTCTGTACTGGATTTGAAGGATGCTTTCTGGGGGTGTCCAATCACAGAAGATAGTAAACAGTATTTTGCTTTTGAGTGGGAACAGGAGGAAGGAGGGAAAATGATAAAACAACAATTGACATGGACAGTACTCCCTCAAGGATATACAGAGTCACCAGTTCTGTTTGGGCAAGCTTTGCAGAAAATATTAAGAGAGTTTACTCCACCCTTAGGAGTCAAGTTGTTGCAGTATGTAGATGATTTGCTCTTATCAGGGGAACAGGAAAAGGTGGTTGAAGAGGCTACTGTAAAGCTGCTTAATTTTCTTGCAAAAAAGGGACTTAGAGTATCCAAAAAGAAAGCACAGTTAGTAGAAAAGAAGGTCAAATATTTGGGACACATTCTGTCCGAAGGGTTACGGTGTATTGATCCAGAAAGGATACAAGGGATTTTACAGGTACCATTACCCCAGACTAAAAAGGAGTTACGGCAGTTTTTAGGGTTGGTGGGGTACTGTAGAGCATGGATCGAGGATTTTTCTGTGGTGGCCAGACCTTTATATAACTTTTTAACTCAAAACAGTCCTAATGTTGTGGTATGGACACCAGAAGGAGAGAAAAGCTTTAAGAAATTAAAAGACAAATTGGTTAAGGCCCCAGTCTTGGCTCTTCCAGACGCAGAAAAAGAATTTCAACTATATGTGGATGTCAAACAGGGTCATGCTAAAGGAATTTTGGTACAAGAGCATGGGGGAACACGAAGGCCTGTTGCCTATTTTTCTAAGTTGTTAGACCCGGTGGCCAGAGGCTGGCCCCATTGTCTGCAGAACTGTGCAGCCACAGCTCTGATGGTGGCTGAGGCCCGAAAGCTGACAAGGGGAGGGTATCTCATTGTTAAAGTCCCACATCAGATTAAAGCTTTGTTAACTGAGAGAGCCTCTAAGTGGATGACGAGTGCTCGATTATTACAGTATGAATCTTGTTTAATGGAACAGGAGGATTTAGAATTTAAAGGTGGGGAAATTTTTAATCCAGCCTCTTATTTAAATGGCCCTGGAGAAAAGGGGGGCCAGGAAGAAATCCATGATTGTATCCAGGTTATAGACCTCCAGACACGGGCTAGGGAAGATCTACGGGATATTCCCTGGCCTGAGGGAGAGAATGTGTTCATTGATGGGTCCTCCAAAGTGGTAGAAGGGAAACGATTTACAGGATACTCTATCGTGAATGGGAAGCAATTAAGGGAAGGGGGGAGGTTACCAGCCACTTGGTCAGCTCAGACAGCAGAGCTGTACGCGCTTGTGAGAGCCTGTGAATTATACCAGGACAAGACAGTAAATATATTTACTGATTCTAAATATGCATATGGGGTAATACATGCATTTGGAAAACTATGGGAAGAAAGAGGTTTATTAAGCTGCAGAGGAAAGACATTAGCTCACGAGAACTTAATCTCTCGCCTATTGGAGGCAGTGAATTTACCAAAAAAGGTGGCGATAATCCACATTAAGGGGCATCAGGCAGGATGGTCGGAGGAGGCAATAGGAAACCGACTGGCTGATGAAGAAGCTCGCAAAGCTGCATTGTTGCCAGAAGTCTCTAAGATCCTGCCTATGCTCCCAGTAACTGCACCGCTGCCAGAGAAACTCTCTTTTCCACCAGAGGAACTTGAGATAATTAAAAAGAGTGGGGCAGAGAAAAGAGAAAATAATTGGTTTACAAAGGATGGTAAGCAGTGGATACCAAAAGCTCTAGCCTTACAATTGTTAAAACAGCTTCATGAAGGGAGTCATTGGGGCTCCCGAGGACTGGCAGAAGCCTTCCTCAAAATGTACGCTGCTGTTGGTCTCTTTAGCCTGGCAAAGCGAGCCACTGAAGGCTGTTTGACTTGTGCTAAAACCAACAACAAAGTTACAAAGAAACTGGCCAGGGGAGGGAGGCGTTGGGCAGTACGTCCCTTCCAGAGATGCCAGGTGGATTTTACTGAAATGCCTCGAGTGGCAAGATTTAAATATCTTCTGGTAATAGTATGTCAATTAACCGGGTGGCCAGAAGCATTTCCAACTGTGTCAGCAACTACAGGATCAGTTGTTAAAATATTTTTGGAACAAATAATTCCAAGATATGGGATGGTGGAAGCAATAGATTCAGATAGGGGAACTCATTTTACAGGAAAAATTCTTCAAGGAGTTATGACTGCTTTAGGGATACAGTGGAACCTCCATACCCCCTGGCATCCACAAAGTTCAGGCCAGGTTGAGAGAATGAATGGAGAAATAAAGAAACATCTCCTAAAGCTGGTGACAGAAACTAAAATGCCATGGGTACGGCTCCTGCCCCTGGCTTTAGCAAGGATAAGAGCCAGACCCAGGGGAGATATTCAGTTATCTCCCTTTGAATTGATGTTTGGAATTCCTTACCCTTGTAATTCTCAGCCTAGTGGGGGGATAGAGATAAGTGATGTGTATTTAAAACAATATGTGGCTCGGATACTGTCTCTTGTGAAATCTCTTCGACAGGAAGCTCAGCTGGCACAGACCCTGCCTTTGGACTTTGCTGTTCACAACATCCAACCGGGAGACTGGGTCCTAGTTAAGGAGTGGAAAGAAGCACCACTGGTGGCGAAGTGGCGTGGACCTTTCCAGGTGTTGCTGACCACAGAAACAGCCGTCAAGACAGCTGAACACGGGTGGACCCATCACACTCGGGTCAAGGTCTCTGCAGCCCCAGAGATTTGGACATCTCAGCTGGAGGAGAAGGACGGGAAGCCGCGACTGACACTCCGCAGGAGTGGACTGGAGCAGTAGCCAGTGCGTCGACATCGGGGGAAGCCTCGTGTGCCCACCCACAGAGTGCCTGCTAAAATAGTCTGTGTGGGCATCCCTCCTCTCAGATCTCCAGTCACTGGGGGCCAACCCTTGCTGTCATTGTTTTCTTTATGTTAAGCCGTTTCTGTGCCTTCGCTCGCCACAGGTGGTGTGAAAGACAAAGTGAAAGTAAAAATTAAGTTAGGAAATTAGATTACACAATCAGAATGTTTCTCTTAATAATGTTACCTTTATATTATCAGTTAGGTTGGGGCCAAGAATGGGAAAATAATTTTTTGACCTTAGGAGAAGAAGTAGCAAAAACCTTTAACCTTAGCAATTGTTGGGTCTGTGGAGGGCCAGGGGGATCTGAAAACTGGCCATGGGTGGCCAGCCCAGTTGAACCTAAATGGTGGATTAGCACCCTGAGTGAGGTCCGTAATGGAACAGGATTTTGGGAGGAAGAAGGAAGTCCATGGCGGCTTCATTCTTCTGAAAGAGGCACTTACTGTCTAAATAGGACAGGAAGCATAAACATGGGAAAAAGCGTTTGTGACTGGACTTTATCTTTAGGTTTAGATTGTTGGACACCCAACTGCCTTCCTTATGATTGTTCCAGATATCAAGGCAGATGGAATCAAACGCATGTTAAGCTCACAAATGGTAGCTGGGTAAAGTGTTCCTATCATAATTACCAGAAAGATTTAAAAGGCTGTAAAGCAGTGGGGAAGGATAAGTTTTTTGACCCCTTATTTTTAAGCTGTCCCCGAGATAATTCCACAAGTAGCACACATGTTATCCGTGACTACCAGTGGAAATGGCAACATCGAAATGGAACTCGAACCCTTTTTAATAGGTTCTGGTCCAAATCTAACAAAACAGATCTGGGATGTAACTGCAGGTGGAAACCTCATGTGGGAGCTTGGAAATGCAACTACTGTGATTCTTATGGTGGGGCGACCATTGTTGGGGGACCACTGGGCCCAGGGAGTAAGCTGTATTTTGACTCTCCAATTGACCATGAAAATTGGGACGGTCCCTTTGCCAATGGGACCTGGGCTTTAAAGGGGCATTACTGGATTTGTGGCCAACATGCATATCGCAGGTTACCCCCAAACTGGTCAGGAATATGTTATGTGGGGTATATCAGACCACTGTTCTTTCTGCTACCACAGGTTCAGGGAAATCACTTAGGAATCAAGGTATATGATGATCTAATTAGAGAAAAGCGGTCAATTGATGTATCCCTGGCTGGAGGGAGCACCCAAAGATGGGGTGATGATGAATGGCCACCTGAACGAATCATACAACACTACGGACCAGCCACTTGGAATCCTAATGAATTAATATCAGGTGCCAGAGAACCCATTTATAATCTAAACCGGATAATTAGGTTACAAGCTGTCTTTGAAATAGTAAGTAACCAGACAGCTACAGCTCTTGACCTTCTTGCTGACCAGGCTACTCAGATGAGAACTGCAATATTTCAACACCGGATGGTATTAGACTATTTATTAGCAGAAGAAGGGGGAGTGTGTGGCAAATTTAACGACTCAAACTGCTGTTTGCAAATAGATGACAATGGAAAGGTGGTGAAGCAAATAGCAAAAGAAATAAGAAAATTAGCTCATGTGCCAGTCCAAACATGGAAAGGATGGGAATGGGACATGTTTTCTTGGCTACCTGGTGGACTATGGGTTAAACAACTACTTTTTTTCCTCTTATGTGCTGTAGCAACTCTAATATTTTTACCATGCATGATCCCTTGCTTAGTACAACTTATTCAACATGTGATCAAAGGGATGCAGGTAATAGCCACGCCTACTGATCCAGAGATGGTTACAAAAGGACAGAAATTGATGTCACTCCAAATAATTACAAAACCAAAAAGAACTCAGGAACAAGAAATTAAGTCAATGATAGCTAAAGTTTGTAAAGACAATTATTAAACAAATAAAAGAGGAGGGATTGAGAGGAATGTTAAATTTGTCTTTACAAATGAGTTGTGGATCAGCCTATAGATAAGGCTAGCACTGAGAGATAAAAGAAACAATGGGATGGATTCCACTGATTGATGAATGGAAAGAGATATTTGCCTTTACAAACAAACTGTAGGGCTGCTGATAAATGAAATTGGATATCGAAAGATGAAAGAAGCAACGGGGGGAAAACTATGAATTCTATAAGAATTAAAAATTAAAAGGGAGGGTTATACATTAGAGGGGAATTTCAGGTATCAGGCGTTCCGGGAAGTCTGTGCCTCTCAAGTACCTAAGCCAATGGGGAAAGAGAGAGGGAAATGCGGCCGGGAAAATAGGATAAAAAGGAGGCTGCGTCCTCCGAAAATTTGAGAGATCCCAGGGGAATGTCCCATGGCCTCTCCCTTTATTCGAATAAAGCAAAAAGGACTCCTCTGTCTCCTTTTTGGACATAAACCTCTGGTGTTTGTGGATTAATTTTCCTGACAAGATTCGTCCTCTCTTTATTTTTGAAATCCTCCAATCAAATCCCTTTCATTTCTTCTTAGATCCTCATAAACTGGTATTCTCAATTGATCTCTATTTGGTCCTGGTAAAAGGAAAAATCTTGGCTGTATAATTCTCAGAGTACAACTCCCTTTCCACTGGGAGGGGAGTTCAGGCTATGCTCTTTTTTTACATATCCAAAATAAGCCACATGGTGCTTTCCAATAATCCTTTTTCTGTTAATTTATATTTTACCAAAATTTGTATATTTCTGGGATCCCATAGTAAGGATTTTTGCCTGTATTATTACATTGAAAATGCCCAATTTCTTTATTATATTTACAATTTCCTTATTTTGTTTTTCCTTGAGTTCAATAATAAGTTGGTTCTTCTGGGATGTACTATGTAAAAGTTTCATTACTTACTTTATATTTTTTACGGGGAGTATTTTTTACATCGTTAAGAAAATTTCTCCCAGTGCGCCAGAGACATTCTTCCTTTATCACTGTTGAACTTAAAATCCACCCTTCTGGTTGGTTTTTCCCCCTTGTATTTGTCTGGTTCCACTTAAGGAGTTCAACCAGGCCTAAACTACTGCCTTTCTATGGCCATTCTTCTGACATCAAAGCCCCTCCACCGACCCAATAATTGGTTATGCTAAGCTCTTTACTTATTATTCAATTTGGTATCACCTGATTCAGATATTATAGTCCACTCCTTAGGTTCTTTTACAGACAGGTCTTTTGATTCTACTGGCATGGATCCACCTTCGTTCTCTGGTCTGGATCACTGCCTTAGTTGTCAGTAGTACCTGAAAAGGACCTTATCTATTGTGGAGTTAAAAATTATCTTTTCCATGTTTTTACTAATACCCATTCCCCCGAATGGATACTATGGATTTTAACTTTTAAAGGTGTGGTTTGAGGGATTGTCTCTTTCAACTGCAAATTTTCAAGTGTTTTTGCAATTTTGTGTGTTGGGGGTTGAATGCTTCCCTTTTCTTTCTGTGGAATTTCTCCCATTGTTATGCTAAGTAATTGTGGCTACACCTTAAAACGACAGATAATGTTCTCTCCTGGGGGGTGGGTGGAGGGGGAGGGGGAACCGGAAAAGGAAAGGTGGGATGAGGGGTCTGGAGTGGGGGACTCTCTCTCGCTTGGCTCGTGGAGTGGGAGGACAGCCCGGGGCTCCGGTCTGGCATCTTCCCCTGCCATCCCAGCACTGAGATCCACACTCCCTGCCGTTGGACATCGCTCTGCTGCTCTCCCATCTCACCCTACTATCTCCAGACACCCTGCCGAGCACCACGACCGACACCGTGAGGGGGAGTCACTTTCCCATCCCCTCTCACCCCTGGGCCGCCGCCGCCATCACCCATCCCTCTTCAACTGCGCGGGACCTGCCCTGCCCCCACAGCACCGGTACCTGAGCGCAGGGAGACGGCCTGCGGCCAGAAGGGACTGGAGCGGAGCTATACTGTTCTGTTCTGTTGCCAATTTTTTATATCTGTTGTTGTTTTTTCTGCCTTGTTAGATATCAGTAAAGAACTGTTACCCTTATCCCCACATCTCCTGCCTGAAGGCTTCTGATTTGGACCTAAAATAATTAAAAGGGAGGGGGTTGCATTCCGCATCTCAGGAAGGGGGCTCTTGCCTTTCCTTAGACCATACCTGTCTTTCAAACCAAGACATGGTGACATATTTTTTAACACTTATTTCCCCTGCTTCATAAGTAGCTTTTTTATTTTGGGTGGTTCAAAAAGAGTAATTCAAACATTATTTTATAGGATGACACTCTCAGGTTTAACCTGGGTTGTGTTTGGACCTTCAACAGAGCCAAAGATAAACATTTTACTCATGAAGTCTGGGTTTCAATTATTATTATTATTAATTTTGTTAGAGTTCTTTTTAAAGTCTGGTTTATTCTCTTTACTTGGCCCCAACATTTTTTTTTGTTTTTTTATGTCATGGGGTGTGTAATTCCTATTTTATTTCCAAGGCTTGAGCTACTTGCTGTATTAACCATTCCATATCTGGGAATAATTTGTTCCAAAAAGGTTTTACATACCACGTTAGCTGTGGCTCTGACAGTGGGAACAGCTCTTACCCAATGAGTTAAATGTTCTATTACCACCAATAAAAATCACCTTTACCTTTTGGAAAATTATACATTTCTTAGTTATTTGTTTTGCCAATCCAAACATTATAATGCACCTGTAATTCTTTAAAAATGATCACACAAAACTTGAGACTCTCAATAAGTTTTTGATGCATATCTTCTAATATTTTCTAGTAAGTGGCTTATTAAGCCACTGCCTCCTAACAGGAAATTTCCATTTCCTAGATTGCAATTTTTTTTCCTTCTGTTTCACTAAACTTTGGAATTTGCAATTCCTCCTTGTCTGGGGTTAACAATTAACATAACCTTCTTTTTAAACCCATTTTCTTCTGCATTTTTAGCTTTTTGATCTGCTAAATTATTCCTCCTTATTTTTAAGGTTTTTCCCTTTGGTGTCTTTTAACATGTACTACAGTTATTTCTTCAGGCAATTTTAAGGCCTTTAAAACTTCTAAAATGAACCTCTCATGTATCAATCCCTTTTGAATTAAGTAATCCCTTTTCTTCCTATATTTTCTAAAAGTGTGTACTACCCTAAAGGCACACTTTGAATTAGTATATATTTCTTTTTTTGTGTGCTACATATTCAAATGCTTCTTTTAGAGCATATAATTAATAAACTTGAACCAATTAATTTGAGAGTATTTTTCCTTTTTTTTTGATAGTCTGCATATTTTCCCCATCAATTAAGGCATATTCTGGTATGCTTTTTCCTTGTAAACATTTGGATGAACCATCAACATATATTTTTTCCTTCTAGGAGGGTTTGTTCTGTTAGATTTTCCCTTCTTTTGGTATAACCTCTATTCTTAATGGTATCTGAAAATCCTTCTCCAATATGTTATTACCTATTCCAGGAACTAGTAA
Source organism: Sturnus vulgaris (assembly GCF_052056855.1). Lineage (NCBI taxonomy): Eukaryota > Metazoa > Chordata > Aves > Passeriformes > Sturnidae > Sturnus > Sturnus vulgaris. The sequence goes on from NC_142282.1 coordinate 64,726,847, forward strand.
GATATCTCCCCTTCATACCCTGGTCTCACTCTTAACTATTAGACCTTTAACGACAGGAACTTCAAACTCCTTGCCCCTGCCATTCTTACAGTGTCACTACACACCTCACATCCCTCTGGAATATTTACCACACAAGTTTTTTCTGCCCCAGTATCCACTAGAAATTCTAATATTTTCTCTTGTGGTCCTGTTTTCAGAGTTACTAAAGGCTTTAGATGACAGAGCCCACGATCCCCCCGTTCTTCTCCTAGGTGTATCTCCCAGACTACTCTCAGATCCCTTCCCAGGTGAGAGCACCTTCCCTCACAGTGTATCTTTTCCTCACAGCAGAAACAGGCATTCCCAGCTTGGTCTCGGTATCTTGACCGTGCCAGGGCTCCACCCTTTTCCTTCTCCCCATCTCTAAAACGCGAATGTGTAAACCAGATCAGTACACGGACCGTGCACACATGACTCATGGCGCCCAGGATTGCGACGCCTGGTAGAAACGGGGGACTGGGCAGAGGAACCGGCGTGGGTTGTGCTAGCATGGGCGAGGGAGGCTGGGGTCACGGCTGGAGTAACTGGCGAAAAAGCTGAGGCAGCTGGGATCGGGGCTTGAGGATTCCCCGGGGGAAAAGTCTCGGGTGCCAGGGCTGGGACTGGGGGAAGCACCGGGGCTGGGGGGGGAAACCTAAGCCAACGGGGCAGGCAATATTTCCAGAGGGTTCTAGCTCTTTTCTTTCTTTTTATTTTCTTTTTCTGTCACTGGGGTTTATGATATTTTAAAACCTTTTACCCCCAGGGGTTCTGTGTCTCCTGCCCAACACGTGGCATACTTCCCATTCTCCGGATCACTCGGTTTTTTGACTCCTCAAATACATTCAAGGGCTGGGAAATCCAAGCCACTAGGGACATATTCATCAGCATCCCTCCTCCCCCTTCTTTCTTCGAACCTATTTTACCGGTTCCTCGTACCACTTTTCCAGGACTCCTCCCACTCATCCCTGGCCTCTGCCTCTCCTCTCTAAGTAATTCTTCCAGTAACTCGAACATCACTTAGCCCCCCACAGCACAGAAAACCCTTCCTTTCCAACAATACAGTACAATCCACTTCCTTCCAGAAAATAAAGCTAAACTTTAAAATTAACAATCTATATCACATATACTTTTGTCAGGAAAATTAATCCACAAACACCAGAGGTTTATGTCCAAAAAGGAGACAGAGGAGTCCTTTTTGCTTTATTCGAATAAAGGGAGAGGCCATGGGACATTCCCCTGGGATCTCTCAAATTTTTGGAGGACGCAGCCTCCTTTTTATCCTATTTTCCCGGCCGCATTTCCCTCTCTCTTTCCCCATTGGCTTTGGTACTTGAGAGGCACAGACTTCCCGGAACGCCTGATACCTGAAATTCCCCTCTAATGTATAACCCTCCCTTTTAATTTTTAATTCTTACAGAATTCATAGTTTTCCCCCCGTTGCTTCTTTCATCTTTCGATCTCCAATTTCATTTATCAGCAACCCTACAGTTTGTTTGTAAAGGCAAATATCTCTTTCCATTCATCAATCAGTGGAATCCATCCCATTGTTTCTTTTATCTCTCAGTGCTAGCCTTATCTACAGGCAGATCCACAGCTCATTTGTAAAGACAAATTCAACATTCCTCTCAAGAGGAATAAAAGAGGTCACAGAAAAATCAGCATTTGCTTGGCATTGATAGATTTTTGTGCCAACAGTGTCCCAGAACGAATCCAAAAGGATAGTTTGGTTATTCAAGTTGGAAAAGTGAGTAGAAATCCATTTTATAAGTCTTTTCAGGACAGTTTTAGAACAAGAGCGTTTTGAAAAAGAGAAATTGTCAGCGGATAAAGTTTGTTTTATTATATTATAAAGATCTCTTTAGCTATGGGAAAGAATAATTTTAGAAAAATATTTCCCATAGCGACCCCGTGCCAAACGAGCAGAAAAAAGAAAACAAAAGAAAAAAAATAAGCTCAAAACAAGACCCTAGGGGAAGGAAAGCTGATTATACTCACAAAGCTTATCTTTGACGGGTCGTTAAGGCTGCTCGTCAGGTGCTGGGCAACTTCAGTCCTGAGCAGGGAGGGGTCTCAGGCTTGTTGAAGTCAATTCGGTGGAGTTAAGTCTTTTAGAACAAAGACTTAATTGCAGAATTATTTGTGACACTCGAAGACAGATACAATCAATTTTTGATGCCATTCGTAGAGTGCGGGCAGAGTCCACCTCCGTCTGGGCGCCACTTGTCGCTGGCGGGGTTTTGGGGGCCCTTTGGGATCCCTGAGACTGCTTCTGCAGCCCTCAGCGACGGAGCAAGTTCCCGAGCCTTGCCCAGATAGAATTTTGGCTCGAGGTGAGCTCTCAGACCAGCGGGGTGAAGAGACCAGGATATGCAGAAAGGCACAAATCCATAGTTTATTCTATGAAGGCATCCGATCTAGCATATACCACAGTTATTGTTTTAGGGACAGGCGCACCCCTGCCAAGTTCGGTGGGTCCCGCTCCATTTCTCCAGGTGTGAGTCAGTGGTTTGCAGGTAAATACCCCATGGACAAAAAAGAGATAAATAAAGCAAAGGAAAGGGAAAAGGCTCCCTAAACCGTGGAACTTAGCTCTACAATTCTTGTGCACGAAAACTCGGAGCAGAAAAAGGGATTGTAAGTATCCTCGGGGGGCGGGGGGGGCGATTACGGGGGGGTGAATGAGACGCGGACTGGTTATCCCAGATCTTCGAAGCAATTGTGAGTCTCTGAGTCTCTAAGTGCTGCATTTTCACTCTTCTGCAAGAAAAATGGCCATCAAGGAGATGAAGCGAGATAAAAGGAGTGAGACAGCCCCCCCGGGGTAACTGGAACGGGGTCCCAGGGGAGGGGTTGGACCCCTTGGAAAAAGGGGAGCAAAAAGGGTTTCCTAGAACAATCCACCAGGGAAGAGAACAAACTTGTGGGATTTAGGGATACAACACCCAAGAGCATCCAGGATTGGACAACATTGCCGGATTGAGGGATAAAAAGCCCAAGAGCATCCAGGGTTATCCAACAAAATTTGAGAACAAGTATAGAAAAGGTACCTTATTTTTGTGTCGTCTGGTTGTGAATGGGGGGGAAGAGTGAGAAAGACATATTGAAGAAATAAAAGTGAGTGTGAATGAATGAATGAATGAATGAATGAATGAATGAAAGTGAGGTCTCTCCAGTCCCCGTTCCTGTCCCCGGAAATGTTTTACCGCCTTCCCTTCATGCTTCCTCGGTACCCGCTGGTACCTCTGCTCCTTCTCCTGTCCCAGTTCCGTCCACTAATCGAGTCGTGCACCCGACAAACATCCCCGCTCTCCCCAAAACCCCTCTTCCCCCCGATAGCGCCGTCCCACTGCACGTCCATCCCCCGAAGCCCATCCTGTGCCTTCCTAACGACTCCCCCTGCGTAGCAGCCCTACACCCACCCATCCTGCACCGCCTGTGCAGCATCCTTAGCGCAGCAAAGATGCGCGGCTTGCACAACTGCAATCACTGCTGCGCCAGCGCCACCTTGTGGCCAAATCATGCAATGCACCCACACACATCCTTCTACACGTTCAGACCCCTTCCCTCCCAAAGCCCCCCTCCTCCAACCTTCCCCCCCCGTTCTAAAAAGCGTCGTGCCCGAAGAAGATGCCACCCTTCCTCTGAATACAGCGGCAGTGATTCCACTGCCTCTGATTCAAAAGAACCAGCTATATGGGCCACTGCAAAGTTTCAAGCAACCCAAGATGGTAATTGGCAATTAGCCCAAAGAATCTCTGCCTTTCCTGTGATTTATAAATGAGGCCGCAGAGGAGGATCCTCAAACAGATCAGAATGGCAATCAATTGACACGAAACAAGTGACAGAATTGGCAAAAACTGCAAAAGAACACGGCAGATCAGCACACATTTTTAGAAATTTTTAGAGGCTTTTTTTGCTGCTTTTGTGATGGTTCCCCATGATCTCAAAAATTTAGCTACTTGCCTTCTGTTGCTGGCCGAATTTATGTAATGGGAAAGGCTTTGGAAAAAACAATTAAAATAATATCTGATAAGTATTCAAAAGACCCCAATCAACAGAATTTTACTGTTGAACAACTTGCTGGTGAAAACCAATTTTCTAAACCCTCAGAACAAGCAAACTCTATCCCTGAAGAAACACTGCAGGACGTTGCTAATGCAGCAAAAACTTAATTCCTTCTTACCCCTGACAACTCTATTCCTAGCTTGCATTTTTCAAATCTCAAGCAGGGAATAGACGAGACTTTTATAAAATTTGTAGACAGGCTCAAGGATGCTCTTGAAAAACGAATTGAGAGCACGGAAGAGCACAAGGAAATTTTAAGAAAACTTGCTTTAAGCAATGCAAATGAACAATGCAAAACTATTTTAAGAGCTTTACTTATAGACACCGATCCCACCATCGAGCAGATGGTGGAAAGCTGCACATGCCACATGTCCACTGAAAACACAGTGGCCAAAGCAGTTGCCAAGGGCATTGCTGATGGAGTCTCTGGAGCCTTTGCAGTGATGGTCTCCAAGGACAATGCTCGTTTCTACTGTGGGGAACTTGGACATTTTATCAGAGACTGCCCTAACAAACCACCCACCCAAAACCCCCACAACAGCTACCACAAACCCCAAAGGCAGCAAAAACAACAACAGCAGCAAAAAAACTTCCAACACACCCCAGTCTCAGCTCCGGGCGCAGACAACAAACCAAAAGCTGCCTTCCACCCAGCCCCAGTGATGACAAGCCAGGAACATCAAACCCCATCATCCGCGAAAATTCCAGACTACATCAGGCAGACCCAATATTTGGTGAGATTTTGATGGGAACCCGCTGCCAACTGGTGACTTGTCTTTAAATATTACAGATGAAAAATTTTATTGTATCCCTACAGGAAAGTATGGACTACAAGATGGTCCTTGGGACATTTTAATCCTCGGTGACAGTTTCCATGGTCCACCACAAATTTCTGTTTTACCTGAAATACAAACTGTAGCACCTGGAAAAGAAATCTTTGTCCAGTTGTGATGCACAGACATTCCCTTTTTTCTTCCACAGAAAACACCTATTGCACAAGCCTTCCTGCTTTCAAAAAATCACATGGAACGGATCCCTCTCAACCCTACAATAATGTGGACACAAATTATGGGGCCAAACAAACCCATCCTCGAGTGCAGCCTTTTCTGAAAAAAAAAATTCAGAAACCAGGAATGATACACACTGACGCTGACATCACCATCATTGCCCGCTCGGAATGGCCACCACATTGGCAACCTGTAGCAGGCATGCTGTCTGGAATTGGGGGAGTTGCCGTTTCCATGAGAAGCAGACGCAACATCGTCATCAAAGGGCCTGAAGGTAAACTGGCAACCATCCGACCATTCATGGTAAGAGCCCCAATCACCCTATGGGGCAGAGATGCCCTAACCCAATGGGGGGCTTCTCTCCGAGTTCAAAGTTGGGATTTTTGATGGGGGCCATTGAAGTGCGCACTGTCTCGCTGACTCCTTGTCTCACCTGGAAGAGTGATGAACCCCAATGGAAGGCACAGTGGCCCCTTTCAAATTTCAAACTGCGTGCATTGCAAGCCCTCGTTGAAGAACAGCTGGCAAAAGGCCACATTGTTGAGTCCAACAGTCCATGGAATTCCCCAGTTTTCCTCCTGAAAAAGCCTGGAACAAACAGGTGGAGACTTCCCCACGATATTCGCAAAATCAGTGACATCATTGCAGACATGGGCCCTCTCCAGCCTGGACTGCCCTCCCCATCGATACTGCCTCGAGACTGGACACTTGTGGTCATTGACATCAAAGTTGGTTTTTTCAGCATCCCATTGCATCCCCAAGACACACCATGGTTCGCCTTCTCCATCCCCTCTTTCAACAGAGAAGCTCCTCTCAAAAGATACCACTGGCTCTTCCTTCCCCAAGGACTCAAAAACTCTCCAACGATATGCCAATGGCACGTGGCACACATCCTTTCTCCTGTTCGAGAACAATTCCCAGAAGCAATCACTCATCACTACATGGACGACATCCTAATTTGTGCATCAGAAAAGACCTACTTAGAAAAAGCTGTCAAAACAACCATTCAAACCATAGAAAAAGCAAGATTTGAAATCCGTGAAGACAAAGTACAGTACACCAGCCCCTGGAAATACCTAGGACTTTTAATCTGAACGAGGCCCATTGTACCCCAGCAGCTCTCCATTCGAGATGACCCAAAGACCTTAAGAGACCTACACAGCCTGTGTGGATCCATCAACTGGATCCGCCCCCTACTGGGGCTCACAACAGAAGACCTCACCCCTCTGTTCAACCTCCTCCGTGGCAATGAGGACCTGGACTCCCCACACACACTCACCCCAGAAGCCCGACAATCCATCATCAAAGTTCAGGAAGCCCTGTCTTCACGTCAAGCACAGAGATTTGAGCCAAATCTGCCTTTCCAGTTTGTCATTTTAGGAAAGGCCCCTCGCTTCTATGGACTGATTTTTCAATGGGACCCTCAACTCACAGACCCCTTGTTGATCCTTGAATGGATTTTCACAAGCAATCAGCCCACCAAGACAATTACCACATTTCAGGAAATCATGGCACATTTGATAAACAAGGCCAGAACCCGCCTCAGCTCTCTTTCAGGGTGTGAGTTCGCATGCATTTACCTGCCCCTGACCATGGGAGATTTGGAAAATCTGCTCCAAACCAATGAAAACCTTCAATTTGCTCTAGATAGCTACACAGGCCAAATTTCTATTCACATACCAAAACAGAAACTTTTTAATCAAAATGCAACCTTCAATCTGGTCCCAAAACTCGTTCAAAGCAGAGAACCTCTCAAAGCTCTGACTGTTTTTACAGACCGCTCGGGTTCCTCCCACAAATCAGTCATGACTTGGAAAAACCCCAAATGTGACAAATGGGAATCTGATGTCCAAATTGTGGAGGGATCTCCACAAATTGCAGAATTGGCAGCCGTTGTTAGAGCCTTTGAGAAATTCAAAGACAAACCCTTTAACCTAGTCACAGATTCTGCTTACCTAGCTGGTATAGCTATGAGAACAGAACATACTTTCCTCAAAGAAGTCTTCAATCCAAAATTACACCAATTGATTTCTTCACTAATAACCCTCATTTCCAACAGAAAATTACCCTACCATATCATGCATGTTAGGTCACACACCGACCTCCCAGGTTGTATTATAGAGGGAAACAGGAAAGCGGACGCACTGGCCATGCCAGTCGAGACTGCAAACATCCCCAACATTTTTGCTCAAGCGAAGCTGTCACATTCATTTTTCCACCAAAATGTACCTGCCCTCATGAGAATGTTTAAAATTCCGAAATGCCAAGCAAAAGTCATTGTGGCAACATGCCCAAAATGTCAAAACTACCAAGTACCCTCTATGGACACGGGAGACAATCCCAAAGGCCCGAACAGCTGCCAGCTGTGGCAGTCTGATGTCACCCATTTCCCACCTTTTGGAAAGTCTAAGTATGTGCACTTGTCCGTTGACACGTTCTCAGGAGCAGTTTTTGCAGCAGCTCATGCAGGAGAAACAGCCACTCACGTTATTAAGCATTTTTTCCTAGCATTTGCCACTCTGGGAATTAAAAAAAAAATCAAAACTGATAATGGACCAGCCTACATCTCTCACAAATTTCAAGAGTTCCTCAGTGAATGGGGAATTGAACACATTCAGATCATTCCTGGAAATTCCACAGGACAGTCCATCGTAGAGAGAATTCATCAGAACATCAAAAGAGTCCTTCACCAGCAGCGAAGAGACACAGAAATTTTATCTTCAGTGGAAAGATTCTGCAGAGCTCTCTACTTCATCAATTTCCTAAATGGAACCGAGTCAGAACCTGACCCCCCAATACTCTGACACTTTGCAAACTCAACCCAAGGAAAGCTCACTGAGAAACCACCAGTGCTGGTGAAAGACCGTGAAACACATCAGGTCTCTGGACCTTTCCAATTCATTACCTGGGGAAGGGGGTACGCTTGCATCTCCCTGCCATCTGGACCAAGATGGTTCCCAGGAAAAAGCATAAAACCATACCTAGGCACAGTGGAACCTACCCCAACAGACAACAACAAAAGCTCCCCAGAGTGAAATTTAAGACCTCCTCAAAACCAAACCGGCGCTGCTTGGAGAAGAAGATGCCGCCGAACACCTGCACATCAAAGAAAAGATCGTCCTGTCAAGAGACAGCAGATGAAACAAAAAACTAAGCAGCACTCTGCTGCTTCAGGCAAATCATAAACCTGACATAACCTGACCACAAATTGACCTTTAGTTAGGTGTTATAACCTCTACTGAAACACCCTAGTATTAGTCCTCTCCCCCCAATGATTTTACTGTAACCCCTAATCCTGTATTCACTTAACTATCCTTAGGGAAAAAAAATTTAAAAAAAAGAGAGGGGAAGGGACAAACGAAGGAGATGAAGGAGAAAACCCTAACCCTCTCTCCCCCCATCATAAAAATAACTGACTTTACTTATATTCCCTACCAGAAGGCCCATCCTTGTCGAAAGATGAAAATTTTGCCGTTGATGCTGGAACTCCAGTACGAGCTGGAGTCCAAGGAAGCAAAGTGGTAAGCCACTATTGACTTCACCAATAAATTTTTCACCATCCCTTTGGCAGCAGAATGCAAGCCTCAGTTTGTCTTCACGTGGAGGGGAGTGCAGTACACCTGGAACCTACTGCCCCATGGGGGGAAATACAGCCCCACCATCTGCCATGGATTGATCTGGAAAAGTGTGAGGGTCCAGAACCTTTGCAGTACATCGATTACATCATTGTGTGGGGGAGGACAGGAGCAGAAGTATTTGAGAAAGGAGATAAAATTATCCAGATTCCCCTGAAAGCTGATTTCGCCATCAAGAAAAGCAAAGTTAAAGGACCTGCTCAAGAGCTGCAGTTCCTAGGAGTAAAGTGGCAAGATGGATGCCGTCAGATTCCCACTGATGTCATCAACAAGATCACAGCAATGTCTCCACTATCCGGTAAGAAGGAAACACAAGCAATCTTAGGTGCCATAGGCTTTTGGAGAATGCACATTCCTGAATACAGTCAGAGTGTGAGCCCTCTTTACCTGGTCACCCGCAAGAAGAACGATTTCCACTGGGGCCCAGAGCAGCAGCAAGCCTTTGCTCAGATCAAGCAGGAGATTGCTCACGCGGTAGCCCTTGACCCAGTCAGGACGGGACCAGATGTGAAAAATGTGCTCTATTCTGCAGCCAGGAGCCATGGTCTGTCCCGGAGCCTTTGGCAGAAGGTGCCTGGCGAGACTTGAGGTCAGCCACTGGGGTTCTGGAGCTGAAGTTACAGAGGGTCTGAAGCCAACTACACTCCCATAGAGAAGGAAATCTTGGCAACTTATGAAGGAGTTCAAGTTGCCTCAGAAGTAGTAAACAATGAAGCACAACTCCTGGCACCCTGACTACAGGTGCTGGGGTGGATGTTCAAAGCAAAGTTTCCCTCTTCCCACCACGCCACCAATGCCACATGGAGCAAGTGGATTGCCCTCATCACACAGCGCGCCCGTATTGGAAAATTGAATTTCCCTGGGATTTTTGAGATAATTAAAAACTGGGCAGAAGTTGAAAGCTTTGATCTCACTGAGGAAGGAAAAACAAGTGACACATACTGAGGAAGCTCCACCATGCAACCAACTGCCAGCAGAAGAAACATGCTACACTGTTTTTACTGATGGTACCTGTTGCACTGTAGGGGTGAAATGAAAGTGGAAAGCTGCAACGTTGACTGGCACAGTCCCTGAGACAGAAGACACTACACTCTAATCCATGTGACAAAAAGCCTTTATTCCCCTCTGACTTCACCTTAAATACTCTTTTTAATGTTCCCGGGTAAGTGCCTGTGATTGGTTCAAAGTTCAGGCTGCTCAGCTCTCTGACCAATAGCTCTCTGCAGCCAGGGCTGGGACTCATTTGGTCTCATCCTTGTCCGTCTCCAATTCTGTCCTATCTCTGTTCTCTGGGGGCCCTGTCTATTAGGCCAGGCTGCCTCTCTTATCTGTGGCCAGATTAACTGCCCAGTACAAGCCAGCTTGCACTGTGACAATTCCCCGTTTCTTTTTTATTAATTTAAAGAAAATTTTAAAACACAAATATGCAGCTTGTTCTCTGTAATCTTACTTGCAAGGGCCCTTTTGCATGCAAGATGACATTGACACCATAAAGTGAATTGGAATAGGGTTTTTTACCTAGCTTAATAAATTTGGCTTTTTTGGATGGTGATGAGTTCCACATACCAGAAGCTGCAGTGCTTATGTTCAGGAGTGGTCAGGTGAATTTAGCACCTTTTGGTTTCACATATAGAAATTTAACTGCTTAACTATAACCATAAAACTTTAAACTTCTTTTAAAATTATAACTTAATATAACATTCAATTTTAGAACTGTGCAAAATTAAAAGCTTAGTATTCCAAATCATTGATGTGCTTGATGTATCAGTGGAGTTGTGGTGTTTTTATTTAGAAAACTGTTAACATAATTTTTAGCTTGACATGTTACAGGCTCAATGCTTAATAACTACAATGTTATAATTCAACATGAAACAAGAACCACTTAGTTCCAAATAATTAACATTTTTAAAAAACAAGAAACCATTTAACTTAAAACCATTTAAAATAAGAACATACATATTTCCTTTATTCCTTACTCCCCTTTCTTTGTCTATTTATCTTTTCTCCTCCTTTTTTGTTTTTAGAAATTAGAACAAGAAACAAAACATACACTTTAAAATTATTTTTATGTGGTGAGAATTATAATTACTGATATGTTACAATCCAATTTTAGTGTTTAATACTGTTGAGGAGTTTTCCTTTAAATGATAACTTAGGAGAACCTTCTCTGGAAAAGATTCTTCATGTTTATCCCAAAGGAAAGAGTTTTAGCTTTTGAAAAGCTAAATTAGATAGTCAAAATTATTTATTTTCATTTTAAACTCAGAAATATCTGGATTTTATAATTTTATCTCATTGTCAGTCAAATACCAAGTTGACCACAATTGAAATAGACTGAGAAGGCTTTGATGAAAAACATTTCCTTTTGCTTAGTTAAAGTCTCAACATGGCCAGAGTTGAGTCTTTAGACCAGGCAAAATTCTCTATGATATTTTCAAACAAACCTTTAATAAATTTTAAACATTGTAAACTGAAGTGACAAGAGGTAGGTACTTTAGAAATCTTTGCAACTGTGATTTGCCAATGAATATTTTTTACTAGACTAATCCATAGAGATTTGTTTTCTTGAACTTATATTAGAGTAAGCAAGATTTTTGAAATTCTCAGGATAGCTGATAGAGTATGATGCTATTGCAACATATATGAATAAAGTTAGCAAACATTCTACTGTAAACTTCAATAACCACTTAAAAATTTGTAGACTGTATTTGCAACTGATAAAATACTCTTTTAGCAACTGTATGTGACGTTTCTTCCACCCACTGCCCACCTCACTTGGGCTAACGGCTAGCTCCGGGAAGCCTGCGTCATTGAGTGGCCCCTCCCCGGCACCACTCTGGGAGCCGCAGAAGGGGTGTAGCAACAGCTACGCCTGGGCGAGTCTTCAGGGAGGGACAAAGAGGCACAGGAGAGACCTTTTACGGTTCTGGGGGAAGGGATTTATTGAAGGAAAAGGTAACAGGTCCAGAGGTTGGGAGAGGGAACTGCAAAAGGCAGTTTGAGGGGGTTCTACACAGGCTTAAGTAGGGGGAGGAGCAAGGGGAAGGCACAAAACTCTGGCCAATAACGGTTAATGAGGGGAGGTACAGAAGGTGGGGAAAGGGTACATTGAGCCAATAAGGCAAACCGAGGGTGGGGATACATACAATATAACCAATCATGAATGCAAGAGGGAGTGCTTGACACAGAAACTTCTAGAAGAAAGGGAGGGGCTACAAAGTATTGACATCCAGTGGGGCAGGGTTTAGGGTGAGGGACAGGGATGGTTCCAGATAAAGGGGAGGGGTTTAGGATGACTGACTAGGGCAAGGGAGGGAAAGGGAAAAACCATTATGCACTTAACTTCGGGGAAACAAACTGGGACGAACCATCAACACAGAAGGAAAATTAACATTAAACAACATAACACAACATCTCCCCCTTTCTTTTTAAACAGAAGTGTCATTTTCAAAGTCCTCGCCAGAGGTGAGCTCATCCTTCTCTTCCCCAACTGCTTCCATATCTTCACCAGTTGGGGAATCTTCAGGATCCCTATCCAGGATAGCCCCCACCTCTGTGCGGTTAACTTGGGGTGATGGGGAGATGCTGCGGACAACTAAGGCCTTAATAACGGGGATAGCAATACAAACGAGAATAATAACAAGGACAATAGAAATAATAGTTTTGACAACTGAAGCCAGCCAACCCGAAAGTCCCCAGCCTTTAAAGATGTTTCTCAGCCAGTCTTCAGATTCCTCCTTGATTTTCGTGACAAGGCCTTGTATTTGCTGTATTTTGGAGTGGACACTGCTGCTCCAAGATGATAAGTTGAGACAGCAGAGGCCTTCAAAGTCCTCGCAGCCATGGCCATGTGAAAGCAACAGGAAATCTATTGCTGCCCGATTTTGTAGGGTCGCCTGCCTGGTAATTTCCTCATCTGCTAGGAGGTCGCTTAAGGCCACTGACGTAAGATTTGCCTGTTTCGCTACCCAGCACTCTAGGCGGCCCAATTCACCTAGGGCTTTAGCCGCTGCCACCCACAGTAAAAAGATGGAGACAGCAACTCTTTTGGACTTAGACCAATGAAAAACATCTGCATTGCAATTTTCGTCCAAATTATGACCTCTCTCTTTTGGATCGCCGATTTTGTCTTTTTAGATTTCCAATTCGAAATTTGGGTACGGTTAGGCTAAAACAGGGTCAGTCGCCCAAGGGTGCATGGCCCTCCTATCGGGCGAGAGGGGATGCCTGCCCATGCCCGGTCGCCACAGATCAAGAAGACCCCCTTACCTAGCTGACGAGGTTGGTCTACAGGGGTCCCCTCAATCTGGGCAGTGGCGTTGCACCACGCAGCAGCTCTGTAGTCAAGGTTGGGTTGGATAACATTTAGGTATGATTCGGCGTTGGACCATCTATAATGATTCTGAACACAAAAAGGGGATGGGGCTGAACCAAGTAACTCTACTTCCTGAGGCTCCTCGGGTGCTTTGGGAAGGTCTTTAGACCACTCCCGCCACGCCCAGAGGGGGTTGGTCATAGGATAGGAGGCATAGGAGGGGTGCCACCGCCGGGGGTTAAAAGCATCCCGCATGTTGATGATTGTCTTGGGATATTCGTCGGGCTGAAATGGGATCCCCACCAGGCAGGTTGAAAGTGGATTCCCTCTTGCCTCAGTTGACAGGCAGAGATGGTCCTGCTGCATGGCCTGGGCCAGGGTGACCCACACATTCTTCCTCGGCTGCGGGACTATCCACTCCACTGAAGACTGGCAGAGGCACGCCCAGATGACAAGGGCGTACCACATCCTGGGGCTCCAGGTGGCTGACTAAAACAGAACAGGAAAAGGGAATGGGTTACTCAAATAGGTCCTGAACTTCAGGGGGAGGAAACAACTTGGAGAAGGGGCTGTCCTGCCCGCTGGGGGACCCTTGGTGTTCCAGGGAGGGGTGCCGGTGACGACGAAGCACTGCATATTTGACATCTCTGGAGGTTGGCCCTGACAGATGTCCCTGACTGGCAGTATAGGGCCGGACCCACCTTTGAGGGACCCACCTCAAACCAAAGGGCGTGGATACGCAAGCGTACCCACGACCCCAGGTGACTAACTCATGTGGGCCCTCCGTTTTACCGGTCTCCGGGTTCTTCACCAGCACAGGAGGGTGTTTTCTCAACCATAATGATGAAGAATTCGCGAAGTGCCTCACAATGGGAGGATTCAACACTTCGAAGGAGCAGTTAAGAAAGTTGATGGTAAAAAGGGCTTTATGCAATTTAGTGTGAGGTGTATCGAATTGAGTATCACCCTGTTGCTGCTCCAGGACCCATTTGAGCATTTGGTGGGCGCGCTCAACCATGCCCTGACCTGCGGGGGAATAGGGGATGCCAGTCTTATGTTTGATTCCCCACCTCTGCAGGAACTCCCGGAAGGCCGTGGAAGCATATGCTGGGCCATTGTCCGATTTCAATTCCCTTGGGATCCCCAACACAGAGAAGGCCTGTACAAGGTGTTTTTGTATGTCCTTGGCCTTCTCCCCTGTGTGGGCAGAAGGGAAGACTGCCCCGGAAAAGGTGTCCACACTCACATGTACATATTTCAACCTGCCGAACTGCTGAACGTGGGTGCCATCAATCTGCCATAACTCACAGCTCTCCAGGCCTCTAGGTTTGATGCCAGAGCTCAGGGTTGGCACCCCAAGCTTCTGGCACTGGGCACACGTGGCCACAATGTCCTTGGCCTGATCACGGCTTAGTTGGAATTGCCGTACCAAGCCAGGCGCATTCTGATGGAATTTCTGATGGCTCAGCTTTGCCTGTTGGTAAATATCAGGAATCCTGGCCATATCAGCTGGTGCGGCCAGGGTGTCCGCTCTCTGGTTACCCTCGGAGATAAAGCCTGGCAGGTCTGTGTGTGATCTTACATGCATCACGAAGTACGGATGCTCTCGGTGGGAGACAGCATATATCAGCTTCGAGAGCAGACTGTGGAGGTTCGGATTAGAGACTTCTTTCCAAACAGCGTTCTCTGCCCTTGACACCACACCCGCTACATAGGCCGAATCTGTAACCAAATTAAGTGGCTCTGAGAACCTCTCGAAAGCTCTAACGACTGCATCTAACTCAGCAATTTGAGGGGAACCCTCAACAACCTTAACATCTGCATCCCACTGCTGAGTCTGGGGGTTCTTCCAAGTCATGACTGACTTGTGCGAAGCCCCAGATGCTCTGTAAAAACAGTTAGAGCTTAGAGCGGCACCAGGCTCAATTTTTCTTTCAGGACCAGATTGAAATTTGAATTAAATAATTTATGACTTTGGTGCTGGACAGATGTTTGTCCTGTGTAGCTATCAAGGGCAAAGAGAAGAGTCTCATTCTCCCGGAGCAAATGCTCCAAAACCTCCTTAGTCAGCTTGCCTGATGATAAGGCAAGTGGTACTCGGATGAACGCAAAATTGCAACCCGCCAGCTCTCGCAAATGGGCCCATGCCTTCCTGATCAGCTGCGCCATCAGCTCCTGTGGCCTGGTGATACTTTTGGACCTCTGATGACTGAGGAACACCCACTCTATAATCAAGAGGGGGTCCCTCTGGTCCTGGTCCCACTGGTAAATGAGGCCGTGGAGGTGCGGCAGCCATCCCAGGATAATAAACTCAAATTGCAGGTTCGGCAGGTAGCGATGGGCTTGTGTCCTCCCCATCGCCTTCTCTACCTTTTCCAGAGCTGCCTTCGCCTCTGGGGTCAGCACCCTAGGAGAAAGTAACTCATCTCCCCCTTTCAATAAATTGAAATGGCGAGCTAGGTCCTCGATGGTCAATCCTAGCCAGGGTCTGACCCAATTCAATGACCCACACAGCTGGTGGAAATCCGCAAGGGTTTTTGGCTTGGTGTTAATTGCCGATTTCTGTGGGACAATAGTCCTGCTGGTAATTTGGCGCCCGAGATATTTCCACGGGGGCATCCTCTGAACTTTCTCCTTCTGGAGCTCAAACCCTGCAGAGATCAAAACCTCGATGACAAGGTCGAGGACATACTGCAGCACGTCGTCCGTGGGGGCACAAATTAGCACGTCATCCATATAGTGCAGGATGACGGCCTCCCCTGCCTTGGCACGGACAGGAGACAGCAATGAGGCCATGTACCATTGACAGATACTGGGGCTGTTCTTCATGCCCTGAGGCAGTACCCGCCAATGGAAGCGCCTCATTGGGGCTTCCTGGTTGATGGAAGGAACCGAGAAGGCAAACCGTGGTGCATCCTCGGGGTCGAGGGGAATTTGGAAAAAACAATCCTTGATATCTAGGACTGCCAAATTCCAATTTTGCGGCAGCATTGAGGGTGAGGGCATACCTGGTTGCAGAGACCCCATGTGTTCTATCTTTTTATTTATTTCACGAAGGTCGTGAAGGAGCCGCCACTTGTCCTTCCCCGGCTTTTTGATGATGAAGACCGGAGAATTCCATGGGCTCCAGGTTGGCTCAATGTTACCTTTGGCCAACTGCTCCTCCACGAGTTCGTTGAGGGCCTGCAATTTCTGTTTGTTAAGTGGCCACTGATCTATCCATACTGGTTCATCAGATAGCCAATTCAGTTTCTGGACAGGGCGCTCCACAGTGGCCACTAAGAAAAATCCCGCGGGGTTTTAGGAATCTCAATACGAAAACCCCATTGCGACATGGCGTCTCTGCCCCACAGGGGAGCTTTATACTCCATAACAAAAGGGCGGACATTAGCCACCTGGCCTTCAGGTCCCTCAATTTTAATTACGCTTTTTGACTGCCGAGCCAGTTGGGCCCCCCCGACTCCTTGTATTCTGCCAGCCACGAGTTGCAACTTCCAATGTGACAGCCAATTCTCGGTTGGTATAATTGTCACATCTGCTCCTGTATCGAAGAGTCCGTCAAGGTAGAAGTAGTCTTCACCCCGACGGAGTCCACATCCAATGATTGGTTTATCCTCACCAATGACTTCCGCCCAATAGACGCAGGGATTAGCCGGTTTCGCCACAATGGTGTTGGGCACTGGAATCACCTGCGCTACTAGTTGTTCCTTTGGCAGGAAGTATGGTGGCTGGATGCACCGTGCCAGGAGAGAGAAACCGTCCGGGCATAAAAGCTGCGTCTGCGGCACGATTTCAATCTCTGGAGGGGTACACTTTGTATCCCCAAGCACGACATACGTGCAGTCGAGTCCGGCGAACAAACCCGGTGACGTGGGCTTCACCAACACCAAACGCCAGTCCTGTGTTTCAAAATAAGTGTTATCTGTCAGGGCCCAGCTCAGGGGAGGACGAGGAGTCCACCCTGGTGCTATTCGTCGTGTTCGGTAAATGTCAGATCCGGTGGGAATGTCACATCTGGTATTAGTTTCGCCGCCCCCCCCCCCCCCCCCAAGGTCCCCCTTGCGGCCCGCCTCATTTTTGTTTTCACGTGAGGCGGGGTCACGTTCCCCAGTTAGTTTTTTTTTTGCTTGTGTGTTTCCTCCCGCCTCCCCCTGCCCCTGCCCGTTATCGATTTTATTTCTAAGAGGGCACACGCGCGCAATGTGACCAAGCTGGTTGCAAAGGAAGCAGCGCGCAGGGAAAGTCTTTGCAGCTGCAGTCATCGCTGCCATCTTCACTCCTCCTCTGGTGGGAATAGGTGGCACTGTCACAACTGCGCGCTTGACACAGGCCTCCACTATAAGCTGGAGAGACGGCTCAGGGTAGAGAGGTAGAGATATTATAACCCCTTTACATGCATCGTTAGCGTTTAACTTTATCATTTCGATTATTAGTTCTTCTAGGGTGTCCTGGTTTTTCACTTGCTTTTCAATTTTTATCTTTAGCCTCTCCATGAACTCAATGATAGGTTCTGCCGGCCCCTGTTTGATGGAGGCATCGTGGACATGGGGCTCGGTGGTCGGCATCACCATGAATGCCTTCTCGGCAGCAGCTTGAATTTTTAAAATCACGGGCTTTGGGATTTTTTCTGCCTGTGTTTCTGCCTGGGACCACTGCCCTTTGCCGCACAAATGATCCATCGCGATTGGCTTTTGGTCAATGGCGCACTCAGGGATCTGTAAGAGCTCAGGCAGGAGTTCCCCAGCATCCTTTTCCATGTGTCCTCCCACAATCTGTATTCAATTGATAGGAGGAGACATTTAAACAATCCTTTCAAGTCGCTAGGGACCAAGATATTGGAGGAGAAAGTAGCTTCCAATAAGCCTTTAAAATATTCACTCTTTCTCCCAAACTCCTTCTGTGCCTTACACAGCTCCTTTTTATGGGAGTATTCAAATGGCCGCAAATTAGGAATACCCCCTCTGCCGAAAATAAAAAACTGGAGCGGCAATGAGTGTGGTCTCCGGTTCCGGGTTCCGATCCCCTGGCCTGTCACTTCCGGTTTCCGGAGCGTGGGAACCGGAAGGGGGGGCGTGGGAATCGGAAGTCGGAAGAGGAGGGGTGGGGCGGCTTACTGAGGAGAAGCCAGAACACTGGCAACATTCATGGTGATGGGCGGGACCTGTTGAGCTCGGGGGCCGCCTCTCTGGGGGTGGAGTAAGAGGAGGAGTTTTATTAGGAGGAGGAGGATTAGCCTGGGGAGGAGGAGGAACACCCCTCCCGTGGGAGGAGACAGGGGCAGGACTCGGGGAAGGAGGCGGGAACAGAAAGGGGTTGGGACACGGGGTAGGGGGTGGAGCCACAGTCGGAGGAGGGCACGGATCAGTGAGGAAGGGATTCTGGGAAGGAGCCAGAGCACAAGGGACCGGCCACGCCACGTGGCCGGCACCATATTGTGTGCCGGAGTCCAGGACGCCATTTCGTGGCTCCAGGGGGGATGACTGGAACCTGACTGACTTTGGGGTTTTTGGGGTAGAGCCTGGGGTAGGAGCGGGGGAGGGTTTCAGGGTACATTTACAAACTTTACAACTCTTTAAAACAGCTTTCGGGGTAGAACTCGGGGTGCAACTGGGAGAGATGGAACTGTGGGAAGAGGGATTAGGGGAAGGCTCCCTGACGGCTGGCGCCTTGCCGCCCAGGCTCGGGTATTGGGAGGACCGAGAGGGGCCAGGTGAGCAGCGGCTGGTCTCCCTGGCCAGGCTCGCCTGCGATCGTTGCCGAGCTGCCCTTCTCGGATCCCCCGATGCAGGGGAAGAGGGATTGGAATGAGGGTTAGGAGAGGGGGGAACAACTGGGGGAACCCGGGATGGCTTGCTTCCCTTCTCCACCCTCGCCTGGCAGGGCGGGGCCGCGCGCGCGCCCCCCGCCTTTTCTTTTACAGCTGTACGAATTTGAATGTATAAACTGAAAAACCGATCCACGGAAGTGTCATCCTGATTGCTCAACGCCATGAGCCTTTGTCCTACTAGTTCCCAAAATTGGACCGACTCCATTTGCTGGGGTGACACCCCGGGGAATTGGGAAGCAAGCCATTTTATGAACTTCTTTAATGAACCCTGTGAAAACTTTTTTTCCCTCCCTCCAGGGTACCCACAACTTGGAAAAACATCTCCCGCTGCTGTGTGGACAGCTTTGCGCCCATTATAGTGTGTCTACCCACACAGCAGAACTCACACTCCCACCGCACCAAAGGAAAACTGAAACAACTGAGAAAAAGGGTCCCAGGGCCAGTGAGTCCCCCACCCTCAGGGACTAAAGGAAGGGGTGTTTTTACGGGCCCCCACACCTAGGGCTGCACACCCCGCCCCGCCTAATGGTAAGCCCCCCTGCACCCCGTTGGGGGATACCTACCAGCTCCGTCGGCCTCTGGAACAGGAGCTGCAACAGGAGGTCCCTCCCTCGAAAGTGGTCCTCCGGGCGCAGAGGTTTGCCACCTTCTCCCCGGGAGTGCTGCCGACCTGGCCTGCTCCGACCGGGGTAGTCGACGCCCAATGCCTCTGATCCTCAGATCTAAGAGGGTCTTCGTGGGGTCACTGGCGAAGTGGCCCCACGTTGGGCGCCAAACTGACGTTTCTTCCACCAACTGCCCACCTCACCTGGGCTACTGGCTAGCTCCGGGAAGCCTGCGTCATTGAGTGGCCCCTCCCCGGCACCACTCTGGGAGCCGCAGAAGGGGTGTAGCAACAGCTACGCCTGGGCGAGTCTTCAGGGAGGGACAAAGAGGCACAGGAGAGACCTTTTACGGTTCTGGGGGAAGGGATTTATTGAAGGAAAAGGTAACAGGTCCAGAGGTTGGGAGAGGGAACTGCAAAAGGCAGTTTGAGGGGGTTCTACACAGGCTTAAGTAGGGGGAGGAGCAAGGGGAGGGCACAAAACTCTGGCCAATAACGGTTAACGGGGGGAGGTACAGAAGGTGGGGAAAGGGGTACATTGAGCCAATAAGGCAAACCGAGGGTGGGGATACATACAATATAACCAATCATGAATGCAAGAGGGAATGCTTGACACAGAAACTTCTAGAACAAAGGGAGGGGCTACAAAGGATTGACATCCAGTGGGGCAGGGTTTAGGGTGAGGGACAGGGATGGTTCCAGATAAAGGGGAGGGGTTTAGGATGACTGACTAGGGCAAAGGCGGGAAAGGGAAAAACCACTATGTACTTAACTTAGGGGAAAGAAACTGGGACGAACCATCAACACAGAAGGAAAATTAACATTAAACAACACAACACAACAGATCATTTTGGTAGTACTTCCACTAATACATTTTTCCTAGATATTACTGAAGATGCAGAAAAAATATTTTATGACAGAACTGGACCTTCAGAGGACAAAGACTGTAGTCCCTTTCCTTTATTTCTTCTAGCAGACTTGTGAAAAATAATATTCCAAACTCTCTTACTCTACCTAATAAAAAACATTGAAGTAGCAGTGATCCAAAAGGAGGAAAGCTGACACCTGCCAGTAAATCAGGCATGAAGCAAAATCGTACTGTAACAGCACCTTCCAGCAGCATAGGCTTTCCTGCTGGGGAAAAACTCAAACCTGTTTTCAGAGTTCCTAAAATCCAGACTTTACTATCCGAAACTTCTTTTGTCATAAGTAAGCACATGGAAGATACTGATAGTACCTCAAGTGTTGTAGAAAACTATCTGAAGCTGACAAATGGTTTTGGAAATGAAATTCACCAGGAAAACACCAAGAGAGAAAGGCTAATAGGAGATGGTACTACACAAACACATTTCAAGAGTCGTAGCTTAAGTTTTAATACAGATACCACAACAAGTGGCATAAGCTCAATGAGCAATGAGCTCAAGCCCTTCAAGGGACACTGCAGTTGTGGACACTACAAACATAGATACTAACTGCAGAAGTTTGAGTACTGTGGTGTCTTGGGTTGCAATGCAGGATGTGACCGGAGGTGTGTATTCTATCACCATCAGTTGAGGCCGGGTGGGGCAGTGATCCTTATCTCTGTGGGAGATATTCTCTGCTAATGGGCCATCTGTTAAAAGCAGGTGGGACAGTCATCTTTTCCACAACCCATTCTTTCTCCAGGAAGATATCGTCTGTTAATGGGCCATTGAGTCCCACTGTATGGCTGATAAAATTACATTATCCCATTGGGAGATGCTCCAGACAGAGGGAAGAGACAAGCCTTTCCTACCTAGATAAAAACTGAGATTTGGAACCCCAAGGCAGCCCTTTCCACTGGATTCCAGAGGAAAAACCGGACCTTTCCACATCAACACTGGACCTTCGGAGGAAAACTGCACCCTTCTACAGGACCACTGCTTCAACTGAACCACATCTGTCATCCAGGAGGATTGCAGCCACCATTTAATTGGACTGCTACCAACACCCTGACTAACGGGTGTCAGGTTGTATTCTGTCTGTCAGTGTTATTGGGTTTGTTCTATGTAATACTGTATTTCTATTTTAATTTTCCTAGTAAAGAGCTTGTGGTTATTGCACTAGAAAGAGAGAGAGAGAGAGCAAGGACAGCAACACACATGGACCTCTTCAGGAAAAAAGGCCAACTTTATTGAACGGACAGCCTGTATTTAAAGCATATTATACGGAGCTAAGACAGGCCAGTAGCTCATTGGACAATTGGGAAAAACATCCATGAGACTGTACCTCACGATGTGCCCCACGGGAAAAACACCAGGTGTTAATCTTTATTATGAATTCCATTCTGTTTTTCACCATATTATCATCCTGGGAGACTTCCTCCCTAACTGAAGCCATAGTCAGCTTATCAGTCTGGGAATGGACCTGAGAGGCAGGAGAAGTTCAGGCCTGAGAAAGAATTCTCAAGCTGTAATTTCCTAGCTCTCTAAATGTGTGTGTCCACAAGAGCTGTTATTCCTAGTCCCATATCTTTGCCTAAGAGCCCCTTAATTTCAAAATTATAATAATTTTGAATGAGGGGGTTTACATTCTCGATTTTAGAAAGAGGCACTTGCCTTTCTTGGCAGACACCTGTCTTTCAAACCAAGACACGTGGTAAGCACAAAAACAGTTAAACCAAGTCACTGTTCAACACCCCAGTTTAACCACCTGTATCTCTCAAAATTCAACTCTGTATCCCTGGTTCTGCCAGGGTCTTCTCAAACCCTTCGCAGAAGAGCCCAGTCTCTTAAAGCTCCTTCTCTTGCTACAATAAAAAGTCCTGCTGGCTATAGCTACACAAGTTCTCAAGATACCTTTGACTATGCTATATTAAAACGCTTACAACAGCAGAGAATGCCTTCTTCAATGTCTCACTCAGAAGTCCTGTCATCTCCAGCAAAGAATGTGCTGTTTACTGACACTATTACCATGAAGTCTGGCAGCCTGGATTCTCAGCTGATCCCAAGCCAGTAAGAGATTATGTGCTTGTTTCTTTACTTCAAAGGTGTAAGAACAATTAAATAAGAAAAGTATATTTCTAATGTTTTTTTCAACTGCATCTAAAAGTGACAGTTGTTGCAGATTGACACATAACTTTGCTGAAAACAGTACCAATATTAGGAGGAGAATAGGCTAATGAGAAGTCTAAACTTTATAAATGTTATCAGAGTAGTCCAGCTTTAATAGCTGTCTTCAGTCCCTTTAATTCTGTTAGTGATAAACGAGTATGTTTTCTTCTATTACTTTTGCTTCCTGTTTAACTTAAAAATAATATTTAAATACTATTATGTAAATGGGGTAACTGCACCACCTAATTAGTGGCTTGTCTTCATTTTCTTGTCTTCACTCCGAATCAGGATTAAAAACACAAAGGAGACGAATTTTCTTGTGTTCGGACTTGGTTGTTATTAAATCTTATCTAAAGTACAGAGACTTCTGCAAAACTTCTAGCTACCAGCTAAAAGTGAGCAAAATGGACACGAATATAGCTAGTTACAAGGTCTTTTAAAGCTAAACAGTCCAATAAAGAACTAACACCTATATTATTCATCCTTCTGACCCAATAATCAAACTTGTGTGAACTGCAGTGCAGCACCAACTATCCAACCAAAAACTACCTGAAATCATGTAGAAGGAAGACAGAAAGAGACAACACCCAAAAACCTCCATCTTGTCCCATACCTATTACTATATTCTAAAACCCCACATTCCAAACCCTTCACCATGTGAAATTGAACACTTCCATTCAACTACACACCCGTGACTCTAACTCTATCACTCAAATTTGGAAGCCTTCTCCAAGGCCTCAAGTCAAAAGCAGTGTTCTCCAGGGCGTCAGTGTCAGAAGGCACAGAAAGTTCAAAACTCCCAGGCTTCTGGGTTCCAACATCTCCCCCTTCTGTTTGAACCATGAACACTGCATTGACAGCTTTGTCAACCCTCTGGCAGATACACTGAAGTAGACAAGGCACAAATAGCATGATTACTATGATGACAATCAGAACATACATGCCCATTTTCAAAAATTCTCTCCATAATGGTGTGAAACTTAGCCAATTAGACAGATCATTCAACCATGATCCTTCTTCAACTCTGAGTTTGGTCATACCTTCCTGCAATTGTTGTATGGTTTTATGTATAGATACCAAATGGTCAGAAAGATTCATGCAACACATTCCATAAAAATCTTTGCATTCATGTCCATGCACTAACAAAATAAAATCAATCGCTGCTCTGTTTTGCAGAATTGCATGTGTCTCACCCTGGACATCAGTTAATAAATTGCTCATTGCAAGAGAGATTGCTAACTTAGCCAACAACCTAGTTGATTCAATTGTTTCAAGGCTGCCCCTGAAACAGCTTGAGGCAGAAGGAGAGCTGCTGCAAACCTTCTTCCAAAATCCCATGCTCTAAAGCTGTCATCAGAGTTAGGTTTATATTGATCAATGAATCTCTTCTCTCTACATTTGTGTTCTTGTATCATTTTTACATGAGGTATCAGCAAAGTAAGTCTCCCAATGCTACATGGACCACCTTTGACATCTGATGGAATGGCAGGCCAAACTCTGTCTCCACAAAGGAGAAAGATCCCCTGGGGTAACTGCAAAGGGATGTGGTTGGGTGCTGTATGTGAAACTGAGGTGAAATTACACCAAGATGTCACATTCTTCTACAAAGCATGATTTGGAGTGACAGCTCTAATTTTGTCTTTACTTTGTTTTGACCCAGGAAAATCAAATATGAAAATTTCCATTTTCACTGAGCCAAGAATTTCCAATTCTTGAGGTTCATAGGATGTCTGAGGAAGAAATTTGGTCCAAACACTCCATTCCTCAGTGGGATTTGCAATGAATCGAGAAAGATCTGGAAAGACATTTTTTGGTATTGGCCAATCGTCTACCGGTATACTGACCAAACAGGTTAAGAATGGCTTTTCTGGACTTGAATTGGTCAAGCAAATGGTATTCAAGTATGATGAATTTGCCAAAGTCACCCAAACATTGTCTTTTGCTTGACTCATGGGCAGGGTCGTGTTACTAAATGCAGACAATGAAGTAATAAGGCACGAGTATAATATCTGATTTAGTTTCATATTTTTCTTTTTTGTTTTCTTTCTGATTCAAGGCCAAATGTAAGGCACTAAGCTATTTCTTTTCCAATGGCCTTGTACTTTGTATGAAATTCTGAATCGTAACATGATCCACATTGCGTTCTTGGCAACAAGGCACTACAATACCAATGATTCCCACACTTTTTGCATTAGCATAAAACCCGAAGTTCACAGCTTCTGCATGTGGGACAAAAGATGTTTATAATTGAGACTGCAGTTCACGTCTGCATGCTCACTTTTTTGCTTCCGGGATTGTCTTTGTGTGTCTGCGGTCGATAGGGTTTCATGTTTTTCGAAGGTCTCCACTTCGGACCAGAACCTGTGGAGACACAAGCATGGCCTTTGTCCCAGGTTATTAGTGGAAATGAACCTTCAATTTTTCCTGTCTGGATTTCTGATCAAAACCAAAGGATTTTCCTTTAATTTTGCCTGTGTGATATTGCTAAAATGCTGCTTCTGTCCTTGCCTATAATTAAAAATTCTTGTCTTTTCCATGATGTTCCAGTGACTCCTGTAGATATCACTGCATGACTCTCGTTCATGAAACAGGTTAATTTGAAAGCTGCCAATTCTCATTGTGCCCCTGGGGGTAATAGGTCTGGGTCGCTGGGGAAATGGCAGATTGTCCTGTGCAGGGAGTCTGATTGGGGTTCCCCACATATTGTGCCTTTTGATGGCCCCCTGGCTGATGTTTTGCCGCCATCACTTGTGTCATCACGAGATGGCGTGCTGTGCTCTTCTTGGAGTTTCCCAGCAATAGTAGAGGTGGTCCATCCACATCTGTCTTGGAACAACACCGATTTGCAAAGTGTTTCCTTTTTCTGCATCTTGGGCAACAATTTGGGGCTTTCGCATTTTCCGCAGACTCTGGGCAATACTTTTTATATGTCCAAATTTTCCAGACTTGAAACATGACCTTTTGGCAAGTTCTCTGCCATTACTTCTGTGGAGTTGTTTTGTTGAGGAGTTACATGAAGAGCTGAGAGGGTTTTCTCAAATCTTTTATCTGCAGCTTCTACCAGTTTCCCAAATTGTTCTCCCAAGGCGTTTGTTTGGATCGTTTCCACATGTTGTTGAGTACCTATTTTGCTGCATGGCTCTATCATTTGAGGCAGGGTTGCCTGTGGATCAGGCAAGGCACTAATTACCTGTTTGCATTCTTCATTGGCATTTGCAAAAGGCAAGCTTTGAAGCAGATGGAGATGTGCCATTTCATCACTGCAGTGCCTTTCCACTGCTTGAGTTAGGCGATCTATGAAAGAAGTGAATGACTCAGATACTCCTTGCTTTACTTCTGGCTGAAGGCAAAGCCATGCTTGTTACAGTTAAAATCTGCATTGGAGCTGCTCTGGGCGGTGTGGGCAGCTGTGTGTCTGCTTCCCCCACTAAGTGCGGTGGCAGTTCCACTGCAGGAGCTGCTGGGACTTCTCCACTCACACTGCGAGGCAGATTTAGTAGTTAAATTGCACCATCCTGGAAATCAGAAATGCTCTTCCTTGCTCTGTCACTGGCTTCCTGTTCTAATGCAGGAACAAATGGGTGTCATTTCAGTGCCAGTACAGATTCTGTTGTGGCTATAGTCATGCCTTTGATATGCAAAGCAGACTTCCTGCAATGAATGTGGAAAGGGCTGACAGCTGGTCTGTGAGCCAAAGGAGTGAGCTGACAGAAGTTCATAAGATTCGTGTTTACCCATGAAGGGAAGAAGGTTGTTCACATGGGAACCTGTTGGATCCCAGAAATCTGGGGGTTTTGAGCTTTCTGTACTTTCTGGCACAGACCCCCTGGAGAGAACTGCTTTTGACCTGAGGCCTTGGAGACAACTTCTAAATACGAGTGGCAAAGTAGAAATCATGAGTGTGTAGTGAATTAGAAGCGTGTGCTTTCACAGGGTGATGAGTTTTAAATTTGGGATTTTTATAGTATAGTAATAGGTATGAGACAACATGGTGGATTTTGGGTGATGTCTCTTTCTTTGTTCATCTTCTATTTCCTTCTTCTTCATGGTTTTCAGGTAGTAGTTTCTGGTTGGTCAGTTAGTGTCACTCTAAGGGTCATGGGAATCTAGTTATTGGGTCAAAAGTATAAATAATATAGGTGTTAATTCTCTATTGGACTGTTTAACCTTAAAAGACTTTGTAGCAATTGCATCTGAGGCCGTTTTTCCTCAGTTCTAGCAGGTAGCTGGAAGTGCTGTCATACTCTCTGTACTTTCTGATAAGATATAATAAACAACCAAGCCCGAACACGAGAAAAACTGTTTCAATTGTGTTTCTGTTAATCCTGGCTCTGAAGGAAAACACACGAGACTGATGACAAACCACTAATTAAGTGGTGCAAAGCCCCAGCACTGCTGCCTACAGGAATCGAGAGAACAGAGATAATAGTCCTGGTTTTCTAACTGCAGGTGTCCGTTGTTTATCTGTTTGTAAAATTATTGTAAAAAGCCTGCCCAAAAGTGATGACACTGACTGCTTTGTACCAATGAAAACCATGAGCTGTTATTGTAACCAATGAATGAAGTATGCACTGTGTTAAAGAATGTATAAAAGAGAACACGCAGCCATAATAAAAAAGCTATTTTACCTGTTGCTATGTGTTGCTGTGTGTGTGATGTCCGTCCCAACAGCAACAAATGAACTTTAATTCTGATACACAGCATGCAATGTAATACTAACTGTATTCCTGGTGCTTAGCTGTTCATGATCTCTTGTATCTGGTTAGGTGCAAGGATTTGAGCTGACCTGTTTAGCTTTGCATTGAAATGACTGGAGTGCTCGAATCTTTGACATGGCTAAAATATTGCAGATGTATATATTACAAAAGATTGTCAGATTGTCTTGGTTGCTGATATAATTAATTGGAAAGACTATGATTTAACTAATATATCTATTTTTCCTATTAGTTACAGCTGAGTATCTCCACTGAATAATTGTGGTCCTTTTATTTTCAGAGTATGTTATTACTTCCAGATAAATACTGTTTTTAACCACTGCTTAAATAAATAAATTGAAAATAAATATTCTGTCCTTTTTTGTCTTTTAAGGCAGTCTGTCTTCTGTCAGTCTTCAGAAAATTTTCTTTGATTCATGCTTTATTCACAAATTCAGGTGTTCATAGCAAGTAGCAGCTCCAAATTTACTTCAGTGATATTTATAGTTGTTCCATTTGTTCAAAATTTAAAAGTGCTTTTTTCCCCCCACACATTATTTTGTGAGGCTAAATTTTTCACCTCTGTCTTAAAGACCAACCAAAAGTGTTAAGGTGCAGGTCTCAAATCCTGATCATGGCTCTCATCCCATCATCTTCAGACATGATTTTATGAAAACTTTTTAGTGTTTATGACTACTAATGATATATCTGTTAGCTTTTCCAAGAGAAGCAGGACAAATGTTGAGGATTGTCATGGTTTGATATTGGTTAAAATATCAGGTACTCACGAAAATCATAATGAAGAGTTCATGAGTTGAAATAAAGATTAGGAGAAAATACACTAAGGGCAAAACAGGCTCAAACTTAAAGGTGTAAAGTAAATTTATTATTAACAGAGTCAGAGGAGGATAATGAGGAATAAAATAAGCCTTTAAAACACGTTTTTCCTCCCCAGCACCTCCCTTCTTCCCATTGACAGTGCAGGGAGACAGGGCTCGAGGGTTTTGTTCAGTTCCTCACTCCAAGTCTTTCTTCAGTTCACTTAGGGAAAGCAGCCTCTTTTTTCTGTTATGCCGTAGGGTCCTTCCCACAGGAGACAGTTTTCCGTGAACTTCTCCAGCATGGTTCTAATTTCACGAGTAGCAGTCCCGCCCAACCTGCTATAATGTGAGTCCTTCCTATGGGCAAAACAGTCTTCCCAAAACTGCATGGCATGGGTCATTCAGTCCATGGGGTGTAGTCTTTTAAGGATAAGCTGTTCTAGTTTGGAAGCAAGAGCCCCTTTTCTCTATCTCTGGAAGCAAAAGCCTTCTCTCTCTGTTCGTGTCTCCTACTGGATTACAGCTCTTTTTAGCATCCACCCCTGTCGCTGGTGGGGTTTTTGGGGTCCCCCTAGGATCCCTAAGACTGCTTCTGCAGCCCTCAGCTATGGAGCAAGTTTCTGAGCCTTGCCCAGATAGAATTGTGGCTCGTGGGGAGCTCTCAGACCAGCGGGGAAAAGAAAACAGCATATGCAGAAAGGCACAAATCCATAGTTTATTCTGTGAAGGCATCCAATCTAGCATATACAATGGTTAGGGTTTTACAGGGCTTTTTATATCTTTTGAGGGTTTTGCAGTTTGCACCAATTACCAAGGGAATTCTACATTCTAACCAATCCCTGAGGGATTTTACATTCAAAGCTGGCCTATGGATACTAAAAGAAAATGAACCACTAATATTGAAGATAGATAAGGGGGTCTTCCAAGGGGGGGAACTGGATTCCTTTTTGTATTCATCATTTAACAAGCCATTTCTTATCTTTAAGCTATGGTTTTCCAAGGGGCTTGTTCTGAGGATGCAGAGGGACTTTCTTCTTTATGAATATTTTCTGCTCCCTCCACACACCCCCTGCAGCGTGAGCACCTTTTCTCATGGACTGTGAGTGGATCTCTGCATCCCCCCATGGACTTCATGAATTACAGGGAGGCAGTTTATTTTAGTCCTCACTACTGCTTGCAGAGAAATTTCTACTCCGACGTTTGGAGCATGTCCTCCCCCTCTTTCTTTCTACTGACCTTGGTGTTGCCATGTTGATTTTTCCACTTCCTCACTTCCTCCTCGTTCTCTGACTAGGAGAAAAAAAACTGCTGCTCGTAAGTACCATTGCCAACAAATTCCACCAGTTCAAAGATTTCTGCAGGAATTTGCAGTGCTGAGAATTTGATCTTGTCTAGGTTCCGTGTTGGGGAATCACTCGCCAGGTTTTCACCACTGGCCACATGACTCCCTCTCCCTGCCACTGCGTGGGCCATTGCGCCAGTGCCATTCAATGCCTCTCTTCATGCAGGATGCTGAAAAGGAGAAGCCGTTGTTGCCGCTCCTGCCCTTCTCCCCGCAGCACGGCTGGCTAAAAGCAGACAAGCAAAGTTCTCAGTGGGCTGTGCCAAGATGGCTGTGGCTGTGTAGCCATGGCAGCCACACCAAGAAGGAGAAGCTGCTGCCACCACCCTTGCCTTTCTGTCCACAGCACAACTGGCTAGAGGGGGCTAGGCAGGCAAAGTTCACTGCGGGCTGAACTGAGATGGTGGCGGTTGTGCAGTCATGGTGGCCACATGGCCATGCCTGGAGCTGGGATGGTCCTGGCCCCAGCAACTAGTTTAAATTTAAGCAAACACTCTGGCCCGTGAGTTCTAATGATGGCAGATCAAGTCTATTTATAAAATTTAATTATTTATTAAACAGACAATAGAGAACAGGTGAAAGATCTTAATCAGAATTACTTACTTCACATAAAACTAAAGAACTACTAGCAGTGTATAGCATAAAATAGAAAAGTGCACTTTATCAAGGTACCTATATTAAAGCTAGCAAAAGAAATAGTATTGATTAGGAGTCAAAAGTAACTTACCACTGAAATGATGATAATGTACACAGATTCCTTCCACTTAACCCCTGGAGGAATAACTGCAAAGCAGACTTCCCTATTCAGGGGAGAAACTCCACACGAATCCAGGCAAATGAATAGAAAATTTCTGCTTTAGTAAAGTTTACTATGGCTTTTATAGTTTGTAAAGTGAGGTGTCTGACAGTCAAAAATCCAGCTTATCTTGCCAGATCTCACTTCAACAGTAAGATGTTTATTGGCAGTTGGCAGATGCCAGACCAGTGTTAACCCCATGGTGTCAAAATAACTCACTACAAGACAGCTTGTCCTGTCTGAGTTATCTGACTGGGTAACAAACAACACCCTCTTGTGGGGGGCGAGATGCTCTGCTACAGCTGATCTGGGTTTGGGACCATCACTCTGTTTCCTTTTTATTATCATTATTATTATTTACCATTATTACTGTATTTTGCTTTATTTTTAATTATTAAGCTGTTCTTATCTCAACATATGTTTTACTTCAGTTCTCCTCTCCATTCCAGAAAAAATAGTAAAATATTAAAAAAGGCGTGGTGTCACCCTGGCACCCCAGAGAGGACCCAAATCACTGCAACGTGTTGGGGCCTGGCCCAGGCCTATTGAGCCCTGTCCAACACTGCTTAGGGGCCTCAGGGGAAATGAAGGTCTCTGGATCTGACAGTGAGACAGCAACAGGCCCTGCCTGCTCCAACCCCAGCAACAGGCACTGCCACTGAAACCACTGAAACAGAGAATCAACATATGCCAGTGTCAGTGGTCCCTGTACAGGAGCAGAAGAAATGTACATGAAAGTCGCTCTGTAAAAAAGCTTCTGCAAAAACAATCAAGGAGGACAGGGAGAGCGAAGAGGATGAAGAAGCAGGACTGTCACAAAGGTGATTTTTCAGGGCCATCATTGAGGACATCACAGGAACCAGAAGAGGAGACAGAAGAGACAATCATGAGTCAATCTCTATCCCTGAGTGAGTTGTGATAGATATAAAAAGATTTCAGCTGTCATCCATACAAGCGTATCACTGCCTGGCTGCTCCAGTGCTGGGACAATGGAGCCAGGCAGCTGAGATCACTTGCTAAAGAACCAGATATTGACAAAGCAATGAGAAAAAAGACACAAGTCCTTAATCTCTGGAGGTGACTTTTATCGAGTGTGAGGGCAAGGTATCCCTATAAAGATAATATTCCATGTAACTTAGGCAAGTGGACTGCAATGGAGAAAGGTATTCAATATCTGAGGGAATTGGCTGTGTGAGAAATTATATATTGTGATCTAGACAATGTGCAACTCTGCACAGATCCAGATGACGTCTTATGTCAATGACCCATGTGGTGGAAATTTATCCAGAATGCACCAATGGTGCATGCCAACCCACTGGCAACATTACTTTGGAAAGATGATGCACTGCCAACAGTGGGTGAAGTTATTTGGCAACTCCAGGAATATGAAGACAGTATTCCTTCCACCATCATTACAGCTGTGGAGAAGCTGTCAGATAAACCGACAGATAAACTGACTCAGAAGTTCCAGCAATTCAGAGAGGATCTGTCCTACTCTCCACCTGTACTAATTACATTTTGGTTTTAATCACTTTGTATTGGGGTAAAGCAGTCAGTAGTCATCATGTTGTTTGAGGAAATAATGGCTCTCTGGTTTGAGGTACTAATGCCTTTCTGATCTCTAGGCCTGTTTGCCTATCCACAGATAGTGCCGATTTTGTCCCTGGCACGTACCTTTTACAGAACAGGGGTATGGATTAGGCTTACTATTTTGCTGTGCTGGGAGATAATGATTTATAGAAGGTTAACAGAGGTACTGAGAGTTGTTCAAAATGTGTATGGTCTGTTGTTTCTCCATCCTAGTCTCCATCCTAGTCTCAGTAGCCTGTTTTGGGGATTTATTAGTAATTGCACCCAGTTTGTTAGAGGAGAAGCAGGGGATGAGGTTTCCCAGCCTTTCATCTCCTTCTTCCCCTTTAAATCTGGAACATCACCTTTTGAGAATGTTCAGTTTCCCCTGGATGTTAAAGAAACCATCTTCCTGGTATTTTATCTGGTAAGATTCCTCTATATGGTTTGCAGCTTGTCTAGAATGAGGGCTGAGATGTCCAGAGGGGCTGATAAGACACCTGCCCCGGGCATGGAAAAATCCTGAGTGTTGTGGGGAATGGGAGGATATGGGCCATGCCCTGAAGGAATTCTGTGACCTGATAGCTTGGAATTTCCCCCCTGAACAAATTTAGAACCCAGATGAGGTGGGGAAATATGTGAAAGAGAAGTGCAATGTCAAGTCTAATGAGAAGAAACCCATTGCAATATGCTGGTGTGGTTACTGCACTAGAAAGAGAGAGAGAGAGAGAGAGCAAGGACAGCAACACACATGGACCTCTTCAGGAAAAAAGGCCAACTTTATTGAACGGACAGCCTGTATTTAAAGCATATTATGCGGAGCTAAGACAGGACAGTAGCTCATTGGACAATTGGGAAAAACATCCATGAGACCGTACCTCACGATGTGCCCCACGGGAAAAACACCAGGTGTTAATCTTTATTATGAATTCCATTCTGTTTTTCACCATATTATCATCCTGGGAGACTTCCTCCCTAACTGAAGCCATAGTCAGCTTATCAGTCTGGGAATGGACCTGAGAGGCAGGAGAAGTTCAGGCCTGAGAAAGAATTCTCAAGCTGTAATTTCCTAGCTCTCTAAATGTGTGTCCACATGCTGGGCCCTGGCATATGCTTATCACATGCTACTAGATACTGTAGGGCAGCAGATAAAGGCAGAGGAGCAGGAAGATAAATCAGCAGACACCCCAGTCACTCAGGTTGCAGCTAAACCAGACAAAGAGCCTAAGGCAATGGCAGTTGCTCCTATCATGAGAATAAAACACAAAACCAAAACCAATCACCCAGTGGATGATGATGATGCAGGGGAAGAACCCTCAAAGCCAGCAACTGACTCAGAACCAGAAATCATTATTGAGTCCCTGTCCATGAAGGACCTTCGTGGCCTAAGAAAGGATTACACTTGGTCTGATTAATCCATATTAAATTGATTAGTCCATATTTGGGATGCTGCAGGTGATAATACAATTCTGGACCATACTGAAGTGAGGCATTTGGGAACCCTGTCACATAATCTATCTATGGACCAAGGAATGGTAAGGGGGCCTGAACCTCTCAGTCTCTGGATACAGCTCTTGAGAAGTGTGGGGGAAAGATACCTGTGCCCAGATGATCTCCATATGCAGCAAACCCCATGGAAGACCATAGAACAAGGGATTCAATGTTTGAGAGAACTTGCAGTGGTAGAGATTGTCTTCTCAGATGACCCAACAATTAGGAGTCCAGACTTGGTAAGATGTACACCAGTGATGGGGCTAAAACTCGTACGACCTGGGCAACAAGAATACACTTCTGCTTTAGCAATTATGAAGCAGGATGAGGGGGATGAGACCATGCTTGCTATGGCGAAGAAGCTCCCAGCATATGCAGATGCTGTGCATGGCCCCACACATGCAAGAATCACAGCTGTGGAAACACGTGTGTCAGAGCGCATAGAGAAAATGGATGATAGGATGGAGTGTGCTGGTTTTTCACATTTGACATTTGGTGAGGAGGGAAGAAGCCACCCGCAGAAATTATTTTTCTGAGAGAAGCTGCTAAGAGCTTCCTCTGTGTCTGACAAAAAGCAATCAGTGATTAGTTTTGAGAACTGACAACCTGTTAAACCACTGAGAAAGCTGAACACGCCTCTATGAACACACATGTTAAAAATGAACAAGCCCTGGGAAAAAAGCTCTCTTGCTTTCCGGTCTTTGGAGAGAGTTCTTCCCCCTCCAGGCCTGGTGACCGACGGGGGGGAGGGGAGGCTGCGGCGGGGGGGGGGCCCATCCGAGGCTGGGCCGGGCTGCTGCTGCTAACACCTTACTGACGTTAAGCCCTGCCCTGCTGTTGGCCCAGGCCAAGCTGGGGTCCACCAGACCTCGGGAGCAGCTACGGGCCCGGCCAGGCCCCCCTCTGACGCAGCCCACTGGGCAGGGGATGGGAAGGCCGTCAGCCCTGGGGCTGGGATTGAACGCAGCAAAAGCAGGAAAACAGCTGTGCAGCCAGAGTGGCCACCGCGTTCTGGCTGGGCCACTTGAAGATCCTAGTTTTCCCCCCCCAGCGAGGTAGTGGAAGAATCCTCCACTGTAAACAGCTCCGGATGCCACCCGGAAGGGATCACATGACTATCTGCAGGCCTCGGGAGAGATATTAACTCTTTCAATATACAAATGAGACTTGCAGACCTTCAATTCTCTCTCAAGTGAGAGAAAAGGACAGTGAAGACACGTAGAGAAACAACATGAAGACACCAAGGTCAATAAAGTAGAAGTCAGGTCCTAGATGGGAGGGATTGAGGAGATGCCTCACTCTTGGGCTGAAATCCTCTTGTAAGGCTACGGAGAAGATATAATTGATACATCAGACTCTTTTTCCCTGTAACTCATTGAAAAGCATGGAGGGATGAAGCACTCAAACTGTAGACATGAGCAAAAGCATCCATGCTGAACAAGCAAATGTTGAAGTAGCTGTGTCTCATGAGAAATTTGAACAGAGAGAGACAAGAGTCATGAAGACCCTTTGCCTTAGGGAAAGATGAAGAAAGACCTCTGTTCTCAGAGATGAAAATGATCTCACAGATAGATGAAGAGAACTTTTGCTTCTGAACAGCTCATCCTTAAAAGTGTCCCCCATTAGCCAAAGACTGAGCCCTAGAAAACAGTTGTGGGGAAAGCTGTAAGTTGAGGGCAGGGACTTTTACACAGTGATCAAATTTCCATTCTCCTGAGTGGCTGATTCACTGTGACATTGAAGCCACAAGAGAACTGTTTTCTTGTGGAGAAGTCTCCATAGCATGACAAGAGAGACTCCTCTCCCTAAGTGAACTGAAGAAAGACTATTCTAGAGGTGATAAACTGACTGAATTGTTTCTGTACATTGTCAGTGGGAAAGAAAAGAGGGTGTGGGGGGGAGGAGAAGTGTTCTGAAAGTTGTAATCTGATTCTTATTATTTTTTTAGTTTCTATTAATAAAGATTTTCTTTATACCCTTTAAAGTTTGAGCCTGCTTTGCCTTCCTCCTAATCCTATCTCACAGCAGGAAATGAGTAAATAATTCTAGTGGATGCACTGGCAATTTGACCAGCACTAAATCCACCACATAAATTGGTGCATTGGCCAGGAAATCTCAATTTGGTGAACCAAAACCACTACACAAAGAATCACCAGAAACTCGAGAAGAAGATTGAAGAGAACCTTCTCCAAATCTCGTCAGTACAGACCAGAGCTTCTGTTATCAGATACAGACATCCCTCAGCTAGGGAGAAGGTGTACACCCCACAAGGTGAACTGTGGTTCTTCCTGTGTGATTGTGGGGCAAATATGAGGAGGTGGGATGCAAAACCCACCACTGCTCTGGCACAACAGGTCCATGAATTGAAGGAGGGCAAGATGCAGAGAGGAAGTTCCACCAGAAAGGAAGCAGCTCCAGTTGCCTGTAGCCAAACTGCCAGATATGATGGAAGAGAGGATGACATGTCTGATCCCCTTGAGGAAAACTCTAAAATGTATGCCCAGGGAAGGAAGGATAACCAGAACTAGAGGGGCCCTGGCTCTAGCCATGTAGAGGTCAGGGAAAACTGCATCTTTTGGACTGTGTGGATTCAATGGCCTGGCACATCAGAACCACAAAAATGAGGCCTTGGTCAACACTGGTGCACAGTGAGCATTAATCCCATCAACACGTGGGGGCAGAATCTGTTTCTATTGCTGACATGACAGGGGATCACAGGATTTGACTTTGGTGGAAGGTGAGGTGAGCCTGACTGGAAGTGAGTGGAAGAAATGCCCTATTGTGACTGGCCCAGAGGCCCCATGCATTTTGAGGATAGACTTCCTCCAAATTGGGTATTTCAAAGACCCAAAGGGACTCAAGTGGGCTTTTTGGATAGCTGTTGTGGAGACGGAGGGCATTAAGCAATTGAACACTTTGCCTGGACTGTCAGAGAACCCATCTGCAGCAGGACTTCTGAAGGGGGAAGAGCAATGAGCACCAATTGCCACCTCTACAGTGCACTGCTGACAGTATAGAACAACTCGAGATGCTGTGATTCCTATCCATAAGATGATCCGTGAGTTGGAGAGCCAAGGGGTGGTCAGCAAAAGCCACTCACCATTCAACAGCCCCATCTGGCTTGTGCGAAAATCTGAAGGAGAATGGAGATTGACTGTGGACTATTGGGCATTGAATGAAGTGACTCCACCACTGAGAGCTGACTTGCCGGACATGCTGGAACTGCAGTACGAGCTGGAGTCCAAGGCAGCAAAGTGGTACGCCACTATCAATATCACCAATGCATTTTTCTCCATTCCTCTGGCAGCAGAATGCAGGCCTCAGTTTGCTTTCACCTGGAGGGGCGTGCAGTACACCTGGAATTGTCTGCCCCAGGGGTGGAAGCACAGTCCCACCATCTGTCATGGACTGATCCAGGCTGCACTGGAAAAGGGTGAAGCTCCCAAACATTTACAGTATATCGATGGCATCATTGTATGGGGGAGCACAGCAGGGGAAGGCTTCAAGAAAGGAGAGAAGATTATCCAGATTCTGCTGAAACCTGGTTTTGCCATTAAGCGAAGTAAAGTTAAGGGACCGGCTCAGGAAATTCAGTTTCTAGGAGTCAAGTGGCAAGATGGACATCATCAGATCCCAACAGAGGTAAATAATAAGATCACCGCTATGTCTCCACCTACCAACAAGAAGGAAACACAAGCTTTCCTAGGTGCCATAGGCTTTTGGAGAATGCACATTCCTGAATACAGTCAGATTGTGAGCCCTCTCTACCTGGTTACATGCAAGAAGAATGATTTCCACTGGGGCCCTGAGCAGCAGCAAGCATTCGCCCAGATCAAGCAGGAGATCACTCATGCAGTAGCCCTTGGCCCAGTCAGGACAGGACCAGAGGTGAAGAATGTGCTGTATTCTGCAACCGGGAACCATGGTCTGTTCTGGAGCCTGTGGCAGAAGGTGCCTGGTGAGACTTGGGGTCGACCACTGGGATTCTGGAGCAGAAGCTACAAAGGATCTGAAGCCAACTACACTCCCACAGAGAAGGAGATCTTGGCCGCCTATGAAGGAGATCAAGCTGCCTCAGAGGTGATTGGCACAGAAACACAACTCGTCCTGGCACCCCGACTACGGGTGCTGGGCTGGATGTTCAAGGGAAAGGTCCCTTCCACACATCACGCCACTGACACCACATGGAGCAAGTGGATTGCCCTCATCACTCAGCGAGCCCGTATTGGGAATCCAAATCGCCCTGGGATTCTGGAAATAATTACAAACTGGCCTGAAGGTGAGACTTTTAGATTGTCTTCTGAAGAAGAGGAGCAAGTGGCACGTGCTGAGGAAGCCCCACCATATAATGAGCTACCGGAGACTGAAAAACGATATGCCCTCTTCACTGATGGTTCCTGCCAAATTGTAGGCACTAACTGGAAATGGAAAGCTGCAGTATGGAGCCCCACATGACAAGTTGCACAAGCTACCGAGGGACAATGTGGATCGAGTCAGGTGGCAGAGCTAAAAGCCGTCCAGTCGGCTTTGGATATTGCTGAACGAGAGAAGTGGCCAAGGCTCTATCTCTACAGTGACTCATGGATGGTAGCTAATGCTCTATGGGGATGGCTGGATCGCTGGAAAAAGGCCAACTGGCAACCCAGAGGGAAACCCATCTGGGCAGCTGAGATTTGGCAGGACATTGCTGCTCGAGTAGAGAGAATGACCATAAAGGTTCAACACGTGGATGCACATGTACCCAAAAGCCGGGCTAATGAAGAACATCACAACAATGAGCAGGTGGACCGAGCTGCCAAAGTGAAAGTATCACAGGTGGATCTAGACTGGCAGCACAAGGGAGAATCATTCCTAGCTCGTTGGGCCCATGATGCCTCTGGTCATCAGGGGAGAGATGCAACATACCGATGGGCCCATGACCAAGGGGTGAACCTTACCATGGACAGCATCTCACAGGTCATCCACGACTGCGAGACCTGTGCCGCAATCAAACGGGCCAAGCGGGTGAAGCCTCTGTAGTAAGGGGGACGATGGTCTAAGTACAGGTATGGGGAAGCCTGGCAAATTGACTACATCACCCTTCCCCAAACCCACCAGGGCAAGCGCTACGTACTGACCATGGTGGAAGCAACTACAGGATGGTTAGAGACCTATCCTGTGCCTCATGCCACTGCCCGGAACACCATCTTGGGCCTAGAAAAACACGTCCTTTGGAGGCATGGTACCCCTGAGAGAATTGAATCAGACAACGGAACCCATTTCAAGAACAGACTTATCAACACCTGGGCCAGAGAACATGGTATTGAATGGATATATCATATCCCTTACCATGCGCCAGCTGCCGGGAAAGTTGAATGGTGTAATGGACTCCTTAAGACTACATTGAAAGCACTAGGTGGGGGAACCTTCAGAAATTGGGAAATGAACTTGGCCAAAGCCACCTGGATGGTTAACACCCGAGGGTCCATCAATCGAGCTGGTCCTGCCCACTCTGAACCCCTGCACACAGTGGATGGGGACAAAGTCCCTGTGGTACACATGAAAGGTATTTTAGGAAAGACTGTGTGGATTAATCCCACCACAGGCAAAGGCAAACCAATCCGTGGGATTGTTTTTGCTAAGGGACCAGGTTGCACTTGGTGGGTAATGCAGAAAGATGGGGAAACCCGTTGTGTACTGCAAGGAGACCTAATTTTTAGTGAGAACTGTATGTAAGGTTTCATTTTGTATTATATATATATCTGTAAGAGGGTATTGGTTTGGGTATGATGTAGATGGAAATTGAATAAGGAGTGGATTATGTCCTGGGGTACAATGCAAAAAATGTATATTCTATCACCATCTGTTGAAATGTGGGAGTGGTGGTGATCCTTATCTCTGTGGGAGATATCCTCTGCTGATGTGCCATCTGATAAAGTCAGGGGGATGATCATGGTTATCTTTTCACAACCCATCCTTCCTCCAGAAGATATATTCTGTTAATGGGCCATTAAGTCCTATTGTGTGACTGATAAGATTACATCATCCCATTGGGAGATACTCCAGCCAGGGGCAGGAGCCAAGCCTTTCCTACCTAGATAAAAAACTGGGGTTTGGGACGCAAAGTTGTCCTTTCCACTGGATCCCAGAGGGAAGTCGGACCTTTTCCACATCATTGCTGGATCTTCGGAGGACAATTGCACCCTTTACAGGAGCACTGCTTCAACTGAACCACATCTGTCATCCAGGAGGACTGCAGCCACCATTTATACGGACTGCTACCAACACCCTGACTGAGAGGGTGTCAGGTTGTATTCTCACTCTGTCGGTGGTTTTTCTTTTGT
Source organism: Sturnus vulgaris (assembly GCF_052056855.1). Lineage (NCBI taxonomy): Eukaryota > Metazoa > Chordata > Aves > Passeriformes > Sturnidae > Sturnus > Sturnus vulgaris. The sequence goes on from NC_142282.1 coordinate 64,766,428, forward strand.
ATTATTGCATGTATTTTATTTTTTCTCTTTTTTTCCTATTAAATTGTATTACTGACTTGGAGTCTCGCACTGGTTTTACTTTCAAACCAACACATTCCTATATAAACCCTACTCCCTGCTCAATCTTTGAGCCGGAGTTTAGTCCCTGCTCAGCAGAGGAGCAGTCTGTCCCTGGTCCCCTTCGTGGAAGAAGCTCAATAAACTTCTCTGTAGAACACCATATGAGGCTCCTGTCCTTCTCTCCAGCGTCACTTGAGGAGGGGCACAAAAGAGCTGAATCACTTGGCCTGGAAGCGTGGACTTGCCTGTTACCAACTGGGCGTCTTTCTAAAGATGCTTCTCTGGAAGGTCGCAGCATCCCACCAGCACACCCTGCGCCCTCCGGCACCTCCATGCCGGTGCCGCTCCTCCGCTTCCCGCTGCGACAGTGGACAGTTTTCCAGGCAGAATGAAAGGTCTGATCATACTATTGACTTTTTAGAGAGAGGTTCAAGTCCATTTCTACAAGTTGTTAGTGCAGAATCTTGTGATCAGTATTAGAGGGGCCCTGCCTCCAGACAGGTGGAGGAGAGGGATAACTGGGTTTCCTGGACTGTGAATTTGATGGCCTGGCACAGCAGCCCCACAGGAGTACAAGGCTTTAACAGACACTGGAGCACAGTGTACCCTGATGCCATCAAGCTCTGTAGGGACAGAAACCATTTGTCTTTCTGGAGTGACAAGGGGATCCCAATAGTGACTGTATTGGAGGCTGAGATCAGCCTGACTGGGAATGAGTTGCAAAAACATCACTGTGACGGGACTAGAGAGAGGCTCTGTGCATCCTTGGCATAGACTGTCTCAGGAGAGGATACTTCAAGGATCCAAAAGAATATCAGTGGGGTTTCGGTATAGCTGCCCTGGAGAGAGAGGAAACTAAGCAGTTGTCTACCTTGCTTGGTCGCTCAGACGATTATTTTGTTTTGGGGTTGCTGAAGGTTGAAGAACAGTAGGTGCCAATTGCTACCACAGTGGTGCACCAGAGACAGTATCACACCAACTCAGATTCTGTAATTCCCATCTATAAACTAATTCATCATCTGGAGAGACAAGGAGCAGTTAGCAAGACCCACTCACCCTTTAACAGCCCCATATGGCCAGTGCCAAAGTCTAATGGGGAATGAAGGCTGACAGCAGACTATTGTGGCCTGAATTAAGTCATGCTGCCTCTGAGTGCAGCAGTACCAGATATGTTGGAACTTCAATATGAGCTGGAGTCCAAGGCAGTTTAGTGGTGCCAAAATTGATATCACTAATTGTGGAGACCCTAAAAGGCATTCCCTAGTTAGGGAGACACAAGAGGCTTCTCTCATAGCCAGCCCTGTTCTGTCATGCCAATATACCCCTGTTTTGTTCCCTTGGTCAGTCCCATGCCCCCTTCCCTGTCCCTCAGTCTTTCAGTCACTCCCACCCTGTTTCCCCGTTGGTTCCCTTGCCCTAACCCCAGCTCTGTGCCATCCCCATGTCCCCTGGTAATTGGTCTTTGATGCTTCCCCCACCCCAAAAGACCCATGTACTTAAACCTGTACCCTCACCAAGCCTCTGCTTTTTGCCTTTGCCTCTCACCCTGGACTATCCACGTGCGTGGCTGAAATAAACATCTCTGTGAAACCCATGTAAAGGCCCTTCCTGCTTCTTTACTTGCACCATCTCAACAGCTATCCAGGCCACAACAGCTAATGAGTGTTCCTCAATCCCTCTGGCAGTAGACTACAAGTCACAGTTTGTTTTCACTTGGAGGGGTTTCCAGTACACCTGGAATTGACTGCCTCAGAGGTGAAAACACAGCCCTACTGTGGACACACACATTTAGAGAGCTAGGGAATTACAGCTTGGAAATTCTTTTTCAGGCCTGAATTTCTCCTGCCTCAGATCCATTCTCAGGCTGACAAGCTGACTACAGCTTCAGTTAGGGAGGAAGTCTCCCAGGATGATAATATGGTGAAAAACAGAGTGGAATTCATAATAAAGATTAACACCTGGTGTCTTTCTTGTGGGATACATCCTGAGGTACTGTCCCATGGATGTTTTTCCCAATTGTCCAATGAGCTACTGTCCTGTCTTAGCTCCACGTAACATACTTTAAATACAGGCTGTCCGTACAATAAAGTTGTCCTTTTTTCCCTAAAGAGGGAAAGTGTTGCTGTCCTTTCTCTCTCTTTTTAGCACAGTAACCACACCCTACCATCTGCCATGGACCGATGGTCCTAGGTGATCTAGGTGACTCAAAAATCATGTATTCCATATTTTGTCCGTCATCCACCCAGTTTTGTTTACTGTCTCATTAAGACCTAGGGCCAGAAGCAGAACCAGTGTTTTACTCCTGGTTCATGGAAGAGAGGGGGTGCTGGGTTCTTTTAAAAAATGGGGAGGACAAGCTGTCTTTTGTTCTTTCTGGGCTCCTGAGGGGGTTACCTTGGACAGGTCTCCAGCTGCAACTCAGTAAGCTACATTTTGCAATGCAAAGCTGTTTTGGAGCAGATTTCACAATGCCTTTGCTGCTTGTTCTTTGGTGATTTTATTTTTTTTCTGCTTTCTGACTTCTGTGAGATGGCGTGAGGCAGGAGCTCTTCTCTTCTTCCCAGGCTTTGGAGAATATCGCAGTACCTTTACTGCTGCTGCCTGCTATTTGCCAAGGAGGGGTCAGACTCACTCTCCATGATTTTCCAGCCTCTGGCCCCAGTTCCAGTTGCACCGTGTGTCTTGGTTTAATTTTGTTTCCTGGCCAAGGCACCAAATTATGTCTTCGTTTTGATTTGCCAGTTTAAATAAACTCATTTTTCTGTTGGGAGACAGAACCAGGAGCACAAGAGCAAGGCAGGCCTAAAACTTGAGAGTATAAAAAAAAAAAATTATTAACTACACAAACAAAGAGGGGGAAAAAAAACAAATTCAGAATAAGATTTTTTCAGACCACTCCTTCCTTCCCTCTCCCAACATTCATAACAACAAAACAAACATAACAAATACTTCGGTCAGTCCCCAATTTAGTCTTTTTCAGTTCACTTCCGAAGAGAGAAGCCTCCTCTTGTTGAAAGCTGTAGGGAGTTTTTCCACAAGAAGGAAGAAAACAGTCCTCTCGTGGTTTCATTTTTCACGATTTGCATCCACCCGGGAACCTGCAATCATGACACTCCTCCCAACTCCACAACCTACCCAAAGCTGTAGATGTGGGCCATGTCTGTCTCATGGGGTATTACTTTTAAGAATGAAATGTTCCACAGCAAAAGTTCTTTTCATCTATTTTCTCTCTGTTCAGGCTTCATCCTCAGAGAACTGAAATTCCCTTCTTTCCTCAGGGCAAAGATTCTCAACACAGGTGCTCTTTAGTCAAATCATACATCAAATGGAACATCTCCATCCCCCATGTCTTTCTCCATGGTTTATAGGAATATTCAGTACATCAGTTCATCCCTACAATTTTGCAAAAAGATTTTCAGCCATCTCAGCATCTCCTCATTCTCCTTCCATCTAAAAAAACCTCAGCTTTTATGTCACTGACTTCAGAAATCTTCTTATTCCGTTTCATATTCAGGAGAAGGCAGGAGGTTTTGTAAATCTTATCTGAGCACTAAAGAGTTGAAGTTTAACACAACTACAAAAGTTGGGCCAGGCTCAGGCCGTGCTGGGGGGGGGGGGGGGCGCTGAGGTGTTAATCAGCCTTTCTGGGGCTGGGCTGCCACCCCAGACTTCTCATGGCCACCTCTGCTCCCCAGACAGGGCCCAGCTGCCTCCCCTAGACCTTGTGGGGGCTGGGCAGGCCCAGCCCATCCGACAGCAGCGGGAACTGGGCCCCCCACCCCAGAGCCGCAGGCCTCTGGAGGAGGAAGCCATGAAGGTCTTATCAAAGCGCCTTTCCCCTTCCCAGCCATCAGGTCCCCTCGTTTGGAAACGGGGCCCAAGCGGCCTCCCGAAGCTCCCCCCCCATGGGGGGGGGGAAACTCGGATTGATGTTACCTGCTCAGTGGCCGGAAAGAAAAAGAGCCTCAGTTCTGGATTACCTCCTTCAAAATGTGTGTTCACGGAGAGAACTAACTTTCTCTAATTGGCTGTTGAAGGTGTCCCAACCCCCACAGAGGAAGTTCCCTTAGAGAGAACTTCTCTCTGAGTTTCTTCTTCCCAAGTCAACCCATCACACCGTACCAGGAGGGGTCAACCATGCAACTCCTGGGAAGTTTCTTTCTGCATTTTTGGCAGCATTGGAGCCTTTTGTACAAAAATAGTTTTTTTCCAGGTTTTGTTTTTCCCTCCTCCTGTTGGTGTGGGAGTGGAGGGGGCGGAGAAGGGAGTTTTTTGGAACCGCAGAGGCTCAATTGCTGTTGGTTTCCTTTGCTGTTTCTCTCAACTGTGTGGTCCAGAGTAGATGGCTTCTCTGTCATCCTGTCTTTATCATCGGGGCCACGTAGGCTTCTACGTCAGCTACCATCTTGGGAGGAGGGTGTGGAGGGAGCAGAAAATACAGAAGAAAGTCTCCCTGCATCTTCAGAACAAGCTCCTTGGACAACCATAGTTTAGAGATAAGAAATGGATTGTGAAATGACGAATACAAAAAGGTATTCAGCTTCCTCCCCTTGGTAGACCCTCTTATCTATCTTTAATATTAGTGGTTCATTCTGTTTTAGTATCCATAGGCCAGCTTGAATGTAAAATCCCTCAGGGATTGGTTAGAAAGTAGAATTCCCTTGGTATTGGTTTGAAAGCAAAACCAGTGAGAGACTCCAAGTCAGTAATACAATTTAATAGGAGAAAAGAGAAAAAAAAAAAAAGATATATGCAATAATACAAAAGAAAAACCACCGACAAAGTCAGAAATACAACCTGACACCCTATCAGTCAGGGTGTTGGTAGCAGTCCGTATAAATGGTGGCTGCAGTCCTCCTGGATGACAGATATGATTCAGTTGAAGCAGTGCTCCTGTAGAAGGTGCAGTTTTCCACCGAAGGTCCAGCAATGATGTGGAAAAGGTCTGACTTCCCTCTGGGATCCAGTGGAAAGGACTACTTTGCGTCCCAAACCCCAGTTTTTTATCTAGGTAGGAAAGGCTTGGCTCCTGCCCCTGGCTGGGGCATCTCCCAATGGGATGATGTAATCTTATCAGTCACACAATAGGACTTAATGGCCCATTAACGGAATATATCTTCTGGAGGAAGGATGGGTTGTGAAAAGATAACGATGATCATCCCCCTGACTTTATCAGATGGCACATCAGCAGAGGATATCTCCCACAGAGATAAGGATCACCACCACTCCCACATTTCAACAGATGGTGATAGAATACACAGTTTTTGCATTGTACCCCAGGACACCTTGGTAATTGGTGCAAATTGTAAAACACTCAAAAGAGATAAAAACCCCTGTAAAACAATAGCCGTTGGTATATGCTAGATAGGATGCCTTCATAGAATAAACTATGGATTTGTGCCTTTCTGCATATGCTGGTTTCTTTTCCCTGCTGGTCTGAGAGTTCACCGCGAGCCAAAATTCTATCTGGGCAAGGCTCGGGAACGTGCTCAGTCACTGAGGGTTGCAGAAGCAGTCTCAGGGATCCCAAACGGACCCCAAAAACCCAACCAGTGACAGGAGGGGTCTTCTCTGCCATCTTATTTTCCTTGTTCCCAGAGGGGGCAGTGAGTCAGCACCTTTGTATCTAGTGGTTATTGCTATTACCTTGGTTGTTGCTGTTTTTCTTTTTAGTGAACAGTTATTTTTTCACTTATATCTTCTCACATCCATGTCCCCTTATTGATGGAAGGAGAGTGGTTATAACTAAGGGGAGGGAACTCATTTTGGAGTCTCCACCCCATAAATTTTCTTGAAGGAAGACACTGATACAGACTGCACTGGAACACGGTGAAGCTCAGGAACACCTGCAATACAGTAATGATGTCCTTGTGTGGGGCAATACAGCAGCAGTTTTTGAGAAAGGAAAGAAAATAATCCAAATGGTTTTAAAGGCTGGGTTTGCCATAAAACAGAGCAAGGTAAAGAGACCTGAACATGCTACCCAGTTTTCAGGAATAAAATGGCAAGATCCCAGTGGATCTTATTAATAAGATAACAGTGATTTCCCCACCAACTAACAAGAAAGAAACAGAAGCTTTTTTAGATGCTATGGGATTTTGGAGAATGCACAGTCTGATTGTCAGCCCTCTCTATCAACTGACCTGGAGAAGAATGATTCCAAATGGGGCCCTGAGCAGCAACAAGCCTTTCAACCAATCAAACAGGTGATAATCCATGCAGTAGCCCTTGGGCCAGCCTGAACAGGGCAAGATATCAAAAATGTACTTTATAATGCAGCTGGGGAACTGCTTCCTGGAACCTCTGGCAGGAAGCACCAGGGAAGACTCGAGATCGACTTCTAGGTACTTGGAGTCAGGGATATAGAGGATCTGAAGCCCCCTATATTCCAACTGAAAAGGAGATACTGGCAGCTTATGATTGTGTCTGAGCTGCTTCAGAGGTTATTGGCACTAAAGCATTGCTCCTCCTAGCACCCCAGTTACCTATGTTGAGTTGGATGTTCAAAGGGAAGTTGTCCTCTAGACATCGTGCAACAGATGCTTCAGGAAGTAAATGGGTCATGCTAATCATACAGTGAACTCAGATAGGAAGCCCCAGTTGTCCAGAAATCTTGGAAGTGATCATGGACTGGCCAGAAGGCATAGATTTTGGAATGTCACTAGAGTAGGAGGTAATATGCGCTGAAGAGGCTACATTTCATAATAAATTCCCAGAAAATGAAAAGCAATATACCTTGTTTACTGATGGGTCCTGCCATTTTGTAGGAAAGCACTGGAGATGGAAAATAGCCTTATGGATTTCCCTACGACAAGTCACAGAAACTGCTGAAGGAGAAGGTGAATTGAGTCAGTTTTCAGAGGTGAAAGCCATCCAGTTGGCCTTAGTTATTGCTGAACAAGAGAAATGGCCAATACTTTACCTCTACACTAACTCATGGATGGTGGCAAACATCCTGTGGGGGTGGTTGCAACAGTGGAAGCAGAATAACTGGCAGCACAGGGGTAAACCCATTTGGGCTGCTGCATAGTGGCAAGATATTGCTGCCTGAGTGACGAACCTGGTTGTGAAGGTGCATCATGTAGATGCTCATATACCTGAGTCCGGCCACTGAAGAACATTGGAACAATCAGCAGGTGGATCAGGCTGCTAGGATTGAAGTGGTTCAGGTGGATTTGGATCAACAACACAAGGGTGCATTATTTCTGGCTCTGTGGGCCCATGATGCCATGGGACATCGAGGAGAGATGCAACATATATTGGTGAACAATTGTATTTGGCATCACTTGTTTTTTCCCCTTTTTATTATCATTATTATTATTTACCATTATTATTATTATATTTTTCTTTCTTTTCAATTATTAAACTGTTCTTATTTTAACATACAAGTTTTACTTTGATTCTCTTCTGCATTCCACTGAGGTGGGGGAGGGAAGAGGAGTTGAGTGACAGCTGTGTGGTGTTTCATCTCCAGCTGGGCTTAAAACCATGACAACAACACATAGTTAGCCCGTAATAATTTACTTTTATCTTGAGATAAATCTGTTAAAATGTTATTAATAAGAAGACATTTTAATTACCTATCTAGAACAAAAAAATTACCAAAAATTATTTCTAGTGCAGAAAGTTCAGCTCAAGAAATAAAATGTTCACTCTACTCACCTTCCAATGTATAATAATGTGCAGTAATACAATAAAAATTTACTGTTCCTAAGGAGTGTCTGTTTTTATTAGGAAGCTTTAATCCACTGCATAGGCCATCTACTTAGGTTGATTAACAGAAAGAATTCATAGGTTTTTACCTTAAATGAGAGATGGCCAAATGAGACATTTCCATCATCAAGACTGATCAGCACTGAAGACTTGTTCTCTAGCCTCCTCTCTCCTTTACCAAGTATTTTCTTTCTTTGTTCCTCAGGCTGCTTGTCATAGTCAGCTCTGCACACTGTACAGGTTCAAGTTTATTCTTTGTTCATTTTGAACAAATTCTTCCACGTTTGGGTGACCCAGCGGGTGGTTGACTGTTACGAATGGAGAGGAGAGCTTAAACAAGTCCTGCCTTTTACTCAGATTTCTGTCAATAGCTCTGTTTTGGGGTGACCTGCACCCCAGAACCACTCTCACTCACAAGTTCTTAATAATGGCCAATTAAGTCTATTACAAAATGAATTATTTATTGGATAGACCAAGGAAAACAGACATAAGACTTAAACAGATTATTTACTACACAGGATAAACAAAAGAAGCACTACTAGTAGATAAACAATTCAGTGCACAATAATAAGTTACCTATACTACAGCTAGCGAAGAAATAGTACAGATTAGTATTCAGTGTATCTTACCATTCAATTGCTGATGGGGCACACATAGGATCCTTTCCTCTCACTTTCTGGAAAAGATGCATCCAAGCTTTGTGGGGAAGTCCTACAGGTTTCCAGGGAATGTGTAGGAGACTTGTACCTTCGTGAAAATTTGTGTAGCTTTTATAGTTGCAAAAGTAGTGTCTTTTCAGTCAAGAATTCCTGGCTTATCTCTCTACACCTCACTCTCAAGGCCAGATGTTCATTGTCAGCTGGAGATCTCACCTCCCTGGTGCCAGAGACAACTTACTGCCAGACATCTGTCCTGGGTTTTCTCACCAATTCATGTGAGGGGAAGAATGTCTGGAGCTATGCACCAGCTGATTGACAGAGCAGATAAGCTTTCTGTGGTAGAGGGGACATCCTGCCACAGTGCCTCCTTCAGAATACAGGAAAAAAATGTTTCTTGTTTGCACTCTGGTACCTAATAGGCTCAAGCTCTTAGCAGTTTAAACCCCTAAATCTTTACTATGTCTGGGCTGTAAATCTTTGAAGCCTGGTAAATTGGAGAAAATTTGTGTTTTTACAGAGTTGGCAACCCCTTAAACAGAAGTTCCATCCTGCAATCTTTCAAGTTCCTGTCCCAGGACTTTAAAAAAAAATAAATGACAAAGTTTTATCTAAGACACTGCCAAACCATGCAGTGCTGCATGAGACAAAACAGAAGCAATGAACCTATAACTGTAATTGGACAGAGTAACAAGTTCTGGGTTCTGCAATGGGAAGATGATGATAGTCTTTGTGCCAGCAGTCCTTCTTATTTGTAATGTGCCAGAATGAGATATTTACCAGGACTGATTTATTATTTCAGTGTTACAGGTTGTAAGGGTCGGTCTGAAGTTCCCCTCTATTGGGCCTCCCGACTGTCGCAAGGAGACCTCGAGGACCCCCACCCAGGCTGACTCCGAACAATGGTTTACTGGCCGGGCCAGGTGGATGGTCGTGACTGTGTGCTGGTGTATTGTGTTCACTGGACTGTGCTGTTGTGGCACCAACCAGAGGTTGTGTTGTATCAACTGAGGACTGCTTGTCCGTACCTGTGTCCTGCAGCACCACACAATGGTCCATAAATCTTCCCACCTTTTGGCCAGAGGCCACTCGCTTTGGAGAAGGACTATAAAAGAGCGACCCTCTGGAAAAGACCCTTTGAGATCTCTCCACTGATGAAGACCCCCTGGAGAAGACCCCTGAGATCTCCCCACGGACGAAGACTCGTCTATCGGATGACCCATGAGGACGCCCGTCTCGTCTGTTGGTAGCTATTCTCCCATCCCTTCCTTTCCTTCCCCTTTCCCTATACTTTGTTTCCTATTCCTCTCCCCTTTACCGTAACTGAGTTGTTGGCATTTGATGAAATGCATTGCTGTTGTTGAATAAACTGATTTTTTTTGCTGTTGAATAAACTGATTTTGTCTCCTGCATTTTGCCTGTTTGCACCTTTAAGATCAAAAGAACCATCACGACCCCCGCTCTGCATTAATAGCGGATCGTGACACAGGTTCATGAAAGCTTTAAGCTATGCTTCATTAGATAAAGAAGATTTATTAAGTGCTATTAACCAAAACACACTTCCTCGTTTCTCCTCTGTTCTTTCCATGGTTTCTAATGCTACTTGTGGTAGCTCTGTTGATTGCATTGGCCTTGCTCTCCCAGTGGATATCAATAAAATATTTCAGGTATGTATGTGATAATGAATTCATTTGTAGCTTCATGATGGAAGGGAGTCAACTGTTACATTATCATCAGAATAGATTAAATCTACAGAATTTTATTCCTTAATAATCTCAAAAAAATACTAAAGGCAACATTTTCCATCAGTTTCTATTTTTACTTTCTGAAATTAATATTTTATTTCTCTCTTCTCCACAGTCTTTATGGCATGTTTATGTTGCCTCACTTCTTTTCTCTCAACTCTTTTTGTAGAGTTGAGACACGTTTGACTCAGCAACATATTACAGGCAGCATGTTAGATGTCCTGACTGATTTTGCTCTAATTTCTTGAGGTGTCCAGTGATGTAGAGTGATTGTGGACAGATCATTAATAGCCACTCCTGGGTCACTGGTTTCCTTGCAGCCTGTCACTACTGTTTTAACATTTACTTACAGTTCATAAGCCTTCCTTAACAAATGTTCTTCCACAAATATATGTTTTTTTTCTTGGCTTGTCTTTATTACTCAGGAACCCATTCTTTATTTTTTCTCCCAGTTATATCTTTTCCCTGAAGTAAAAAATAGACATTTTATTTCCTCATTAAAAATATCTATTTTTTTCTTTGTATGAAATTATCACCTGCACTAATTTTAACTTTCACTTGAATATTCCAGGTAAAGGAAACTCCATATTTCCAGAAGAAAACCACACCTCCATCTGATGACTCTGGAGCTAGGGTCTTTGCGTCTGATGCAGAAGGTATTGGTTTTGTTTCTCTTCTGTCCCTTTCTATTATTTGTTTGTACATTGGGTAGGGTGCTCAGTTTTCTTCTTTACAGAAAAGGTTATGTTTAGCTGTTAATGTTTGGAAACTTGTGTTCTGGATTCAGGACAGTGGGCTATTAATTCCCTGGTTTATGTAGTTCAAGATAATGTGGTATTGCTTCAAAGCTTGATCCAGTTAAACTAAGAAGGAAAATCTACATATCTTTGATTATTATATGAATTAATGTTAATCGAAGACTGGTAGTGATACTGTGTTGCAAATGCAGAGGGGAGAATTGAGACAAGTCCTTGCCTTTGCCCAGATTTGTGGCAGTAGGCAGCAGCTTTATTGAGGCAGTCAGCACCCCAAAAACTCACTCTCGCTTGCAAGTTCTTAATAATGACCAATCAGGTCTATTAGAACATGAATTATTTATTGAATAGACACAAGGAAAACAGACGTAAGACTTTAACAGGCTTACTTACTACACAGGATAAAACAAAAGAAACACCACTAGTAGGTTCATAAGACAGTGCATGATAATAAAGGTACCTATGTTACAACTAGTGAAGAAATAGTATAAATTAGGAGCCAATGTCACTTAGCAATGAATGATGGTGGTGTGAAAAGATCTCCTTTCAACTTCTAGAAGAGTAACTCAAGATGGACATCTCCACTTTTGAGGAGAACGCCTCACATCCTCTCTGATTATGTAAGAGATTTCTGATTTTATGAAAATTATAGTGGTCTTTTATAGTTTGTAAAAGTGCTGTGCCTGTCAGTCCCAAATGTTTGTTTATCCTTTCCCATGCATTCAAGGCAAGATGTTTTATTGCTGGCTAAGGATGTTTTTTAAGTTAACTCACCACAAGGCAAGCTTATTACAGCCTGACTTGGCCATGGGGGAAGCAGATAAGATTCAGGGGTGAAAGGTCCTGTGACATACTGCATTGAAAAAAGTAACAAAATTTAAGCTAAGATAAAATATGTATGCAGTGTATATATTGAGCTGTTTTATTTTGAGTCCCCTTTGATTATATGTGAATTTATAGCAAACATAAAGGTGTTTGGTGAGTATTTCAGAAAGTGAATTTTGTCTTTCTATGATGTTTCTGTGACAGTTGATCAGCAGAGGTGATAGAGCATGGTGCAATAAAATTGCAAGTGCTCTGTAATGCCTGGATTGTTCCGCAGTGCACTTCTTTTTACTCCAGAGTAGTCAGAAATTTGTAGAACATCAATATGTATCTTTTCAGTAGGACAACTGAAAAAGAAACATTGATACTGGTCCTAAAGTAGTATAGAATAACTGTTGTCTTGCTTCTTAGTTAAGCGCTTTGAACATCCAAATAAACATGTTTTACTGATTTTTTTTTTGTGTTGTTAATGTAATATATAAAGATGACTTCCCTGAAAATATGTTTCTATAGTTTACTTAGTTTCAGTGTAAAGTAATGCCTGTTCAAAATTTTATTTGTTGGTATTTTTCACCCAGGGAAGACCCTGTCACTAAAGTGTCTTTGGCTTGTTTCTGCATCATCTGCATGTCACATACATCTGGTATATATTTGTACTAATCTTGTTGGATACTATGAAAAATCATAACAATGTTACATCAGTATTACTAATCTTGCTATAATGTCAGGATTTACCACATATCTTCTTACAGTATGTATGTTTAGAGGTTGAATGATATCCTTTGCAATGTTTTGTTATATATGATAAGCTGATACTAAAATGTGATGTTTATTTCCCAAATGCTAACAAATCTTGGGAGCTTAGCTGTTCAAAACCAGTTTCTAGATCTTCATGCACATTCCTTCCACCCTTAAAAGGCTTAAAAGGGGAAATTTAATTGAAATAATGATTTATTAGCTGTTGGTTTGTGTGGTTTTGTTTTTTCTGATGTCTGATTAATCTACAGGCCTTTCATCAGGTACAAGTGATCTTATCAAGAGTCCTTTTCAGAAGCTCCAACAGCAGATCAGTCTCACAGAAAAAATGAATACCAGTCGTTCAGATGCCTCTCAGTTTTTAGAAAATACAGAGGATATGGGGCTACAGGAGCACACAGATGAGAACTGCCTTTACTATGTCTGCATTCAAATACTGGGTTATCAGCCTAACAATAAAGCGAGATCTTCATATAGTCCTACAGTGTACGAGCCAAAAACGAGGGATGTGGGGCTCCAGGCGGCTCTTTAAAATGTTGTTTATTATATCCAAATGATACAGCAATTCACGGGTCGTGGGTGACAAGAGCCCAGCCTACAGCCTTTTCAGCCACAGCTGTAGGTTCGTCTGAAGCCTCTGGTTCTGGTTACAATGCATTATATACTTTTCATTACAGAGCATCTTAATACATGAGAACCAATCAATACTTTTACCTATAGCCTATCCTAACTACTAACATTACCATATTCATGTTACTATTTCCAATCACAAAATGTTAGTATGCTACAGTTTAAGCTAGAAGTTGTTTTTCAGTTTTCTTGCAGTGGAAAATTCTGAGATCTTTTCTCTACTTGCATCATTGGCTTTCTTGTTTGTCTGTGAAAATCTTTTTGCTTGGTAAAAATATCTTTTTTTTGAGGTGTATTTATCCTTTGCTCTAAGTCATAAATACCCCTTCCAACTCACTTGCTCTTTGCCTTCTAGTTACCCAGTAAGACTGACTCAGCAATTCTTTTCTTCTGTATCAAAACTTGCTATCATTTCTATTCCTTCTTCAGATTCTACATTCAAAGATCTTTCTGTTATACATACATATCTGTGAGACCTTCCTGTCAAATCCTTATCCTTCCCAACACTACAGGTTAGTGTTCATTGTAGGTAAGTGATAAAACTGAATGAAAATATTTAATTTTGTTCATCTTTAAAGTTGATGAATCTTTAAAAGTATTTTTTGTTGTTTTGGTTTGGGGCTAAATGTTGTCCTTGAAATTAATTCCTAATAAGCTCACTATGTAACCAGTAGTATTTCTATGGTCATTTCTACTTTTTCTGTTTCTAGTGGTGTTAGTAGTCAAATATTTCTAAAAGCTTATAATAATATAAAATTCAAAATTTTATTTAGTACTTACAAATTGATATCCTGAGGTTTGAGGTTAAACTAATGAAGAATCTGACTTCAAAGCAAGTCTGTACAATAAAGCAAATGAGATTTGATAGAGGAGTCTGTTAAAATTAAGGTGTAACTTCTGGGATTTAGTCTTCTTTCATCATATTTTGAGATACAAATCTGTGGAAGGAAGAGAAGCCCTAACAAGGCCTCCTTAGAAAGCTATTCCTTAGATAAGAAATTGCTTACTTAGAATGACTAATACTAGAAATATTTCCCCCCCTTGCAAACCCTCGCTTTATCTCTCTGTTATATTACTGATTCACTTTCAATCCCCTAAGCAATTGGTCCTCTTCTACCTAAAAATCCTTAGCAGTTGGTTCATGATAGAATCCTTTATATCATTGGTCCGTTTCTGAATACACTCTGACCCTACAAAAGCCCCGTTAATACCCTGTTCATTGGATTGCTGCCTGGAACCCCTTCGTGGAAGAAATAAAGTGTCTGCAGAATCTCCATGCAGCTTTCTCGGTTTCTTTTCTCTGCTGGCTAGAGGTACTTGGCAAGCACGACGGAAAGAGTTGAAAGTCTGAACTCCAGGCATTGCTTGCATCCTCGTACCTCATAGCTGAAATCTGCCTGGGACACCAGGAAAGGCTGTTCCATACAGGACAACTTATCCGGGCTCGTTGTGGCAGTTTGGGGCCAAAATCACTAAAGCCTCGACAGCTACACAGATCAGATTCAGAATGATTTTCTTCCTAATCTCCTTTGCAGAGCTTGAAGGTACATGTCTACAATAAAAATACAATCCACTAATAGAAATTCCAATTTCTGCTTGGTGGGAGTCCTTACCATTTAAAAAGTACTATGCATTCGGGTAGTAACACATAAAGAATACTGTTGGCAAGGGAGATGATGCACAAAATGTGAAGAATGGCTGAGAGAGCTGAGTTTAAGTTTGGTATCTAAAAAAAAGCAAATAAAATCCTAATTGTAGTCTTCAATTAGCATGAGGGGATTGCAGGTAAGGCAGAGCCAGGCTCTTGTCAGAAGCCCAAATCTGAAGAACAGGAGGCCATGGACATGTGCTATAGGAATGGAAATTCCAGTTAAACATAAGGGGGAAAACTTTGCAGTGTAACTTGATCTCATTTTGAAGTGAGCCCTTCTTTGAGAAAGGGGTTGAACTAGGTGATCTCCAGGAGTTCCTTCAGACCTATGTTTTTCTGTGGTTCTGTTACCTGTGCAACAGTTAAAAGCTTGGATTTTACATTCATCTCTTTACATCAAAAATGACAAAGGCTACGGAGAGTGAAACCTCCCAGAAGAATCTTACTTGTCACATCTTTCATTTGAGGAAGTCAGACCCCTTTCTGCAAGACCTGTGGCAATCGTATGAGCAAAAAGCCTGTGCATATGCAAGAGCATCTTCATTATCAATATATCCATGCTTTATTCTGCATAAGAACTCTACATGTGATTACATTTATTTAGGCTTCTGCCAGTGCTTAAGACTAGATTATTTTCACTCTAGTATAAGATTAAAAAAAAAATAAAAAGGTATTTTTAGACATTTTGAGTATGATTTGTCCAAAATCAGACATCTAGTTTCCAGATGGTTTATATGCTAATAGTTGCTGTACATAGTGCATCAGTGTCTTGCATGCTTAAAATTGTTTAATAATAAGATAAACATTTGAAGTGAGGAAAAGTGTGAATAACAAAGATGCAACATCTTATTTCTCTCAGATTTTTCAGACATGCCATATACTAACTGGTGTGAGCAGACCACACACAACCACTTAGATATGCATTCCTCCAAATTTTCTGGAATTTTAGGCTGTAGTGATGCAGTGTCCCATGGTTCAGCTAGCAGCACCAAGAGTACAGAGCTTGTACTAGGTACATTTGAAAGCCTTATTATTGTTACAGGCTATAACTCTTGAAGTATTTTTTAGGTATTGTGGAGAAATAACATTTTATTTATACATGCTGCAACAAAGTAATGCTCATTATTAAAAAAACCGCAAAACCACTTGCATACCCTAATCATTATTCAGGAAGGTAGTTGCATTATTAATTACTGCCAGATGACATACTATCAAATTGTTCTTCTTCAGCTTTATAGGATTTTGGCAGGTAGGGTAACAGCAGCTCTGTAGCCAACATTACAATCAAATTGATTGAAATGCTAGTTTCCTTTTTTAAAATATTTCCATGTTAAATTAATGAAAATAATATTTTGGGTTTTAGGGGTTTTTTTAGCTTTAATAACAATATTTGTAGGTAATTCAGACTACATAGATAAACACATATGTATGTATGTGTGGATGCAATGCTTAAACAGTTTTATGTGGCATAAGATTAACACAATCAAAGGCTATTCTGCTTAAACTCCATACTGATGAATTTGTTTTTTCACGGGTAAAATCAATCCCAGATGATGCACCAGTGTGCAGAATACTTCTTCGGAAAGAAGTCTTATGTTTAGTAATCAATTTGAGTAGTTCAGTAGGAACTAAGGGCCATGAAACTGGACTCCTGATGTAAGTTAAATACATCTCACATGTCTTAGCAACATTTAGTTGTATGTCGTTTCTAAAATCTCTGAGATAGTGATTCAGCTTATTTATGATTTCTGAAAAAAAAATCAAGCGGGTTTTATTATGGATTACTGGGGATGATTGAATGTAATGTAAAACCTAAACAAAGACTTTTCCTCTTAATATGTTTATTCTGTCTTTAATTTCTTACCCTTCCTCATTATTTTCGAAATCAGTAATTCAACTGTAGTGGTGTTTCATTACGTACCCAGTCTATCACGCATCTTTCAAAAAGAAATGATAAATCTTTATTCTTATTTGTGCCAACTAATATATATCAGATAACCAGAATAACAATCTGAAAGTAGTTTCTTGAAAAACACAAATTTGTTTTAAGCAAGAGTACAACTACTGGAATTAATTAATAGAAACTTATGCTAACATATAGAAATATAAATTCAGAGACCACACATTATAATTAAAAATGTAGGTTTCTGGACTAGTGATGTTGGAAACCAATATATGACTGCTAAAAGAACATGCAGAAATTATCGAAATTATAGAAATTATGCTTGCAGGTAATTAAGTTAGCTTTTCATATTTTTCATTACTGCTGTACCTGTGCACATATTTTTTGATATACTGTTGTCTTCATCTTCTATTTTAAGACTAGGTGATCTCGGAGTTTCTGTACAACTTTCAAATTATGTATTCTATCTCTTTAATATGGATTTCATCCAGTTTGGTATAAAATAATGCTGTTTTCATTTTCTTGTTTAATCAGATTCAGAATGTGTGCTGAGTCGACCTGGGAAGAAACAACTCGGAGAGAAGTTCTCTCTATGGGGCTTCCTCTGTGGATTGATTGGGACCATTGAGGGCTGGTTTAGTTATTGACAGCCTCAACAGACATTTGGAGAAAGTTATTTCGCTCCGTGAACACACATTTTGAAGGAGGAAATCCGGAACTGAGTCTTTTTTTCTTTCCGGCAGCAGTGCAGGTAACAGGGCCCTGGCCTCGTCCTACTGCAGGCCTTCAGGCCTGGCAGGCGGGCAGGGCCACGCCGCCCTGTCTGGGGAGCTGGCATGGCCAGGCAGAGAAGAGGGAGTGGCCATGGACAGTGGCCAGGGAGACTCAGGCTGATTTAAGATCCCAGCCGCTTTTCTTCTCCCCCCCCCCCCCTTTTCAGAGTGGCCGGTTTCAGAGATCCTGGCAAAGCTCCAGCATCGCAGCCTTGGTTTTTTTCTTTTCCCTGTGCAAAATCTTAACTCTTTCAATGCTCAGATAAGACTTGCAGACTTTTCAATCCTCCCCAGAGTGAAAGGGAATGAGATATTCTGAAGTCAGTGAAGCAAGAGCTAAGTTTAAGTTTCTTTAGATGGAAGGAGAATGAGGAGATGCTGTGAAGATGGCTGAAATGTCCTTTTGTAAGATTGTAGGGATGAAATGATGTACTCAATATTCCTATAAACCATGGAGAAAGACATGGGGGGATGGAGATGTTCCATTTGATAGATCATTTTGACCAAAAAGCACCTGTGTTGAGAATCTTTTGTGAGGAAAGAAGGGAATCTCTGTTTTCTGAGGATGAAGCATGAACAGAGAGAAAAGAGATGAAGAGAACCTTTGCCTTGGAGCATTTCATTCTTAAAAGTAATACCCCATGAATCTGACATGGCCCACATGCACAGCTATGGGAAGGCTGTGGAGTTGGGAGGAGTGCCACGATTGCAAGTCCCAGGCAGATGCAAATCATGAAAATGAAACCACAAGAGGACTGGTTTTTTTTCCTCCTTGTGGAGAAAAATCCCTATAGCCTCACAAGAGGAAACTACTCTCTCCAAAGTGAACTGAAAAAGGACTATTTGAGTTGGGAACTGACTGAAGTAGTTTTTTGGATGTTTGTTTTGTTGTTATGAAGGTTGGGAGAGGGAAGGAAGGAGTGGTCTTAAAATCTTATTCTGAATTTGTTTTTTCTTTTCTTTGTGTAGTTAATAAATTTCTTTTTATACCCTTTTAAGTTTTAGGCCTGCCTTGCTTCTGCTCCTGGTTCTGTCTCACAACAGAAAATGAGTATATTTAAATTGGCAAATCAAAACCATTACAAATGCCTATTACTAAAAAGTTATACTTTGTTAATGATGACAATAAAAATTTAATTTTAGCAGTTTTTAAAAATATGATGGAAATTTAGTCAAGACTTTAAAAATTTTGTTTTTCCTGTTGATCAGAATTAAGGAGAAATATTCCCAAGCATTTGATGACCTATGCCTTTACTCCGAGGTGTCCTTGTTAGCAAATTGTACATTTCGACTTCTATCTCGAAGGTTCATTCAGGAGTTATTTCAAGATGTACAGTTCTTATAAGTAAGTTGAGAGTTCAGATGCATTGAGTGTATCAAAATGTGGCAGCTGGGTGCAGGTTTAATGTTCTAAATGATTTCAGATATGTCTTAAAGGAAACTATTTTATAATGTCGTTCTGATGACATTTGTCAGAATTTTTTCTTCCTTAACCTATTACTGCCCCATTCTTTCAAACCCTTTAGGACATTATTAAACATTACCATAGTTTTAAAAATAGTAATTACCAGTATAGGCAAGAGCAGAGCACTGAACACCTCCACAAGCTTTCATTTAATTTTCTGCCCTAAATTAAAAATTTTAAAAAGGACATGATGCACTGACTTCCAGTTCTGTTTCAGAGAAGCAGAATGATGTCTTGCTTTTGAAATCCCTGGTGGAGGAATCAGAGGTGAGGGTGCATTCCATTACCAGCAATGGGGAGTGGTGCTGTAATCATGGATAGTGGGAGATTAATATTAACCCTTCTCTGTAGGTTTTTGTACTATTTATAACAATACTTGAGGGTTTGCAACTTCAAAGAAACGCCTCTGTGAATCTGAGGTTTCCTATAAGTTATTTTAATACTACTATAGTTGTAAGTAATTGTGATAAATTAACCCCACTCCTCAGTTAATGTCTAAAAAACTAATAAAGGACAATAGGGGACAAATCAATAATGCAAAAGTAACAGCACTGGGTGCGTAGCCGTAGCCAGAGGCACCCCAGCTAACAATAGTAACCCTTCTTATATACCCTTTCTATTGCATCGGTCAAATACATATTCAGAAATGATTATACATATTCAAACATTTTCCCCAACTAGTTTGCATGTTCCAGGAAAGTTTTAGCATGGCCCCTACTCTGATTCACCTTTTTAGAGCATCTGAAGTAATCTTGGTTGTGGTTTTGAGGGTCACGTGTCATCTCTCCACAATGACCCCCTGTTCTGTAGCTTCAGCAGGTGATAGTTGTTGATAGTTGAAGTGTCAGTAGCAGGGGTCCTCATCCCCTCAAATGTTATCCAACCAAGCAGATGGTTTAGCTATTTCAGTTATTGCAAGTTAACGACAAGTACGCTAAAACAACATGAGCTACTTCACAAATATATCTAAATTATTTTAATTATTGCCAGTTAATCACAAAAATAAAAGCATTAGCTATTTTTTTAGAACTATATCTTCATAACAAAGCTACTTCTGCAAAAGCTGACATTATATTGTGATGCACAACACACTTTAATATTTGCGAATGATACATGGGGTAAAGACTCCACAACCGGCGAGGTTGTAAAGTAGGTATGTTTTATTCAGCCCTGGGCGCATGGGGGATCTCTCCACCTCAAACGTGCGCACCCATCATGGTGATTTACCTTGCATTTAAACATAAAGATGTTACATATTCAAGATAATTGCAACACAGCCTATACATACTCGAGACCTTTCCCCAAAAAGGGGGGTTTTATTATAATGAGTTCTGGGAAATTATTTCCATAGTCCCCGCCTTTGGCTCCTCCTGGGTGCATCTGCCCAGTGGCTTCTGGTGGTCGTGGGCTGGGGGGTTTCAGATGAAGCAAGCTCCTCTTCTTTGTGCTGAACTTTTCGTCTCTGTTCCTCACACATGCTCCTTGGACACTTGGCATTTCTCCAGTCCACAAAGTCAGTTTTGGATGGTTTGAGATAATTCAGGCAGTTAATCCTTACTTTTATCAGGAGCCAGTCCTGCTCTTAACAGACTCCCTTTATCACAGCAACTATTTGATCAGTTAACAAATTATTTCTGAATAAGGGATTGTGAGGGCAGTGGACTTGTGTTGCCTTGTGTTCCAGCCTTCTGATTGTGGACAGATTCTTTGTACACTTTCTCACACTCTTTCTTCTAAACAATGATTGTTTTGCATTCCTCTTTGGAGGAAGAGAAGATTGACGGACAGTTGATGGGACCTATGGAGTCAAGAGGTCTTACCCTCACTGTCCAATCCATGGTCGTTGTTGGAATTCTATAAATAGATATATAATGTAAATAAAGTGGTTTCTTTTGCTGCATGAATGTTATAAGTACATGACATGTTGTTGGCTTCTTGCAAATATTGGGATAAATGCTATATGTATAATACTGAAATAGCTTTTCTGTACAAATATAGTTTTTTTCTTTTCTTCTTTCTCTTCTAATAGCAAAAGTTAGACATAAGTTTTTTTGAGATAGTATGCTTAAACGACCCACTTAGTTAACAGCCCATGAACGTATGATGGGAATCCTACAGCTGACATGACATTTATCAACACTTGCTGTAACTCACCAGATGTATTGAAAATGGTAGATTCCGTGATCCCTGCAATGTCCTGTGGTCTGGTCCCTCTCCCCTCTGGCCGTGCTTAGTTGGCCGAGATCCAATTTCCTCCCGCCCCCTTACAGACCCTAGAAAAGACCGATGTCCCCTGACCTTGCCCTCTTTTCGCTCCTGGAAGCCCACAAGAAATAAACCTTAGATTCTCCCCAGGGGGGAAAGAGCCTCTTTTGTTATCTTTTACTCACGTCCATGTAGTGGATCCCAGAGGCTTCTTCCTAACATCTGAGCAAGTCAGGAACTAGGGTGAAGTCTCAGGGACCACTACAGTTGGTGCTGAACGTGAAAGGGTCTCTACAGAGATTAGAGAACCCCACAACCGGCTGTGACTCCTGTTTTGGGGATTCAATAAGCCTTTAAACTGATCGACTACCTGAAATTTCTTTGAGCTGCATTTTGTGCAGTTCTGAGACTTTAAGGACTAATTGGGAGCCTGTCAGTAGCCTAGGCAGGTCGGTTCTGGATGGAGACCCACTACAGTTGCACAGAAGCCTATGCCTCCAAGATAAAGGGTGAGTGCAAGCCCTCAGCTGCGGCAGAGTGGGTTCCCCAGAGCTCCGCGGGGGGTTCTCACCGGTGGCATTTAGCCGGCGCGGTTGGGAGGCACAGAGGTGTGGCACGGGAAGGCACTGGCGGAGTGGCCGGCAGCAGCTTTGATCAGCTTCAAAGCAGCGGCAGGTGCGTTTCCGTGGTTTTTTGCAGCTTCGCTTGGCGGGATCAGTCCCAAAAGTGGCTCCGGTTTTGCTGACAAGAGCGGCAGAATAAACATTGGAACTGCGGCGGGCACAGTGGGAGAGCCCGGAAACTGTGCTATGCGCAGATTTTTAACAACTGACGCATTTTTCTGTGTTTTAACTGTGGTTGGGGTAGATATAGTGGCAGATTGTTACTAAACATCATGCGCTCACAACAATCTGCCCTACAAAAGAGTTTATGTTCCCAGCTCAGGGAAATACTAAGTTTGGGAGATGTTTTAATCTCTAAGAAAATATTAGCACATTTTACAAGCTGGCTGTCTGTTGAAAAATCAGACCTTGAATTTCAAGATATAAATTCGCTTTCATTTTGGGACAAAATAGGGGATTTGTTAACTTTAAAAGTGGAAAACGGAGATGAAACAGCCTCTGTATTCCTCCCGATATTCTTACAAATTTGAAAACTTTTACTTCAGACAGAAAACAACAGGCAGCAGCAGCAAAACAGCTCAGATTCACCTTCCCTTTCTCCAAAACCCTATAACCTAGAAAGGGAGGGGACCCACGGGTCACCCTGGGAACTGCAGGGCACCCAGCACAGCCGTAGTTGCTCTGGACCCCTGAGTCCTCCCTAGTATCCCGGTTCTGATGATTTTTCTAACATTGTCAGCCATTCTTCCTTGTACCCTTCCCTCTCAAATGTTTTCCCTTGGGAGCAGTGTTCAGAAAGTTATGGAGGTGACCTCCCTTCAGGGCAACGGCCACGTGGCTAAGCCTGAAGGGGCCACCGGGAAGATCCAAGATGGCGCTGGCCATGTGGCTTGTCCCTGGGGCACTGTAGAGAGAGTGGTGGGGGTCCCATATGGTGGCAGCCACGTGTTTCCTCCATCATCCCACAATCCCTTTTGCCCTCTGGTCCCTGCCCCTAACCCTTTCCCCTCCCGTAACCCATTCCTGCCCTCGGCCACCTGAGGCTTTTTCTCGGCCCTAAAATGGGGTTCTTCACCCTTCCTCTGGTCTAGCTCAAGTGTTAGGGTGAAAATCCCTGGGCCCTTGCCTCATGGACGTAAATAAGATAACAGAAGAGGCTCTTTCCCCTGATGAAGTTACAGGGTTTATTTCTCGTGGGTAGCGAGGGAAAGAGGGAGGGGGAGAAAAAGAGGGGAAAAGAGAGGGAGGTCAGGGGGTACAGATCTTTTCTAGGGTCTGGAAAGGGGGGGCGGGGAGAAATTGGATCCCAGCCAGCCCTGTATGGCCAGGAGGGGAGAGGGACCAAGATACAGGGCATAGCAGGGGTCACGGAATGTACCATTTACGATGTATCTAGGAAATGCAACATCTCCCCGTTTTTTGTTTAACAATGTTGAAAGCAGGATATTAGTTTCATTCAAATTATGATTTTGCCCACCACTTGCAGTTGGTGGGAGGGTTAGATTGTTCTAAGTTTTTCATTTCTATGTGATTGACTACTGAGGTAGAGGGAATGAGACCATTAATGGCCTTGAAAACTAAGTGACATAGGATCCCGAATGCCATTATTACAAGGAAAAGAATAACAAAAATTAACATAATTGTTTTGACTATAGATGTCCACCGCCCTGTGAGTCCCCAGCCTTCGAACAGTCCATTGAACCAATCTTCAGATTCTTGCTTCACTTGTCCGATCAAGTTGTTCATGTTTCAGAGGGCAGCATGGATGTGAGGAACTTTCGAGGTCAGGTCCATACAGCAAAGTCCTTCAAATTCCTGGCACTCATGTCCATGCAGCAGTGGGAGAAAATCTATAGCATCATGATTTTGTAGTGTGGCCTGCCTGGTGATTTCCTCGTCTTCTAGGAGGGAGCTGGTTGCTGTGGATGTTAAGTTTGCCTGTTTGACTACCCAACACTCTAGGTTGCCCAATTCGTCTAGAGCTTTAGCTGCTGCAACCCACGGAAGAAACAGGGACGCAGCAATTCCTTTTGACTTGGCCCAATGGAAAATTTCAGAATCACAGTTTGGGTCCAAATTGTTTGCACTTCTTTTTTGGATTTTATTACCCGATTTGTTTTTGTGAGTCCAATCGTTAATTAAGGTTTCGTTGGGTGCCAACAGGGACAACCGCCCGAAGGTGCATGGCCCTCCTAAGAGCCGAGAAGGAATCCCTGCCCACGCCCGGTACCCACAAATTAAGAACAATCCCTTTGGGAGGCTTTTAGGGCTTGAATAAGTTGGGGTATCAGCTGCAATATGGCTTATAGTATTGCACCACCTTTTGGCAGTGAATTCCCCACGATATTGCATTATGTTGTGGAATTCCTTTATGCTAAAAGGTTTTGGGAACATTCTAAAGTGAATGCAATGTTGCGCTGGGTAGGAACCAAACAGCTCTAATTCTTGGGGTTCCTGAGCTGCTTTGGGCAAACTTGGCAGCAACTCCTCTATGGGATTCTTACTTACTCCAGCTTGCTGCCTATGATTTTTGTGTGATGAAATGGTGTGTGACTCAGGAATTTCATTGGACAAGTGTGTTTCAAAACTGGCTGAATATTCTCCAGCCTTCAATGGGATTCCTACCAGGCAGGTGGACATAGGGTTTGCTGTTGCTGCTGTGGACAGACATATGTTTTCTTGTTGGAGCATCTGTGCCAGGGTCACCCAGATGTTCTGACGTGGTTGAGGGACGATCCATGCAGCTGGCAGACTGTTCAGTGTTAACAGGAAGACAGCTTGGATGGGGTTCATCATGGGACTTAGAGAAGAGAAGCTTTTCTCTAAAAGGAAAGACAAACATTATAAAACCTATTAAAAGTCTCTATCTGCCAGAATGCCATCCTTTAGGAGGATTTCTTTTCCTTTTTTCCAGCGGAGTCTTCTTTTTGAAGCCACAGCCACCTGCTCCTCGTTCCCTTCAGTTGGAGCAGGATGTTTGGGGACATACGGTTTCACCCACTTTTGGGGAATCCACGGAGGGCCTGAGGGAGTGGATCCGCAAGCATAGCCACGCCCCCAGGTAACGAGCTCATAGGGACCTTTGGTTTCCCAGGTTTCTGGGTCCCTAATCAAAACTGGAGGATGTTGGGATAACTTGAACTGTTTCCCACTGTTAAAGTGACGTACCACAGGTGGACTCATGTTCTCAAATGAACAATTCAGGAAATTGATAGTAAACATGGCTTTGCAGAGCTTCTGCTGTGGAGACATCCACACAGTTGAACTGCTCTGTTTAGTCAAAACCTGCTTGAGGGTCTGATTGGCTCAATCAACTACACCTTGGCCTGTGGGGGAGTGAGAGGTGCCAGTTTTATGTTCCACTCCCCACTGCTGGACGAATTCCAGGAACTCCTTGGACTTATACGCTGGGCCCTTATCAGTTTTGATTTCCCTAGGGATCCCCAACACTGAAAAGGCTTGCACTAGGTGTTGTTTGGTGTGCATTGCCCTTTCTCCTGCATGGGCAGAGGCATAGACTGCGCCTGAATACGTGTCAATGCTAACATGCACATATTTGAGGCGACCAAAACTAGGAATGTGTGTGATGTCTGTCTGCCATACCTCACAACTGCCAAGACCTCAGGGGTTAACCCCCATGCCTATTGAGGGCATGGTGTGCAGCTGACAGTTGGGACAGGTGGCCACAATGGCTCGAGCGTGACTCCGTGTTAGCTGGAACTGATGCATTAGACCTGGTGTATTCTGGTGATACTGCTGGTGGCTCAGCTTTGCCTGTTGGAAGATGTCAGGAAGGCGTGCTTGTTCTGCTGGGGTTGCTTGTTCTGCTGGGGTTGCAAGGGAGTCTGCCTGACGGTTCCCTTCTGCAATTTCACCTGGCAAATCTGTGTGTGATCTCACATGCATCACATAGAACGGGTGTTCTCTATGAGAAATCAAATAAATTAGTTTGGAAAGCAACCTGAAAAGCTGTTCATTTTCGATGTGTCTGAGCACTGCCTGCTCTGCCCTGGACACTACCCCCGCTACATAGGCTGAGTCTGTTACCAAGTTGATTGGTTCTGAGAACTTCTCAAAGGCTCTCACGACTGCTGCCAGTTCAGCTACCTGGGGCAATCCTTCCACAAACTCAACATCAGCTTCCCAATGCTGAGTCTGAGGATCTCTCCAAGTCATCACCGACTTGTGGGACGCCCCAGATGCATCCGTGAACACTGTGAGAGCTTTGAGTGGTCTCCGACTCCTCTTCTCACGAGGAATGAGGTGGAATTCCTCATTAAACAGCTTGTGACACGGGGCATGGACTGATATTTGTCCTCTGTAGCTGTCCAGGGCTAATTGGAGACTGGCATGGCTCTGGAGCAAGTGCTCAAACATCTCTTTAGTCAATCTTTCAGGAGAGTTCCTTCCCTCCTCAGACAGTTTAACAGTGAGGTGAATACATGTGAAGTCACAACCAGCTAGTTCATACAGTCTCATCCTTGCTTTCCAAATCAGCTGAGCTATTAACTCTTGTGGCTTAGTGATAGTTTTGGATCTTTGGTGGGAGAGGAAGACCCACTCTATGATTAAGAGTGACTCTCTCTGCTCCTTGATCCATTGGAATATTAACCTGTGTAAGTGTGGCAGTTTTCCTAGGACAATGAATTTGAAGTGCAGCTCGGGCTGGTAACGGTGAGCTTGCCTCTCTCCTAAAGTCTTTTGTACCTTTTATATTGCAGTCTTTGCCTCTGGGGTCAGTTCCCTGGGAGAAAGCAGCTTTCTCTCCCGCTTCAATAAATTGAAGAGAGGTTCTAGGTCCTCATTAGTGAGGCCTAGCCAGGGCCTAACCCAATTCAATGACCCACACAGGGAATGGAGATCTGCTAAGGTTTTTGGATTACAATTAATTTCCAATTTCGGCGGAACAATGGTCTGTGCAGTAATTTCCAGGCCCAGGTACTTCCAAGGTGGCATCTTTTGGACTTTGTCCTCCTGCAATTCAAATCCAGCAGAGGTTAAAACTTTAACCACTAGGTCAAGTGTGTCTTGGAGTAGAGAGTTATCGGGGGCACACACTAGCACATCATCCATGTAATGAAGGATGATGGCCTCCCCTCTCTGGGCACGCACCTGGGATAGCAATGAGGCCACATGCCACTGGCAGATGGAGGGACTACATTTTAATCCCTGGGGCAAAAATTTCCAGTGGTAGTGCTTCATTGGGGCTTCTCGATTGATGGTAGCAACCGAGAAGGCGAACCGTGGGGCATCCTCTGGGTGTAGGGGAATGTGGAAGAAACAGTCCTTGATGTCTAGAACAGCCAATTGCCAATCTCTGGGAAGCATTGTTGGAGAAGGCATTCCAGGTTGGAGAGACCCCATGTCCTCAATCACTTTGTTTATTCCCCGGAGGTCATGGAGCAGCCTCCACTTGTCCTTCCCCGGTTTCTTTATCACAAAAACCGGGAAATTCCACGCACTTGTGGTCTCCTCTATGTGGCCTTTAGCGAATTGCTCCTCCACAAGCTCCTCAAGCGCCCTGAGCTTTTCCTTACTCATTGGCCACTGTGCTACCCACTTTGGGGTATCATCTAGCCATTTCAACTTTTGGGTAGGGCGCCCCACAGTGGCCGCTTCTAAAAATCCCAAGGAGTTTTAGGAATAATTAATTTCACCCCCCACTGGGACATGGTGTCTCTCCCCCATAGAGGGCATTTATAGTCTGTAAGAAATGGACGGATGCTAGCCAATTTTCCATCCGGCTCTTCAATTTGCACTATGCCTTTTGATATTTTTGCCAATTTTACTCCTCCTACACCTTGGATTCTGCCTGCCACAGGCTGAAGTTCCCAATGTGACGGCCACATCCTTTTGGGTATGATAGTCACATCAGCACCTGTGTCCAGTACCCTTTCCACATGGAGGTGATTTGATCCACGGGTTAGGTTGC
Organism: Sturnus vulgaris; assembly: GCF_052056855.1. Lineage (NCBI taxonomy): Eukaryota > Metazoa > Chordata > Aves > Passeriformes > Sturnidae > Sturnus > Sturnus vulgaris. The sequence continues at coordinate 64,794,120 of NC_142282.1, forward strand.
ATGCCAGAGAAGGTTTGTCCTCACCCACCACTTCTGCCCAGTAGACTTCAGGTGATTTTCCATCTTTTGGGACCTCCGCTGGGATGGGAATGGCCTGGGAGAGGATTTGCCCCTCAACCAGGTAATATGGTGGTAGAGGACAGCGTGCCAGGAGAATGAGGCAGGTTATGCTTCCCTTGATGGTCATGGGAGCTACCTCAATCTCCAGGGGTGTGTGTGCTGTGTCCCCAATAACAAAGTACTCACTGTCCAGTTTCATGTGGTTTAACATCACGTCCTGTGTACTGTTAGGTAAGTCCACTGTAATGACTGTCCAATCAGGTGACCTGAAATGAAAACCTTTGGTAGTCACAAGCCTAAAACGGCCTTGTGGCTGCCAAACCTTGTTAATTGAACGTTTAATATTTTCATTGCTATGCATCCCCACACCCTCTATCCCATCCTCCCCCTTTTTGTTTATTAAGAAAGAGTTTTTTGCGAGTGTGGAGCCCGCTGCATTTATAGCCGAGTGCGCTATTGTGTTAATGGCGAGTACGTGCTGTAAAGCTAGTTTTTTTGTTTGTTGGTCTTCTTCTGTTTCTGGTTGTGTGGACAGTCCCTGGCGAAGTGTCCTGGCTGCTTGCACTGGAAGCTGATGATGTGCTTCAGCTGCTCTGGTGACATTGGTCGCTTCTTGGCTTCTGGTGTTACAGCTGCCATGGTCTTTGGGCGTGCCAGTCCTGGATTTCTTGCATGTCCACTGAGCAGTTCTGCTTTCCTGGCACAGGCTTCTATCATCTGTGCTAAGCTAGGCCCTGGCTCCAGGGGAAGGCCAAGGATAACCCTACGGCAGGTTTCATTAGCATTCCTCTGAGCCATCTCTTTAATTAGTTCAGCTTGTACCACTGGGTCAGACACCTGTCTTTCCACTTGCGTACGAAGGCGGTCCACAAACTGTAAGAAATTCTCAGAAGCAAACTGTTTAATGTTAACATAACTGCCTTTAGTATCTACTGTTGGTAATCGATTAAAAGCCTTTTCTGCAACATTGCATATTTTATCCAGGACAGACTTGGATAGTACTCTGGTTTGGCTTTTGGGGCAATGCCAATCCCCTTCCCAACATAGGTGTTCATATGTTATATCATTATTATCAGCATCTTTTGCATTATCTGAGCTTTTTAAAAGCTCTTGTAAATGCACTTTTAAAGATCTTTTCCACAGGCTTTCCCATAGATCATATTCTGAAGGAGTTAACAGACATCGGAAAAGCTCTTTGATATCATATGGAACCAGTTCGTTTGAGTTAAAGGTGGCTCTCATCATGCCTTTAAAGATTTCACTATTTCTGCCAAATTCTCTCTGTACTTTACAAATTTCCTTTTTATCTTGATAGGACAAAGGTTGATAACTTTTTCTACCATTCCTCTTACCAAGATAAACTACAGGAGCAACCGATGGTATATACTCTTTTTCCTGGTGTTGACTTTCAGGGCTGGGCATTCCCCCCCACCCGGTCTGGGGGGCTGCCCACCCCCCCCACCCCCCCCACCACGGGGGCACCATCCGTTCCGCAGGGGCTGTGAGCTGATCCCTCCCCACCCCCACCCCCACCCTCACCGGCCCTGAAACTAGCAGGGGCTCTATTGCCCTCCCCCACCCTGCAGCAGCTCAGAGGGAAGGAATGTGAAACCGGAGCAGGGGTGTGGTGGTGGGATCCAGTGTTGCAACACCTGTGGGTGGGGTCGCCGGGTGCCGTGCAGGGCAGGGTCTTGGAGGGGGGAGGGGGCAGTGGAGCCGAGGGCAGGGATGAGTTATGGGAGGGGACAGGCTTAGGGGCAGGGACCGGAGGGTGAAGGGGGTTGCGGGATGAAGGAGGAAACACGTGGCTGCCACCATATGGCACCCCACCGACTCCCTGTACCGCATGGCCAGAGCTATCTGGGACCCCAACCCCGACCTGTCCAGACGTAGCCACGTGTCCGTGGCCTAGGGGGTAGGGGAACAAGGAAGGAGAGCTGACAATTTTCGAAAAATTATCAGAACCGGGATACCGGGGAGGACCCAGGGACTCAGAACAGCCACAGCTGTGCTGGGTGCCCTGCACCCCCCAGGGAGACCCGCAGGTCCCCTCCAGGTCCGGGTTATAGGGTTTTGGGGAAAGGGAAGGTGAGTCTGAACCGTTTTGCTGCTGCTGTCTGTTGTTTTCTGTCTGAAGTAAAAGGTTTCAAATTTGTAAGAATATCGGGAGGAATAGAGAGGCTGTTTCATCTCCATTCTCCACTTTTAAAGTTAATAAATCCCCTATTTCATCCCAAAATGAAATCGAATTTATATTTTGCAATTCAAGGTCTGATTTTTCAACAGACAGCCAGCTGGCAAAACGGGCTAATTTTTTCTTAGATATTAAAACATTTCCTGAACTTAATATTTCCCTGAGTTGGTTTCTTATACTCTTTTGTAAGGCAGATTGCTGTAAGCCCATGATGTTTAGCAATTTGCCACTATATCCACCCCACTACAGTTAAAAACACAGGAAAGGAGTTAGTTGTTAAACGTGCCAGGTACATCACGGTTTTCAGGCTTTACTGGATGCGGAGCCGATATTAATTTCGCCGTTTCTGTCGGTAAAACCCAAGTGGCACCGTCGCCGCTGTAGGGATCGACCCTTCCGCAAAAACCCGTAAAAACCGCAAAAAAAACCCCTGTGCCGCAGCTTTGAAACAGATCAAAGCTGTCTGCCTGCTGCGCCGTGCCTGGGTGACTGCGTCCAGCCCCCCTCAGCCCACGCGGCACACCACGTGGCCGCGGGCCGCTAAGCCGCGTACGCCGCACACACGCCCGCGCCGTCTCTCCTCCCAAGAACGGCCCCAGGCCGGCAAAATGCCACCTGTGAGACCCCCCCGCGGAGCTACAGGAACCCACCCGCCCCGAAAGAAGGCTTTAACTCACCTTTTCTCTTGCAGGCAGAGGCGTCTGTGTAACTGTAGTGGGTCTACGTCCAGAACCGACCTGCTTAGGCTTCTGACAGGCTCCCGGTTCGTGCTTAAAAGTCTTCAAACTGCACAAAATGCAGCTAAAAGAAATTTAAGCTAGTTGATCAGCTCCAAGGCTTCTTGAATCCCGAAAATAGGAGTCACAGCTGGTTGTGGGGTGCTCTGTAGAGACCATCCACGTGGGGCGCCAACTGAGGCTTTTTCTCGGCCCTAAAATGGGGTTCTTCACCCTTCCTCTGGTCTAGCTCAAGTGTTAGGGTGAAAATCCCTGGGCCCTTGCCTCATGGACGTAAATAAGATAACAGAAGAGGCTCTTTCCCCTGATGAAGTTACAGGGTTTATTTCTCGTGGGTAGCGAGGGAAAGAGGGAGGGGGAGAAAAAGAGGGGAAAAGAGAGGGAGGTCAGGGGGTACAGATCTTTTCTAGGGTCTGGAAAGGGGGGGCGGGGAGAAATTGGATCCCAGCCAGCCCTGTATGGCCAGGAGGGGAGAGGGACCAAGATACAGGGCATAGCAGGGGTCACGGAATGTACCATTTATGATGCATCTAGGAAATGCACCAGCCGCCTTGCCCCCACCCTCCTCCAAGAGCCCACCCTGCATGACATCCCCCTGCAACCCCGCCCCCACATGTTGCAACCGTGAATCCCACCACCACACCCCTGCTCCGGATTCATGTGCCTGCCCTCCAAGGTACTGCGGGAACTGGGGGGGCAGTGGAACCCCTGCCAGGGTCAGTGCTGGTGGGGATGGGGGTGGAGAGGGATCAGCTCACAGCCTCTGCGGGACAGATGGTGTCCCCGTGGTGGGGGAGGGTGGGCAGCCTCCCGGGCCCGGTGGGGGGGTGCCAAGCCCTGGAAGTCAAAACCTGGGAGAAGAATATATACCATCATCTGCTCCCGTGGTTTATCTTGGTAGGAGAAATGTCAAGAGAAGTTATCAGCCTTTGTCCTATCAAGATAAAAAGGAAATTTGTAAAGTACAGAGAGAATTTGGCAGAAGTAATGAAATTTTTAAAGGCATGATGAGAGCAACCTTTAGCTCAAACGAACTAGTTCCAAACGATATCAAGGATCTTTTCTGATGTCTGTTAACTCCTTCGGAATATGATCTATGGGAAAGCCTGTGGAAAAGATCTTTGAAAGTGCTTTTACAAGAGCTTTTACAAAGCTCTGAGGTTGCGAAAGATGCTGATGATAATGAAAACACATATGAACACGATGTAGGGAAGGGGATTGGCATTGCCCCGAGAAACAAACCAGAGTATTATCCAAGTCTGTCCTGGATAAAATATGCAGTGTTGCAGAAAAGGCTTTTAACCAATTACCCACAGTGGATGCCAAGAGTAGTTATGTTAACATTAAACAGTTTGCTTCTGAGAATTTCTTACAGTTTGTAGATTGTCTTCGCGTGCAAGTGGAAAGACAGGTGCGTGATCCGGTGGTACAAGCCGAATTGATTAAGGAGATGGCTCAGAGGAATGCTAATGAAACCTGCCACAGGGTTATCCTTGGCCTTCCCCTCAAACCAGCACCTAGCTTAGCACAGATGATAGAAGCCTGCGCCAGGAAAGCAGAACTGCTCAGTGGACATGCAAGAAATCCTGGACTGGCACACCCAAAGACCATGGCAGCTGTGACACCAGGAGCAAAGAAGCAACCAATGTCACCAGAGCAGCTGCAGCAGATCATCTGCTTCCAGTGCAAGAAGCCAGGACATTTCGCCAGAGACTGTCCACACAACCAGAAACCGAAGACCAACAAACAAAAAAACTAGATCTAGAGCTTTTACCTGCCATTAACACAATCACGGGCAAAGACATAAATACTGTAGGCTCCACACTGGCAAAAGTCTCTCTCTTAAAAACAAAGGGGGAGGATGGAATACAGGGTGTGGGGATGCAGGACAAAAACAAAGTCACATGTTCAATTAACAAGGTTTGGCAGCCACAAGGCCGTTTTAGGCTTGTGACTACCAAAGGTTTTCATTTCAGGTCACCTGATTGGACAGTCATTACAGTGGACCTACCTAACAGCTCACAGGACATGACGTTAAACCACATGAAACTGGACAGTGAGTACTTTGTTATTGGGGACACATCTCACACACCCCTGGAGATTGAGGTAGCTCCCATGGCCATCAAGGGAAGCATAACCTGCCTCATTCTCCTGGCACGCTGTCCTCTACCACCATATTACCTGGTTGAGGGGCAAATCCTCTCCCAGGCCATTCCCATCCCAGCGGAGGTCCCAAAAGATGGAAAATCACCTGAAGTCTACTGGGCAGAAGTGGTGGGTGAAGAAAAACCTTCTTTGGCATGCAACCTAACCCAGGGATCAGATCATCTCCCTCTGGAAGGGGTACTGGACACAGGGGCCAATGTGACTCTCATACCTGAGAGGATGTGGCTGTCACATTGGGAATTAAAACCCTTGGCTGGCAAAATCCAAGGTGTAGGAGGGGTAAAATTGGCAAAAATATCAAAAGGCATAGTGCAAATTGAAGAGCCGGATGGAAAATTGGCTAGCATTCATCTATTTGTTACAGTCTATAAATGCCCTCTATGGGGGAGAGACACCATGTCCCAGTGGGGAGTGAAATTGATTATTCTGAAGACTCCCTGGGATTTTTAGAGGTGGCCACTGTAGAGCACCCTAACCATAAATTAACAAGGCTAGATAACACCTCAAAGTGGGTAGCACAGCAGTCGATGCATAAAGAGAAGCTCAAGGAGCTTGAAGAGCTCGTGAAGGAGCAATTGGCCAAAGGCCACATAGAAGAGACAACCAGCCCTTGGAATTTCCTGGTCTTTGTAATAAAGAAGCCAGGGAAGGACAAGTGACAGCTGCTGGGAAATAAACAAACTGATTGAGGACATGGGATCACTCCAACCTGGGATGCCTTCCTCAACGATGCTTCCCCGAGATTGGCAATTGGCTGTTCTAGACGTCAAGGACTGTTTCTTCCACATTCCCCTAGACTCAGAAGATGCCCCACAGTTTGCCTTCTTGGTTCCTACCATGAATCGAGAAGCCCCAATGAAGCGCTACCACTACAAACTTTTGCTGCAGGGAATGAAGTGCAGTCCCTCCATCTGCCAGCGGTACGTCGCCTCATTGCTGTCCCTGGTGTGTGCTCAGAGACAGGAAGCCATCATGTTTACACTTCAGGGATGATGTGGTTGTGTGTGCCCCCGATAACTCTCTACTCCAATACACACTTGATCTAGTGGTTAAGGTTTTAACCTCTGCGGGATTTCAATTGCAGGAGGACAAAGCCCAAAGGATGCCACCTTGGAAGTACATGTGAATCATGGTTTCAAAGAGTTACGATTTTCACTAAAGATAGAAGTAGTTTCCATGACCAAGATGTAAGCTAGGTAGGAAAATGGTAGGTTAATAATTACTAGATGCTTAGGTAAGAGCTAAATTGGTATAATTATCTGCTATTATGAATCTGCGTATAGAAAAATGTAAAATAAGTAACCCGTTGATCATAAAGCACAGGGCCTTGGATCGTGCCAGAGGGTCACCGAGACCTGATGAAGACTCTCCTGACTTCATCCTTCAAGACCACTGACCCATTTCGAGACCACTGACCCAATTCAAGAGAAGAACTGCGAGCGCGTGAAGGACTAATGGGCTCATTTTAATATGGGGTGGGGATGGGAGGTGTTGGGGTTATGCATATGTATTGTATGTAAGATCTTGGGGAATAAATAGATGGCAAAGAACCTTGTTTGGGGTGGTCACACCTTTTGGAGGTGACTCCCGTGCTGCCCGCCGGTGAATAAACATACCACTTTCTAACTTTAATTAGTTAGAGGGTCTTTGTCTGTGATTATACGGGTTTTTTTTAATGATTCATTTGGCGAGCCAGGCAAGAGGAGTCCAGCCCGGGTAGTGGACCCCTTGGGGTGCCCCCAGGATATTCCTGGAAGAGTGGGCTCCTCTGCCCAAACTGTTCATCCAGCAGCAGACAAGGACTCCTGACTTCCAAAACTCCAGACAAAAGGGTATATTTAAAAATTGAAACAATTTAAGTTGTGACCTGTAAGGCGTAGTCGTGGTCAGGTAAGGCCGTTGGTAAGTCATGGGAGGTGTCCCACACACAACTTGTGCCTCTGTGTGCTTGCAAGACTTGTTTGGTATTTGGTTGTACTTGGTTGCCAGCAGAGAATCCTGTTATACTGAGCCGAAAGGGCTCGGTCTGTAGTTGCTGGCAGTAGATTTTGCCATTTGTTGTGCCGTAGAGGGCTTTGTTTGCTAGCATTGTGGGACTAGCACTTGTAAAGGCAAAATCCTGGTGTATGGTTGTTGAACTGTGTGAGTGTGTCCTGATTGTGGGAGTGATTGGGAAAGAGAGCTTGTTGAGACGTGCTTTTAGCATGAAGTGAGTGGGATTTTGGACTTGCGGTTCAGTACTTGGGCAACTGAAACGGCCAGGGAAAAACGAAGCGAGTGGGGTGCATGAAGCCCTTTAAAAAAAACCCCTCCCCGCTGTGACTGTGGTGTGTGTTGGTTCTGTATTTTTAAGGTTACACCGCCCTTTTGACTGATAAGGGCAGTATAAGTTGATTAAGAAAATACATCAGTTTTTGATAGCTGAAGCGTGACTGTTTTTGAGGTAGACTGACTACAGATAAAAGACAGGACCGGTTTGGGTTTTTTTGGAGGAGTGATGGGAACTAACCAGAGTAAAGAGATCCCTAAAACTAGTCCTTTGGGGTGCGTTTTGGCAGATTGGAAGGAGCTAGTGGGGTGTGGTGGCTCAGAGAACCAAAAGACCCTTGTAAAGTTTTGTACACAATGGTGGCCACTTTATAAGCTTGAGGAGGGGGGCCAGGTGGCCCCCAGCTGGATCTTTACAGTATGAAACTTTGTTACAGCTTATGTTATTTTTGAGACGGGAACAGAAGTGGGAGGAGGTAACTTACGCAGACATGTTTTTCTCTGTCCAGAATCACCCTGAGTGGCAGAGAGACTGTGGACTCAAAGCCCCCTCTGACCCCTTAGTATTGGCCTTAGAAAAAGACAACGAGGCTCAGTTAAAATGATGTTATATTGCATGCTCCATAAACCAACGTTGCACACACCCTGATAAGGTGTATCCAGCTGACCTTTTGGAGCAAGAATTGGGGGATTTGTTTGAACCACCCCCTAAAAGGCAAAGGGGGGTGAGGGGGGAAGCAAATTTGGGACGGCTATTAAACCCAAATTCCTCTTTCTCTACTACTTCTGAAGAGATGCCCACTCCAGTATCCCCCACCCCAATCAAGGCAATTTCTATCACAACTCCGGTTCCAGCTTTAACCAAAGCAATTTCTCCTCCAGCTCCAGTTCCCATTCCACCTCCTGAAATCTATGCTCCAGTATCCCCCACTCCAGTAACTCCAGCTCCAGTTCCCATTCCACCTCCTGAGATTTCTATCCAGACTCCAGCCTATGCCCCATCCCCCACCCCAGTAACTCCAGCTATCACAACCCCAGTTCCAGTTTTAACCAAAGCAATTTCTATTTCAACTCCAGCTCCAGTTTTAACCTCAGCTGAATCAACTCCAATTTCTATTTCCAGTTCAGCTTCATCTTCTATCCTATCCCCTACTCCAACTACTCCACTTACTGCTAAATCTCTCCCACTGCTTAGCAGTGACAGTGAGGAGTAAAAACCCTCTCCAAAGCGTCTAATAGCATCCCAGAATCGGAAACAAGTCAAAGAAATTGTACAAGCACCTTTGAGAGAGGCAGTGAATCCTGAAGGGAAAACAGTGCTAGTTAAAATTCCTTTTTCTACAATAGATTTAGAGGCCTGGGAAAAGCTTGCTAAGCATTATCGGAGTGATCCGATAAGTGTTGCAAGGAGATTAAAATTTATGGTTAAACAGCATCGACCTGACTGGTCAGATCTCCAGCTGCTGCTAGATGCCTTAACAGAAACAGAGAAACAATTAGTTTTGAAGGTAGCTGGAAGCTTAGCAGAAGACCCTTGCAAAATAACACAATGCAGAACTAGTGATATTTTTCCTCTTCAGGACCCACAATGGGATCCTAATGATGATGATGATATGGGAAAATTAGAGGATTATCAAGATTTTATAGTAAAGGGGTTGGAAAGAGCAATTCCTAGAACAATAAACTGGTCTGCCCTGTATACAGTTAAGCAAGGTCCCTCTGAAACACCTTCTGAATTTTTGGAACATTTACGAGATGCAATGCGCCGCTATACAACTTTAGATCCTGAGTCTGAGGAAGGAATACAACAGCTAGTGGGTTTATTTCTGGGACAATCTACAGGGGACATCAGATGCAAACTTCAGAAAATACGGGGTCCAACAGCACGGAATTTAGAGACTTTGCTAGAAGAGGCATGGAGAGTTTTTAGTAATCGGGAAGAAGAATATAAGGAAGGAATGAAACAATTAGCAACAACAGTGAGGGAGGAAAGAGAAAAATATAGACAACGGCTACCAAGGCAAGAACTACCCCGGTTAGGGAAAGATCAATGTGCATACTGTAGGAAAACTGGACACTGGAAAAGCCAGTGTCCGGAACAAAGAAAAGGTGATAATGAAAGAAAAGGAGATCGAAGAGGGGAGGCAATGGTGACTTATGTCAAAGAAGACTGAGACAGACCGGAGAGTCTTATCCTAGGAGACCCTCTGGTTATAATGAAACTAGGGAACAAAGAACAAGAAATGAAGTTTTTAATAGACACTGGGGCAACATATTTGGTGTTAAATAAAGCTTTGATACCAATAACAGATGATTATGTCATGGTAAAGGGGGCAACTGGCCAATCTGAAAGGGCTTATTTTTGTAGACCCTTGAAATATAAACTTGGGAAACAATGGGGAATTCACAGATTTTTATATATGCCCAATGCTCCATTAGCACTTTTGGGTAGGGATCTATTGGAACTATTAGAAGCAAAAATAATATTCAAAAATGGGGAAATTAGTTTGGAGGTAAAAGATCAGCAATATGTGGAACTGCTAATCTTAATGCTAATAACAAAAGATGTTGTGGCTGAAAACAAAGAAGAAATTATTAAGAAAATAATAGATCAGGTGTTCCCTGGGGTGTGGGCCTCCAATATACCAGGGAGAGCAAAGAATGCTCTACCAGTACAAATCCAGCTTAAAGAAGGAAAACAACCAGTTAGGATTAGACAATATCCCTTAAAGAAGGAAGATAGAGAAGGGATTAGTCCAGTAATTGAGAACTTTTTGCAAATGGGACTATTAAAAGAATGTCAACTGAGGCTTTTTCTCGGCCCTAAAAATGGGGTCTTCACCTTTCCTCCGTTCTAGCTCAGGTGTTAGGATGAAGCCTCCAGGGCCCTTGCCTCATGGACGTAAATAAGATAACAAAAGAGGCTCTTTTCCCTGATGAAGTTACAGGGTTTATTTCTCGTGGGTAGCGAGGAAAAGAGGGAGAAAGAGGGGAAAAGAGAGGGAGGTCAGGGGGCACAGATCTTTTCTAGGGTCTGAAAAGGGGGGTGGGGAGAAATTGGATCCTGGCCAGCCCTGTATGGCCAGGAGGGGAGAGGGACCAAGCTACAGGGCACAGCAGGGGTCACGGAATTTACCATTTACAATGCATCTAGGAAATGCAACAGTCAATCTGATTTTAATACTCCTATTTTGCCCGTGAAAAAGCCTGATGGATCATACAGGTTAGTACAAGATTTAAGAGCTGTTAATAAGATAACTGAAGATTTATACCCAGTGGTTGCCAACCCCTACACCTTGGTAACTCGTTTAACATCCAAACTAACCTAGTTTACTGTTTCAGATTTGAAGGATGCTATGCTTTCTTTTGCCTTCCTCTCCATGAAACCAGCCAGAAAATTTTTGCATTTGAATGGGAAAATCCCAAAACTGGATGTAAAACTCAGCTCACATGGTGTGTACTACCCCAGGGGTTCAAGAACTCCCCTACCATATTTGGAGAACAGCTGACAAAAGATCTAGAATCCTGGGAAGCTCCCTCAGGAGAAGGACAGCTGTTGCAGTATGTGGACGACCTCCTGATAGCTACTAAGACTCAAGAAGCATGTATGGAGTGGACGGTAAGCCTCCTAAATTTCTTGGGTCTACAGGGGTATCGAGTATTTCAGAAGAAAGTCCAGATGGTGACATGAACAGTTGTCTATTTGGGCTATGAGATTAGTGCTGGACAAAGCACCTTGGGACAAGATGGCAAGGAAACAATATGCCAGACCCCAAAACCCCAAACAGTGAAAGAACTGAGAACCTTCTTGGGCATGACAGGGTGGTGCAGACTGTGGATTTACAATTATGGGCTGTTAGTCAAACCCCTATATGCCTTGATTACAGAGGGAAACAGAGATCTCCAATGGACGAAAGAAGCAACAAGAGCCTTTGACCAACTAAAGAAGGCCCTCATGTCACCTCCAGCCCTGGGACTTCCAGATGTGAGTAAACCATTCTTTCTGTTTTCTCACGAAAAACAGGGGATTGCTCTGGGAATACTAGCACAAGACCTGGGCCCGTACTGGAGGGCAGTCACCTACCTCTCCAAACAGCTGGACACAGCAGCCAAGAGGTGGCCAGGGTGCCTCAGAGCTGTTGCAGCAATAGCACTGAACATCCAAGAGGCACGCAAATTCACCCTAGGCCAGAAGATGACTGTGCTAGTATCCCACACAGTGCCTGCAGACCTGGAGGTGAAAGGGGGACATTGGCTTTCCCCACAGAGATTCCTGAAGTACCAGGCTATACTAGTAGAACAAGATGATGTTGAAATTGTGGTAACTAACATTGTGAATCCAGCTTCTTTCCTCAGCGGGAGTATGGGAGAACCAGTGATCCATGACTGCCTGGAGACCATTGAAGCCACCTACTCCAGTCGCCCAGATCTGAAGGACACCCCTCTCAAGGACGCTGAGACCTGGTTCACTTATGTGAGCAGCTACATCATCAGTGGAAAAAGACATGCTGGGTATGCAGTTACCACAAGCAGGGAGGTAATAGAGTCTGGACCATTGCCAACAACCACCTCTGCACTAAAAGCTGAAATAATCGCCTTAACCTGGGCCCTAGAGCTGGTGAAAGGAAAAGAAATCAGCATTTATGCAGACTCAAGGTATGCATTTGGAGTGGTTCATGAACACAGAGCTATTTGGAAAGAAAGAGGACTGCTGAACTCACAAGGAAAAAAATATTAAACACGCACAAGAAGTACTAAAACTATTAGATGCAGTTCCGTTACCTGAAAAGGTAGCTATTATGCACATCAAGGCACACCAAAAAGTGAGCTCTGAATTGGAAGAAGGAAATGAGCTGACGGACAGAAAGGCAAAAGAGGCAGCTAAAGGTGAGGTAATTATTAAAACAATTGAGGCGGCTTTAATTCCAGATGGGCAAATTTCTATGGAAGGTAAGCCAAGATACAATAAAAGGGACAAAAAGCTCATTAGGGAAGAAAACGGGAGTTATAACCAGGAGGGGTGGGCTATTACAGACAGAGGAAAAGGAAGGCTTGTGATCCCCTCTTACATGTTATGGTTATTAGTAAAAAAGGAACATGAGAAAACACATTGGGGAATTGATGCTCTGTACAATTATTTGAAAGATCGAATCATCACCAGAAACTTGCAAGGTGCAGTAATTCAAATGACTCGTCAATGTAGCCTTTGCCTCCAAACTAATCCCAAAAATATTCCTAAACCAAAGCTTGGACAAATTGGAAAAGGCTATGGGCCTGAGCAGCAGTGGCAAATTGATTTTTCAGAACTACCCAGGAGAGGGGGATACCGATACCTACTGGTATTAACAGATACCTTTTCAGGGTGGCCAGAAGCTTTCCCTACCAGAACTGCTAAAGCACGGGAGGTAACCAAAGCATTGTTACAAGAAATAATACCAAGCTTTGGAGTCCCAGCCACAATGCTTTCAGATAGGGGACCACATTTTATTTCAAAAATTGTGCAACAAATTAGCCACCATTTAGGCATAGACTGGGAACTTCATACTCCATATCATCCCCAGTCAAGTGGCCAAGTGGAGAAAATGAATCATCTGATTAAGCAGCAAATTATAAGATTGGGACAAGAAGCAAAGTTACCTTGGCCTCAAGCTCTTCCATTAGCATTATTACGAATCCTGACTAAGCCAAGAATAAAAGAAAAACTAAGCCCCTTTGAAATACTGTATGGAAGGCCATATGGAATTCAAGAGGGGATAACACCCACTCAAGTAGGGGAGGAGACCCTACACAGATATATGATGGCCCCAAACAAACAACTTAGAGAAATTGAGAAACATGTGGCTGGGGGTCGAAGCAGAGAATTAGACGGACCAGTACACGATGTACAGCCTGGGGATTATGTATATGTTAAGTCTTTTGCAGAAAAATCTTTGGAACCTCAGTGGGAGGGACCGTTCCAAGTGCTCCTTACCACCTTCACTGCAATCAAGATCAAGGAGCAAAACATCTGGATCCATCATTCCTGAGTGAAGAAAGCTCCTGAGGGACTCTGGAAAGCTATACCGGGTGACAACAAACTGAAGTTAAAACTCTCTCGGGAAAAATAAATAAGTGCAGGTGAAATGATAAATATAGTATAGCAATTCTCCAAAAATAGAAAGGCTTGTAGTTGTAATGGATAATCAATTAGGCATAGCCTGGAGACTGGTAGCATTTGTGATCATCGTTTCAGCTACAGCTAACTCAGCACCAGTGCATTATAATGTGACTGGCATATATAAGTGCCAAGGGAAAGCTTATGATTTTGACTCCTGTAAGTCTCTGGTTCAGATGTTAAGTTACAAATGCAACTGTGTGGGAAGGAAGAAATGTTTGGGGATGTGAATATGCGTTTGTCCAGGATGGATTCCATGACACTTATCAAGGACCCATGAAACTCATTCGAATTAGTTCTGAATGCTGTGACAAGTGCTTAACTGACTGTCCTGAGTTTAGGCTCAAAATAGAGGGTTGTGCAATTAAGGATTTTAAAGTTGACTTTAATATAACTCAAGTTTGTACTGCTCCCAGAAAAGATGAGGCTAAAACAACTCAATCACCTCAACTAGCGACAACCCTAAAAGAACCACAGTGGGTTACACAAACCATTCTAGAATCCATAACTCCCATAATTACCAAGGTTGGGCCATATGCTGTTAGGAAGACAGGAATTCAAAAATTGATAGTTAATCCAAAATGGTCGTTAAAATGGGTAGAGATGGCAATGCAAGTGAATGCTTCTGATATTCACCCCAAGTGTGCTCCATTTTTAAGGACCTCTTTTATGGATTGGATCACCTGGCTGCAGAAGCATATCCCTTATATATCCAGACAGAAGAGAGACCTAACTGGGTTATTAGGGACAGGACTGGGAGTACTAAATACCATGGATTCGGAAGTATTAATGAACAAATTGGCAGTAATGGGTGGTGATATGGTAAAATTGCAGCAACCTCTACAATCTTCCTTATTGGCATTAGGTACCAGCCAGTGGAAATTGTCTAAAATATTACCAGAATGGGAAAATATAGAAGAATGGGAGCATCAATTAATAATTAATACCTCGGGCGAAGCTAGTGGAAATATTTCTTTGGCACTTGGGTGTACACAGGCACAGTTATGGATGCAATCAGTACCGCCCCCAGTCATTCGGGAAGGAGGAGAAGGCATATTCCCTGCTGAAATCCATAAAGTTGTTTGGGATAATGACTCGGATCTAGAAAAGGAGCTCCAATCCTGGTGGGCACTAGTTAATTTTACTTATGATCCCACGGCAAGTATGGTTACAGCTTTTGTTTTAACTATATATGATGCATCAGTGAGCTTGATACATCCAATTGTTGCTTTAGGGTTAAATCATGAAGGGACCATACTATATCCTTCTGAGCACACAATGTGGGCACGGAAAGTTGAAGGAAAGTGGTGAACCATTAACTTAGAACCCTGCTCGGTAAGGGAACAATTAGGGTTTATATGTGAAGGCAATATAGGTGATGATAAAGATACTTGTCTGGACACAGAACAATGCATTTGTCACTTTGAAATGCATCCCATTAATCAAACAACTTTGCTTGTGTATACAGGACAAGGTTGTGTCTGCCTTAGGACAGTATGTCCCACTATAATAGTGGATGGGATTACCGTGAATGAAACTCAATATAACTTGTGCATTTGTAACTTTGTCAAAATTGAAGGATGTGACTTTTTCTATCAGGCACCTGTCATATCACACCAAGACATAAAGGCGAACTTGACTACTATCCAAGAAATACCGCCTGTGCCTATAGGGAAGAATTTGACTTTGGTTGCACAATTATTGAAACACAACGAATTAAAAGAAATCCTCAAAGAAATTAGAGATGAAGGAAAAAGGATTTTGATCACAATACATCATGACACAGAGACTATACTGAGAGTATTGAAAAGGTTAGAAGAAGGCCCATCCCATCATTGGTGGGATGAGCTTTTTGGGTGGTCACCGATGGCAACCAGTTTGCTCAATACCTTGGTTCATCCAATTGTTGTACTGCTTATTTTGGTTGGCATAAGTTTGATCCTGTCTGTTACAATACTTGTTTGGAATTGCAGAATTCTGAAGCGAGTAGCAGCTTTAACTTCAATATCAAAAGCATATGCTACAGTTTTGAGAGATCCCTGCCTCACAGCTTTGCTAGATGATAAAGAATCTCCATATTAGTAAAAGAATTTACTAACTTTGAAGAGGGAGTGGGGAATGAATCATGGTTTTAAAGAGTTAAGATTTTCGCTAAAGGTAGAAGTAGTTTCCATGACCAAGATGCAAGCTAGGTAGGAAAATGGTAGGTTAATAATTACTAGATGCTTAGGTAAGAGCTAATTGGTATAATTATCTGCTATTATGAATCTGCGTATAGAAGAACGTAAAATAAGTAAACCTTTAATCATGAAGCACAGGGCCTTGGATCGTGCCAGAGGGTCACCGAGACCTGATGAAGACTCTCCTGACTTCATCCTTCAAGACCACTGACCCATTTCGAGACCACTGACCCAATTCAAGAGAAGAACTGCGAGCGTGTAAAGGACTAATGAGCTCATTTTAATATGGGGTGGGGATGGGAGGTGTTGGGGTTATGCATATGTATTGTATGTAAGATCTTGGGGCATAAATAGATGGCAAAGAACCTTGTTCGGGGTGGTCACACCTTTTGGAGGTGACTCCCGTGCTGCCCACTGGTGAATAAACATACCACTTTCTAACTTTAATTAGTTAGAGGGTCTTTGTCCGTGATTATAATGGGTTTTTTTTAACGATTCAGCCCTCCCTCCGAATTATTACAATTTTGAAATTGAGGGGCTGTCCGGCAAAGATAAAGGGATAGGAATAACTGTTCTTTACTAGTATGTATAAGAAGGCAAACAAAAAAACAACAACTATGGAATTAATAACAAACAGAACTAGGGACCCAGTAAGTCCTCTCAGCCGCAGGCACTTTCCCCTTTGGTGCAGTTACCATCACAGCCGGCAGGTAGCGCTGGCAGGCTCCCGGTGGACAGGGCAGGTGCGATGATTCCCACGCGGCTGCAGGGGGTGCTGTGGCACAAGCTGGGGGAGCACGCGGTGATGGCGGCTGTGTCTGAGATGGGAAGGGATGGAAGAGAGAGGCTTTGCTTCACGAACCCTGGGGCATTGTCGGTCCCGGTGCTCCAGCAGGACTCTCGGAAAACAGCAAGCTGAAGTGGCAGGGCGTCCTGGCAGGGCAGGGGTGCGGGGTCTAGCAGCAGAAGAAGTGGCAGCTCCCGGCTGGGCTACAGCAGTGGTAGCAGCAACCCTCTTCCTCCGAAGCCAAGATCAAGCGAGAGAGAACAACTGCCCCCACTCCCCGCTCTCCTTTTACCTGCTTGTAATCTTGCGGTGTCCCTCTCCCTCCGAGAGAAATTCCCAAAAAAACAGAGGGGTTCCCCCTCTCCAGTCTCAAGTACCTAGCCATCAGTGCTTCTTTAGCAAGTCAGTGGGAAAAATTCCACAGGCAACAAGTAAAAAACACCAAAAAACAACCCTCAACAACCCCTGACTCTGGCTTACCACTCTTGGGCTTGCTTCTGGAGAGCCCAGTTGCATCCTCTTCCCCCTTCAAACTCCTCTCAATGAGTTCTGCCAGTTCATGGGCTAAAATCCTTTTGCCCTTAACAGATAGATCGATGATATAGAACTGTAACTCATCTTGTCCATTTTTTTCTTTTTCACTATTGGGGCAATTAGTGTAGTTGCTGTGGTTTTGTGAGAGACTGAAATGTTATGGTTAATGGCACAAACATTGTTTTGAAGGACTTTTTGCACATTATGGCAAAACTGTATAAAGAAGCTGCAACCACCAAAGCCCACCCCTCCTTGAATATCCCTCCTGAGGGGAACTTTGGGCTGTGAGTTAGGCCACCTAAGGAAGTTGATAAAGGTGACAATATTGTCCAGTTATCTCAGTTGCAGGGAGAAGTAAACAAGGCAACAAGGCTGAGGGAGAAGGATGTATTCACTTGAAAGCCAAACCCAGAAGCTGTCCTGAAAATCAACTCTGACTGGGTTTGGGGTGGGGGAGGCCATAGCCCACAGACTCATTTGCTGAGGTCAGGTTTGCACACACTTACCACCAACCAAGTGGGGAGGAGGAGAATTTTTGAGTGTCTGGCATAGCCTCTGATCAGAGGTGTCCTAGGGTGACTTTATGATGCTGTACTGTATCTCCCACCATCTGCTTATGCTGGATATTGAGTTCTGTGCCTTTAAGATTAGATCCGAGAGCAAAGCAGGGGAAGGGGGGGAAAGCGGTGGTACGCAGTTTGTGTGTACACAGCTCACTTCCTCTCCCAGATTCACACAGAATCACACAGAATGACTGGGTTGGGAGAGACCTCCAAGATCATCGATGTCACTGGCTGGGTTTTTGGGGTCCCTTTGGGATCCCTGAGACTGCATTCTGCAGCCCTCAGTGACGGAGCACGCTCCCGAGCCTTGCCCAGATAGAATTTTGGCTCCCGGTGAGCTCTCAGACCAGCGGGGAAAAGAAACCAGGATATGTAGAAAGGCACAAATCCATAGTTTATTCTATGAAGGCATCCTATCTAGCATATACCAACAGCTACTGTTTTACAGGGGTTTTTATATCTTTTGAGGGTTTTACAGTTTGCACCAATGACCAAAGGGATTCTACATTCTAACCAATCTCTGAGGGATTTTACATTCAAAGCTGGCCTATGGATACTAAAAGAGAATGAACCACTAATACTGAAGATAGATAAGAGGGTCTATCAAGGGGGGGAATTGGATTCCTTTCTGTATTCGTCATTTCATAAGCCATTTCTTATCTCAAAGCTATGGTTTTCCAAGGAGCTTGTTCTGAGGATGCAGGGAGACTTTCTTCTTTATGAATGTTTTCTGCTCCCTCCACAACTCCTCTCTCTGTATTTACTAAAAAGGCACTTCCAGCAACTTTCTTAAAACATTGAACAAAGCATGCAAACATAACTAATACAATCACAATTACGATTAAAATCCATAAAAGTCCCTTAACCAGAGATGCGGCCCACCCTGTCAGTCCCCATTGTCCAAAAAGGTTGTTGAGCCAGTCTGGGGTGGTTTCTACTTTCAAATCCTTCACGAGGTCCTTCAGCTTCTGGATGCTTGCCTGAATGGATGTTGAACGTGATGAGAGCTTGAAGCAGCACATCCCCTCAAAGTCTTCACAGCCATGTCCGTGGGTGAGCAGCAGGAAGTTGATTGCAGCTCGGTTTTGCAGGGATGCGTGTCTCGTGGTTTATTCATCCTTTAAAAGATCACTCAAAGCAGCAGATGTAAGATTGGCTTGCTTACTGAGCCAACATCCCAAATAAGTAATTTCACCAAGGGCTTTTGCTGCAGCCACCCATGGTCAGAACAGGGAGACAGCAACTCTTGTGGGTTTGTTCCAATTGTACAATTTAGGGTCACAACTTTCATCAAATTCAGTGTAAGATCTTTTTTCACATTTTGATTCACTCTTCTTTTTCCAATTATGTAATAAGGTAATGTTGGGGGTGAGAGTAGAAAGCTTGCCAAGGCTACAGGGTCCCCCCTGAAGGCGAGAGGGGATTCCAGCCCAAACCTGATCACCAGAGATAAGAAACATTCCATGAGGTAACATTTTGGGGTGGATGGAGGATTCAGAGAGAGCATGAGTGGTGTAACTGCACCAGTCTGGATAATTGTAGGCTTTGTTGATGGGTGATGTCTTTTCTGTATATGTTTCGAATTTGACTCAATCCAGGCCAATTTTGCTTTGGACTTCTGTAATAAAATTTGACACAGTATGTTGCTTTGGAGGACCCCAGCAAATCTAATTCTTGGGGTTCCTCGGGGGCATTTGGCAGTATTTTTGTCCAATGGTCCCAAGTGTCAACTGGATTTGGTCGCTTACCAGTGGTGCGGAGGAGCTCTGAGTTCTGGACGGGCCATTCGTCTGCTACAAAGGGAATTCCTACCAAACATGTGGAAAGTGGGTTATCAAGCTTGCCCATAGACAGGCACATGTTATCTTGTTTTAATGTCTTTGCTAAAGTCACCCAGACATTGTGTTTGGGTTGTGGACTGATCCAGCTGAAGGCATGCGGCACGGTGAAGAGGATCCAGGCAGCAGTGAGGACAGCATCAACGGAGAAAATTTTCATCTTTGGACAAGGATGGGCCTTCTGATAAGGAATATAAGTAAAGACAGTTATTTTTATGATGGGGGGAGAGAGTGTAAGGGTTTTCTCCTTCATCTCCTTCCTTTGTCCCTTCACCCCCCCCCTTTTTTTTTTTTTTTAAGGATAGGGAAGTGAATACAGGATTAGGGGTTATAGTAAAATCATTGGGGGGGGGACTAATACTAGGGTGTTTTAGTAGAGGTAGTAACATCTAACTAAAGGTCACTCTATGGCCAGACTATGTCTGGCTTATGATTTGCCTGAAGCAGCAGAGTGCTGCTTAGTTTTTTGTTTCGTCTACTGTCTTGTGACAGGATGATCTTTTCTTTGATGTGCAGGTGTTCGGTGGCATCTTCTTCTCCAATCAGTGCTGGTGTGTTGGTTTGAAAGTAAAACCAGTGCGAGACTCCAAGTCAGTAATACAATTTAATAGGAGAAAAGAGAAAAAATAAAATATATGCAATAATATAAAAGAAACAACCACCGACACAGTCAGAAATACAACCTGACACCCTGTCAGTCAGGGTGTTGGTAGCAGTCCTTATAAATGGTGGCTGCAGTCCTCTTGGATGACAGATGTGGTTCTGTTGAAGCAGTGCTCCTGTAGAAGGTGCAGTTTTCCTCCGAAGATCCAGCGATGATGTAGAAAAGGTCCGACTTTCCTCCGGGATCCAGTGGAAAGGTCTGCTTTTGTGTCCCAAACCCCAGTTTTTTATCTAGGTAGGAAAGGCTTGGCTCCTGCCCCTGGCTGGGGCATCTCCCAATGGGATGATGTAATCTTATCAGTCACACAATAGGACTTAATGGCCCATTAACGGAATATATCTTCTGGAGGAAGGATGGGTTGTGAAAAGATAACGATGATCATCCCCCTGACTTTATCAGATGGCACATCAGCAGAGGATATCTCCCACAGAGATAAGGATCACCACCCCTCCTACATTTTAACAGATGGTGATAGAATACACATTTTTGCATTGTACCCCAGGACAGCTGGTTTGGTTTTGAGGAGGTCTTGTATTTCACTCTGGGGAGCTTTTGTTGTTGTCTGTTGGGGTAGGTTTCACTGTGCCTAGGTATGGTTTTATGCTTTTTCCTGGGAACCATCTTGGTCCAGATGGCAGGGAGACGCAAGTGTACCCCCTTCCCCAGGTAATTAATTGGAAAGGTCCAGAGACCTGATGTGTTTCAGGGTCTTTCACCAGCACTGGTGCTTTCTCAATGAGCTTTGCTTGGGTTGAGTTCACAAAGTGTCGGAGTATTAGAGGGTCTGGTTCTGACTCGGTTCCATTTAGGAAGTCGATGATGTAGAGAGCTTTGCAGAGTCTTTGCACTGGATAAAATTTCCGTGTCTCTTCGCTGCTGGTGAAGGACTCTTTTGATGTTCTGATGAGTTCTCTCTGCGATGGACTGTCCTGTGGAATTTCCAGGAATGATCTGAATGTGTTCAATTCCCCATTCACTGAGGAACTCTTGAAATTTGTGAGAGATGTAGGCTGGTCCATTATCAGTTTTCATTTTTTTTGGAATTCCCAGAGTGGCAAATGCTAGGAAAAAATGCTTAATAACGTGAGTGGCTGTTTCTCCTGCATGAGCTGATGCAAAAACTGCTCCAGAAAACAGGTCAAAGGACACATGCACATACTTAGACTTTCCAAAAGGTGGGAAATGGGTGACATCAGACTGCCACAGCTGGCAGCTGTTCAGGCCTCTGGGATTGACTCCCGTGCTCATAGAAGGTACTTGGTAGTTTTGACATTTGGGGCATGTTGCCACAATGACTTTTGCTTGGCATTTCGGAATTTTAAACATTCTCATGAGGGCAGGTGCATTTTGGTGGAAAAATGAATGTGACAGCTTCGCTTGAGCAAAAATGTTGGGGATGTTTGCAGTCTCGACTGGCATGGCCAGTGCGTCCGCTTTCCTGTTTCCCTCTATAATACAACCTGGGAGGTCGGTGTGTGACCTAACATGCATGATATGGTAGGGTAATTTTCTGTTTTCTGTTGGAAATGAGGGTTATTAGTGAAGAAATCAATTGGTATAATTTTGGATTGGAGATTTCTTTGAGGAAAGCATGTTCTGCTCTCATAGCTATACCATCTACGTAAGCAGAATCTGTGACTAAGGGTTTGTCTTTGAATTTCTCAAAGGCTCTAACAATAGCTGCCAATTCTGCAGTTTGTGGAGATTCCTCCACAATTTGGACATCAGATTTCCATTCGTCAGTTTTGGGTTTTTTCCAAGTCATGACAGACTTGTGAGAGGAACCTGAGCCATCTGTAAAAGCAGTTAGACCTTTGAGAGGTGCTCTGCTTTGAACGAGTTTTGGGACCAGATTGAAGGTTGCATTTTGATTAAAAAGTTTGTGTTTTGGTATGTGAATAGAAATTTGGCCTGTGTAGCTATCTAGAGCAAATTGAAGGTTTTCATTGGTTTGGAGCAGATTTTCCAAAACTCCCATTGTCAGGGGCAGGTAAATGCATGCGAACTCACACCCTGAAAGAGAGCTGAGGCGGGTTCTGGCCTTGTTTATCAAATGTGCCATGATTTCCTGAAATGTGGTAATTGTCTTTGTGGGCTGATTGCTTGTGAAAATCCATTCAAGGATCAACAAGGGGTCTGTGAGTTGAGGGTCCCATTGAAAAATCAGTCCATAGAAATGAGGGGCCTTTCCTAAAATGACAAACTGGAAAGGCAGATTTGGCTCAAAACTCTGTGCTTGACGTGAAGACAGGGCTTCCTGAACTTTGGTGATGGATTGTCGGGCTTCTGGGGTGAGTGTGCGTGGGGAGTCCAGGTCCTCATTGCCACAGAGGAGGTTGAACAGAGGGGCGAGGTCTTCTGTTGTGAGTCCCAGAAGGGGGCGAATCCAGTTGATGGATCCACACAGGCTGTGTAGGTCTCTTAAGGTCTTTGGGTCTTCTCAAATGGAGAGCTGCTGGGGTACAATGGACCTCATTCAGATTAAAAGTCCTAGGTATTTCCAGGGGCTGGTGTACTGTACTTTGTCCTCACGGATTTCAATTCTTGCTTTTTCTATGGTCTGAATGGTTGTTTTGACAGCTTTTTCTAAGTAGGCCTTTTCTGATGCACAAACTAGGATGTCGTCCATGTAGTGATGAATGATTGCTTATGGGAATTGTTCTTCAACAGGAGAAAGGATGTGTGCCACGTGCCATTGGCATATCATTGGGGAGTTTTTGAGTCCTTGGAGAAGGAAGAGCCAGTGGTATCTTTTGAGAGGAGCTTCTCTGTTGAGAGAGGGGACAGAGAAGGCGAACCGTGGTGCGTCTTGGGGATGCAATGGGATGCTGAAAAAACAATCTTTGATGTCAATGACCATAAGTGTCCAGTCTCGAAGCAGCATCGATGGGGAGGGCAGTCCAGGCTGGAGAGGGCCCATGTCTGCAATGATGTCACTGATTTTGCGAAGGTCATGGAGAAGTCTCCACTGTTTGTTCCTGGCTTTTTCAGGAGGAAAACTGGGGAATTCCATGGACTGTTGGACTCAACAATGTGGCCTTTTGCCAGCTGTTCTTCAACGAGGGCTTGCAATGCACGCAGTTTGACCTTTGAAAGGGGCAACTGTGCCCGCCATTGGGGTTCATCACTCTTCCAGGTGAGACAAGGAGTCGGCAGGACAGTGCGCGCATCAATGGCCACATCAAAAATCCCAACTTTGAACTCGGAGAGAAGCCCCCCATTGGGTTAGGGCATCTCTGCCCCATAGGGTGATTGGGGCTCTTACCATGAATGGTCGGATGGTTGCCAGTTTACCTTCAGGCCCTTCGATGATGACGTTGCATCTGCTTCTCATGGAAACGGCAACTCCCCCAATTCCAGACAGCATGCCTGCTACAGGTTGAAGTTGCCAATGTGGTGGCCATTCCGAGCGGGCAATGACGGTGACGTCAGCGCCAGTGTCTATCATTCCTGGTTTCTGAATTTTTTCCCCGTAGCAGAAAAGACTGCACTCGAGGATGGGTTTGTTTGGACCCATAATTTGTGTCCACATTATTATAGGGTTGAGAGGGATCCGCTCCATGTGATTTTTTGGAAGCAGGAAGGCTTGTGCAATAGGTGTTTTCTGTGGAAGAAAAAAGGGAATGTCCGTGCATCACAACTGGACAAAGATTTCTTTTCCAGGTGCTACAGTTTGTATTTCAGGTAAAACAGAAATTCGTGGTGGACCATGGAAACTGTCACCGAGGGTTAAAATGCCCCGAGGACCATCTTGTAGTCCATACTTTCCTGTAGGGATACGATAAAATTTTTCATCTGTAATATGTAAAGACAAAACAGTCACCACTTGGCAGCGGGTTCCTATCGAAATCTCTCCAAGTGTTGGGTCTGCTTGATGTGGTTTGGAATTTTCGAGGACAATGGGGTTTGATGTTCCTTGCTTGTCATCATTGGGGCTGGGTGGAAGGCAGCTTTTGGTTTGTTGTCTGCGCCTGGAGAAGAAACGGGGTTGTGTTGGAAGTTTTTTTGCTGCTGTTGTTGTATTTGTTGCCTTTGGTGTTTGTGGTAGTTGTTGTGGGGGTTTTGGGTGGGTGCTTTGTTTGGCCAGTTTTTTATAAAATGTCCAAGTTCCCCGCAGTAGAAACAACAAGCATTGTCTTAGGAGACCATCGCTGCAAAGGCTCCAGAGACTCCATCAGCAATGCCCTTGGCAACTGCTTTGGCCACTGTGTTTTCAGTGGACATGTGGCGTGTGCAGCTTTCCACCATCTGCTCGATGGTGGGATCAGTGTCTATAAGTAAAGCTCTTAAAATGGTTTTGCATTGTTCATTTGCATTGCTTAAAGGAGGTTTTCTTAAAATTTCCTTGTGCTCTTCCGTGCTCTCAATTTGTTTTTCAAGAGCATCCTTGAGCCTGTCTACAAATTTTATAAAAGTCTCGTCTATTCCCTGCTTGATATTGGAAAAATGCAAGCTAGGAATAGAGTCGTCGGGGGTAAGAAGGAATGAAGTTTTTGCTGCATTAGCAATGTCTTGCAGTGTTTCTTCAGGAATAGAGTTAGCTTGTTCTGAGGGTTTAGAAAATTGGTTTTCACCAGCAAGTTGTTCAACAGGAAAATTCTGTTGATTGGGGTCTTTTGAATACTTATCAGATATTATTTTAATTGTTTTTTCCAAAGCCTTTCCCATTACATAAATTCGGCCAGCAACAGAAGGCAAGTAGCTAAATTTTTGAGATCATGGGGAACCATCACAAAAGAAGCAAAAAGAGCCTCTAAAAATGTTTCAAAAATGTGTGCTGATCTGCCGTGTTCTTTTGCAATTTTTGCCAATTCTGTTACTTGTTTCATGTCAATCGATTGCCATTCTGATGTGTTTGAGGATCCTCCTCTGTGGCCTCGTTTATAAATCACAGGAAAGGCAGAGATTCTTTGGGCTAATTGCCTATCTTGGGTTGCTTGCAGCTTTGCAGTGGCCCATATATCTGGTTCTTCTGAATCAGAGGCAGTGGAATCACTGCTGCTGTATTCAGAGGAAGAGTGGCGTCTGTTTCGGGCACGACGCTTTTTAGAACGGGGGGGGGAAGGTTGGAGGAGGAGGGCTGGGGGGGAGGAATCTGAACGTGTAAAAGGATGTGTGTGGATGCATTGCATGATTTGGCCACAAGGTGGCGCTGGCGCAGCAGTCGCAGTTGTGCCAGCTGCACAGGAAGTGCAGTTGAAATCCGAGACGTGCTGGGTGATGGGTAATTGTGGGGCTGCCGCGCAGGGGGAGTCATTAGGAAGGCACAGGACGGGTTTCGGGGGATGGGTGTGCATTGGGACCATGTTTTCGGGGGAAATAGGGTTTTTGGGAAAAGCGGGGATGTTTGTTGGGTGCACGGCTGGATTCGTGGATGGAACTGGGACAGGAGAAGGAGCAGAGGGACCTTCAGGGACCGAGGAAGCATGAAGGGAAGGCGGTAAAACATTTCCGGGGACAGAAACGGGGACAGGGGAGACCTCGGGGGCTGGGGGCTGGAGGAGGCATCCTGGGACAGCATTAGGGTACGAGCCATTGTGGGAAAACCCCGAGTTGTGTGGCGAGGTGTTGAGATTTGTTTGTGTAACTTGAGGAGTATCAAAGTTAAGGGAAACAGACTATGAATGGCATGGGGGATGGGACAGAGAGGGGTGAAGGGCGGTTGCCAAGGGAACGGGGTTTCGGGGGGGGAATCGAGGTGGGAGCGGGGTTTGGAGCTGTGTGAACTGAGGGGGGCTGGGCTATAGAGGTGGGCGGGTGAGTGACAGCTTGGGGGTGTTGAAAACTCGCTGTGTGAAGGTCGGGATTTGGAACAAAGGTAGTTTCTATAGTTACCTTATCAGTTGTTGGGGGAAGGGGTGGTGCTGGGGAGAAGGAGATAACAGGAGGCCCGCGAGGAGGTGGGATACCGAAGGGGGGAGGGGGTGGATGAGGCGCGGACGGACAATCTCGGAGTACAGAAGGGGGAGGGGGGAGGATTTTCAAGGTTAGGGGAGTCGGCGCTTATGTGAACAAAGGAGTGTGTATTTTGTGAGGGTGTCGGTGTCTGGGGGGGGGGGATGGGCAGACTTTCCGTGGCTGGGTTACTGGAGGCAATGGGGTACGCAGGCAGTTGCAGGGAGGTGAGTTTGTGTAGGATGGGGGGTGCCTGTGCTGGGTTGCAGCTTTGTTATGGGGTTGGAAACGGGGGGTCTGCATGTTGAGGTGGATGGGGGGGGGTTGGGAATGCATATGGGGTTTGGGAAGGCGGGTATTGGTTTAGGGGTGGAGCAGGGAGAAAAGTTGGAGAGGTATCTGTGTGTGTGTGACCTTGGGGGTCGGTAGGAATGTTGGTTTCCATGGACACAGGACTTTTAGGGGTAGGGAGTGGGGGGGGCAGGGATAGGATTAGCAATGGGGACTGGGGTGTGGGTTGTGACTGGGGGCACCGCTGTAAGGGAAGGAGGGGGCGAAACAAGGGGCGCAGAAGCCGAGGCAGTGGAAACAGGGGATTTTGGAGGATCGGGGAGGGTGTGTGGTGGGATTTGGGTATTGTCCGAGGGGATAAGGAGGGAAGAAAGTGGGGAGAGGGTAGGGACAGTATTTTTTTGTAGTTTTCGTCTTGCTCTAATGATATGTTGAAGAAGAGGAATAAAAGAGATCACAGAAAAATCAGCATTTGCTTGGCATTCATAAATTTTCGTGCCAACAGTGTCCCAGAAAGAATCCAAAAGGATAGTTTGGTTATTAAAGTTGGAAAAGTGAGTAGAAATCCATTTTATAAGTCTTTTCAGGACGGTTTTAGAACAAGAGCGTTTTGAAAAAGAGAAATTATCAGTGGACAAAGTTTGTTTTATTATATTATAAAGATCTCTTTAGCTATGTGTCTTGGTTTGAAAGACAGGTACTTGCTAAAGAAAGGCAAGAGCCCCTTTCCTGAGATGCAGAATGCAACCCCCTCCCTTTTAATTATTTTAGTTTCAATCAGAGGCCTTCAGGCAGGAGATGTGGGGATAAGAATAACAGTTCTTTACTGATATCTAACAAGGCAAAACAGCAGAAACAACAACAGCTATAAAAATTGACAACAGAACAGAACAGTATAACTCAGTTCCAGTTCCTTTTGGCCACAGGCCCTCTCTCCCTGCGCTCAGTTACTGGTGCTGTGGGGGCAGGGCAGGTCCCGCGCAGTTAAAGAGGGCTGGGTGATGGCGGCAGCGGCCCAGGGGTGAGAGGGATGGGGAAAGTGACTCCCCCTCACGGTGTCGGTCGTGGTGCTGGGCAGAGTGTCCGGAGGTAGTAGGGTGAGGTGGGAGAGCAGCAGAGCGATGTCCAACGGCAGGGAGTGTGGATCTCAGCGCTGGGGTAGCAGAGGAGATGCCAGATCCGAGCACGGGGCGTCCTCTTCCTCCACGAGCCAGACGAGAGAGAGTCCAGCGCGCTCCCGACCCCGTCCCACCTTTCCTTTTTCCGGTTTCCCCCCCTCCCCCTCTCCCCACCCCCCTACGAGAGAACATTATCTATCGTTTGAAGGCGTAGCCACAACTACTTAGCATAACAATGGGAGAAATTCCACAGAAAGCAAAGGGAACAATTCAACCCCCCAAGACTATGGGAAAGAATAATTTTAGAAAAAGGATTTCCCATAGCGACCCCTAGCCGAACCAGCAGAAAAAGAGAAAACAAAAGAAAAAAGGCAAACCCAAAACAAGACCCTAGGGGAAGGAAAGCTGATTATACTCACCAAGCTTATCTTTGACGGGTCGTTAAAGTTGCTCATCAGATGCTGGTCAACTTCAGTCCTGAGCGGGGAGGGGTCTCATGGTTGTTGAAGTCAATTCCGTGCAGTTAAGTCTTTTAGAACAGAGACTTAACTGTCGAATTTTGTGACACTTGAAGACGGAGACAATCAATTTTTGATGCCGTTTGCAGAGAGTGGGCAGAGTCCACTTCTGTTTGGGTGTCACTTGTCACTGGCTGGGGTTTTGGGGTCACTTTGGAATCCCTGAGACTGCTTCTGCAGCCCTCAGCGACGGAGCAAATTCCCGAGCCTTGCCCAGATAGAATTTTGGCTCCCGGTGAGCTCTCAGACCAGCGGGGAAAAGAAACCAGGATATGTAGAAAGGCACAAATCCATAGTTTATTCTATGAAGGCATCCTATCTAGCATATACCAACGGCTACTGTTTTACAGGGGTTTTTATATCTTTTGAGGGTTTTACAGTTTGCACCAATGACCAAAGGGATTCTACATTCTAACCAATCTCTGAGGGATTTTACATTCAAAGCTGGCCTATGGATACTAAAAGAGAATGAACCACTAATACTGAAGATAGATAAGAGGGTATACCAAGGAGGGGGGAACTGGATTCCTTTCTGTATTCGTCATTTCACAAGCCATTTCTTATCTCAAAGCTATGGTTTTCCAAGGAGCTTGTTCTGAGGATGCAAGGAGACTTTCTTCTTTATGAGTATTTTCTGCTCCCTCCACACATCGAGTCCAACCCATGCCCCAATGCCTCAACTAGACCATGGCACCGAGTGCCACATTGTCCTGGTTTAAGGCAAATTTAGGGGAGTGCAGTAAGTGGAAAAAAACCCTGTGTATTTAACAAGCAAAACACTCCCTAGCACAAAAAAATTGAACAACACCAGATGACAAAAACTCTTTCACCGCTCTGAAAGGATGACAAACTCACAAAGTCTCTCCTGCAAGTGGTCGCCCAGTTATCGGTCTCCGGCACTGGGGATGACTGCTGCAGGTCACAAAATGCAGACTCCCGGTGTTTCTTGGTGTTTCCCAGGTCCCTGTCTGGAACAGTTTCAGATGGTATTCAGGAAAGGGAGAGAAAAAAAAACAGTCCATGGAAAAAATTGGACTGCCTAGCTCAATGAACTAATAAGCAAAAGCAAAAAGTAGGAGCGAAAGCAAGCAAGCAAGCGAGCAAGCAAGCAAGCAAAGCCTAGCCTCTCCTAAACACAGACCATGGGAGAGGTGAGCCGGCTGATAACAAGACAAAACAAAGCTTCACTTTCAGAGTCAGTCCTGAAAGCACAGAACATATTACCAAGCATAAACAGAACACACAATTGGGGATACAAGCACCATAACGTCACCCTAGGACATTCCACCCCTTATCTCCATATCGTGAACATACTAAACATAATGTAAAAACTTCATCAAGTAAAAACTTCCATCTTTCACTTACTCAGACACATTTCCTTCCATCTCACTTGCTCAGATCTTCGACACTTACACATTTCCTTCTGTCTCATGTCTGTGTGATCTAATGTACAATGGTAGTAACATCCAGCAAACAATGATATTTGCATAGGAGTCTCACCCCACAATCAGATCTCCCTGAGGTACACATCGTGTTGTTCCATCTCTCTGCATTATCCACCATGTACAACCTGGTCCTTGAGCAAAGACAATCCCACGAATGGCTTTGTCTGTACTCGAAGCAGAATTGATCCACACTGTCTTCCCTAACAAACCTCTGACATGTGCCACTGAGACTTTATCTCCATCTGCTATATTCAGGGACTCAGACTGGGCAGGACCTGCTCGGTTGGTGGAACCTGGGGTGTTAACTAACCAGGTGGCCTTTGCTAAATGCTGCTCCCAGTTTTTGAAAGTTCCCCCACCCAGTGCCTTCAAGGTGGTTTTAAGCAGGCCATTGCACCGTTCAACTTTCCCTGCAGCTAGTGCATGGTAGGGGATATGATACACCCACTCAATGCCGTCTTCTCTAGCCCAGGTGTTGATCAGGCTATTCTTGAAATGAGTCCCATTGTCTGACTCAATCCTCTCAGGTGTACCATGCCTCCAGAGGACCTGCTTTTCAAGGCCCAGGATGGTGTTATGGGCTATAGCATGAGACACAGGGTAGGTTTCCAACCATCCCGTGGTGGCTTCTACCATGGTGAGCATGTAGAGCTCGCCTTGGAGTGTCTGGGGGTAGTGTGATGTAATCAATCTGCCAGGCCTGTCCATACTTGTATTTGGGCCACTGCCACCATACCATAGGGGCTTCACCTGCTTGGCCTGTTTGATGGCAGCACACATCTCACAGTCATGGATAACCTGAGAAATACTGTCCATGGTTAGATCCACCCCTCGGTCTCGTGCCCACTTATAGGTGGCATCTCTACCCTGGTGGCCTGAGGCATCATGGGCCCGTCATGCTAGGAACAACTCTCCCTTGTGTTCCCAATCAAGGTCTATCTTCGACACCCCTATCTTTGCAGCCTGATCTACCTGCTGATTGTTTTGCTGCTCTTCATTAGCTCTACTTCTGGGGACATGGGCATCTACATGGCGAAACTTCACAGGTAGTTTCTCTAACCGGGTAGCGATGTCTTTCCACTCTTCAACAGCCCAAACTGCTTTTCCTCTATGCTGCCAGTTAGCCTCTTTCCATCTCTCCAGCCATCCCCACAGAGCATTGGCTACCATCCATGAATCAGTGTAGAGATAAAGCTTTGGCCACTTCTCTCTTTCTGCAGTGTCTAGGGCCAGTTGAACCACTTTGAGTTCAGCAAGTTGACTGGATCCACCCTCTCTTTCAGTGGCTTCTGCAACCCGTTGTGTGGGGCTCCATACAGCTGCTTTCCACCTCCGATTCATCCCTACGATGCGACAGGAACCGTTGGTGAATAGAGCATAACGTGTTTCCTCTGCTGGCAGTTGGTTGTATGGCGGAACTTCTTCAGCCCATGTCACTGTTTCTTGTTCCTCATCTGTGACACCAAAACTTACACCTTCGGGCCAATTTGTAATTACTTCCAAAATCCCAGTCCAATTCAGTTTTCCAATCTGGGCGTGCTGTGTGATGAGGGCAATCCACTTGCTCCATGTAGCACTGGTGGCATGGTGGGTGGAGGGAACCTTTCCTCTGAACATCCACCCCAGCACCGGTAGTCAGGGTGCCAGGAAGAGTTGTGCTTCTGTACCAGTCACCTCTGAGGCGGCTTGGACTCCTTCGTAGGCTGCTAAAATTTCTTTCTCTGTTGGGGTGTAGTTAGCTTCAGACCCTCTGTAGCTCCTACTCCAAAATCCTAATGGTCGGCCTGGAGTCTCACCAGGCACCTTCTGCCAAAGGCTCCAGGACAAACCATGGCTCCCGGCTGCAGAGTAGAGTACGTTCTTCACATCTGGTCCCATCCTGACTGGGCCAAGGGCTACTGCATGAGCAATTTCCTGCTTTATCTGGGCAAAGGCTTGTTGCTGCTCAGGGCCCCAATGGAAATCGTTCTTCTTGCAGGTAACCAGGTAAAGAGGGCTCACGATCTGACTGTACTCAGGAATGTGTATTCTTCAAAAACCTATGGCGCCTAAGAAAGCTTGTGTTTCCTTCTTGTTGATTGGTGGGGACATAGCTGTGATTTTGTTGATGATATCAGTAGGAATCTGACGCCGTCCATCTTGCCACTTCACTGCCAGGAACTCGATCTCTCGAGCAGGTCCCTTAACTTTACTCTTCTTGATGGCAAAGCCAGCTTCCAGGAGGATTCGGATGATTTTCTCTCCTTTCTCAAACACTTCTGCTGCTGTGTTCCCCCACAAAATGATATCATCAATGTACTGCAGATGTTCTGGAGCCTCACCCTTTTCTAGTGTAGTCTGGATCAGTCCATGGTAGATGGTAGGACTGTGCTTCCACCCCTGGGGCAGTCGATTCCAGGTGTACTGCACTCCCCTCCATGTGAAAGCAAACTGAGGCCTGCATTCTGCTGCCAGAGGAATGGAGAAAAATGCATTTGCAATATCGATAGTGGCGTACCACTTTGCTGCCTTGGACTCCAGCTCATACTGGAGTTCCAGCATGTCCGGCACGGCAGCGCTCAGTGGTGGAGTCACTTCATTCAATGCCCGATAGTCCACAGTCAATCTCCATTCTCCTTCAGATTTACGCATGGGCCAAATGGGGCTGTTGAAGGGTGAGTGGGTTTTGCTGACCACCCCTTGGCTCTTCAGCTCTCGAATCATCTTATGGATGGGAATCACAGCATCTCGAGTTTTCTGTACTCTTGGCGGTGCACTGCTGAAGTGGCAATTGGTACCTTTTGATCTTCTCCCTTCAGAAGTCCTACTGTAGTTGGATTCTTGGACAGTCCAGGCAAGGTGTTCAATTGCTGGATGCCCTCTGTCACTGCAGCTGCTATCCCAAATGCACACCTGAGTCCCTTTAGGTCTTTAAAATACCCACTTCAGAGGTAATCTATGCCCTAAATGCATGGGGCCTCTGGGCCAGTCACAATAGGATGTTTTTTCCATTTATTTCCAGTCAGGATCACATCAGCTTCTACCAAGGTAATGTCCTGTCATCCACCTGTCATGCCAGTGATAGAGACAGATTCTGCCCCCGCATATCTTGATGGGACTAATGTGCATTGGGCACCAGTATCAACCAAAGCTTTATACTTTTGTGGTTCCAATGTGCCAGGCCAACGAATCCACACAGTCCAGAAATCACGATTTTCCCTCGCCTCTCCCTGGCTAGAGGCAGAGCCCCTCTAAGCCTGTTTATCCTTCTTTCCTTGGGCATATGTCTTAGAGGTTCCTTCAAGGGGATTGGACATGTCATCATCATACTTGGCAGTTTGGCTATGGGCAACTGGAGCTGCTCTCCTTTTGGTGGAATTCCTCTTTGAGTCTTGCCTTCCTTCAATTCACACACCCGTTGGGCCAGAGCAGCAGTAGATTTTCTGCCCAATTTCCTCATGTTTTCTCCACAATCACGCAGGAAGAACCACAGCTCAGCTCGTGGGGTGTACCTTCTCTCTCCATCGGGGGAATGTCTGTGTTGGATACCAGGGCCTCTAATTTGTACTGCCGAGATTTGGAGAAGGTCCTCTTTAATCTCCTCCCTGAGTCTCTTATGATTCTCCTCTATCTTGTCTTCTGATTTCTGCAGACGTTTTTCCACTGATGCGATTCTAGCATGTGATGGGCCATGCACGGCATCTGCATATGCTCAGAGCTTCTTCGCCATATTGAGCACGGTCTCATCCCTCTCATCCTGCTTCATTATTGCTAAAGCAGAAGCATATTCATGTGGCCCAATCTGTACAAGTTTTTGCCACATCACAGATGTACACGGTACCAAGTCCGGATTCCTAGTTGTTATGTCATCTGAGAAGATAATCTCTGCCACTGCCATTTCTCTCAGGCGTTGGATCCCTTGTTCTATCGTCTTCCACTGGGTCTGCTGCATATAAAGATCGTCTGCACACAGGTATCTTTGTGCTACACTGTCCAGGACCCATGCCCAGAGGCTGTGAGGGTTAGCCCCCGTCATCATTCCTTGGTTGATGACAGGATCATGTGACAGGGATCCCAAATGACTGGTTTCAGTGCCGTCCAGAATTGTAGCCTCGCCTGCAGCATCCCAGAGACGGACCAACCAACTAATTATAGACTCATCAGGTCGTCGGGTGTAATCCTTTCTTAGGCCATGGAGGTCCTTTAGGGAAAAGGACTCAATATTGGCCTCTGATCTTGTACCAGTTGCTTTGACTCCTGGTTTTATGCCAGGAGGCATTGAGGGTCCTTCTCCTGCATCATCATCATCGTCATCCACTGGTCGATCAGTCTTGTCCGTGCACTTTCCACTTCTCGTGCTAGTAGTGCTGCCCTACAGTATCTAGCAGGGTACAATAAGCATATGCCAGGGCTCAGCTCACTGCAATGATCTTTTCCTCCTTAGAATTATCATGGCGCTTCTCTTTGAGGTACTTTGCCACCTCAGCTGGGTTCTGAATTTGTTCACATGGAAAGTCCCAGGCTATAGGGTCAGAAAATTCCTTTAAGATTTGGCCCATATCCTCCCATTTCCCACACCACTCAGGATTTCTCACGCCTGGCTCTACTCCTGGGTCAGAGGTCTCATCAGCCCCTCTATAAATCTCAGCTCTCATTCTAGAGAAACTGCAGACTGTATGGAGAAAGCTTACCAGATTAAACACCAGAAAGATGGTCTCTTTAACATTCAGGGGACACTGAACATTCTCTAATAAGGATGTAACAAATTCAGAGGAGAAGAAGGAAAACAAAGGCTGAAAAGCCTCATCCCCTTTTTCTCCTCTAACCAACTGGGTGCACAACCATAATCATGAACCATACATTCCTGGAACAGACTCC
Source organism: Sturnus vulgaris (assembly GCF_052056855.1). Lineage (NCBI taxonomy): Eukaryota > Metazoa > Chordata > Aves > Passeriformes > Sturnidae > Sturnus > Sturnus vulgaris. The sequence goes on from NC_142282.1 coordinate 64,828,389, forward strand.
AGCACCTTTATAAACCTGCAAGCCATTACAACCAAGCCCAGCCCAATGGATATTCTGGTCAGTGCCCCTCTGCTGAAGAAACTACGTATTAGGGACAATACTGGAGCTATTTCTGGATAAGAAAATAAACATAGGGACCATAGAGGTATTAAGACCTCAAAAAACCCTAGGGACCAGAAACACATGCAGGCCTCCACCCCAAGAGACATTATGTATTCAAACAACATAGCCAGTAACTACTCTATACCAACACAAAGTAATTGGAACCAAAATATTATTACAACAGGGTTTTTTCCACTTTCTCGAGCCACGAGTTGGGCGCCAAAATATCTGTCCTGCTTTAGGGCAAATTTGGCGGAAAACCTCCAGAAGGAGCCCCCAGAAAGCAAACCCCCACGACTCCTCCCCCCACCACTGGGTTCGGGAAGAATTTCCTCAGAGAGAAGTGGAAAAAAACCCTGTTTATTTAACAAGCAAAACACTCCCCAGCACAAAAAAAAATGAACAACACCAGATGACAAAAAACTCTTTCACTGCTCTGAAAGGATGACAAACTCACAAAGTCTCTCCTGCAAGTGGTCGCCCAGTTATCGGTCTCCGGCACTGGGGATGACTGCTGCAGGTCACAAAATGCAGACTCCCGGTGTTTCTTGGTGTTTCCCAGGTCCCTGTCTGGAAGAGGTTCAGATGGTATTCAGGAAAGGGAGAGAAAAAAAAAACAGTCCAGGGAAAAAACTGGACTGCCTAGCTCAACGAACTAATAAGCAAAAGCAAAAAGTAGGAGCGAAAGCAAGCAAGCAAGCGAGCAAGCAAGCAAGCCTAGCCTCTCCTAAACACAGACCATGGGGGAGGTGAGCCGGCTGATAACTAGACAAAACAAAGCTTCACTTTCAGAGTCAGTCCTGAAAGCACAGAATATAATACCAAGCACAAAGAGAACACACGATTGGGGATACAAGCACCATAACGTCACCCTAGGACACACATTCAGTCTACACATGCAGGGATGGTGACTCCACCACCTCCCCAGGCAGACCATTCTGTACTTTATTATTCTTTCCGTGAAAAATTTTTTCCTAATATCCAACCTATATTTCCGTTGGCGCAGCTTGAGACTGTGTCCTCTCATTCTGTCAGTTCCTTCCTCTCCATGTGTTGTCTACAGCATGTTGTCAGGAAAATTAATCCACAAACACTAGAGGTTTATGTCCAAAAAGGAGACAGAGGAGTCCTTTTTGCTTTATTCGAATAAAGGGAGAGGCCATGGGACATTCTCCTGGGATCTCTCAAACTTTTGGAGGACGCAGCCTCCTTTTTATCCTATTTTCCCGGCCGCATTTCCCTCTCTCTTTCCCCATTGGCTGAGGTACTTGAGAGGCACAGACTTCCCGAAATGCCTGATACCTGAAATTCACCTCTAATGTATAACCCTCCCTTTTAATTTTTAATTCTTACAGAATTCATAGTTTCACCCCCCCCCCCGTTGCTTCTTTCATCTTTCGATATCCAATTTCATTTATCAGCAGCCCTACAGTTTGTTTGTAAAGGCAAATATCTTTTTCCATTCATCATTCAGTGGAATCCATCCCATTGTTTCTTTTATCTCTCAGTGCTAGCCTTATCTACAAGCAGATCCACAGCTCATTTGTAAAGACAAATTCAACATTCCTCTCAGTGTATAGAAGGAAGACAGCTTTCCTTTGCTTTTTAAGCTAGTTTCTTGTCTGCGAGCTGAGTCAAGAAAGTTTTTCCTGGGACGGTGGCTTTTTCTGGAACTGTTCAGTTTTTCTCCAATTCGGGACACCAAGACAATCACCCAGGCCCCCTCCTCCAAGCTGTATGCCGAGCCTGGACGCCAGGCCCTAGCCCTGGAGAGACGGACCGTGACCAAAACATACCCACAAAAAGACTCTGAACTACAGAAGGACTCTCTGAATTTGCCATCTCTTTAGAGCAATGAGAGATTACATTGTTTAATATTATTCATTTTCTCATGTTTGTGAATACTTTGTGAGAAACAAGGCTCACTCTTTAAAATTTTTCAAAGTGTAGTAAGGGATAAAAGGGACAGTACATGGTGCTGGGATGCTTGGCAAACTGCCAAAAGCACGTCAATTACCGAAAACACCTTCATATACTTTTTCATTGCACTGCTCAAATGCATATTTATGAAGATTATACATATTCAAACATTCATTTGAGTTCTTTTACATGTTCTGGGAATTCTTCAGCATTGTTCAACCCCTGACCCCTTGTGCAATAGTTTAGATTTGATTTTTGGGAGTCATGTATGTTATTTCCTCCTAATGTATATGCGATTTCCTCACAACGTGTATACCAGTTCCTCACAATGAGAAACGGGAAATTATTGATAGCCGCAGAGTGAGTGACAGAAGTCTTTCACATACTTTCTTTTGATGTTATCTGTGTGGTTCCTTCAATGTTATCTAATCATACAGACAGTTTTAGCTATTTCCACAAACTTGTCTAAGTTATTCTCACTATTGTCAGTTACAAAGTATTCTGCAAAAGTTAACAATATTTTGCAAAAGCCTCAAACAATATATGTTTATCACACTTATATATATATATATATATAGGCTACACATGGTCAGGGCATTGACCACAAAAGCTGACAAATTATACTATATCAAAAACAGTTAAAAAGTGATTACAAACTGTACTACATCAAAATCGTTGTGATTAATAATTTGCAAAAGCTAATACATAGTAGCAAAAGCCAACAACTACATTGTCATTTATAACACTTTGCTTGTTAAATAAACAGGGGGTTTTTTCCATTTTCTCCAAGAAGATCTTTCTCCCAAACCGGTTGGAGGAGGTGCTGCTAGAATCTGCTTTTTTAGAGGAGACCCCTTTGGAAAGTTTCCTCACAAATTTTGTCTCAAACCGGGACAAGAGGCAATGAATACCCATCTTCCCTTACAAAAACTGGCTCAGTTGTAAAATACCCCACTCGGGAAGGACACATAGACATGGGACATTCACGTGAGAGGCAGCTGAGAAGATGTCATAAACCATCTAAGACTCTCGAAGTGTCCCTGTTGAAGGTTAGGATTTTTCCTTCTTTTTTTCTTTCTCTCAGGAAAATTTTCTCCCATTTGTTGCCTAAGAGATAATGAATGACCGTACTTAAGAGACAAAAGATGTGGCTGGGATGGGGAGGAGGGGGGAAGGGGTGCAGTTTGCTGCAGTCTCTTAGCTGGGGAGTGAGCTCGCATACCACGAGAGGTGGGGGGGGACTGACTGAGACTTGGCTGGAGGTTAGGAGTTGTGCTCCGCCCTCTCTCTCCATCGGCGATCGGAGGGGAGACAGTTGTCGTTTTGGTTTTGGACTGCTGCTGCCCGGAGGATTCACTGCTACTGCGGAGTTTTGTCGTTCACTGCTTCTCCTTACCATGGATGAGCTTCTGCTCGCAAGAGCGGCCATTGAACTGGGACCTTTCAACACCGGACCTCACCATCTGCTTGGGTGCCTCAGAAGAAACCCGGGACCCCCACCCTCTCCGGAGGGAGTACCTCCTGGCTGCTTGCGGGAGCCTGGCTGCCGGTGCCATCACCAAGACATCACACGGGACACGTGAGAGCCAGGGGAAAACCCGAAACAACACACCCTCCCCCACCACCACCTTCTCTCTCCTCCCGGGCCGCCCAGCCCCCGTTGTTGTCTCCCGCTGCTTCAGGGGGTTTTTGCTACACTTATCTCGACACCCGCCTCGGTTCCCCGCTGCTCCTGCCACCACTTCTGGGTTTTTTCTACACTTTGTTTGCCACTCCGGGTATGCTCGCTTCTGCTGTTCCAGCCTGCTGCTCCGACGCTACTTCTACAGTTCACTTCGCCACCCCGAGTGGCACTGAAACCAGCTGCTCCCCGTGAGTTTTACAAGAGGAGCCATCTTCTCTCTCCCATCGCCCGAGCCACCATTGCCATGTGGAGAGGCTGCTGAGCTCGCGCCATAGCGCCTCCTGCAGCTGCGGGGAAATCATGGCACCTACCCTGCCTCACTGGGAGCAAACAGCGCCCTCTTCCGGCTGTGACTATAACTACACCAGAGGGGAAAGTTCTTGACGGGCAAGAAGGTTGTTATTGGGTTCCTGGTTTTGTTTGTTTGTCTAGTTATATATATATACTCCAGTAAAGAACTGTTATTCCTTATCCCATATCTTTTCCTGAAATCCCTATAATTTGAAAGTAATAATAATTTGGAGGGAAGGGGGTCATATTTCCATTCCAGGAAGGTTCCCGCCTTCCTTAGCAGATGTCTTTTAAACCAAGATAGTCCCCCAGAGTCATTTCTGAGGCCTTGCACCAGAGGACTGTTCATGATGCTAAGTGATGCAACAGATCCAGAGTCTGTTGCAAGTGTTAAAATTCCCGGGGTGGTACCTAGGCATTCTCACCTGGCCTGAATGTGTATTAATCCTCCAAACTCTATGTTTTGCGCAACCCTCACCACCAAGAAGACCAGAGTAGAATGAATGGGACACCATCGGGATTCATGGAGTGGTGATACTTTTTACTTAATCTAATTGTCACTCTCTCTTCCTTACCCCCCTCCCCTTTTTCTATTTCTTTCTATCTCTCTACCTCATATTTACTGTTAAATAAAATCCATACTATTGACTTTGGCATATGGTCTCATTTGCACCTTAATTCAGGCAGAGGCATTTCCCTAAAAATTTTAATAACCAGATCATAAAAGGTTTGAGTCCCTGTCTTAGCCTTAGTATACTCAAACGCAGTTTGGGTTGTTGCCTCAACTACAATCTTCTGAGAGTATTGAACTGTGCGTTAATAGGCATAGGCCAGGCCCCAGTGCAGGGTGAGAAGCTGCTGGTTTTCGTTGGGGTAAGCAAGGTACCCTTTTATCAGGTGACGCGTTAGTTTGCCAGGGTTGGTTACTTGTTCAGGGGTTAAGTCCCACGTAATGGGAGGTGATAACCACCCTAGGAACCTGCCCAAATGGATCTAAGAAGCTGCTACCTAGGAATTGGTTGCCTCAGGGTGCATTTTAATGCTTCCTCACCTAAAGTTTGTTTTCTCTTACACCAGGATGACACCAGATTCCACGAACTCCATAATGGACCAAGAGTATTAGCTAATATTATTAACAGTATGTCCTGGAGTGACTTTGTCATGTTGAATTGTATCCCCATTTGTCTGTTTAGCCCAGAAATAAGTTTTGTACATTTAAGGCTGGATTTGAGAGTGAAGGAGGGGGGAGGAGAAGCAGTGGAACGTCTAAGGCAATTGTTTTCAAAACACAGAGATAGGAGTTCCATCGTCTTGTCCTCCTGGACTGTGTCACCGTGGTGGACAGCAGAGAGAGCTCTCCTTTGCTTTTAGTTAGTTTCTGACTAACTGAAGCAGAGAAGTTCCCCGGAAATTTTTTTTCCTTTTTTTCCTGGAATTATTTGAACCTGCTCTGGACTGGGGACCCGGGGGAGCACCAGGAGTTTGCACCTGCGGCCCACCGGGGCCTGGCCTGGGCAGCGGCATTTTCCAGTGCCAGAGAGACTGAGAACAGACTGAGACGAGCTACCACCCACAGGAGAGGGACTGTGAATTTGCCATCTCTTCAGAGCAGTGAGAGGTTTTGTTGTTCGGTATTGGTTTGTTTTTTTTTTTTTTTGTGCTGGGCAGTGCTGTGCCTGTTGAATAAACAGGTTTTTTCCACTTCGCTCTGAGGAAATTTGTTTCCTGAACCAGCTGGGGGAGGGCCCTTTGGAAGTTATCTCCCAAATTTGCCCTAAACCAGGACACAGTATTAAACAGCTTACATAAGGCTGAGCAAAGACCGTGGGAGCCTGCACTATAAAACCATTCACATCAATCTCAGGCAGGCAGAGGGAGGTGTATTCCCTCATCGTCCCCAGAAGACAATTCCCCCATGTGTTGCTTTTGCACAGCCTGGTTTTTGGTAGTGGGAGGGTCACAGAGGTGGCTTCTGTGAGAAGCTGCTAGAAGCTTCCACCATGTCTGGCAGAGCCAATCCCTGATGGCTCTGAAGATGGACATGGTGCTGGCCAAGGCTTCAGGGGAATCTGTTCTACTGCTTGTAGCACCTCCTCCCCCTCCTTCTTTACTGACCTTGGTGTCTGCAGGTTTCTTTCACTCCACTCTCACAGCTGCTGCAGAGCGTTTTTTACCCTTTCTAAAACGTTAATCATCTGCCGGGAGAAAGCGGGACGGTCCTAGTGCCTTCTGCATCGGCGGCGCTGCCCGCAGGCTTTGGAGTGAATCTGTTATAAATGAGAGACAAAAGTCTCGATATTCAGCAAAATTTTGGATTGCTTTATTTGATATAGAAAGAGCAAGCAGCGCGCTGGGGAACGCGAGGGGTCACCGCCCACTCCACGCTCCACCGAACCTTGGTTTGCAGTCTCTTCTTATACTGTGGGTTCTCATTGTAATCAATAATTTTTGGGTTTTTTTGCTGTCATAATTTTGCCAGGTAAGCAGTGGTGGTTGAATAAACATCCTTACACAAATTGACAAAGCCTCCGGGCGATAATCAGTCACAGAGAGTCATCTGGTCCTTGTAGACAACCACCAGAGAAGTTCTGGAAGTCTGGTCCTTGAGATAGGCAGCATTGATCAGACAAAGGCAGGAAGGGCTTTTTGGGAAGTCTGATTTCGCAAGTTGGTAGCCGATACAACTTATTTGAAAAACATAACATAATATAGCATAATGTAATGTAACATAATACAACATAATATAACATAACAAGGTGATTTTAAACAGAATTATTTAATCATATAATTTTCTTTATCTAGTGTCCATGCTTCACTTCAGAGCTTAGTATTCTGGTTTATGCAAACCCCAATGCTTTTGTGATTAACACGAATCTTTTATCAATTGTCACAAATCCGATGCAAGTTTTAAATGTTTCAAGCACGGCTTTGTCTCCAGGTAGCCTGCAGACAGTGGCAGAGGAAAACCAGCAGGGAGAATTATATTCAGAGGGAGAACAAAGTTCCCGGGAAATGAGTGAGGGAGAAGGGGACAGTTCATATTCCGAGCCGGAGTTTGCAAACCTTTATGGGTCAGAAAATGGCGGCGCCATGTGCTCAGGTGCCGTACAAGATGGCGGATCCCTGCCTCTGTTTTCCGTACAAGAAAATGGCAGCGCCCTGTTCACTTCCGTAAACAATGCATACGTACTTCCGCCAGCGCCATTTTGTGGACAAGACTATGCCAAATCTTCTGCTGCAGCGCCACCTCTGGCAGTTTCTATTACTGCCCCCCCAAATACTTAAAATTTGCAATCTCAGAAGTCAAATACAGGTTACCTCACAGAAAGAGGAGGACGTGAAGGCATGAATACAGCTTTGAAGCTGGAAGAAGGAGCATCCTTTCAGGACACAAATACACAACATAAAGGCAATTTACAGACTGCAAGTAGAGAATTAGTTCCATTTCTTTCAGGAACAGGGGCCATGCCACAAAAGAAGAAAACAAAGAAACCCTCGAAAGAAATGTCTAAAGATTGGGATAACATCAGAAGAAGAGCTTTGAAAAAGGGAGATCTCGATATGGCAAGGATGCAAGCAAGCACCTTGGGATAACAATTCGAGAAATTTCTAGAAGCTGCAGATAAAAGATTAGAGAAGATCCTCACAGCTCTTCATTTAACTCTTCAACAAGAGACTTTCTCAAATGTAATAGCAGCAGAACTTGCCTTGCATTGTTAGGTCGTCCAGATGCTTGTTTGGTTCACTTTCCAGGTCACAGGTTTTTCCAGGCAAAATTAAATTTTAGGCAAAATTTAAAGATCCATTCCAACTAATAAGGTGGAGAAAAGTCTGTTTTTTGAGTCTCCACAGGTGCCGGTCTGAAGTGAATTCCTCCAAGGAACGTGGGACCCTCTCAGCCGCAGACGCAAGCAGATGCCCCCAGAAGCAAAGATACAACCATGCAGACGTAAACTGCGGTCTTGAAGAAGAACGTCTTTCATCCCACATGAAAAGACTGGGAACCTTGGGGTTTTAGGTCAATGCAGTGTTTTTGGTTCAAAGAGACGGGAATTGTTGGATCTCAAGAATCTGAAGTTTTTGAGCTTTCTGTGCTTCCTGGCACAGACCCCCTTGAAAACACTGCTCTGGACCTGAAACCTTGGAGAAGACTTGTGAATGAATAATGAGTTAGAAATCACAAATGTGTAGAGGGTTAGATGTGTGTGTTTTCACTGGGTGATGGGTTTTAAATTTGAGGCTTTTACAGTATAGTGGTAGTTAGGGGACAAGATGGAGAATTTTGGGTGGTGTCTTTTCTTCTTGTTCATCTTCTTCTCTTCCTTCTTCTTCATGGAACTTAAGTAGTAACCTCTGGTTGGTCAGTTGAAAGTCACTCTAAGGGTCATGGGAATCTATTATTGGGTCAAAAGTATAAATAATATAGGTGTTAAACTTTTACTGGTCTGTTTAGCTTTAAAAGGCCTTGAAGCAGGCTCAGCTGAGAGCCATTTTTCCTACTTCTAGCAAGGAGCTAGAGGTACTGTTTTATTTTGTTATTCTCTGATAAGATATAATAAACATCCAAGTCCGAACACGAGAAACCGTCTCAATTGCCTTTCTAATAATCCTGGCTCCGAACAGAAACAGACGAGACTGATGAGAAACCACTAATTAGTGGTGCAAAGCCCAGCACACACTCCCACACAGAGGCACTACCAACAGTCACTGATTGCCTTAGGGCACTGCTGCAAAGAAGCAGAAGACTGAGTAATTGTGAATGTCCTGTTAGTGATTACTGTGAAAGCAGCAAGACCCAGGCTTTGGGACAGAGACTGCATCCCTGTGCTCTTAGAGATCCCAGCTATTGCAGAAAGAGGAAGTGGATCAGTAAGAGCAATGGGTATGCTGCAGAGCTGAAAGAAAATATTTATATCTGGGCACAAAGTAGCAGGTAGGATGGTGGAGATAAAAGAGCTGATGGGGATGTTTTCCTGTTTCTAGGAAACCAGAAAAAAATCACAACAAAACTGCTAATTATTTTCATTGCTGTGCAAGGTTTGGAGCTCCCCCTCCCCATTCTGAAACACATCCCTATCCTTTGTAGCCTAATACTATTAAAAGACAGAATGGGGAAAAATGCACTTAAAAGTATGTGAATATCCCACTGAAATGGCTTAGTTCGCCTATGACAAATCACTATTTCATTGTGGCCACAAGGTCGCCCACTCTTCACCTCTCAGCACTTTGCAGCCTAAGCAGAAACACTGAAAATTATCAAGACTAGGTAAAACCCACACATATGCAATACGGTAGCTGTTGCAGGCAGGCCGTCATTTACCTTTCTCAGCTGATTGAGAAGTTACCCAAGCACTCTCAGTTTTTCGGGAGTCAGGCAGCCAGGACAGGGCAGGAAGCATCAGAGCACGTGTCACTGCTCGCTACACCTCCCCAAATGACAGGGCTTTACAAGCCAAACTGGAAAGGAGAGGAAATGGGAAGTACCATGAACCACCTCGCTGAGCTTATCCCTTTCCTCAAGGCTGACATCGGGTTGCTGCCATTCCTCACTCTCTGGCGTCTTTACTAGGGGAGGAGGGAGACCTCCGTGCACTCGCAGAAGGGCAGCCCCCACCACTACAACGGTATGTTCTATAACAGGGACAAGCAGGGGTGTTCTTCTCTCTGCCTCCCGTGGCACATGGGCAATTGTCAGAGGCCAAAATGGTGAAGGAGGCCGTATCTCTGGGGAATGCCAGGAGAAAGCAGTCTCTCCTAATTTAGAGGAAGAAGGGGAGAAACCCATCCAGTTACACGTAACTTTCTCTGCGCTGAGTGGTGCCGATCCTCCTTTCTATTGGCTGCGTACTTACTCTTCCTTCCCGTTTGCAATAGCAGTGGCTATCGGACAGAGGAGGAATGAAGAAAAAAGAGGAAAATAATTTAAAAAACCAAACAAACAGGTAGAGAAGGAAAGAAACTGGGAGACCTTGATCTTAGGGCAGGAAAGATCCGAGGGGTGCGAGCAGTCTGTTCTTACAGTAACAACAGAAGAAGGAATAGAGGTGGGAGCTCAGGAAGAGGGGTGTGGATTAAAGCGGCGGAAGAGGAAGAGGGGCGTATGATTCACTGTATCGTGGCGCCTGGGAAGTCACTGCTGGTGGATCCGCCCCCCCGGAGGGAGGAAGATAGAGAGGGAGGTGGAGAGACATAGACAGGCCGGCCCCGGCCGGCTGGCTGGCTAAGGCCGTTGAAACAAATCCCTCTTTGCTTCACCCCCCCCCCCCCCCCCCCCCCCCTCCGCCTCCCCATTTCTTTCCCTTTTTTGTTGCTTGTTCGCTTTGCGTTTGGGGGTCAGTGCGTAAGGCGGGACGGACCTGGCCTAAAGCAACGTCTGAGCAGCCCAGCGGGAGCCTAGGGAAAGGCCTGGGCAGCAGCCTCTACATTAGGATGTCCCGACATGAAGGTGAGAGACCCACGACCGCGGTGGGGAGGGGGGGGGGGGGGGGATGTCCTTGAGCCCTGTACGGCCTCGCTTGCCGCTGTGTGAGGTGGGTCAACATGGCGGCACCGTCGCTGAGAGCGGGGCCTGTGGAGTCAGTCGCGAAAAGTGGCCATGGTGGGAGGAGGAAGGCGGCGGCCAAGCCTTGCTTTGTAGTGTTGCAGGAGGGGAGGCCGTGGTCGTGTAGACTCTTGAGTTCTTTTTCTATCGCCACTAAGCACGCACGCCAGGCCTGTGCTTGCTGAGGTTGAAGGGCCGAAGGGCCTACTGCAGCTTGAAGTGGGCCTGGTCTCTGCCACTCCTCACTAGCCCGCGACTTGGGCCTTGCCTCGCCCCGGACAAGGAGTGTGTCAGAGGCAGATAATAGAGGGTAGGAGACAGAAGAGCTGTTTATTTTCACTTCTCTTACTTCTACTTCACTGTTTGAAAGATGAGCCTGAGAGATGTGCCTGAAGGAATCTGTTTTGGGGGAAAGGAGGAAGGTGTATGTATGTGGGGTGAGCATCAATCAGAGTGGCTTGCTGATGTACCCCGGGAGTTCTGAATGGCATGATGTGAAGGGAGGAGTGCAGAAGAAGAGGAGGTGGGCTTGGCATGATATGCACCTTGTAAGGGGAAGTACCCTCAGGTTTCTTAGGGTGTGGAGGAGGAGGAAAAGGGATTGTGGGGCATAAGACTCGGGGAGAGCAGTGCTTGGAGGGAGGTGATGCAAGAAGGGTGGCCTGGCATCCAGGAGAAGTGGATTGGGGTGTGGTCTTGGGTATAATGAAGATGGGGAGGGGGTTGCACGGTAGGTGTAGAAGGAACTTGTGCAGGTAATTGGCTGTGGTGTTGGGATTGGGAGAAAGAGTGCTTTGTTCGAGTGTAGTTTGTATTTTGGTAGCTTTGTCAGGTTGAGAAGTAATATATTTTCAAGTTTTGTATTTAAAAAGAGGAAACATGCCAATCTAGTAGTAGCTTTTGTAGAGGTCATCATCTAAGTATTTTGTGTGTTTGTCCTTGTTCTTCTTTTTGGTGGATTTTTCTTTCTTTTGTTCTTTTTGTTGTTGTGGTTTTTTGTTTTTTTTCTTTTGCTATGGGTATATGAAGGGGATAATTAAGGATTAATAAAAAAAAGTGAGGAGAATGGAGAGAAAAATGAAAGAAGGGAATTAATGTAGAGAGGAGTTATGTGTAAATAAATTTGCTTGGTTTTCTACCCCTTTTTATTGGTAATTGCACTAATAAAAATATTGTATAGAAGTTCTACCTTATATCTTGAAAGGATAATTTTTGGCTCTGTTAGGAACTAAATTTAACACCTGTCTCTATACATAATTTTGATTCTCCTAGAACTGTGAGAATAATATTTTTAAAAGGAATTGAGATATCTTTATTTAATCTTGATGTTTTGAAAGCAATGTGCTGGAAGACTTCAATTTTTGGGATTAATACTTCTAGATGGAGGATTGGTGTGATGGCTATTTGGTGTATAGCTAGAGCATTTTGTTAGTGTGTGCGCTTGCCTAAGACCACACTTGACCAAATCTACCAACCCTTTTTTCTAGTAAAAGTACTAAATCCTCTTGTTTCTTTTCTGATTAACATGTGGTGTGCTGTGTGTGTTTGTTATTTGTTTTTGGTGGTGTGTGTGGGGTTGATGTTTACGTTTGTTTTTTTGTTGTTGTTGTTTTTGTTTGGTTTTGGTTTTGTGTTTTTTTCCCCTGCCTGTTGGTTGTTTTTGGGTTTTTTCCCAAAGAGTGTATGATAATGCAGATAATGAGGCAAATGTGAACAAGAAGAAGTAAAATAACGGTTAATAAAAAAGGTTTTGTGGCTTTGTTGGAAAAAGTACTCTGTAAACTGCTGCTGTGATACATATCCATGGTATGTGATTTAAAGCAGGGTAGTAGGATGCGGGCTTGTTAGATTACACTGGTTAAAGCCACAAAAGTAGTATAATGTGTTATGATGTTTTATTAAAAGATAATTAAAAAAATGTGTTCCTGATTGATAGAGGCTATGTTTTCATTTTCTTCTGGTGTGTGTTTTGTTTGTAGTGCAGGGAATAATGTTTTTCTTAGTCTTATCAGCAGAAATTTAAATATGGAAATAATGTTAAGCATGGTTTTCTAAAAAATTGGAAATGGGTATGTTGGTGTCCTTTGAAGTTGCAGTTTTTAAAAAATGAAAATAGTTATCTTCTAATAAACCATTGATGGTAATGTTACACTGTTGACATAAATATCCTATATTAGGAAGGAAAAACCTCATCAAAGCTGAAAAGATAAAGCTGCAGCAACAGTTGTACTTTTGTGATAGATTTTATAGGAACCTGGTTTGTCTTGAGTTTTCTTAATATTTTTCTTTTATTCCTCATTTAATGCGTTGTTAATTTTATATTAGTTATAAGGTTAGGATAAGTTGCCTTGATATAGGGCCTGTGGTTGGCTGAAAGTTCTCAGTCTGTAAGATGATGGAAGTTGTTCTTGCAAGGATAAGGTATAGGAGAAAAGTGAGCTTCAGACGTGCTAATAAATTGTATAACTGCTCTGTGGGTTTTTTTGTCAAAATGGCTTGGTTTTTCCAGAATCAGTTTTGTGCTGGGGAAGGGTGTTTTTGAGAAGATAAATGCTGGAGAATTTGGAATTCCAATGTCTCAGGCCTCTTAAATAAGTGTCTAATGGAGGTATAAGCTTACTTTTAATCAGTCTCTTGATGCTTTCTTTACTTTGTGGAGAGAAATTAAGTCCTGTTGTGATAAGAAGTTGGTTGGGAGACAGGAAAAGAGAGAATAAATTTAACCGTTGACTTTTTGCCGTTGACTGCTGCATACCTTCGAAAGTAGAATGCATATGGAACTGGAGAATTATCGAGAGAGTGGAGGATGTGAGGAAGGGGAAGAGTAGGATAGAAATCTTTGCAAATAGGACAGTTATTTGAGCTGGAGTGATTAGAAGGTCTTCCAAGAAACAAGGTGAGTGAAATTAACTTGTGTCGAGAGGAAAAGCAATATGGAAAAACTAACTTTTTGTGTACCTTAGTGTTTACTTCACTGGTATCAACTTGGGAAAGGTTGTAGGGTATAAGTATAGATAATCATGCTTGTTTTTACTGCTACTGTGTTTATTGGTGAGATATGAAAAATGTTACTGCATTCAAGAAGCTGTTCAGAACAGCAAGGTTGTCAAGTTGAGTACTCAGGAGTTGGGATGTGCCAGAACTAGATTGTGCCAAGAAATCTAATTGAGCCCTTTTTGAGTGCATACACTGTGAAATTAAATAGCCACATATTATCTTTGTTGTGCTCTGACTTGTCAAGGGTGTAAAGGGAAGGAGACTGTTGTACGCAGGGGAGGACCAGATAAGACATTATAGAAAGAAAGTATTTCTGAGTTCAGAAGTGAGTACAAGCAGTTGCTTGACTCATACCTTTTACAATCTTTGGTTCAAGGTTGGAGCCCTTTTTGAAGATTTCAAAGTACCTTGAGGGTTTTATTCAAGTGATTAGGTTTGTTCTTTCTTCATGGCTTGCTTGATTGCAGCACATTTCATATTCATGAATAACCTGTGTGATGACCTCCATGGTCAGGTCCACCCCTCGATCATGAGCCCATCTGTATGTTGCATCTCTTCCTAGATGCCTTGATCTTTCATGGGTCCATTGGGCTATAAATAGCTCACCCTTCCACTCCCAGTCCAAGTCTACCTGAGCTATTTCAATCTTGGCAGCCTTATCTACCTGTTCATTGTTTTGATGTTCTTCAGTGGCAAGGCTTTTGGGCACGCGTGCATCTACATGACATACCTTCAGGGTCATGTTTTCTACCCATGCAGTGATGTCCTGCCACAATGCAGCAGCCCAGATGGGTTTGCCTCTATGTTGCCAATTGCTGGTCTTCCATTTCTGTAGCCACCCCCCATAGGACATTAGCCACCATCCAGAGTCAGTATAGAGTGCAGACTACTTTTCTCTCTCAGCAATCTCTAGGGCTAGTTGGATGGCTTTCACTTCTGCAAACTGGCTTGACTTTATCATAGGAGCCTTATAAGTAAAGGCTATTCTTAAAGTAGTTCTGTGACCCTCATGGATCAAACTAGTATTGGTAGGTGTTGCTATAGACATTTCAGATAGCTGCCTGAAAGAATGGGATCTGCAGAGCACAAATTATTAGGCTAAGCACATGGCATCATATTGAAGAAATTGTATTTAAATGGTGTTTTCACATATATGGGTGGGTTTTATACTATATAATGGTGGGAAGAGTTAATCTGTTTCTTGTATCCTGGAAGCAGGAATGATTTAAGCAGTGTGACCAGAAAGCTGAATAAGGAACTCATCTCTTATAGGATTGTTGAGAATCATATGTAAAAATATGACAGTCTATTCAGGAATTAAAAACCCCCAACACAGCAGTTTGAAATAATAATTGGTTGGGGGTGCTATGGCGGATGTTTTCTGAATAACTGTATCAGATCAGCAGCTAATGGCTTCTGCTTGTGATGCTTGTATTGAATTTCATGTTAACTTGCTCCAAACACATTGTTCTCTTTGCTCAAATGCTCTTTGTTAATTAATGTTTTTGAAAAAATTTGATTTTCTTAGCTGTGTAGAATAATGTGTTAAACCTCTATAAACTGCAAGAAGCTGCCTGCATTCTTTTTTTGTGACAGTAAGGACTTGAGTCTCAGCTGTATCATGCAGTTATAGTAGTCTATGCCGCTTTAGTTTCTTTTGGCTCAAATGAGGCAATACCTTTGAATCAATAGATTTATATATTTCAATACAAAATAAAAGTTCAGGAGGTTAGAGAAGTTGTATATAAACAGCAGAGTTGGGAATCCTTTTGTTTTCTACCTGTGGTTGTTCTAAGGCCTCTGCAAATGCTGCAGAACAAAAGCAGACCTGTTCATTAGCTCTAACTTGAAAAAGTTTGAGCTATTTTTGTAGAATACATTCTGTGGTCAATATTACAACTGCTACATTAGGACCTTTGCTATACCATACCCCTCTTTGACAGGCTAATGCAGGATTTAAAAAGTTTTGGACGTCTGTTGGTATTGTCAGGAGGCTGGTATGAGGTACCAAGCTATTTCTGAATGAGTGTTCTGCAAAGCAACATTACCAATGCTCTAAGGTGGTTACTGCTATGCCATGTGTGGCAGTACATAGGAGGAAAACAATTCATGCTTAGGATCTCCTGCAGGAGCCACTATGGGCTGAGATGTTGAAAAGTTTCTTTAAAGTAGTACTAGGTGTATGCAAGTTCTGTGTTACAGGTAGACTTTATAGGCTAGAGCGCCTCCCCAAATGCTACCTTCTTAAAAATTGCTCTGTAATGAATTGATGAAATATCAAGCTTGTATCTGTGTATGCATAATTTCTTAGGATAGAGAACTGTGCTGTCTTGATGTGGTAAAACAGTAGGGTGATAGAGTTGTATGTTTCTGTCATGTATTCTTAAAAGGAAACATGAGAATACAGCCCATGGGTGAGACCATCTTATGTGCAGCATCAAATCAAAGAATACTTTGGGTTGGAAAGGGTCTTTAAACTTAAAGATCATGTAGGCCAACCCCCCTGCCATGGGCAGGGACATCTTCCACTAGATCAGGCTGCTTGAAGCTTCATCCAGTCTGACCCTGAACACTTCCAAGGATGGAGCAATCTTCCAACTTCTCTGGGCAACCTGTTCCAGTGTCTCACCACCTGTTTTCAGTTCAAAACTGTTGCTCCTTGTTCTGTCACTACAGGCCTTGGTAAAAGTGTCTGTCTTTCTTATAAGTCTCCTTTAACTGTTAAAAGACCATGATAAAGTCTATCTCAACTCTCTCAGCCTTTCTTCATAGGAGAGGTGTTTCAGCCCTCTGAACACTTTTGTGGCCCTCTTGGACCTCATCTAACAGGTGCATGTCTGTCTTTTACTGGGGACCCGAGAGCTGGACACAGTACTTCAGGTGAGGTCTCACAAGAGCAGAGCGGAGGGGGAGAATAATTTCCCTTAACCCTCTGGCCAGGCTTCTTTTGATGCAGCCCAGGATACAGTTGGCTTTTTGAGCTGCAAGAACATGCTACTAGCTCATGTCCAATTTTTTATCCAGTAGTACCCTCAACTCCTCTGCAGTACTATTCTCAATCCATTTATTTCCCAGCTTGTATTGAACCTAGGGGTTGCCCTGACCCAGGTGCAGGACCTTGCATTTGGCCTTGTTGGACTTCATGAGGATTCCCTAGGCCAACTCCTCAAGCCTCTCAAGGTCCCTCTAGGCATCCCTTCCCTCTAGGGAATCAACTGCACCACTCAACTTGGTGTCATCTGTAAACTTACTGAGGGTGCACTCAGTCCCAGTATCAATGTTATTAATGAAGATATTAAACAGTATTGGTCCAAATAAAGATCCCTGAGGGACACTACTTGTTACTGGTTTCCACTTGGACATTGAGTCACATTTTATGTGCATCTCATATTTTTAAAGAAGGTGCTAACTACGAGAGATCCATTTCTTGTGAGGGTGAGCATTTTCTCAAGGGCATTTGATTATTTCAGATTGCTCATAGATCTGCTGAGCAAAAATGAGTCTTTTGAATGGCTGCTGGGATTTAGGAATGGTACTCCCCAATTTAGTACTCTCACTAAAACCCAAATAAAAATACTCTAAGTAGTGGTCTTAATGTGTTTTCAGTTTCTAGACATGCAGAAATTGATGGTTTTTGGCTTTTTATGTGATTTTTCTGTTTTTTAGAAATGAAGGTGAACTCTCTCTTCTTGTAATAAAATTTCCTAATATGATTTGGAAGCTAATTAAATTGTATTTCTATTTTTTCTTTACAGTATATTGATCTGCTGCCATCTGGTGTTGACAGAATTAGGAACTTGCTTTTTGCCAGCTGTAGGCAATGATGTATCTTCTAGCTGCATTAGACTAAAAATGAAGCTGCATAATGTTTTTGTTGTGGATCAGATTTTTATTTTCAGAGGATGGGTTTTCACACATTCTCTAATTAAAAAAGCATAGTAGCTTCACTTAAATGTTAATTTTTATTGAAAAAAAAAGAATTATGAAAGATTCTTCACCAGAGTTAGTGGAGGGTGATGGTGGTTGGAAACCTCTTGTGGGGGAGCGAGGCACTCATCTGCTAGCCTGACTTGCAGTCTTGGGTGGCTTGTTGCCTATCAGGTACCTGGATTTGGACAGTGGCAGAAAGAGCAAGGCCTCATCTATCCCTTTTTGCGAATACATGTGGATGCCAATGGTAATGCTAGGGTAATCTTTAATGTATCAAAAGTCTTTATAGAGATGTGGGGAGCTGAGAACACTGTCTGAGAATGCAGGGATGGAGTTAGGAAAGCCTGAGATCAGCTGGAGTTGCAACTAGAGAGGGATGTGGAGGACAGCTGGAAGGGTTACATGGGCAGCAAAAGGCCCAGTTTTCTTCACAATGAACATGTAAAAGGCTGAGGTAATTGGGTACTAGGTGCCATTTTGCCTTAGTGTCATGGTTTAATTATGGGCCATTCACTTGAGAACTGGACTTGATAATCCTTGTGGATCCCTTCCAACTTTAGAATATTGTGTGATTCTGTGAAGAATCATCAATGTTCTCTAAGATTAGACTTAAATTAAGAGAGGGGAAACTCCAGCTGGCAAATAAGCACCACACAGCAGCTTGCTCACTCTCCTTCTGCAGCAGGATGGGGAGGAGAACGGGGGGTAAAAAAAGGTAAAACTTGTGGGTTGAGATAAGAACAGGTTAATAATTTGTCTTGGTTTGAAAGACAGGTATTTTGCTAAGGAAAAGCGAGAACCCCTTTCCTGAGATGCAGAGTGCAACCCCCTCCCTTCTAATTATTATAGTTTCAAAACAGAGGTTGTCAGGCAGAAGATATGGGGATAGGAATAACAGTTCTTTACTGATATCTAACAAGGCAAAACAGCAGAAACAACAACAGCTATAAAAATTGACAACAAAACAGAACAGTATAGCTCAGTTCCAGTCCCTTTTGGCCACAGGCTCCCTCTCCCTGCGCTCAGTTACCGGTGCTGTGGGGGCAGGGCAGGTCCCGCGCAGTTGAAGAGGGCTGGGTGATGACGGCAGCGGCCCAGGTGTGAGAGGGATGGAGGAGCGACTCCCCCCTCACGGTGTTGGTCGTGGTGCTCGGCAGAGTGTCTGGAGGTAGTAGGATGAAGTGGGAAATCAGCAGAGCGGTGTTTGACGGCAGGGAACGCGGCTCTTGGCGCTGGGATGGCAGGGAAGATGCTAGATCGGAGCACTGGCCATCCTCCTTCCACTCCACGAGCGAAGCGAGAGAGCGAGAGCCAGCGTCCAGACCCCTGTCCCACCTTTCCTTTTCTGGTCTCCCCCTATCCCCCACCCCCCTGTGAGAGAAAACTATTGCTACTAAGGTGTAGCCACAAATACTTCGCATAACAATGGGAAAAATTCCACAGAAAGAAAAGGGAACAATTCAACCCCCAACATAATTAAAATAAAATAATTAACTGTAATGAAAAGGAGAGAGGGGGGAATAAAACTGAAGAAACACAAGTGATGCACAGTACCATTGCTCATCAGCTGCTGACTGATGCCCAGCCAGTCCTCAAACAGTGATTAGCCACTCCCAGCTCTATGTTATGGAATATCCCTTTGGCCAGTTCATGTCATCTGTCTTGGCTTTACTCCCTCCCAGCTTTTTTGCACCTGCTCACTGGCAGAGCATGAGACACTGCAAAGTCCTTGACTCTGGGTGAGCACTGCTGGGCAACAGCCAAAATATCTGTGTGTTATCAAAATTATTCTCATACTGAATCCAAAACCCAGCACTGTACTAGCTACTAAGAAGAAAATGGACTCTTTTCCAGCTGAAACCAGGACTCTTGGTTTTCACTGGTAAGATCTGCATTCTGGCCTC
The DNA here is from genome assembly GCF_052056855.1 of Sturnus vulgaris. Lineage (NCBI taxonomy): Eukaryota > Metazoa > Chordata > Aves > Passeriformes > Sturnidae > Sturnus > Sturnus vulgaris. The sequence goes on from NC_142282.1 coordinate 64,847,758, forward strand.
TCAGGTACCAGAGCCTAGTGACAGTCTGCAGGAGTGAAATATTGCCCACTGTAGACAAGGATTAATTTAGGGACCCAAGGATTAAGTTAGGGACCACTTAAGCCAATTGCAGAGTTACAAGTCTATGGGACCAGATGAGATGCCTCTGAGGGTGCTGAGGAAATTGGCTCATGTTATTGTGAGCCCACTCTGTCTTCTCTCAAAGGCCATAGTGATTGGCGGATGACTTGGGGAGGAACAAAACCAAACATTGTCAGTTTTCAAGATGTAGGGTCTGGGAAACTACAGGCTGGTTAGCCTTGCCTCAGTCCTTGGGAAATTTAAGGAACAAATCCTCCTGGAAGTCATGTCTAAGAATATAAAGTGCAAAAAGGTGATTACAAGCAGCCAGCATGGGTTTATCAAGGATAAGTTGTGCCTGATTGCCCTCCTTGCATGACTGGCTGTGTGGACAAGGGGAAAAATGGTATATGTTGACTTTAGAAACACTTTGCATGGTCTGCATGCCTCACAAATTTGGTGAAGTGGATGATAAGATGGGTGGAAAACTAGCTGGATGTCGCAGTGACTGGTGCAGTGCTTGAGATAGAGGACACTGCACTCTATGATCCATGTGACAAAAAGCCTTTATTCCCCCGACTTCACCTTAAATACCCTTTTTAATGTTCCCGGGTAAGCGCCTGTGATTGGTTCCGAGTTCAGGCTGCTCAGCTCTCTGACCAATAGCTCTCTGCAGCTTGGGCTGGAACTCATTGGGTCACATCCTTGTCTGTCACCAATTCTGTCCTATCTCTGTTCTCTGGGGGCCCTGTCTATTAGGCCAGGCTGCCTCTCTTATCTGTGGCCAGATTAACTGCCCAGTACAAGCCAGCTTGCACTGTGACAATTTTCCGTTTCTTTTTTATTAATTTGAAGAAAATTTTAAAACACAAATGTGCAGCTTGTTCTCTGTAATCTTACTTGCAAGGGCCCTTTTGCATGCAAGATGACATTGACAGCATAAAGTGAATTGGAATAGGGTTTTTTACCTAGCTTAATAAATTTGGCTTTTTTGGATGGTGATGAGTTCCACATATCAGAAGCTGCAGTGCTTATGTTCAAGAGTGGTCAGGTGAATTTAGCACTTTTTGGTTTCACATATATTTCTATGTTAAGCAGTTAAATTGTTATAACTTAACTCTATAACCATAAACCTTTAAACTTCTTCTTTTAAAATTATAACTTAATATAACGTTCAGTTTTAGAACTGTGCAAAATTCCAACTTAACAAAACAATTTGTAAACAGTAAAATATTTTTTAAACAAACAACTCTGTTATTTCAATCTCTATAACTCTGTGAGGTAGGTACAATTTCTGTCATTTACTTTCTCAACCAATGATACATGAGCTCTTAAGGTCTAATAGATGAACTGGGATTTTCACTCAGGTACTTTGCCTGCTTAACAGGCTGGCTAGGTTTGAAATTGCATCTTTTAGAAAAGTTGCAATATTTACTGCCGCAATTCCTTAAAATGTAAATTTTTATTATTGAATTTTATTAGCTTAGTATTCCAAATTATTGATGTGCTTGATGTATCATTGGAGTTGTGGTGTTTTTATTTAGAAAACTGTTAACATAATTTTTAGCTTGACATGTTACAGGTTCAATGCTTAGTAACTACAATGTTACAATTCAACATTAAACAAGAAGCACTTAGTTCCAAATCATTAACATTTTTAAAAAACAAGACACCACTTAACTTAAAACTTTCAATTAAAAACGTACGTGTCTATCTATCCTTTCTCCCCCTTTTTTTGTTTTTAGAATTTAGAACAAGAAACAAAACATACACCTTTAAATTACTTCCATGTGGTAAGAATTATACTTACTGATATGTTACGATCCAATTTTAGTTTTTAATACTGTTGAGGAGTTTTCCTTTAAATGATAACTTAGGAGAACCTTCTTTGGATAAGATTCTTTATGTTTATCCCAAATGAAAAGGTTTTTGCTTTTGCAAAGCTAAATTAGCTAGTCAAAATGACTTATTTTCATTTTAAACTCAGAAATATCTGGATTTTATAATCTTTTCTCCTTGTCAGTCAAATTCCAATTTGGCCACAATTGAAATAGACTGAGAAGGCTTTGATGATAAACATTTCCTTTTGCTTAGTTAAAATCTCAACATGGCCAGAGTTGAAACTTTAGACTAGGCAAAATTTTCTATGATATTTTAAAACAAACCTTTAATAAATTTTAAACGTTGTAAACAGAAGTGAAAAGAGGTAGGTACTTTAGAAAACTTTGTAATTGTGATTTGCCAATGAAATATCCTTTACTAAACTGATCCATAGAGATCTGTTTTGTTGAACAAGATTTTTAAAATTCTCAGGATAGATGATTGAGTATGATGCTATTGCAACATATATGAATAAAGTTAGCAAACATTTCTACTGTGAACTTCAATACCCACTTAAAAATTTGTAGACTATATTTGCAACTCTGATAAAATACTCCTTTAGCAACTGTAAGAAAATACGTTTACAATGCAAATATTGACTTAATAAAACTTGCAAGATATACAGACTTTGTCAAAGTCAAGTTAGAGGTGGATGAAGTAGTTGTTGAGCTCTGCTGAAGGTGAACATTGCTTTTTGCATTGCCTCGGTTTGTGTGTTTAAGTTTTCTAATGTTCATTTTTACTGTTCTGGGTTTTCTACCTCTATTACAGGGTGAATTGAGGTTACCTTGTCCTCAAGCCTTCTTCTGTAAGGCAGGTTTTTTGGGACAGTTCGCTTTTATGTGGCTTTGCTGTCTCTGATTGAAGCGATGTGCTCTCAGCCTTACTGCACCTGCAATAGAATTAGCTAACATGTCCATGTTATGTGATGCAGTTCCAACCTTAGCACATGCATTAATCATTTCTTCTAAGGATGGATTTTCTTTGGGCAATGCATTTATAAGTTTTCTACAGTCCTCATTTGCATTATCTCATGCTAGTTGTAGCAATACTCAATTTTTGCATCATTATTAGCTACCTGGTTTTCTATGGTATCCTGCAATTGCTCTATGAACTGTATATATAGTTCACTTGGGCTTTGTCTTATGTTTCTATATCCTTGGGTTGGCACAGACATGTTTGTAACCTTATTTAGGGCTCTCATCCCTAATTCTTTTGCCTGGTTTAATATTGCAGAATTTAAATGTGCTTGGGTTTGAGGATCCTCCATGGGACGTATTCCCATGAGTTGGGGAACCCCCACCCCAAAGCACAGATCTTGCTGTGATAATCTCGAATTTTGTAACTCTTGCTCCTCTGCATATATTCTCCAGGTTGATTCAAATATCATATATTGTAGTGGAGTACAGAGTAATTTCACAATTTGCTTTATATCATAAGGGGTTAATTCACTGGAAGTTATAAATTGAAGCAGTTTTGCAACAGCTGGGGATCCAAACCCATGTTTAGTAGCTATTTGGCATAGCTCTAAAAGGATTTGCCATTTAAAGTGTACCTATTGGTTAGGTGTTGTCCCATTACTTACTGGGAAAGTTTCAATTGTTCCCTCCCCCTGTTGCCAGTTTCCTGGTGATGGTGAATACAGTGGCACAGAAATCAATGTAGCTGTTTCTATATCCCCACACCCTATCGCCCTTTGTTTTACCACTGACCAGAAGGTTACCGGGTCTTTAATGGGGATGGCTTCTGTTCAGAACATCAGTGGGTCTGGAGCTGCTGTTTGGAGGCTATTAGCTGGAGAGCTTGTGTCCCATTCCTGGGTGTCTTGGCTGTTCCTCTGTGCAGTGACTTCTTGGAGCTGTTCCATGCTTGGCTTCTGATGTGAAGAAGCTGTGGGTGCTGTGGTCGCAGTAGAATCGGTGCTGAAGTTCGGTTCCGGAGTTGTTCTCGGGGCTTTGGTGTTGGTATGTCTCGATCCCAATGTACTTCTGCATTTGTCGTGTGTCACTCCTGGTATGATGTCATCATGGCACGCCTCTTCTTGGGGGTCGGCATGGGTTTCCATGACGACTCGGGGCGGTATTATGTCCTTTTGTTGGGGTGAAGACACGCCCTGCAACGGCTGGGTTGGAGACACGCCCCACCAGAGCTGGACCAGGGCCAGACCCATGGCCCACCAGGGCTGGGCTTGGGGCGGAGCTGCACCCCATGAGCTAGACTGAGTTTGTCTTCTCCCGCCTGTATCCACGTGGTTGCCGCCATCTTGGGATTGTTCCCCGACCTCTCTTTCTGCCATGAGGTCGCCACCATCTTTGGGGTTTTTCTTGGGTTTCCCCACAGCGGCTTGGGGTGGATTAGGGGTCTCTGAGCTGGCCGCTGAGTATTTGCCTGGCAGTAAAGTCTCTCTGCATGGAGTAAGTACATTTTCTTCCATGCTGTTGCTAAATAAATCGACTTTTATCTCTTTTATCAACTTTAAGATAATTCTCCAAGGTTTTAAAGCTTTAATTGCATTTTTATCATTTTTTAAAGCAGCATTTAGTATTTCTTCTCCAATTTTAGTCCAGTAGTCTATATCTAGTGCAGTTTCTGCAGTTGGTTCTACCCCCTTTTCTTTTGTCCATAGTATTAAATCAAAAAGTGATTCCTCTTCATATTCAATTTCCCATTCCTCCAAAAACTCTGTCCATACCTGTATTGCCGGATGTGTGTCTGTAGAAAAGATGCCTCCCATGTTTTTTCAGCTCTTTGGCTAAAGTTTCTTCCCGTCTCTCAGACGAACCTGACTCTTGGCCAGAGCTTCCTGTCTCTCTGGACGGCCCTGTCTCCCCTGCTCGCGGCAGTATGGCTATGTCAGATCATGTCGGGACTCACCATTTGTCGCAGTGACTGGCGCAGTGCTTGAGACAGAGGACTCTGCACTCTATGATCCATGTGACAAATAGCCTCCTTATTCCCCCGACTTCACCTTAAATACCTTTTTTAATGTTCCCGGGTAAGCGCCTGTGATTGGTTCTGAGTTCAGGCTGCTCAGCTCTCTGACCAATAGCTCTCTGCAGCTTGGGCTGGAACTCATTGGGTCACATCCTTGTCTATCTTCTTTCTGTCCTATCTCTGTTCTCTGGGGGCCTATTAGGCCAGGCCGCTTCTCTTATCTGTGGCCAGATTAACTGCCCAGTACAAGCCAGCTTGCACTGTGACAGCTGGACTGTGTAATGGTTTAAACAAAACCCCCAAAACCCAACAAACTGTTTGAGACTCTCCTTCCCTCCCCCATGACAGTGGAGGGGAAAACAAAACAAGACTGGGGGAGGTTTAAAACAGAAGTCACAATTTTACTTAGGTGAAACTTGCAAACAGCACATCAGTACAGAAGAAAATGGTTTACCTACAGAACCAGCAAAAGCAACCTGCCCTCCCCCCTCCCACTCAGGGCAAAAACAAAACCTGGAAGGTATGAAAGGATTTACTCTGCAAAGATGCTGATGTGGGTTCCCACATGGCAGTGGCTGGCAAAAGCTGCAAGCAGCCCCCAATGGCAGCTGTGGTGGCCCTGGCAGTGGTGGTGTATGGCAGGCTATTCCTCTCCTGGTGCCTATCAGCCATGTGGTCCTAACTCCCAGTCCCACATACTCTCTTCTGCCTCTGCAGCAACAAAAATGGATGACCCTCCGTTTCTGTCTGTAGGTCTTAGAGACAGTCAACTAAAGATGATGTAATGGGGTGTAGAATACACAATTTGGACTCTGCCTCCTATCCCTGTAACTAGAACATATTCCACCCCTTATTCTATACCATCTATGTCATGCTCAAATTAATACCTCTTAAACTATATATATATAATATATAATATACACAAGCACAGGTATTTCAGTAGTCACTGACCATCCCTCAAGATTTGGGTTGAGTTCATTTTGTCCCTGACTGGTGTTTATGGTATACAGTGGCAGTATGTCTCGGTTTGAGATAAGTTTAGGAGGAACCGTCCTGAAATGAATGTCTCCTCTAAAGAAGGCAGGTTTTGGCACTCCCTTCCCCACCACTGATACAAAAGGAATTTCTTGGAACAAAGTGAAAAATACTGTTTATTTAACACACACACAGAGTGCATGCGGGCACGGGGAAAAAAGAATAATGTTAAATATTAAAACCTTGCTGCAGAGACAGTTGGTGGATTCAGAGGTCTTTCTGTAGGTGTCTTGGCTCCTCCTGAGGTCCGGAGCTGGGATGCAGCATCCTAGGGCCTTCCCGCTGGCTCCCGGCGATGGTCTGTTCTTGGACCAGAGAAAAGCTGAACAGTTCCAGAAGAAGCCACAGAAGTCAACGGAGATGCTGTATGCAGTCCTGGGAAAACTTCTTGCCTCAGCTAACAAAAAACGAAGCTACCTAAATACAAAGCAATTAACTCTCCCTCTTTCTGCTGGGAAAGAGTGGGGGAGGATGTGTGTTTGAACACAAACCGCAGAAAGAATTCTTCCGGCTTCCCCCCCTCTCCCAGACCTAACTTAAAGTTACAGGATCCATGTCTGGGCATAAAGCAGATGATAGGGGATACAGTATCATAAAGTCACCCCAAAACACAGTATCATTCAACAACCAGTATTATATAGGCAATGCAACATTACAGAGGGTTCTCATGCAAAATCAAATCCCTTTGAGGTACCCATTGTGTTTCCCCCTCCTTCTGCATTACCCACCAAGTGCAGCCTGGTCCTTGAGCAAAAAGAATCCTGCAGATGGATTTTCCTTTGCGTGAGGCAGGACTAATCCAAACTCTTTCCTAACGTATTTCTCATATGTGCCACAGGGATTTTATCTGCATCTGCTGTATGCAGGGGTTCTGATTGGGCAGAGCCAGCTCAACTGGTAGCACCTCTAGCATTAACTAACCTGGTGGCTTTCAATAAATGCAGTTGGGGTGTAACAGGCCTTGGATCCTTTGTATCCCTGACTCCAGAACCCCAGGGTTTTTCCTTGATTCTCCTCTGATATTTTCTGCCAGAGGCTCCAGGAAGGATCATTCTCCCCAGCTGTGGTGTAGAGCATGTTCTTCACATCCTGTCCTGTCTTGAGTGGTCCAAGGGCTATTGCATGAGCAATCTCCTGTTTAATTTGTTCAAAAGGCTGTTGTTCAGGGCCCCATTTGAAATAATTTTTCTTCTGTGTCACAAGATAGAGAGGGCTTACAGTCGTACTTTTCTTCAAAACTTCCTCTGCTGTGTTCCCCCATATGATGACATCATCAATGTACTGCAAGTATTCTGAAGCCTCACCCTTTTCCAGTGTAGCCTGGATTAATCCATGGCAAATAGTGGGACTGTGTTTCTACACCTGGGGCAGTTGATTCCAGGTGTATTGCACGCCCCTCCAGGTGAAAATAAACTGTGGCCTGCACTATGCTGCTAAAGGAATGGAGAAAAATGCATTAGCAATGTCGATGGTGACACCACTTTGCTCCCTTGGACTCGAGCTCATACTGAAGTTTGAGCATGTCCAGCACAGCACCACTTAGTGGTGGTGTGACTTTGTTCAGGCCACAATACTCTACTGTCAGTCTCCATTGGACTTACGCACTGGACATATAGGACTATTAAAGGTCGAGTTAGTTTTGCTGACCACTCTCTGGCTCTCCAGTTCACAAATCATCTTATGGATAGGAATCACAGAATCTCAGTTGGTGCAGCATTGCTGATGATGTACTGTTGCAGTAGGAATTGGAACCCGTTGTTCTTCAATCCTCAGCAGTCTCAGTGGAAAGGTCTTCTGAGAGACTAGGCAAGGTCTCATTTCTTCTGTCTGCACAGCAGCTATCCCAAAAGCCCAACGGTATCTTTTTGGGTCTTTGAAATACCTGATTCTGAGGTAATCTATGCCAAGGATGCACGGGGTCTCTGGGCCAGTCACAACAGGGTGTTTTTGCCAGTCCTTCTCAGTCAAGCTCACTTCAGCTTCCAGTACAGTCAGCTGCTGGAATCCCCTGTCACCCCAGAGATGGAAATAAATTCTGTCCCTACATGTCTTGATGACATCAGGGTACATTATGTGCTGATGTTAACTAGAGCCTTATACACTTGTGGGTCTGATGTTCCAGGCCATCGGATCCACACAGTCCAATAGATCCAATTGTCACTTTCCTCTACCTGAGGAGAGGCAAGGCCCCTCTAGTTCTAGTTATGGTACTCATTGCTCCTTCCCTGTAAATATGACCTGGAGGTCCCTTCCAGAGGATTGGACATGACATCATTCCTTCTCTTCTGCCTAGGGGCATGTCCATGGGAGACTGGAGCAGCATTTATCCTTGATGAGTTTCCTGTGGTAGTTGTTCCTCCTTTCGACTCACATACCCTTGCTGCTAGGGCAGAGGTGGGTTTTCCATCCCATCTCTTTGTGTCTTCTCCATGTTCATGCAGGTAAAACCACAGATTACCTCTCTTCCTGGCCTGGGGGTGCCTGCTCCTAATAGCAGAGACTCTGGTCTGTATTGGTGAGACATGGAAAGCTTCTTCCTTAAACTCCTTCTGGTGGCCCTCTTCAATTTTCTCTTCCTAGTTCTGGACATGCTTGGCCAGTTCTGTTTCCATGGTTGAGACATGGGCCTGTAATGGGATGGCAAATAGTGTCTTCATATATCCAGAGTTTGATAGCCAAAGCACTCACTCTGTCTTCTCCCTCCTTCCATTGCAGCGATGCTAAATAGTGGAATTATATCTTTGGTCCGAGCTGTACAAATTTCTGCCACATCTGTGATGTACACTGGATGCAGTCCAGACTTTTAGGGAATTGTGCATCATCTGAAAAAATTATCTCCATCACAGCTATTTCTCTTTGCCACTGGATACCTTGCTCCATAGTGCTCCACTGGCCTTGCTGCACGTAGAGGTCTTCTCTGCAAAGGTATATTTCCCTCATTTGACAGGAGTTGCCTCCAGAGGCTGAGATTTTCTTGCTTTTTTCCCAATCTTCTGGTTAATAACCACATTTCAGGACAGGGATCCCAGTTGCCTGGCTTCACCACCATCTAAGTTTGTATTGTTGGCTGTGGCATCCCAGATTCGGAGCAGCCAGGTCAATATGAACTCATCTGTGTGACAGGTGAACTCTTTACGCAGCTCACACAGGGACGTGGATTCAATGATTGTATCTTCCACTGGTTGTGAAGGTTCTTCCTCCCCTTTGTCACTCGCTATGTGAACTGATTTGGTCTTGGATTTCCTCTTTGAATGGGGGCAACTGCTAGTGGCTTGGGCTGTCCTGGTTCAGCTGCAGGTCTTAAAGAGACAGTCCACTAAAGATGATCTAGAGGGGGTGTAGAATATGCAATTTGGACTCTGCCTCCTATCCCTGTAACTAGGATGGACTGCTAGACTTGTAGGGTTGTGATCAGCAACGTGAAGTCCAACTGGTGGCCAATTACTAGTGGTATTTCTTAGAGATGGATACTGGGGCAAATTCTGTTTAATGTCTATGAACAACTGGATAACACAACTTTGTCCCCTCTCTACAAGTTTGCAGACAAGACCAAATAGTGGGAAGCAGTCAATATGTTATAAGACTGGGCTGTTATTCAGAAGGGCCTCAATAGGCTGGAGAAATGGTCTGTTAGGCACCTCATGCAGTTCAACAAGGACAAATGCTAAATCCTGCACCTGGGGAGGTAAACACCCCACACCAGTTCAGGCTGAGCACCAACTAGCTAGAAAGCAGCTTTGCAGAAAAGGACACGAGGGTCCTGGAGGATAAACTGAATATGAGACAGTAGTATGCCCTTCTAGTGAAGGTCTATCAAATACTGGGCTGTTTGAGTAAGAGTATAGTAGCAGCTCGAGGGAAGAGATGGTTTCCTTCTATTAAGCTGTGGTGGTTTGACCCTGGCTGGATGTCATGCATCCACCAAAGCCACTCTATCACTCCCCTCAGTTGGGCAGGGGAAAGAAAATATAACAAAAGGTTCATGAGTTGAGATAAGGACAGGAAGAGATCACTCATCAATTACCATCATGGGCAAAACAAACTTGACTTGGGGAAATTACTGAATTTATTACCAGTCAAAATCAGAGCAGGATAATGAGAAGTAAAATAAATCTTAAAAACACCTTCCCTCCACCTCTCTCTCCTTCCCATGCTCTACCTCCTCCCACCCCACTGGCACAGGGAGGCAGGGACTGGGGGTTACAGTCAGTTCATCATAGGTGGTTTCTGCTGCTGCTTCCTCTTCAGGGAGAGGAGCCCTTCCCCTTCTCCAGCTTAGGGTCTTTTCCATGGGAGACAGTCCTCCACAAACTTCTCCAACGTGAGTCCTTCCCACAGGCTACAGTTCTTCATGAACTGCTCTAGCATGGGTTCCTTTTCATGGGAGGCAGTCCTTCAACCACAGCTTGCTCCAATGCCCCATGTGGTCCCAACTCCTACCATGAAACTTGCTCTAGCGTGGTCTCCTCTCTCCATGGGTCTGCAGGTCCCTGCCAGGACACTGCTCCAGCACAGGCCTACCATGGATTCATAGCCTCTTCTCAGGCATTCAGCTGCTCCAGCATGGGTCTCTTCCAGGGGCTGCAGATGTAACTGCATCTCCATGGATCTCCATGGGCTGCAGGGGCACAGCTGCTTCATGATGGTTTTCACCGTGGGCTGTAGGAGAATCACAGCTCCGGTGCTTGGAGCACCTCCTCCCCCTCCATTTCCACTGACCTTGGTTGTTTGTCTCACATATTCTCAATCCACTCTTCTCTGGCTGCAATCCTGTGCAATAACTTTTTCTTTTTTTTCTTCTTAAATATGTTATCACATAGGCATTACTACCATCTCTGATTGGCTTGGCCTTGGCCAGGTCCATCTTGGAGCTGGCTGGCATTGGCTCTATTGGAAATAATGGAAGCTTCCGGCATCTTCACACAACCCACCCCTGTAGCCCCCCTGCTACCAAAACCTGCCCACGCAAACCAAATGCACCAGCATTTGGGACTCCAGATGTGATCTTGTGTCCAGTTCTGGGCTCCCTAGTACAAGATGGACATGGACATGTGTGGGACACATATTGAGAAAGTAAGAAAATTACAGCCTGAAAAATATTCCAGGCTGGAGCTTTTCAGCTCTGTTCCCAGCCGATAAGCTGGTCCAGCTCAAGGCTGGGGAGAATTTCTCCCAGGGTGATAATTTGGTCAAAATAAAAAGGAATTAATAACAAGATAGAACACCTGTTGTGGTGTGTGACCAGGCCCCATGGTGTCTTCTCTCTGAACCAATCACCTCTTCTCTACTCTTGGAATTGCGAGTTATGCTATAAAACCAAGTGTGTTTCTGAATAAACTTGTCTCTTTCTTCCTGTCATGAAAGATGACCATGTAGCTGTGCATCTTATTTCTGCCGCACTTAAAGGGTTAAAACCCCTTTCCATGGCTACAGACATGTGGTTTGGTTGACATGCCTGAGGGATTGGATTCCATCCAGAGGGACCTGGACAAGCTCGAGAAGTGGTCATATATGAACCTCATGAGGTTCAACAAGGCCAAGTGCAAGGTTCTGCACCTGGGTTGGGGCAACCCCTGGTATCAATCCAGGCTGGAGGATGAACAGATCGAGAGCAGCCCTGCCAACAAGGACTTGAGAGTGCTGGTGGATGAGAGGTTGGACATGAGCTGGCCATTTGAACTTGCAGCCCGGAAAACAGCCATGTCCTGGGCTGCATCCAAAGCAGCATGGCCAGCAGATCAAGGGAGGTGATTCTGCCTCTCTACTTTGCTCTGGTGAGGCCTCACTTGCAGTGCTACATCCAGCTCTGGAGTCCTCAGTACAAAACATGGACCTCTTAGAGTGGGTCCAGAGGAGGGCCACAAAAGTGTTCAGAGGGCTGCAGCACCTCTCCTATTAGGAAAGGCTGAAACAGTTGGGGTTGTTTAGGCTGGACTCTGGGGAGACCTTATTGTGGTCCTTCAAGGGGGACTTATAAGAAAGACAGACAGCCTTTTTAGCAGGGCCTTTTTCAATAAGACAAGGGGTAATGGTTTTAAACTAAAAGAGGGTAGATTAAAATGTTTCCCCATCCCCAGAAACATTCAAGGTTAGATTGGATGGGGCTCTGAACAACCTGATCTAGTTAAGGATGTCTGTGGGGGGACAAATTGTAAGAGAATAGAGATAGTGCTGAAGGCATTCTTGCCCCTGATAAATTGCAGCTGTACTAACTACCAAAGAGTGGGAACAGCCTTGCCCTTAATGGGTCACAACTATGTCCAATGAGGATGGGTGTTATAAAAGTGGGTTAGCAGGTTGAGAGTCAGTTGGAGTTTGCTGGATGTACTGTGAGGAGGAAGGGTTAGGCTATTGTGTGAGGGACAAAGAGCAGGTTAGGTAGTTATGTAGAAGGAAGAGAGAAGGAGTCAATGTTCTGTGGAGCTGCCTGGGAAGCTTACAGAGAGAAGATATGAGAGTTTTAAAATAATAAGGGGCTAATGTGTGTCAGTTGTGAGTCCACTGTCAATTGGTGCCCTGTGTGAGGAGGAAGCAACCAACAACAGATGTCCCTGTTCGTTTAGGGGGAGATGGACTAGATGATCTTTAAAGTTCCCTTCTAATCCAAATGAGCAGCATCTCTGTCTTCTTCCCATGTCACTTGACCTTGCTTCTACTGGCCATACACATTCCTCTTTTACCTTATTTCCAAGAGAAGATTCCTGTTCAGCCAAGCTGCCCTTCTGCCTCACCTGCTTGACTTCCAACATTGGGGAATTGCCTGTTCCTGTGCCCTTAGGATATGATGTTTAAAAAGTGACCAGCACTGATGGACCCTAGCACCTGTAAAAACATGTTCCCTGTGCAGCTTGAAGTCTGCTCTCCTTTTGTCTAGGGTTGAGGTTTTGCTGGCACTTTTCTTCCTGTCACCAGAGATTTTAAACTCAACTGCTTTGTGGTTGCTGTGGCCAAGGTGGTTGCCAATCGCTTCACTCACAAGATCTACTCTGTTGACAAGCAGTAGGTCAAGGAGGGCATCTTTCCAAGGTGGCTTCCTTAGGACCTGTTGCATGAAGTTGTCATTCAGGTTTTTAAGAAGTCTCCTGTCCTGGGTTGTGTGATGCTCCCAGTTAATTTCTGTCAAGTTGAAGTCCCTGTAAGGACAAGGGCAGTTGACTTGGAAGTGTCCCTTAGTTGCTCAAAGAATAATTCATCACCATCATTGTCCTGGCTAGGAGATCTATCGTAGACTCCCACAATGACATCAGCTTTACTTTTTCATCCCTTGATTCTTACCCAGAGGCTTTCAACTGTGCCATTGACAACTGTGAGCTCCATACATTGTAATCTTTCTATTACATAAAGTTCCCCCCTCACCTCACCTTCCCTATCTATTCCTCCTGAAGAACCTGGAACCATTCAACAGGGCACTTCAGTCACAGGACTCATCCCACCAGGTTTCACTTATGCCAGTGATGTCGCATCTCTGGGACTGGGCCGAAGGTTTGAGGTCCTCTTGTTTGTTCCTCATCCTGTGTGCAATGGTATAGAAACATTTCTGATGTAATAAATCAGCTGGGACTCCATTTTCTTCATGCAGAAAAGCCAATTCTTTATTCACATAATGCATTTTTATACAGTTTTTATAGATCTTGTGTGCAACTTTAATTGGTTAATAGCTTTCTTGCCAATTACTCTATTGATTAGTAAAAGCTATTTTACTTGTCCATCAGATCTCGCTATTCTTGAATTGTTTACATATTTTCTTTACTGATTCTCATGGGACAGATCCATTGTTTACCCAAATGCAGACTTGTTTTCCTCACCAAGAATAGGTTGTCGTGTTAACAAACTCTTGTTCTCAAGATTACTTTTGCCTGGGTCTTGCAAGCTGCACTTAGAAGAAGTGACAGGCTAGCTTTAATTTAGCAGAGCAGGCCTGATTTTATGAGGCCTTTCTTTTATAATTTCTTTACCTGTCTACAATACATTTCAGGTGTGGTACATTGCAGCCAACACCTCGTGAAGTAGATTGAGGGATCCCATTAATGCTTGTTTCCTCAAGTTTTGTCACACCGTCCCATCACTCAGCACTGGCAAGCCTGGTTTTGTCCCTTTTCCCCTTCCAATCTAGTTTAAAGCTCTATCAATGAGCCCTGCTAGCTGCTGTGTTAAACCTCTTTTTCCCCTCTGAGAAAGGTGTATCCCATCAGGTCAGTAGACCTGGTGTTGAGTAGATCATCCTATAATCAAAAACCCCAACATTTTTCTGCTGACACCAACCTCGGAGCTACACGGTGACCTGATGGATCTGCATATTCCTATCAATAATATTAATTGTTACCAGCTGTCCTGGTTTAGGGCAAATTTAGGTGAAAACTTCCAAAGGGCCCCCCCCAGGAAGCAAACCTGAGTGGCCTCTCCCCCAGCTGGTTCGGGAAAGAAATGTCCTCGATGAGAAGTGGAAAAAACCTGTTTATTCAACAGGCACAGGACTGCCCAGCACAAAAAAAAAAACAACGAACCAATACCGAACAACAAAACCTCTCACTGCTCTGAAGAGATGGCAAATTCACAGTCCCTCTCCTGTGGGTGGTAGCTCGTCTCAGTCTGTTCTCAGTCTCTCTGGCACTGGAAAATGCCGCTGCCCAGGCCAGGCCCCGGTGGGCCGCAGGTGCAAACTCCTGGTGCTCCCCCGGGTCCCCAGTCCAGAGCAGGTTCAAATAATTCCAGGAAAAAAGGAAAAAAAACTTTCTGGGGAACTTCTCTGCTTCAGTTAGTCAGAAACTAACAAAAAGCAAAGGAGAGCTCTCTCTGCTGTCCACCACGGTGACACAGTCCAGGAGGACAAGACATGGAACTCCTATCTCTGTGTTTTGAAAACAATTGCCTTAGACGTTCCACTGCTTCTCCTCCCCCCTCCTTCACTCTCAAATCCAGCCTTAAAGGTACAAAACTTATTTCTGGGCTAAACAGACAAATGGGGATACAATTCAACCTGACAAAGTCACCCCAGGACACCAGCAGATTCGAGGAAATCACTGTCTATCCTCCTTGATCCTTCTACCAATCGCCACATTGCCCTGAAGTCACTTTTGATTGCTCTCAGACTTCCCTTTGTTATTTTTTCACTGCTGGCTTGAACAACCAATAGGGGATAGTAATCAGAGGGCCTTACTAGACTAGAAGGTTTTCCAATAATGTCCCTTATCCAAGTCCCTGGGAGACTGCAGACTTCTGTGTGAGTTGGGTCTGGTCTGCATATCGGACCCTCTATTCCCCTTAGAAGGAGTCTCCTATTACAACTACTCCTCTTAACAGAAGAGGTCGTGATGTGCATTCAGGTGGAGTTGCTTTAGGAAGCTCCTCTATTTCAGAAGGACCTTCACCTGCCTCATCAGTTGTCTGGCCTTCTAGTTCCAGGGCCTCATACCTGTTGTAGAAAGTGCCAGTCCTACTTGTCAAATTCTCAGAAGGAGGAGGAACCTTCCTCCTGGTACATGCAACCTGTTTCCAGTCTTCGTCTTTAACAGACCCTTGACTAATTACCCTGCAGGGTTCTGAGTCCACCTGCTTCTCTACTACAATGGAGGCTTGAGACTCCTGAGAGTCTCGATACTATAGCGTCTCTGAAAATAACCGTTCAATCTCTTGCTTGTTCACTCGAATACTGTGTAGCCTGTTTACTTCCTCCTGTAGCTCCTTCACCTGGTGACACAGCTCCTCAACCATAGCACATCTGCAAAAGAGCTGCTTGTCTGCCCCAGCCTCACATAGAGGCATCAAGCACTCCCAACAACCTGTGACCTGGAGAGCTGCATCTACCATCAGCAGGTCTGTCTGTCTGGAGGCCTCTTGGCACGGCTGGGTCAGTGACTCCCACAGCTACAGGGGATTTAGCTCTATGGCATGTCAACACCATAACTGAGGAAGCTTACACTAGTACGCTAATGTTGGGGTTTAAGATTCCCTCTCTTGTTTCTTTCTCTTAAAGAGTTTTCCCCCATATGTGTTGCTAGGAGACAGTAACGATCGGGTACTTAAGAGAGACAAAACAAGTGGCCTCAGCTCAGGGGAGGGGTCCAGCTGGCTACTCTTTTTACCTGAGGGTTTCTCTGGGAAAGGCAGATACTGCGAGAATTGGGCTGGAAAAAGAATGGGCTGAGGCAGCTGCTAGCTCTCTTGTGCTTGGCTTCGGAGGAGGATGGTTGGAGCTGCTGCTTGGGGGGAGAGAATTTACTGCCGCCGCCGGAGCCCAGCCCGGTCCTGCTTCTTCTGCCGTGGGGTGAGCCTCTGCTCGTGAGAGCAGCCACTGAATTGGGGCCTTATTAACACCTTACCTCACTAAAAAAGGACTTTCACCATCTGCTTGCGTGCCTCGGGGGAAAACCCCGGGATCCCAAGCCCTTTCCTCTCCAAGGGAGCCTTTTCCCTGCCCTGCTTGGGAGCCAGGCTGCCGCGGCCCCGCCCCTGCCGGATTTTTGGGGTTTTTTTGCCACTGCTCCGAGTTTTCACTACACTGTAGCTCTGCACCCCTTGCCCTGTGAGGATGCCCGGCAGTTCCAGTTACAGCTGCCAGGTTTCTGATACATCTCATCTACCACTCCAAGACTTTGCTCATCCCTGCCTTTCCACCTTGCTACTCCAAGGTCCCTGCTACAGCTCCTTTTTGCTATCCAGAGGGGGCATCGGGATCGGCTGCCCCTGGGGGTTTGTAGAGGAAGCCGCATTTCCATCCCTTCCGCTGAGCCCGTCTATCATTGTCCATGTAGAAAGAGACGGCTGGACTCGTGCCACAGCGCCTCCTGCAGCCGAGGGGGAGTCATGGCGCCTGGCTGGGAGCCCTGCCTGCTGCGACCATAACTATACCAAAAGGGGAAAGTGCTTAAACAGCGGGAAGAGACTGTTTATTGGGCTTTCTGCTCTTGTTTGTTGTTGTTGTTGTTACCATTGTTGTTGTTTGCTTTGTTATACATACACACACACACACACACCCACACACCAGTAAATAACTGTTATTCCTTTTCCTATTTCTTTGCCTGAAAGCCTCTTAATTTCAAAATTATAATAATTCAGAGGGAAGGGGGTCATGTTTTCCATTCCAAGGGAGCCTCCTGCCTTCCTTAGCAGACACCTGTCTTTCAAACCAAGAAAGCTAATAAGGCTGGGGATGAAAGGATCTCTTTGTGCTCTTCTCCACCAACTACCAAGACTGTTTGCTGCCTCTATTTGCTGCTCCTGGATGATCAGAGGAGCCCTTCCTGCTTGTCCTTCCTGTGCAAATTGCCGCGCAAACTGCCATGCCTTCACTGCATGCCATGCCCATTTGCCCACACCTGTTAGCTGTGTTCTGTATCGCTCGCGCTCCCTAGAGCCATTTAAATCTCCCTTGGATGCTGTGTTGGTTTTGCACGGCCTGATTTTTAGTAGTGGGGAGGCCACAGAGGTGGCTTCTTCGAGAAGCTGCTAGAAGCTTTCACCATGTCCAGCAGAGCCAACCCCTGATGACTCTGAAGATGGACGTGTTGCTGGCCAAGCCTGGGCCAATTAGAGATGATGATAACGCCTCTGTGATAACACATTTAAGAAGAAAATCACAACAAAATTGGGTACACAGTTGTAATTTTCCAGCCAGGGAAGAGGAGGTGAGAATATGTGAGGGAAACAACTATGTAGACACAGAGGTCAGTAAAGAAGGAGGGGCAGGAGGTGCTCCAGGCGCCAGAGCTGAGATTCCTCTGCAGGCTGTCCCCCTGCTGCCCATAGGGGTCCATGGGGGATGCAGAGATCCACTCGCAGCCTGTGGAGGAGCCCACACCAGAGGGAGTGCATGCCTAGAGGAGGCTGCGATCCAGTGGGAGACCTGGTGGAGAGAGGGGGCCCCTGCTTCCAAGCTGGAGCAGCCTGTCCTTGGAGGACTGAACCTCATGGAAGAGTGACCCATGCCGCAGCAGTATCAAGAGGACTGCTGCTAGTGAGAGTGGATCCATGTCATAGAGGTTCGCAGAGAGCTGTCTCCCATGGGAAGGGACCCCATGGTCTCACAGGGGAAAGACTTCTCTCCCTGAACAGTGGAAGAAAACCTCAGGTGACAAACTGACCAAAACCCCCACTCCCTGTCTCCCTGCACTGTCGCTGGGAAGGAGGGAGGGGTTGGGGAAAGAAAAGGTATTTTTAAGGGCATATTTTGCTTCTCATTATCCTCCTCTGTTAGTAATAAATTCACTTTGTACCTCTAAATTGAGCCTGTTTTGCCCTTGGAATGTTTTCTCCTTGTCCTTAGCTCATGAAACCTTCATTAAATTTTTCTGTCCTCTGTCCAGCTGTGGCAGGGGAGGGTGAGCGAGCAGCTTTTGTGGGTGCCTGGCATTTGGCCAGCATCAAACCAAGACAGATGCTTCTGGCAACGCCCCCTCTTCATCTGATTGGCTGCCGGGGGCTTTCGGATCCGCAGGGGGCTGGAGGCTGCTGCTCATTTGTTCCTGAGCTGGTGACCTCCCCTGTTCAGCCTGATCCAACCCTCACCCCTTGACTTACCTCAGTTGCTGCTGCTGCCACTGTCGCCTCACCAACTGTGGCATGTAAAAATTATGCAAGACTGGAATGGAATCATATATTTTGGATACTTCCTGTGTATGCCAACAGGAAAGAAATTAGAAACTAAATCATGAAACCATTGGGATGACCCTTGCTTATGAGACCAAGAGAAAGCAAGATGGATGTGTGGTATGACAGGCAGATGTTTGGGTAGTATATTTGGAGAAAGTACAAGCTGATACCTAGGAAGCACGTGCACTAGTGAGTTAAAGAAAGAAGTTGGGGAGAGGAGCGGAACAAGTTTAAAGCTTGACTGAAGTAGGCCTTAAAGTTCTTGAAGCTTTTTATTATAAAGATTACAATTCCCATTTTAAAGATAGTATGTTCCTAGTATTGCTTTTTCTTGTAAACAATTATAGTTTCTGTGGGTTTGTTAACTGACTGAGAGATTCTCTGTGATGAGTGGGAGTGGTTGTGAAGCCATTCTCTTTGTTATGTTTCCATTATAAGGAAATGTTTGAGAATTCCTCGAGGTAGAACATGGGTAATATTTTAATGATCTGGTATAAGGGTTTTTATGTTCTACTATAATTTTTTACTTTTTTTCAATACACTTGTATTATTTTGGGTTCAGACAAACCCTTAGTTTTGTAAGTCAGACCATTGTCTGGGCATGAGACCTGCTGAGAGGAATCAACAGAAGAGGCTCCCCTTGTATTACTGTGCACTCTGGGGAATGGGTGGGTGGGTGTGTTCTGCCTTCGGGGATATAGAACTCATAGGTTGCAGGGGAAGAGCATTTTGGGATTGTGCAAGACGTAGTAAATGGAAGGCCCTAAGGCAATAGAAGGCTGGTATCAAGATGGATTGGAGAGGAATAAGCATGGGAAAATAGAGGGATAAGGGGATAAAATGTCCAGTCATGTTGCTGGTCAGTACACTTGTCTGGCCCTGCCCTGGGCCTGATCAGTACAGTGTCTTATCAAATGCCTCAACTAGTCTTAGATGAGGAGGTTTTTTTATTTTGCATGTGTGCATAGTGGTCTAAATGTCAGCAGAAGGGATCATGGAATTATAGGGGCTCCTGAGCCTGAGGTCTCAGCAACTGGAGTGTCTTCCAGTTGTGTGGGTGTGTGTAATAGCTAGTAAAATTCAAGCTGGACTAGACAGAAAGTAGGATGAGAGGTTTGGGAGCCAGATATTGGAGAGGTGGTAAGCCTGGGGCAGTTACTGGAGAGACCAGAGGATCTCAGAGAGAGCTATTGGAAAGGCCATAAGTCCAGATGAGCCACTGGAATGACCTATTTGTGTGTGCATGTGTCTGTGTGAGGCAATTGGAAGACCAGGGAATTCAGGTGCCAGCTACTGGATAGAATGTCTAAAGCCAGTTACTGGAAGAACCCACTGAATGCATGTGTTTGCATGTGTGCGTGCGTGAGGTCTGAGCATCAACAGCTGGAGTTGGGCTGCAGGCTTTGAGAGTTCTCATCCCCAGTTACCAGGAATGGGACTGTCTTGGTTTAGGGCAAAATTTGGGAGGAAACCTTCAAAGGGATCCTTCTAGAAAGTAAATTCAAGCGGCCCTTTCCCTCACCTGTTTGGGAGACAAAGGTTTTTTTAGAAAAGTGGAAAAAACCTGTTTATTTAACAAGCAAAGTATTTACAAATATGAGAAAATGAATAATATTAAACAATGGAACTTTTCGTTGTTTTAAAGAGATGGTAGACTTAGAGAGTCCTTTTCGTGGGGTATAGATGGCTTGTTCAGTCTCTTACCAGTTTTTCTTGTACTGGAAAATGCCACGTCCCAGGCCCCGGTGGGTCACAGGCGTGAGCTCTCGGTGTTTTTCTGGGTGTTCAGTATAGAGCAAGGCTGATCAGTTCCAAGTAAAAGAAAAGGTACAGTCTGGGGAATTTCTTTGCTTCAGCTAGCTAAAAGCAAAGGAGAGGTCTCTCCTGCTGTCTGTGTTGCAGACAACATACACCGAGAGAGAAAGCTGAAGCTCTTATCTCTATGTTTTTGAATACAGCTGTGAAAAAATTTCACTGCTTTTCCTTCTCCCCCCTGTTTGCTCTCAGATCTAAAGGCACAAAACTTATTTCTGGGCTAAACAGATGAATGGGGATACAATTCAGCATCATAAAGTCACCCTAGGACATTCTACCCCTTATCCCCATATTATCAGCTAATTACCAAAACTAATGTATATTTTAACTCTACACACACATACATTTATACACATATATATAGATACAGTTATGTGGGAGGATAGATTGCAAGAGAATAGAGATAGTGCTGAAGGTAATCTTATCCCTCATATATTGTAGCTGTACTAATTACCAAAGACTGGGAACAGCTTTGTCCTTAATAGGGCACAGCTATGTCCAATAAGGATGGATGTTATAAGAGTGGGTTAGCTGGTCAAGAGGGCAGTTGGAGTCTGCTGGTTGTGCTGTGAGGAGGAAGGGTCAGGTAGTTATGCTAGAGGTAGGAAGGAGTTAGCTGGTCCTGCAGAAGGAAGAGAGAAGAGTCACTGTTGTGTGGAGCTGCCCGTGGAAAGGGTACAGAGAAAAGGTAGAGTTGATAAGATAATAAGGGGCTGATGCTTGGAACCTTCTTTGGTGTCAGTCATACCTCTGCTGTCGCAGTTATATACAGATAATGGCAGTGATATTTAGCAAGCAGTGATATTTACACATGGATTTCATTCAACAATCAGATCTTGAGGTTCACTGTTGCATTTCCTAGATACATTGTAAATGGTACATTCCGTGACCCCTGCTGTGCCCTGTATCTTGGTCCCTCTCCCCTCCTGGCCACACAGAGCTGGCTGGGATCCAATTTCTCCCCACCCCCCCTTTCCAGACCCTAGAAAAGGTCATACCCCCTGGCCTCTCTCTCTCTTACCCTGCTTTTTCCCTCTCTTTTTCTCTTACCCCGTTCTTCTTTCCCCCCACGCTTTGACCCCGCACTTTTCCCTCTTCCCCTGCTCTTTTCCCCCCATGCTCTTACCCTGTTCTTCCCCCTCTTTTCTCTCTCTTCCCCCACTCTTTTCCCTTCCCTTTTCAGTCACTACCCACGAGAAATAAACCTGTAACTTTATTAGGGGAAAGAGCCTCTTTTGATATCTTAACTACGTCCCTGAGGCTAAGGCCCAGGGGAATTTCACCCTAACACCTGAGCTAGACCGGAGGAAGGGTGAAAAAACCCTATTTTGGGGCCGAGAAAAAGCCTACAGTTCACATCGTGTTGTTCCATTTTTCTGCGTTATTCACTACGTGCAGCTTGGTCTTTGAGCAAAGACAGCTCCATGAATGGGTTTGTTTGCATTCGAGGCAGAATTGTTTTAAATAGTCTTCGCTAGCAGACCTCTGATACATATCATTGGGACTTTGTCTACTATATGCAGGGGCTTAGATTGGGTAGGGCTTGCTCAGTTGGTGGAACTTTGGGTATTAATTAACCAGGTGGCTTTTGCTAGAGGCTGCTCCTAATTTTTGAAAGATCCCCCACCCAATGCTTTTAAGGTGGTTTTTAATAGTTCATTGTGCTTCTCTGTTTTGCTTGCAGTTGGTGCATGGTAGGGGATATGGTACACCCATTTAATGCCATGTTCCCTAATCCAGGTGTTGATAAGGCTGTTCTTAAAATGAGTCTCGTTTGATTCCATCTTCTCAGGGGTGCTATGTCTCCAAAGGACTTGCTTTTTAAGACTTAGGATGGTCTTATGGGCTGTAGTGTGAGGCACAGGGTAAGTCTCTAACCATTTTGTGGTGGCTTCTACCATTATGAGCATATAGTACTTACCTTGGCGTGTTTAGGGCAGTGTGATGTAGTCAATTTATCAGGCCTCTCTATATTTATATTTGGACTGCTGTCCACTATGTCATGGGGGTTTTACTTGCTTGGCCTGCTTGATTGCAGCACACATCTCACAGTCATAGATAACTTGAGAAATACTGTCTATGGTTAAATTCACTCCTCAGTCTCATGCCCACTTATAGGTGGCATTTTTACTTTGATGACCTAAGGCATCATGAGCTTATCGAGCTAGGAATAATTTTTCTTTGTGTTACCAATTTAAGTCTATCTTTGACACTTCTATCTTTGTAGCTTGATTTACCTGCTTGTTATTTTGGTGCTCTTCATTAGCCTTACTCTTGGGGACATGAGCATTTACATGGTGGACTTTGATAGATGGTTTTTCTATTTGGGCAGGGATGTCTTTCCACTCTTTAGCAGCCCAGATTGGTTTTCTCTTACGCTATCAATTAGTCTTTTTCCACTTCTCTAGCCATTTTCACAGAGCATTGACTACCATCTATGAATCAGCATAGAGGTAGAGTTTTGGCCGCTTTTTTCTTTCAGCAATGTCTAGGGTTAGTTGAACAGCTTTAAGTTCAGCAAGTTGGCTTGATCTACCTCTTCTTTCAGTAGCTTATGCAACTTGTCATGTTGGGCTCCATATGGCTGCTTTCCACTTTTGTTTCATCTTTATGATGCGACAAGAACCATCAGTAAAAAGAGGGTAGAGTGTTTCTTTTGTTGGCAGTTGGTTGTACGTGGAGCCTCTTCAGCATGTCACTTGCTTTTGTTTCTTTTTGTCAATGAGACCAAAGTTTTTCCTTTTGGGCCAGTTTGTAATTATTTCCAAAATTTTAGGGCAATTTAATTTTTCAGTATGGGCACGCTGTGTGATGAGAGCAATCCACTTGCTCCATGTGGCATGGGTGGCATGGTGGGTAGAGGGAACTTTTGCTTTGAACATCCACCCCAGCACTGGTAGTCAGGGTGCTAGGAAGAGTTGTGTTTCAGTGTCTATTACCTTTGAGGTGGCCTGGACTCCTTCATAAGCTGCTAACATTTTCTTTTCTCTTGGGATGTAGTTGGCTGTAGACTCTCTGTAGCTTCGATTCTAGAATTCCAGTGGTTGGCTTCGAGTCTCACTAGGCACCTTCTGCCAAAGGTTCTAGGACAGACTATGGCTTTTGGCTGTGGAGTAGAGCAAATTCTTTACATTTGGTCCTGTCCTGATTGGGCCAAGGTCTACTTCATGAGTGATCTTTTGCTTAATTTGGGCAAAGGCTTGCTGTTGTTCAGGGCCCCACTGGAAAGTGGTTTTTTTTTGTGGGTAACTAGGTCAAGAGGGCTCACAATTTGGCTGTGTTCAGGAATACGCATTTTCTAAAAGCCTATGGCACTTAGGAAAGCTTGTGTTTCTTTTTTGTTGATTGGTGGAGATGTGGTTTTGTTGATGACATCAGTGGGAATTTGACATTGTCTGTCTTGCCACTTCACTCTTAGGAACTGGATCTTTTGAGCAGGTCCTTTAACTTTACTCTTTTTGATGGCAAAACCAGCTTTTAGGAGAATTTGGATGATTTTCTCTTTTTTCCCCCAATATTTTTGCTGCTGTGTTCCCTCACACAGTCATGTTATTGATGTACTGCAAATGTTCTGGAGCTACAGTCTAGGGAACTTCTCTGCCTCAGCTAGCTAAAAAAACTAACTAAAAGCAAAGGAGAGCTCTCTCCCACTGTCTGTGCTGCAGACAACATGCACCGAGAGAGCTGAAGCTCTTATCTCTGTTTTTGAATACAGCTGTGAAAAAAATCCACCGCTTTTCCTTCTCCCCCCTTTGCTCTTGAATCTAATTTTAAAGGCACAAAACTTATTTCTGGGTTAAACAGACAAATGGGGATACAATTCAGCATCATAAAGTCACCCCAGGACATGGGCTACCTACTGGAGGGGTTCTTATTGTGCATATGTATGTATTTTCCATTAATGAGCTTTCATCCTGATCAGCCAGAGAGAGGAACAGGCCATTAGTGCTGTTTGTGAGAGTGCTGCTGTATTTTTCTGTATTGCTCTATGTGGCTGGCTTTGTATGCACGTATTGTGTGCAAGTTTGCCTATTTGAAATACACTCTCGCTTAGTCTTGCTACTTTTTTGACCTGACACTGTGGTAGCTTTGCCTGTACTGAGCTACCAGCTTCAACACCTCCTAATAGAGTGTACCTTTTAAATAAAATAGCCAGTTTCCACCTAGCCTTGTGTAAAGGTAAGAGTTTATGAGGAAAAATGAGTTATAATATTTGTTAAAGAAGAGTTCAGACTCTGGGTTCTGAGGCAGTCAAGTTTATTTCAGCTCGAGCTGGGTGCCTTCAGAGAGGGACTCTGAACAAAGAAATCCTTGGGCCTTTATACTCCTACAGTCTGTGCACCTGATCTTCACATGCACTGCGTGCACCCCTTGGTCCAATGGTGATTTATGGTTTGGGATCTTGTAGCACTTCATTGGATTCTTTCTCCATGTCCATGTGGGCAGGCCATTAGCTGCTCTTATCTTCCAGTTTGGGCCAGCCTTTGTGCCCTCTTCTTAGTACCAGGGTCTCAAACTCTTAAATGAAGGTATCCAGTCTCTATTTCTTCCCCTGCTTAGTCATTCATACTAACAAATGGAGTTCACCTAAAGTTTACCTATGCCAAGTTTTGAGCAGGGCCCACTTTTACTAAGCTGTGAGCAAGTTACAGTTAAACGTAAACCTACACAATTAATTTCTAATATTCTATAAGTAAACTTATTTTAATCCCCAACAATCCCCCCCCTTTGGTTTTATTCAATATGCCTGCTAATATTTTAGACAGAACTCTTAGGATTTCTCAATGTGCCTATTCATTTTCAGTATTTTCATATATAATATTAATGTAAGTGATAGACATAACAAAATCAAACCCAACAAGGCTATCATGGGATGCAACATGAAGTTAGCAATTTCTGTGGCTGTCAGTGACCAGCCTTCTTACGAGTGAATGATGAATCCGGGAATCTTTTCATGCAACTTTATTGCATAATAAGTACACAGTAATACAGTGTAAGGACCTTCCCATTTCAGTTCAAATTTATTCTTTATCTGATAATTTTTTACCAATACTTGATCTCCAGGTTGAGTATCGTATACTTTATCTATTGTGTCACTCATTCATCTCCATCTAATAGGCTGGTCCTCGCCAGGATAGAAGTCCCAGGCACTGCCAAATGTCTTCCAAACAATATTTCTGCCCAACATAGTCCTATGGGTTGCTTGGGTGAATTTCTTATGTTCCATAAAACTAGATTTAGAGCCTCTGGCCATTTTAATCCTGTGCGCATGCATACTTTAAGTTTTCTTTGATTGTCCTATTTATCCTCTCTACTTTCCCTGACAATTTGGATTGTTAAGGAATATATAATTGTTGTAAAATTCCCAATGCCTTAAATATTTGAATGTGTATAGCTGCTCCAAAATGTCACACTCTATCTGAATCTGTTATTTTTGATATTTCATACCTAGGAATGATTTCCTTCAGTAAAATTTTTACTGTGGTTCCTGAATCTTCCTTTTGGGTAGGAAAAGCTTCCACCCACCCCAATAATTGCTCCACTATCACCAACAAATGCTTATATGCTAATGATGATGGCATGTCTGCATAATCATGTACTGAAAAGGAAAGTATGCTGGGGATTGTACACCTTTATGCTCAGGGTCTTGGTCACAATTAAATGCAAACTAGTTTTGCATCTCCCTACAATCCTTTTTACAGCAGCATAAATTCCCAGTGCTGCTCATATTCATGACACTTGCTTTGTGATATTTTCAGTGCTGCTGTGAGATTCATTGTGGAACCATCTAACAATGACCAATAAATACTTTTTTCAGTAAAACAGACTTTCTTCCTATTGTCCACACTCCATCTGTCTTGGACAGCTTCTCACTTTTCCCAGTTTCTTTTCTCCTCCAGTCATACCTCTTTAGATAATTTAGTTATACTTCGTAAGTTCAGTCCTTCCAGATTTGGAGTGGTAACCATAAAAAGCAGTACCTGCTGTCTGGTTGCTGCTTTTGCTGTGGCATTGGCCAGGGCATTTCCTTGGGGTATGGGCTGCACAGTGTATCACTGATATTTGCTCTGGCAAATGTATAGCCTCTAGCAATTTCCTTATCTCTTTGCCATTTGCCACTTCTTTTCCTGCTATAGTTAGAAATTCTCTCCCCTTCCATAGCATCCCTATGGTATAACACACTCCAAAAGCATATCGTGAGTCAGTATAAATATTCACTCACCTGTTTTTACCTTGTTTTGCTGCTTGTATAAGGGCTATCAGTTCTACACCTTGTGCACTTATTTCTGCTAGCAAGGCTTCCGATGACTCTCTTACACCTTCGTCACCCACAACTATGTGTCTCATCACATGCTTTCCATCCTGGTAGTATGAGGATCTATCCACATACAGGGTTAAATCAAGGTTTAACATAGGTTCATCTTTTAAATCCTCCCGTGTTTTGCTAGGTGTCATAATGACTCTTCTACAATCCTAGTGTGGAGTACCATCTTCTGGCAATGGCAAGAGCATAGCAGGGTTCAAGGGATTACAATGCCTTAAAATTATATTGTCTGCCATCAGCAAAATAAGCTCATACATATCTTTGTGGTGATAGGGCCTGAGTTGCATATTAATTCAACAATATTTCCACCTCATGTGGCATGAGTACGTACAGCTGATGTCCTGAAATCCAAGAACGGCTCTTTTCTACTATCTCAGCTGCTGTGGCTATAGCCCTAGTACACTGAGGAGTACCAGATACAACAGGATCTAACTTAGCTGAATAATATGCTATAGTCCTCTGATGTGGTCCGAGTTGCTGTGTATTTACTCCACTAGGTACTCCCTTTCTCTCATGTCTATGCAAATACAAAGGCTTAATATAGTCTGGCAAATCTAATGCCAGTGCAGTCATTAAAGCTTTCTCGACAGTTCCAAATGCTTGCTTTCTTTCTGGGCCCCATGTCAAAGGTTCCAATTCTTCCTACTTTGTGGCTTCAGTTAAGGGTTTGACTCTCCCCGCCCTAGAATCCATGATCTACAGAATCTTACTTGTCCTAAATAAAACCCTTAACTGCTTTTTTGTCACTGGCTGGGGTAAATTTATGATCATTTGAATTCTGTCTGGATCTATTAACCTCTGCCCTTCTCTTAGGATGAATCCCAAATACTTCTGTTTGACACAGCTGTAATTTAGATAAAAATGCAGTGTCCTTTCTCAGACACTTCTGTACATAAGTGACATATACTGTGCACTTATATTTTGAATTGCTATCAATAAATCATCCACATACTGTACTAACACTGAATCTCTGGGTAGTTGTACATCTTCTAAATCTATTTTCGATATTTGTGAAAATATGGTTGGTGCTCCCGCAAAGCCTCGAGGCAACCTTATCCAAGTTAACTGTTTCCCTTCCCAAGTGAAAGCAACCAGTAGCTGGCTTTCTTCTTCCATTGGAATACTAAAAATGCAGCAGTTAAATCTATGACCACAAATACCCTTTCCCAGTGTGGAATTTGTAATAAAA
The DNA here is from genome assembly GCF_052056855.1 of Sturnus vulgaris. Lineage (NCBI taxonomy): Eukaryota > Metazoa > Chordata > Aves > Passeriformes > Sturnidae > Sturnus > Sturnus vulgaris. The sequence goes on from NC_142282.1 coordinate 64,875,585, forward strand.
TGGTTGATGGATCTGGTACCACTGGATGTGGCACTATCACATGCTCATGAATTTTTCTTAGGTGTTGTATAAGTCTATATCCTGGACTACCCTCTTTATCGACTCTAGTTGTGGTAACTGGCAATAATAGGGTATTATAAGGGGATTCACTTTCCCTTAGAATACTGTTTGTTAAAACCACATCAATTAGCTTTTGAATACTTGGGCGTGCTTCCCTGGGGATAGGATACTGCTTTACTGCAGGTGGAACACCCTCCCCTTGGTTTTTATCTGCACTAGTTATGCTGACTGCAATAGTCCCATATCTGTGCTTGTCTGGCTCCACAATAACTTTGGGTTTTTCTTCAATTCTGAGGGTATTCCAAAAGCATTTCTGGTTATACCTTCTTTCAGTTTTTCTTTTATCATATTAATTCCCATAACATCTAAATCTATTCCTTCTGATGCCAACTTTATTTCTACATCCAAAGCCTGCAACAGATCCTTTCCCAGGAGACACATGGCTGAGTCCTCAGCTATTACAAATCTTCCCTGTATGCTCTTAATTCCAAATCCTCTGCTCCTATCCTGAAAATTTTTTGCCAACACTGTTGCCAATAAACTCACTTTCTATTCTTTCTTTTCACCTTCCATTCTTCTACCTTTTTCCTTTTTGCCCTGCCATCATATACAAATGTGGACACAATATTTTTTAACATTTATTCTTTTACTGTATTAGATTTCAGCTAGGTTCTTTTTACCTGCGGATGACAAAAACTGAGAATAAAGCATATGAGCCTCTATATATGCATTTGAACTTGAAACAACTCTAAACACCTTTGCTATTTCCCCAAGCTAACTCTCTGAGGGACTACAGATAATAGTTGTAAAATGTTAACATGTGAGTAGTATTTGGTAGAGCTGCTGGTTGCATAGCAGTGGAATTAGGCACTACTTGCAGGGACGTAGGGAACAGCCCTGCAGTTTGTGGCAGTGGCAGGGAAATGAGCAGGAGCAATCAAGGAGGAAATAAAGCAGCTGTGATTTGCAGGGGGGCAGATAGAAGCAAAAGCCAGCCGAGCGCCTAAACAGCCCCTCCTTATGTTGACCAATGATCATTTTGCCGTATTTTCTACCCATCCTGTTGCTGGGGAGGGAGGTGAGAGAGAGTAGCTTGATGGGCATCTGGCAGCCAGCCAAGGTTGACTCACCCCACCCCGGACCTTTCACTTCAGTCTAGTTGCTGCCTTACTAAATACAAAATGAATCCGCTAAGTGTGACTGAGTAGCAGAAAAGTGATGTCTTCATTCTGAAACGTGATATTCAAAGATGATATCTGATTGCATTTCTTACAATTTTCAGGGCTGCAACCCTAAAAAAGACCCCTCTACCTGAATGCTGCTTTTGAAACTCAATATCAACAGTAACAATCATCATAATTCCAGCCACATCCATCTGAACATGTCTCGCATTTCTGACCATTATCCTTAATCACTTGATGGAGAAATAATAATTACTCCAGTTTTAAATCTAAAAATGAAAAAATATACACCAATAATTCATGTGTTTTTAGGGAAGACCAAGACACTTTTGAGTCTCAGAGCAGGCTGACCAGTTGTGAGAGACCGGAGGACATTGCTGGCTCAAAACATTTTGGGTGCATGTGTGAGAGGAAGGAGCAGGTCGGGCCTTGCCTTTGGTGAGGCGATGCACTGCCCCGTACACCCCACTCTCCCTGGGCCTATATCCCAGCCCCCACAATGGCCGCCAATCACTGGCACACTGGAGGCAGTGCTCCACATCTCATCCCTGGAGCCTCAATCTAGCCCCAGAGTGGCCAGATGACCAGAAATCCCACCTGAGGGAAGGGCCCAGGAAAGCCAAAGGGTACTTAAACCAAAGTATGAGGTGAGCACAGGTCTTGGCCCTACCTCCTCTTGGAATTTCTATCAGCTGAACACTGCTGGAACCAGGAGTGGCAGCTATGTTTGTTCTTTTCTATATTTATTCTCTTTTTCTCTTTCTTCTAATTCCCTCTTCTTGGAGTTTTGACTAACTTAAAATCAAATAGGTTTGGAGTTTGCTAAGTTGAATGAGCTGAAGTTAATGCTTTGTGAAATGCTTTATGTTGATTGAATGTTGGTCTAAACTTTTACCAAAGTTCTCTGATTTTCTGAAGTTGCCAGTAAAGTTTTTTATTGTTGTTTAGACCTCTTGAGAATATCTTGATGGTATTTCTCCTGTGTGTCTAACTCTGAATACATGAAAAACCGTAAGCCCTTTAAAGAGGCTCGTCAAGAGCTTTTGGGGGTCTTACACCAGTTTTAATTCTTCTATTACTCCTTGATATAAGGCCCTTAGCAGGCGCTAATGGGGAGAGATTCTCCTCCTCCCACATAAGTTCTCAAAAAAATTTTCTTCAAGTATGCACATTTTATAGGGATCTACAACAAAAATAACTAACAACAGTTCCCTGAATGTCCTTCTGTAATCATACATTCCTCAGGCGTAAACAGTATTCACACACAAATATGAACATATTCCCTACTGCTGGAAAGATAGCCAAATTTCTTGGTCAAGAATTTAACCTAGGATTGATAACACACATAACTGTTGAATTAATGAAGTGAGTGTTGGAAATAAATACAAAATATGCACCTGCACCATAAAGGGAAATCTAAAAAAAGGGCTACAGAATTTTCTAAAAAGAAAATTGTCTGAACTCAAAGCAGTGCAAGCATGTAGTTTCTCAACACTGTAATGAGGGTTGAGAAGAAACTATTTCTAAGGGTATCAAAATCCAAGTTATTTATTATTTTATTGTTTCCATAGCAAAGAAGTCACCTCGCATTTCAGAAAAATTTCAGACCTGGCACAAGCAACAGTAACATCTAGATGTAAAGACTTGAGGAGAACGCTTACTGACAAAAACAGAAGCAAAATAACTGTTGCAGTAGGCTATTCTATGGCATGTAGTTGCTCTGCATCAATGGCCACTGTTGAAATCATCAGAAAAATCAAGTGGAAGGGTTGAGGGAAGCAGCAAGGGTCATTTTATAAAAAAATTCCAATATATTAAAAATCAATATATCAATATTTTAAAAAGTTTTTATTTTTACAAAGGTTTAGCCTTTTCTGTAACACCAGGATTTAGTGGCCTGCACGCCAAGGATCCGGGGACTCGGCTGCATAACTGACACAGACGGATGAGAAAGTGCTGTGAGAAACTCTAGAGAGAGGAAAAGGTGATGATGTAGGCACTGTTAATAGCTCAAGGAGTCAATAGGGAAAACACCAGCATAGTCTGTGTGTATGTATAGTACATACCTTTCTGGTCCGCATTTAAATTACCACATACTTCAAGAAAAAAACCACCTCATTTTCTGGATATTTTCATATACTTTCATTGTAATTTATAAACAACGCTAAAGCAGCTTACCACCTCTGTTGATGTTTCTGCGTGTTCAGAAGCAACGTGTTCCTGAAGAGATGTTTCTGTATAACCCATCTTTCCACAATAAGGACAAGTAAAGGACTGTGGCTGCTCTACAGAGAAAGCTTCTCCACCATAATACAAATCTAGAAAAATGTGAGATTTTAGGAATGGTTCATTTCAAGCAGGATAGCTCATTACTTTATTTATATAACTTCTTTATATATACACTTGTGTACATGTAATCACAGTCAATTTCATTAATTAATCAAAATAAACATTTTCCTTCTGCACAAAGTGTATATGCCAATACTATAAAGCTGTTCAATGACTCAACTTCCAAAAGAATAAACAGACTACATGATTTTTACACTAGCAAACAACATGACTCTTCCTGAATGTTAGTAAACTAAGTCTGATGGTGCTGGTGAACTATCACTTTTCTCCCCATCCTTGTTTTTACCATAGCTGAGCTTGTATTACAGATAAAATCACTGTAGATGCACTGTGCTCTCACAGCAAATCTACGTTAAATATTGTAATTTAAAATGACTCAGTGACACCAGCACTTCATATGTTGATATTGGTGCCATAGCTGAAACAGCGTTTAACAATGCGGGGAGCTAATCTCTAGCTAAATGAATCATCTTCTAATAGTAAAGCCTCAATCTATTCAGACCTCAGAAGTGGCATTTTAAAGCTTAACTTCATGTAAGCAGCTCACATTTTTGCAAAAGGTAGCTGGAGGGTTTTGATCTTGTACCCTTATAAGCACCCAAGATGAACTTAGACCATGGGAACTTAAACAGAAGTAACATAAGTTCTTAATATAATTTTCCTGGGAAATGGTATTACCTTATTTGCCTAGTTAACTCCTTGAAAAGGGCAGGAACAGTGAGAAAACCATATGCTTCCACATAATACAAATCATAAAGCATCCTCAACTTAGTATGTAGTCTGTGGCTGCCTGCCAGCAATTCTTTTTCAGAAACACCAAAACTGGGAAATCGGCTCTGAACTTCCTTGCTGTTCTGTCATATGCACATCCCTGTTCTTTAATAGACCTACTGCAATGCTTTCTGCCCTTTGCCGGGATAGCATACCAATGTTTGTGCCCATTCAGCATTTTAAAGTTTATGTCTAACAAGCATCTTTTCCCAGAATCACTCTAGGAACTGAAAAACAATACAATTGTCACCATTCAGACTTTCACCTTCCTCATTCAGAAGCATTAGATTGTGCATTGACTTACAGAAGAACTGATGCCTGGAAAGGCTGACCTGGAACAGAGACTAGACGGAGCAAAAGGAATAAAATAGGCATTTATTGAAAGGATACACCTTGGGCAGTGCATGAGCCTGGCCGGGGCTACACCCAAATCAAATCCAAGATGGATCCCGGTCACAAGTCTTTACACTTTCATAAGTTTTGGTTCATTTACATATTGGGGTCAGTTGTCCAACCACAGCCCCAGATTATGAAGTATCAGCCCCCTGGCTTGTCCCCTTCCCTTGCTGTTGTTTATGCTTTTTGGGTACGGGTTGTCCTTGATTATCTAGCTAGGAAGGGATTGTTTTGTCTAACTACCCTGTGAAGAGAACTTACTAACACCTAATATGAAGTTTCAGAGTTACACACTAAGCAGCAGAGAATCTGAAAAATATAAAAGCTAAAACCCAAGGCGTCAAGACAACTAGGCTCACTCATAAACACAAACACAGGTGAAGCTGAAAGTCACTAGTGATTCTTATTAATTTCCAGCAGGCTTACATGAGTCCCTATACTGGTCCAAGTCTCTCAAAATTCAAGGCCATGACTAAAACTCCTCCAGTAACCTCTCATTAGTATATATTTCACAGCATTTCAAGGCTGCTAAGCACTAAATCAATTGATCAGGTGTGGCAGGTAGGCCTTGGCTGGCCACCAAGTGCCCACCAAAGTGCTCTCTTCCCCTCCTCAACAGGACATGGGGAGGAAATAAGATGGAAAAACTCATGGGTTAAGATAAAGACACAGAGATTATTTACCAGTTATTGTCAGGGGCAAAACAGACTCTTACATGGGGAAAACTGATTTATTGCAAATAAAAATAGTGTAAGATAGCAAAGAACAAAGACAAAACTAAAACCACATTTCCCCTCCACCCTTCCCAGGCTCAATTTCACCCATGATTCTTGTACCTCCTTCCCCCACAAGAAGTACAGGCACATGGGGAATAAGGGGTTGCAGTCAGTTCAAAACACTTCATCTCTGCCGCTAATTCTTCCTCACACTCTTCCCCTGCTCCAGAGTGGGGGGTCCTTCACACAGGATTCAGTCCTTCACAAAACTGCTCCAACATGGGTCCTTTTCCACAGAGTACAGTCCTTCAGGAACAGACAGCTCTAGCATGGGTCACCCATTGGGCACAGATCCTGACAGAAAAACCTGCTCCTACATAGGCTATTTCTCCACAGGCTGCAGTTCCTGCCAGGAGCCTGTTCTGGTGCCTGGCCCTCCACGGGCTGCAGGGGAATATCTGCTCCAGAGCCTGGAGTAACTCATCCCCCTGCTTCTTCACTGACCTTGGTGTTTGCAGGGTTGTTCCTCTTGCATTTTTCTCACTCTTCCCTCACAGCTGCTGCACAATGCTTTTTACCCTTTCTTAAATATTTTATCACAGAGGCAGCACCAGCACTGCTGATTGGCTCAGCTTTGGCCAGTGGCAGGTCTGTCTTGGAGCCAGATGGAATTGGCTCTGACATGGGGGCAGCTTCTGGTGTCTTGTCACAGAAGCCACCTCTGCAGCCCCCCTGCCCACCCCCCCCAAAGATCCTGACAAGTATTCTTACAGACTTATACAATTGCACACTAATTTCACTAGAACTCCAAGCTATCGCTGACATCAGTCTATTTGGTTCATTACCCCATCACAACCCAGAACTTGAACAAGGTTTCAAGCACAGATTACCACAGAATCACAGAATGGTTTGGGTTGGAAGGGACCTTAAAGGTCATCTAGTTCCAACCCCCCTGCCATGGACAGAGATGTCAGTCACTAGATCAGATTACTCAGGGCCCCATCCAACCTGGCCTTGAACACTTCCAGGGATGGGGCATCCACAGCCTCTCTGGGCAACCTATTCCAGTGCCTCACCACCCTCTGAGTAAAGAATTTCTTCCTAACATCTAATCTAAACCTGCCCTCAGTCAGTTTAAAATTGTTCCCCCTTGTCCTATCACTATCTATCCATGTAAAAAGTTGCACTCTCTCTCTTTTTTAGAAGCCCCCTTCAAGTACTGGAAGGCCTCAATGAGGTCTCCCCTGAGCCTTCTCATCTCCATACTGAACAATCCCAGCACTTTCAGCCTGTCTTCATAGGACAGGTGCTCCAGCCTCAAGATCATCTTCGTGGCCTCCTCTGGAACCGCTCTAACAGGTCCATGTCTTTCTTGTCCTGAGGACCCCAGACCTGGACACAGTACTCCAGGTGGGGTCTCATGAGGGCAGAGTAGAGAGGGAGAATCCCCTCACTCGACCTACTGGCCACACCTCTCTTGATGCAGCCCAGGATGTTGTTGGCCTTCTGGGCTATGAGTGCACACTGCTGGCTCATGTCCAGGTCTCCCTGGATGGCATCCCATCCTTCTGTTGTGTCAGCTGCACTGCTCAGCTTTGTGTCATCAGCAAACTTGCTGAGGGTGCGCTCGATCTCACTGTCATTGATGAAGATATTGAAGAGCCGTGGTCCCAAGACAGAGCCCTGAGGGACGCTACTTGTCACCAGCCTCTACCTGGACATAGTTCAATTGACCACAACTCTCTGGCTGCATCCATCCAGCCAATTTCTTTTCCACCAAGTAGTTCACCCTTCAATTTCCTGTCTCTACAATTGCGACATAAAGATGTCATATTGGACTGTGTCAAATGCCTTACAGAATTCTAGGTTGATGGCAGAGCTTGTTCTTCCCTTGTTGACCATTGTAGTCACTCAGTCGTAGCAGGTCACCAGATTGGTCAGGTACGATTTGCCCTTAGTGAAGCCATGCTGGCTGTCTTGGATCCCCTCCTTGCCTTGCATATACCTTAACGTTGCTTCCATGAGGACCTGCTCCATGATCTTTCCAGGCACACCCAGAGGTGAGACTCACTGGTCTACAGTTCCCTGGATCTTCCTTTCTCCCTTCCTTAAAAATAGAAGTGATGGTTCAATTTTTCTGGTCACCAGGGACTGCCTGACTGCTATGACTTTTCAAAAATAATGGAGAGTGTCTTGGCAAGAACATCAGTCATTTCCCTCATGACCCTGTGATGCATCTCATCAGGCCCCATGAACTTGTGGCTTTTCAGCTTCATCAAGCAGTCTCAAACCTGCTCTTTGCTTACGGTGGGAAGGCGTTTGCTACTTTAACCCCCACCTAGAGGTTCAGGGACTTGAGAGACAGGAGAAACTTGACAGCCAATGAAGATTGAGGTGAAGAACTATCAATTGCAACCAGTTCTCTCAGTGTTGCTGCTAATTAAGAATTAACTATTGGACGGCCGTAGTAACACACAGCAACACGGTCTGCTCTCAAGACAAGAAAGAGAGACAAGTTTATTGTAACACTACCTTGCTTAAGTACACTCACTCGCTACCCCAAAAACAGAATACAGCCCATTGGTCAGAGCAAGCAGCACCTCGTGCACAGATGTTTTCATTATAAACAACAGTTCTCAAAATACACACTCTGTAAACAGTAGCAGGTGCCTTTGTTTGTTCCTGGGAAAACCCCTGCCCCCAGGCCAGCCCTTGGGAAAGCCTCGTGTTCTCACGAAGCTTTCCCACGGGCTACTGAAGCCTTCCACACTCCCTTCTCATTTATTGGGAGTGGGGGGGTGGTGTGTACACTCTCCTTAGCCTTTGTTTTCTGACCTATGTACTTTTAGAATCCCTTCTTGTTGTTCTTCACCTTTGTCCTGGTTTGAAGGACAGGTATCTGCCAAGGAAGGCGAGAACCTCCCTTGGAATGGAAAATGTGACCCTCTTCTCTCCAAATTATTATAACTTTGGAATTATGGGGCTTTCAGGCAAAGATATGGGAAAAGGAATAACAGTTCTTTACCAGAATATATATCTATGACAAGGCAAACAACAACAGCAGGAACAACAAACAAAACCAGAAACCTAACAACAGCCTTCTCTCGGCTGTCAAGCACTTTCCCTTTCAATGTAGTTATGGTCACAGCTGGCAGGGGCGCTGGCAGGCTCCTAGCCAGGAAGGACAGGTGTGATGATTCTCCCGAGGCTGCTGGGGGCGCTGTGGGACGAGCTCAGCCACCTCTCTGCATGTGGATAATGGCGGGCAAGCCAGTGGAAGAGATAGAAAAGGGGCTTTCTTTACAAATCCACAGGGGCAGCCGATCCCGGTGTCCCCCCAAATGGCAGAATGGACTATTGTAGGAACTCCAGAGCGGTGGCTGGAATGGCAGAGGAGAGCAGACCTCGGGGTGGCAAACAAAATGTAGTAGAGATTCCGCAGCCGTAGCAGGAACTGCAGGGAGGTCGGGGAGACATGTGGTATAGGGTTAGAGTGTAGTGAAAATCCTGAAGCAGCAGCAGAAGACAGTGGGGCTGGTCAGCGGCAGCCGGGGTCCTGCAAGCAGCCGGGAGAGGCTCCCTCAGAGGGAGGAGGGTCTCGGAGTCCCGGGTTTTCCCCTGGGACACACGAGTATCAGATGGTGAGGGTCCTTTCAAGTGAGATCAGTTGTTCAATAAGGTCCCAGTTCAACAGCCGCTCTTAGGAGGAAAGCCTCACTCAGGGTAGAAGCAATAAAAAACGGAATTCCACGGTGGCAGTGAATTCTTCTCACAGCAACCGCAGACTGGTCGTCTCCCCCTCCGATCCGAGAGCAAGAGAGAGAGAAGCCAAGTCTAGCCCCTTGCCCCCCAGCCAAAATCTCATAGTATCTCTGCCCTTCCCAAGAGAAAGCCCCTCAGCTATGAGAGTGCAGCCAGTTGTACCCCCTCCCCCTCGTCCTTGACTACATCTGTCTCTTTTAAGTACTGAGGCGGCTTGGACTCCTTCATAGGCTGCCAGGATTCCCTTCTCTGTTGGGGTGTAGTTGGCTTCAGACACTCTGTAACTCGGGCTCCAGAATCCAAGTGGTCGACCCCGAGTCTCACCAGACACCTTCTGCCAAAGGCTCCAGGAAAGACCATTGCTCCTGGCTGCAGAGTAGAGCACATTGTTCACCTCTGTTCACCTCTGGTCCTATCCTGACAGGGCCAAGGGCTATCACATGAGCAATCTCCTGTTTGATCTCGGCAAAGACTTGCTGCTGTTCAGAACCCCAGTGGAAATTGTTCTTGTGGGTAACCAGTGCTCACAATCTGGCTGTAATCGGTCGGGAATGTGCATCCTCCAGAAACCTATGGCACCTAGGAATGCTTGTGTTTCCTTCTTGCCTGGTTGGTGGAAACATCGCTGTGATCTTACTGATGACCTCTCTGGGTATCTGACGCCATCCATCTTGCCACTTCATTCCTGGGAACTAGATCTCTAAAGCAGGTCCCTTGACTTTGCTCTTCTTGATGGCGAAACTGGCTTCCAGGAGAATCTGGATGATTTTCTCTCCTTTCTCAAATACTTCTGTTGCTGTGTACCCCCACACAATGATGTCATCGATGTACTGCGGATGTTCTGGAGCCTCACCCTTTTCCAGTGCAGTCTGGATCAGTCCATGGCAGATGGTGGGGCTGTTTCCACCCCTGGGGCAGTCGGTTCCAGGTGTACTGCACAGCCCTCCATGTGAAGGCAAACTCTGGTCTGCACTCTGCTGCTAGAGGGATGGAAAAAATGCATTTGTAATGTTAGTAGTGGCATACCACTTCGCTACCTTGGACTCCAGGTTGTACTGGAGTTCCAACATGTCTGGCATGGCAGTGCTCATCAGTGGAGTGTCTTCATTCAAGGCATGATAGTCCAGAGTCATTCTCCTTTTCCCTTCAGATTTGTGCACAGGCCAGATGGGGTTGTTGAAGGGTGAGTGGGCCTTGCTGACCACCCCTTGGTTCTCCAGCTCACAGATCATCTTGTGGATGGGAATCACAGCATCTCGAGTTGTCCGATACTGCCAATGGTGCACTGTCAAAGTGGCAATTGGAACTCGTTGTTCCTCCACCCTCAGGAGTCCAACTGCAGGAGGATTTTCTGATAGTCCAGGCAAGTTGTTCAATTGCCTAATGCCCTCTGTCTCCACAGCAGCTATTCCGAAAGCCCACGTGAGTCCCTTTGGGTCTTTGAAATACCTGCTCTGGAGGAAATCTATGCCCAGAATACACGAGACCTCTGGGCCAGTCACAATAGGGTGTTTCTTCCACTCTTCCAGTAAGGCTCACCTCAACTTCCAGCAGGGTCAACTACTGCGATTCCCCTGTCACCCCAGCAATAGAAACAGGTTCTGCTGCTACATCCTGATGGGATTAATGCACACTGTGCACCAGTGTCATCCAAGGCTTTGTATTTTTGTGTTTCTGGTGTGCCAGGCCATCGTATACACTGTCCAAAAGACACGATTCTCCTGTGCCTCTACCTGCCTAGAGGCAGGGCCCCTCTAGCCCTGGTTATCATTCCCTCCCTGGGCATACATTCTCGAGGATTTTTTAAAGGGATTGGACATGTCATCCTCCCTTCCGTTGTGTTTGGCAGCTTGGCTATGACAAAGTGGAGCTACTTTCCTTCTGGTGGAACTCCCTGTCTCAGTATTGTCCTCCTTCAGTTCACACACCTGTGCTGCCAGGGCAGAAGTGGATTTTCCATCCCACCTTTTCATATTTTCCCCATGGTCACACAGGAAGTATCACAGGTCAGGTCATGGGGGTGTACCCTCTCTCCCTAGCTGAGGGACATCTGCTTCTGATAACAGGGCCTCTGGTCTGTACTGACGAGATTTGGAGTAGGTAGTCTTTAATCTCCTTCCTGAGTTTCTGATGAGTCTCTTCAATCCTGTCTTCCAGTTTTTGTATGCGCTCTGACGGACTTGTTTCCACAGCTGAGATTCTTGCATGAGTTGGGCCATGCACAGTGTCTGCATATGCCCGGAGCCTCCTCACCATTGTATTCACTGTCTCGTCCCCCTCATTCCACTTCATCATTGCTGAAGCAGGGGCATATTCTTGTTGCCCAAGTTGTGCAAATTTTAGCCACATCACTGGTATACATTTTACCATGTCTGGGCTCCTAATTGATTGTCTACGAAAATTATCTCTATCACCACCAGTTCTCTCATATTATGTGATGTCATTGGCTGGAGACAGAAACATGACAGAACTCTCTGAGGGTCATCAACAAACAGCATGTTTTATAGTTCAGAACCTTCTTATGTAGGGGGTTCAAATTTCCCAGGCTTAGACACCTGATTGGTCAGGGTCTCAACACCACCCAGGTCCTCTGCCATTGATGTGTCTGCATTTAGGATGGAATGGGATTAGCAGGTGGTCCCCTGTTTAGGTTTGAATCCAACCTATCTTTACCATACCCGGGGACTTGTTTTTCTTCTAGGCTAGTCGAGTTTGGGGGTCCGATATGGCCAAATTTATTTGGCAGCTACAGGCTAGCTGCAATCATGACACCCTCAAGCACTGAATCCTTTGTTCCATGGTCTTCCAAAAGCTTTGCTGTAGCCGGAGATCTTCTTGGCACAGGTATCTTTCCTTCGTGCTTCTCAAGAGCCATGTTCAGAGACTGAGAACTTCAGGCCCCCTTGTCATCCCTTGGTCAATACCCACACTATGTGACAGAGATCCCAAATGTCTTGCTTCAGTGCCATCCAGAATTATACCATCGCCTGTGGCATCCCAGATTCAGACCAACCAACTTAATATAGATTGATCGTGCTGTCAGGTGTAATCTTTTCTTAGGCTGCGAAGTTTTTCTATGGACAGAGACTCAATGATTTCTGGTTTGGATTCTTCTGCTGGCTGTGAGGATCCTGGCTCCCCATTATCATCCACTGGGTGAATGGATTTGGTTTTTTGTTTCCTTCTCGGGACAGGGGCAATTGTTATTGGCTTAGGCTCCTCGCCTGGTGTAGCTGCAGCCTGAGTGACTGGGGTGTCTGCTGATTCATCTTCCTGCCCCTCTGACTGTATCTGCTGCTCTACAGTATCTAGCAGTGTGCGGTAAGCATTAGTCAGGGCTCAGCACATTGCAGTGGGCTTTTTCTTCTCATGAGTTGTCAATGCAATTTTCTTTCAGATATTTCCCCACTTCAGCTGGATTCTGAATTTGTTCAGGGGGGAAGTTCCAAGCTGTCAGGTCAGAGAATTCCTTCAGGGATTAGCCTATGTCCTCCCACACCCCACGCCACTCAGAATTTTCTATGACTAGGGCAGATGTCTGGACAGCCTCTCTGGAAATCTCAGCCCTGATTCTAGACAAGCTGCAGAACATATTGAGGAAACCTACCAGATAAAACACCAAAAAGGTGATATCTTGACCATCCAGGGGAAACTGAACATTCTCAAAAGGTGACATGCCAGATCTGAAGGGGAAGAAGGAAATGAAGGTCTAGCAAACATCATCCCCTACTTTTCCCCTAACAGACTGGGTGTAATTACTAATAAATCCCCAAAGAAAGCTACCAAGACCAGGATGGAAAAACAACAGAGCATATGCATCCTCAATAGCTCCCAGTACCTCTGCTAAACTTCCATAAATTATTAGCACTGAGTACATCAATATGGCAATCCTGATTTGTGTCCCTGATTTGTAAAAGGCATGTGCCGGGGACAAAATTGCCCCTATATATAGATAGATAAAGATGCCTAGGTGCCAGATGATGCCTGTGAGAGGCTACTTGGGACAGAGGCTAGACAGAGTTAAAGAAATAAAATAGGTATTTATTTAAAGGCCTTCAAAGGATACACCTTGGGGAGTACAAGAGCTCAGCTGTGGCTACACCCAAGATGGACCCAAGATGGACTCAAAATGGATGATCAGTCACAAGTTTTCACACTTTTATAAGTTTTGGTCCATTTACATATTGGGGTTAATTGTCCAGTTACAGCTTCAGGTTATGAAGTCCCATCTTCCTAGATTGTTTCGCCATTGTTTACACTTTTGGGCCTGAAGCTACAATTATGTCCTCGGTTCTCAGGCTGGAAAAGGATTGTTTTGTCAAACTAAACTGTGAAGAGAACTTGCTAACACTTTATATGAAGTTCAGTCACACACTAAGGCAGTACAGAATCTGAAAAATATGAAAGCTAAAACTTAAGGCATCACAGAGAGCCATTATTAAAGCAAGCAGCATGGTGACCACTGATTGCTTTACCCCAATACAAATTGTTTCAAGCAAGAATATAACTGGTTTTTTTCACTTTCTCTTGCCCTTCAAGTTGGACACCAAATTTTGTCTCTGTTTAGAGACAAGTTTAGGAGAAAACACTCTGGAATGAGTATTTCCTCTAAAGAAAAGGATTTCACCAATCCCTTTTTGCCAATGAGAAAATGAATACTAGCGGATGAAAGTGAAAAAACCCACAACTGTTTATTGACAAAGTGCTTGCACAGCACAGGAAAAAAATGAATAAATGCTAAATGCTAGGTATTGAATTGTCAGAACCTTACCCCCCCCCCCCCCCCACACACTCACAGCAGAACAAAAGAACCAAAATGCCGGGGAAAGAAACAAAACAACTGGTTACATGGCAGGGAGGAACAAAATGGTGCTCTGCTTCTGTCCCAGGGAAGAAAAAAACAAAGGTTTGTGCAACACCTCGAAACAAACAGATGGGAGCTTGGTGAATCTCTGATGTTGGTCTCCACAGCAGATGAAGCTGGTGGATTTAGGGTACTTTCTTTCATTGGGTTGGCTTTTTCCGAGGTCTGGCTGAGATGGGGTGTCTCTGTGGCTCCCCCACCAGTCCCAGCCAATTGGCTTCTGTCGATTGTCTGATCTCAGACCAAAACCAAGCCAAACAGTTCAAGGAAAAAAACCCCCAAAAGCTGCCAAAGGATTGCTGTTGAAGCCTTCAAGGCCAGGGAGAAAGAAAAAAAACCAAAACAACCTGCCTGAGGTAACAAGAAACCAAGCTAGCTAAGCAACAAAGTAACACCGGTCCACACCACACCCAGCACGCCCAGGAGTGAGGCTTTCAAGAAAGCCCGCGCCAGAGCCCCAAGGCTCCCCTGCCTCCCCTGGACCCACCTTAAAGCTACAGCAACCATTTCTGGGCATAGAGCAGACAATTAGGGAATAGAGTATCATCATAAAATCACCCCAAGACATCCATCCTTCCCTGAAACTGGAAAAATAGAGAAAACTACTTGTGCTCCTGATCCTTCAACCAGTTGTCGCAAAGCTTTGAAGTCTCTTTTGAATATCCTTGGACTACTTATTACAACTTAATCTCTGCCTACATGAAAAAGCAATAATGGATAATAATCTGAGGGCTGTACCAGGGTAGGAAGTTTCCTTACCATGTCTTTAAGATGGGCCCTGGGAAGGCAGCATACTTTCCTTATGAAATTAGAGTTTCTGTTCCCCTCAGAAGAGAGTCTCTTCTGACAAGAACTCATCTTTTTTTTCTTTATGGAAGTGATTTTGACACAGTTCATAGGGTGACTTAACCTTGGTGACATCTCTAACCTGGAAAACTACTGTCCTCATCATTGTTCTGTTCTACCTTTTGGTCCTCCTATTGTTTGGTGAGGTAGTCATGGAGAAGACATGCCTGCTGTGTCAGGCAGGAACTTGTTGCAATTCCCCATATCCCTTAAAACACTGCATTCTGACAGGTGGAGAGAGGATAGGGAATTCTCTGTATCATATGTCCTGTCTTTCTGATAGGCTTGTCCCAGAGAAGGTAGGGTACAATTACAGTAGTCTATGTCTCAGACTCCTGCTCTTCAACCTACTCACCTCCTGTTGGAGCTCTGCTACTAAACTGAGGAGTTCCTCTATCTTGGTGCATCTCCTACAGGTCTTCTCGCTACTGTTGTCTGGCATTAAGAGTAGGGCACATCCTGTAGCCTGACACTTGGGTAACAGTATGTTCCCATCAGAGCTGTGTCAGTCAAGGCAGGTGCAGTGTTTAGAGAAGCTGTGGCCTTCGGACAGGTAGATACCATTGCTCCCTAGTCAGGCCAGTGGTGTTACAGCACCATTCCATGCAAACTGCCATACCATGTCCTGTTTACCTGCCCTAATCACTAGGGCTCCCTAGAAGCTTTTTATGTGTGTGTGGGCTTGGCTTCCCCTAGTCCTGCTTGGGTTTTGTCAGCTGCTGTCGGACAAGGTGTGAGCTCCTAGTGCCTCTTTCCTCTCCCCTGAGGTTTTCCCTCCCCATTTCAGGACCCTCCCAGTGCACGTGGGCAAGACCATTCAGCTGCAGATTGTGCTGTCACTGGAGATGCTTGTCTTGGTGACCATAGATCATGTATTTTAATTTGATTGTGAAGAGATGAGTTACTACTCTCTGCTTTGCAGCTGTTACTTATTCTAATTAAAATCTGTTATCTTTCTTGTGTATATATTGAGTAGAAAGTAATTGTGGCTTAATGTCTTCAAGAGTGCTTCTTTATTTACAATGGATATGTTCTCTTTAACTGTTATATATTTATATTAAAATGTTGTTCCTGTTTTGTCTAGTAATTAAATGGAAGTCAATATTTCCATGCTTTTCTTGTGAAATACTGAAACAGGATAGACCCAGTCTTGGATAAGACTGACAAAGGAAGCAAGTTATTGAAAATTTTATCTCAGACTAATGTCCTTGAAATGCTATTCCTGAGGTCTTTTCATAACCCTGAAGTCTTGTGTATCCTGTGTAAGCCAAATGTGAAATTTCCAATGTTATTTTTACCTGCTCCTAATATTATTGTGGAGTCAAATGGAAGTCTTCACTGTTCAAAGAGAAAGCAAGTTGTTATTTCTGCTTATGTAAGGCTGCTCATTTTTAAATTTTGGCTATTCAGGTTATCTTATTGGATTTCACACCTTAGTCTTGTTTGTAATTTTGAAAATTAATCCCAGTGTGAGGTGATATTTGAACCCTAATATTGTTTAGCATTAGTCTCCTTTTCTGGACATCAGATCAGATGTTCTTAGTCTGATAAATACTTAGCTCCTCATTTCTGTTTATTTTTATTAGAGATTAACCAAATGTTATAGCATAAAAATAAATTATATTTGATTGAGAAGATGAGAATAAATATTGGACTATATATATATATTTAATATGCTAATATCAGGCATGTTGCATATAAAATGCTTGTATGATAACTTCTCTGAAATTTTCAGCCATGGGAGAGGTGAAAGTGTATGATATACCAGAATAGTGAGTCCAATGTGTTTAAGCAAAACAACCTTTTCCTTTTCTCTTTAAGTCATGGGACTTTTAAGCATCTCTTGATTGATCCATAAATTCAAAATGCTTACCTGTAGAAATTGAGTAATATTACTGTGAAGAGAATACTGTTGAAAATGCCTTTAGGAGTGAGGTTTGATCATTTAAAGTTGTGATGAGCCAAAAATCTTTAGGCTTTTAGCTTAATGCTACCCTTTAGCAGAATACTGTTGCATTAAAAAGCAAGTATGTTTTATCCACAAGTATCTTGGTTTAAAGACAATTTAATGGGGATGCTCTAAAATTGGTTACCTCCCCTTAGTTTTAACCAATCCCTTTCCACCAATGAGGAGAAATGCATATGAGTAGATATTAGTGAAAAAACAACAATTTACTAACAAGCAAAACAGCAACAGGCAAAAAAACCCCCAAAAACAGTGAATAATCACTAGATACAAAATTGCTAAATCTCACAGACTCCCCAGGAACAAAGTGATGCTCGAAAGATAGGCTTGAAATAAAACCCCATAGACCGGTATCTATAGAGCAGGTATTTGTTTATTGCAGTTCTGGAGATGAGGGGGATATCTCCTCCTAACTCATCCACCTTTGTCAAGTGCTGTGGTATATTTATACAGTAAATATTGCTTAGTGTTACTATGTCATTATAACATCATCATATACGCACCGGAACTCATTTACATAGCATGATCTCATGATTATAAATAGTTCTTTTGCCCTGTGCTTGTACCTCCCCAATTTGGGGATCATCGGGGGTCTTAGATGAAGGCTTCCAAAGTCTTCTTTGCATCTGAACTTTTCAACTTTGTCTTCGGAGCATGCGCAGTTGCGGTGTTCCTTGGTCTGTCTGGTCTTAACCAGCCTAAATTCTTTATTTTGTGGCTAATTGGCTTTACATTTGCCAATTTCTCATTAGCACTATACTTATCTATCTCTGAAACTATCCACCTGGTGAGGTTTTTTACTTTTTTTTTTTTGTCTATTCAGCATTAAGCAACTAGTTAACCATCTACTAGCCATTACATTGTATAAAAAGTTATTTATATGAGGTTATATAAGTATAAAAAGTTATGATTCACGTTATAGAAGTATAGAATGTTATGACTCAGGTTATATTGATATCAGGTTATATAGATATATATCAGGTTATATTGGCATCTTATAACTCAAGCTATATAAGCACCTTGTAACTTTGACCTAAGTTATATAGGCATCAAGTCCCACCTTTCTTTACTCCTTTGTGAATTCTTTCACAAGTTATATTGTGGTCTCTGCATGCATTCTCCGAAAATATGTTCCTCTTTTCATTCTATGCCTCAACTGGTTACTTTTCCAGTCATCATAAGAAGTTGTAGCCTATTTACAACACCACAGAAAACATTGACTGAATACACAGGTACAGAGAATGACTATTCCTAAAAACAAAATTCCTATGAATAACTGTTTTAGCCAATTGAAATTTGGGAGTCAAGACGTAAGTGTTTCTCCCCTGTGGGCTGTCCAAGAAGTGTCATCGTTTGTTACTTCATGAAGTACCCTTGCATGTTGTCAGACTGTATGTATATCTGTTGCAATTTGCCCTGATTGATCTACATACATACAACAACTAGCATTCACTAGTGTACAAACTCCTCCCATTTGTCCTGTAATCATATCCAATATAATTCAATTTTGAAGTACTACTTCTTTTAGGGAATTGACTTCTGCTTGCAACCGTCCAATAGCATCTGTTGTTGTATTTGAAATTATTTCCATTTCTGCTGAGATGTTCACTATTGCCATTTCTAACTGTGATATTAGTGGAAATAATAAATCTCTGACGAAGTTATGAAAACCTGTGTTATGTCTAATTAGAGGGTTGGATGGTACACTTTGACTTAATCGATTTTTCCAAACTTTTCTCTAAATTCCCCTAACAATCCCTGTAATTGAACTAGTGTGATTTATCATCTGTATGTGTGGGACAAGATATGCCATGGTACATTGTCCTGTCCAATTTCCAGGCAATTGTTTATGGGCTATTCCATTTCCGCATAACTACCAATAACCATCTGGCAAATCACAACTCACTGTAATTCTTATTTAAGGGGTTGTTGGTATGTCTGGCCTACAAATAGTTATGCCATTGTTGTGAGGGGACAAGTAAAGTTATGTTGAACCAGACCCATGGTAGGGGAACAATTTTGGTCCAATTGCTAGTGTTGTTAAAATAACCAAGATTGGGTCCTGCAAAATTTGATTCTATATAAGTAACAGATTGATTGACAAGCATTAACTGAAAAGGAGGTGTTCCCGTAGGGTAGCCTGGCCATTCACATTGGTGTCTATGCTCATGCAGGGAATACAGGCTTAATTTAGTCCAATTACTAGAGGGTACTCCCAACAACGGTGAGCGTAACTGTTGTACTTCTCCACACAACCAACAATTCTTTATTCTATTATGGTTAGCTATGGATTCAAGCAAAGCTACATAATTATTATCATTGAAAGTTATAGTAACTTGCCACAAAGTAACAAAGCATAACAATGTATTTATAGTTTACGGCTGATTTTCAGTTTCAGTCCATCAGTATCTACAGCCGTTGCAGTCCATCATTTAACAGGAGATTTCTTGACTTGGGTATAATGAATCCAGGTAGGTCTCTCTTTTACACAAACTGCAGTGAAAGTTATCTGAAGAACTTGAAAAGGTCTGTCCCACTTCTCCTGTAGAGGATCACCTGAAAAATTCTTAACATATATCCAGTCACCAGGATCAATTGCATACAATTTATGATCTGTCTGCTTAGGATGATTTTCAAACATTGCATTAAATTTCTGATGCAATTGTTTGTTTATTGCCTTCAAATATTCCCAGATATATTGATTGCCTACTTGATCCAAATTTCCATCATGAGTAGCATTTAGTCCATACAGTCTACCATAAAGAATTTTGAATGGGCTAACCTTTTCTTTTGATCGAGGAGTCGCACAAGGGCGATAGGTAGAGCTTGGTACCAATACAAATTGGTTTCCTGGCAAATTATTGCTATTTGCTATTTGCTGTTTAATCATATGGTTCATTTTCTCTACTTGACCACTTGCTTGTGGCCTGTAGGGGATATGAAGCTGCCACTGAATACCTAACACTTTGATGATTGCTTGCACAATTTGTGCACAAAAATGTGTTCCCCTATCAGAGGAAATTTCCCTGGGTACTCCGAACCCAGGGATGATTTCATTTAGCAATGCTTTTACTACTTCTTGAGCTTTGTTTGTTCTACAAGGGAATGCCTCTGGCCACCCAGAAAAGGTGTCAGTTAACACCAATAGATATCTGAAACTCCCCTTTCTTGTGAGTTCAGAAAAATCTATTTGCCATACTTCCCCTGGAAAACTTCCTCTGTCAATCACTCCTTGTTCTAGCCTAACTTGTATTTGGATTGTTGTTTAAGAAAATGTCACATTGTGATGTTACTTCCTTAATGACTTCTAACAAATGTGGGCCTGCAACTCGTGCTCTGAGATATTGGTAGAGGGGGTCTATTCTCCAATAAGATTTATCATGTTCAGATTTCACATAGTGTTTCAAAGCTCTTTCAGGTATTACTAATTGACCTGTTTCTAAATGTCCCCATCCATTCTCTAGAAGTTTCCCTTTATTATCTTCTATCCATTTGTAATCTGATGGCTGATAACTTACTGGTTGCCCAGTATCTACTTCAGTGGGTATCAATGCAGTCACTACTGGCTCTTTTCTTTCAGCGGGCAGCCTAGCTTCATATTCTGCCAATCTGTTGCCTTCAAGGAGAGTGTTACCTCTAGAGTGTCCCTGGCAATGCATAATTGCCACCTGTGATGGGAATTTCACTGCTTCAAGGAGTCTGAGGACATTGGTTGCATATTTGACAACTTTCTTCTGAGCTCTTAAGAGTCCTCTTTGTCTCCAAATTGCGCCATGAGCATGGACAATCTCATAAGCATATTTGGAGTCTGTCCAAATATTGATGATTTTTCCCTTGGCTAGCTGCAATGATCAGGTTAGAGCTATCAGCTCCGCCTTTTGTGCTGAAGTTCCTTCAGGTAATGAATTTGACTCAATTACCTTAGAGACAGTGGTCACAGCATACCCAGTCATCCATGTCCCTTGTTTCATGAAACTGCTAAACCAGTTGTCAGCATCTGGGAACGGTTCTTCTTTCAGGTCTAGGTGGCTGGAGTACAAAGCCTCGATGGTTTCCAGGAAATCCTGTACCAGTGGTTCAGATTCAGATTTTCCTTGCAGAAAGGAAGCAGGGTTAACAATGTTAGTTACTCGAATGTCAGTGTCATCAGATTTGGCCAGAACCGCTTGATATTTCAGAAATCTTGAAGGAGACAACCAGTGATTTCTTTTCTGCTCTAGGACAGCCAACACTGTGTGTGACACTAGAACAGTCATCTTTTGTCCTAGTGTGAATTTTCTTGCTTCCTCAATGTTCATTATAACTGCTACAACTTCTCTAAGGCAGGCCGGCCACCCCTTGCTCACAGTGTCCAGTTGCTTGGAGAAATATGCTACTGCTTTTATAGGGGCCCAATCGCTGTGCTTAGACTCCTAGAGCTATCCCTTGCCTCTCGTGTGAAAACAGCCAAAAAGGCTTACTCACGTCAGGAAGTCCGAGGGTTGGGGCTCTCATAAGTTCATGCTTCAATTCTTTGAAGGCCTTGTCAGCTTCAGGAGTCCATACCACAGCATTTTGAGACACCTTTACCAGTTCATATGAAGGTCTTACAATTAGTCCATAGCTATATATCCACAACCGGCACCAACCTGTCATTCCAAGAAAAGCGCGAAGTTCTCTTACAGTTCATGGCTTAGGTGTTTGGCAGATTGCTTCCTTCTGTGCAGTTCTCAGAGATCGTTGTCCTCCAGAGATCTCGTATCCAAGGTAGGTCACCTGTTGTTGCATCAGTTGAGCTTTCTGTTGAGAAACTTGATAGCAATTTAATCCCAAAAAGTTCAACAAGCTCACTGTCCACTCAAGGCACTCTTTAGCAGTTTTTTGTAGCAACTAACAAGTCATCTACATATTGCAGAAGCGTATCTTCCCCAGGTGGAGATTGCCATAGCTCTAATTTTTTAGCCAATTGATTTCCAAGAAGCATAGGACTGTTTTTGAACCCTCAAGGTAACACTGTCCAGGTAGATTGGCTTTTCCTTCCTGTACTAGGATTTTCCCATTCAAATGCAAAAATCATCTGACTCTTCTGCAAGAGGTAAGCAGAAGAAGGCATCTTTGAGATCTATGACTGAAAATCAGATTAAATCCTTCCGTAATTTTGTTAGCAGCATGTAAGGATTAGCTACTACTGGATGGATACTTTTAGTAATTCCATTAACTGCTCGCAGATCTTGTACTTATCTGTAGGTTCCATTAGATTTCTTTACTGGCAATATGGGGGTATTAAATTGTCTTTCAATAGTCTTGATGGTAAAAACTTATTAATTATGGGCTCTACTCCTTTTCTATTTTCCAATCTTAGGTGATATTGTTTCTTAGCTACTTGTCTGGCTCCTGTTTGTAATTCAGTTTTAATAGGGTCAGATAATTTTAATCTTCCCGGAATATCAGTATCCTATAGCCCTGGATACACCTGATTTAATATTGTTTCAAATAGGTGTCATTATTTCCTGTCTCTGACTCAATTGTTAGTCTTAATGCTAAAACTAATTTGTCTTCTGGCACTTTAAATTTTATTTCTCCTTCTTTAAATTCAATTGTTACTTCCAAATTTTCGAGTAAATCCCTGCCTAACAAAGATTTAGGTGAATTAGGTAAATAGAGGAATCGATGTATTCCCATCCTTTTCCCAATTTTGTATTCAAGTGGTTTTAAAAAGAAACTATTTTCTGGTTGGCCCATGGCTCCCTTGACTCTAATGTATTTTTCACTTTTAGATACCAAAGCTTGATTCAAAACTGAAAATGTGGCTCCAGTATCTATTAAAAATTCAATTTCTTTATCATTCCCTAGTTGCATTTTAGCCAGCGGGCCCACTAGGGTCGGATCTGCCAGTCCTCGTCACTCACTGTTACCTATGGCTGCAGTGACAGCCTCTTGCACTTGATTTGCCAAGTCAGGGCACTGGCGCTTCCAGTGACTTTCTCTTTTACAAAATGCACACTTATTCCATCACAATCTGGGTTGTGATTGATTTGAGCTCCCTCTGCTGCTTCCACTTCTGCTCTGTTTTTGACCAGGCCCACTATTCTGGTGCTGATCCAGCACAGCCACTATAGCCGTGGTCAGCCTTTAATGTTTTTGCTTGTCCCTGTTATTATATACTCTCCAAGCTTTTCCCATTAATGCTTCCAGGTCCCTGCTTGCAAGGTCAATATCACACCAATCAGTGTCCTGGTTATTTACAACCAACTCGAACCTTTTTGCAACTTTCCTAGGATCCTCTCTGTAATTTCTAACTTCTTCTCTCCAGCTATTCAGATAACTAATGGAAAAGAGAACCTTCACTCGGATTGCTTCTCCCTTGAGACCTATTACTTCCCTCAGAGGGGCTATCAGAGGCAAATCCTTTTTTGTTTTACTCCTCATTCGTGCTGTTATTGAAGTCCCTGGACTCGTTCCCTCCCCAGGTTCATCCATCTTATCCTCACTACTGCTTGAGCTTGATGGGAGGGGGAGCGGTTGAAGGAGAGTGTGCAGCTGGCCTTGGATAGTTGTCTTGGGGTGACTGTATGATGCCTATATCCCCAAATCGTCTGTTCTGTTGGTGTTGAATACTAAATTCTGCAACTTGAAGACTGGTTCCAGGAGTGAAAGGGGGGGAAGAAGAAGCGCAGAGTTTGTTATCAGAGACTGCACTGGCTCCCTTTCATTCCTGCACTCGGACTGTGTTGTCTGCGGTGGACAGTGAGAGAGAGCTCTCCTTTGCTCTTGGTTAGTTTTCTGGCTAGCTGAGACAGAGAAGCCCCCTGGATTGTTGGTTTTTTGGTTTTTTTTTTTCCTTTTTCTGTTTTCCTGGAACTGTTTGAACCTGCTCTGGACTGAAAACCCAGAAGAGCACCGGGAGCTCACACCTGTGGCCCACCAGACCTGGCCTGGGCCGCAGCATTCCCCAGCACAGGAGGGACTGAGAACAGACTGAGTGAGCCGGGCAGCCCACGGAAAGAACTCTTCTAAATCTATCATCTCTTCGGAACGGCGAGAAGTTTTGCTGTTTGATATTGTTCATTGTTGTGCTGGGAGGTGTGTTGCCTGTTGAATAAACAGTTTTCTTTTTTTTCCACTTCTCTCCAATTTTTTTCCTTTTTATTCCAGAGGGACCTCATTCAGAGGTTTCCTCCCAAATTTGTCCTAAACCAGGACAGATACTTTTGGTGCCCAAACGCGGGGCTCAAGAAAGTGGAAAAAAAACCTGTTCTGATTGCATTTTGGTTATACTTACTCTGTATTGGGGTAAAGCAGTTAGTAACCATGTTGTTTGAAGTCATAATGTCTGTTGTGCCTGTCGGGTTGGAGGCCTTTACGGGTCTCGGGTCTCTAGGCTTTTTTGAGG